>NW_025319038.1:4948000-5566500 GCF_017639315.1 Drosophila ananassae
CACTGTTGGAGCTGGAGTTCCTCAAGGAAGCGTACTCGGACCAACATTATATGTTCTCTACACAGCAGACATCCCGACAAGCACACGATTAACAACATCTACGTTTGCTGATGATACAGCTATTCTTAGCCGCTCAAAATGCCCGATGCAAGCAACTGCGCAGCTAGCTCTTCATCTGGTGGATGTTGAAAAATGGCTATCAGACTGGCGAATTAAAGTAAACGAACAAAAATGCAAGCACGTTACGTTCACCTTGAATAGGCAAAACTGCCCGCCCCTTACGCTAAACAACACCCTACTCCCGCAAGCAAACGAGGTAACATATCTAGGAGTACACCTCGATAGAAGACTCACATGGCGTCGGCACATAGAAGCTAAAAGAACCCACCTAAAGCTAAAAGCCAGCAGCCTTCATTGGCTTATCAACGCTCGGTCTCCCCTTTGCCTTGAATATAAAGTCCTGCTGTATAACTCGGTACTTAAACCTATATGGATGTACGGCTCCCAGTTATGGGGGAATGCCAGCAATAGCAATATTGACATAGTCCAGCGAGCTCAGTCAAAGATCTTGAGAACAATCACCGGGGCACCTTGGTACGTTCGCAACGAAAACATACATCGCGACTTAAACATTCTTCCAGTCAAAGATGTGATCGCAGAACAGAAGGAAAAGTACTTTAGCAAGCTATTGTCGCACCCTAACCACCTGGCGAGAGGTCTAACAAGGTTGAGTAACCAATCACGACTTCGTCGGAATGACCTACCCACCCAGCGACCGTCTTGAGGAACGTGCAACCAGAATGCAGTCTTAGTCTACTGTTAGTTAAATGTTAATGTTAAGATTTGAAAACTTATTGTTAGTCTCAAAATTAAGAGAAGATCCAATAAATAAAAGCAAAGTTTAAAAAAAAAAAAAAAAAAACTAACTTACTATCAAGAATTTAATTTGCATAAATTAACGAAATAACTTATCTATTGCGGCGAAGCGGGGCGAACTCACAAAAGAGCGAAACTGAGCTTGAGATTTCTTTTTTTCATTTATCCATTAATCTATCTATTTTTTTTTTTTAGCGTGTTGAACGGCGTGAAGGATCGGGATAGTTATCTAACTTTTGATGACGGCAGCAACTTCACAAAAACAAGAAGGTTGGTTTGGGATCCTTCCACTGATCAGCTGCTGCTTTTGTTTTCTGCTCTACAGTCCACTTCGAAGCCATCTCGACGTTCTGTCTTATCATCAATAGCGCGGTTATACGTCCCTCTTGGCCTTGTTTGTCTAGTTGTTACTAAGGCAAAAAGTCCAGTTGTTCTTTCTTGGGATGAAAGCTTACCTCAGGGTTTTTGCACTGAGTGGCACGAGATCTGCCGGAGCTTCAGTCACATCCAACGTGCAGAATTTCCTTGGCTGGCGTTTACGTCTGGAGCACTCGTGGAGATTCATGGATTTTGTGACGCCAGCATTGAAGCCGACGGGGACCGAGAGCCACCTTCTATATGCGAAGTCTCGTGTATCGCCTCTTAAGAGGTTAACTGTGCCGAAGTTAGAGCTGGCTGGAGCTGAGTTGTTGGCGAGAATGATGGCATAGGTTCACAGTCTAGGCGCTTACAAAGGGAAGTATTTTTGTTGGTGCGACCCTTCAGTTGTGTTATCCTGGATTCGAGATGAGCCTGCCAGGATTAACGTTTTTGTCGCTAACCGCGTGTCAACCATCCAAAATCTTACGAGTTCCATGGAGTGGCATTATGTGCCTACGTCGAAAAATCCGGCTGATATCTTATCTTGTGGAGCCCTTCCTACTGAGTTGATCGGATCCAGTTTATGGTGTCAGGTGCCTATCTTTCTATCTTTTAAAGACACAGGAGCACTGGCCTGCGACGATAGTAATCGAGAAGCCAGCTTTAAAGCTTCGCAATAAACAGATCTCGTGGCGACATGCAAATATGCTAACTCCTTTCCAGTTCTTCAGCGAGTGTTTGCGTTCGTCTATAAGTTTGGCAGACGGGTTCGGCATTAAGGAATTACCGTTCATGATCTCAAGGTGGGGACTTGCGTGCTTTTGCGAGTGATGAAATAAGGACGTTGCAGACAAAGGGAATGGTTGCCGACTCCAGTTCGCTGGCTTCGTTATCCCCCTTTTCGGATCAGTTTGGATTGCTTCGAGTAGACGGGCGTCTCAAGAATTCATCCTTGGATTACAATGGTCGTCACCTGTAATTTTTCCCAGGAGCCATCTGGTAACGCGAGGCATAATCCTTTGCCTTCAAGAGCACAACATGCACGCTGGACCTCGATCGTTATTGGCGTTATTATCGTTACGTTCTCAATATTGGCCGATTGGGGAGATAAAAACCGAAATATGTCGGAGGTTCGCAACAAGGCTCCCATAAAATGTTACATCAGCGTTTCCATTTGTTTCACGACAAAGGCCGTCCATTTAGAGCTGGTGAGGGATCTGTCCACCGCCGCCTTTCTGCATACACTGAAGAGGTTTATTTCTATCAGGAAAAAGCCTCGACAGATTTGGTCCGACAACGCGAACAATTTCGTTGGAGCCAAAAATCAGTTGAGCGAGTTAAAGAGACTATTTCTTAGCGCCGAGCACCAGAGAGCAGTCTTGGATTTTTGCCTTCCAGAGGTCATTGAATGGAAGTTCAACCGTCCCCGTTCTCCCCACTTCGGCGACTGATGGGAAGCTGCTGTTAAGACCGCCAAGTATCATTTTTGCAGGGTCGTGGGCTCGGCTGTACTAAAGGCAGACGATTTGCAGACGCTGGTGTACAATATTGCTGCAGTGATTAATTCAAGGCCATTAGTCCCTCTCTCTGAAAATCCTGCTAATCTGGATTTCCTCACTAATCATTTTCTGCACGGAGGGCCTCCTTCTAGTTTCAGTGAGGCGTCCGGTGCTACAAGAAATTGTGCCTGGTGCCCTTTCATGATGCTATTAAACGCTCATCTTCGGGTCAAGTTTGACCGGCAATAATTTATTGAATTCGTGTTAAGAGGAGCCCCTTAAATAATGGTGTTAATGGTGTTTCAGAGACCGAGATCCAGCAGTTTAAATAAAAAAATAAAACAAAAAGCAGTAAATCAAATAAGGTTCAACCTATTGTAAAAGTGAAAAATATAAAATTAAAAATATATATTTTTAAACTAACTTACTATCTCTTGATAGTTCGGCCCGCTTCGCCGCAATACATAAGTTATTTTGTTAATTTATGCAAATTAAATTCTTATTTAATTTGCATAAATTAACAAAATAACTTATGTATTGCGGCGAAGCGGGCCGAACTCACAAGAGAGCGAAACTGAGCTTGAGATTTCTTTTTTTCATTTATCCATTAATCTATCTATTTTTAATCTAATAACGCTTCACCGGCCTCGTTGAAGGCCCCCATCCGGCTTCAACCAACTGGCAGCCTCGCCAGCTTGTGAGGTACCCTCTAAAACAGAGCTAGTCTTCACGACGCTCCCGATGCCACTTCGACCGCACATGTAGGCCCAACACGTACTCTCGGGACCGTCGCTGCCAAAACATTTGCTTGATTGACGAGACAAGCCGCCTTTACCGCAAGCACGTTAGACCCTGCTGGTCCGGTGTCCGCGGTGCTGGTGGGACGATGATCGGCCTGCCAACAAGTGCCCGGGAGTCAACGCCTCGCTGTCGCTTGAGTCCTGACTGAGGGCGCCCAGGGGCCTCAAATTCATGGCGGCCTCGACTCGAACGGTCCAATATATACCTTGGGGTCGTATGGATGGGAGTTGAGGGCGTGCACTTCTTGTGATCTTAGACAAAGCTCGATGGATGGAGGTGGTTCTTTTCAAAATTTATTAATTTTATGAAAAAAACTGCACTGCACTGAATGTAAAACCTAACCTGGCATAAAATGACTAAACAAATTAAAATCTATTTAATATCATTCGTCTGGGACTTTGTAAATATTTTCTTTAATTTCACTAAGTTTTAAGCACTCTTTAAATATTTATTAATCTTGGCTAAGATTCGCTATGCAAATCTAGCCCATACTATGCTAGAAAAAAAAGCTTTTACATAACAGCACTCTTATCAAGATATGCAAAATCATAGATAACAAACGCATGATGCTTCTTTCGCTTATTCACCGGTGACCGGTAGATCAATGATATTAGATGGTAAGCTTTTAAGCTTTTTCTCTGTCTATCTTATGACCCGCCCTTCGCTTGAATTCCCTGTTGGAAATCCACACAGTACACCACAGTGAATGTTCCACAAATCTTATTTGCAGGGGTCATTACCTGAAATCACTACTATCTACTTATTTTTATTTTATTTTACTACTTGTATGTCCTTTAAGTGGTAGGTTCCTAAAATTTTCCTTGATTCATTCACCAGCCCATAATAAGAAGCTCCTACTTTCTTTTTCTCTTTTGCCTTTATAAAGGGAAGTGCTAATATAGCGTTAACTACTGATCTAGTTTTCAAGTTATAAACCTTAGCGTTTGTTGCATGTGCCAAAGATATATTATTCTTATCTTTATTTCAAATACCCTGCAAGGCCGACGCCTTATTTCCGTATTCTCCTTTAAAAGATTCAAGTTTCTTAGCAGCTCGAAGTCTTTTCCGTGAAGGACCATATTCTGACCGAATTTCAAAAAATAAGGCAAAAGTCTAGTACTTTGATGGATATTGGCTCTGAGAGCTCCACTTATCTCCGGCAGATGTCTATCCCATTTGGAATGATGTATGCGCGTATTGCAGCGAGAACTGACCTATTTAGGCATTCGCTTGCGTTAGCCTGGGGCGAATAGATAGCTGCACAAATACTTGGTTCCGAACCAAGAGCCATTACCGTTTAATATTGTCTCTGGAACACCTAAGGTATAAAATACTGAAGTTTCAAGAAATTCACAAATGCGGCTCGAAGTAAACTTCTTGATCGGATGTAAAAAATGGAACTTAGTATAATGATCTACTATGACTAGTATGCCGATATTCCCTCTTCTGGATCTGGGATACGGGCCTAACAAATGTACAATTCCATGTACAATTTTTGAAAGGGCCTATCTGATGTTATAGGCTTTCTCATTGGAGGTTTCAACACTGCGTTTGGGCTTTTCATTGTGCGACATATGGAACTCTTCAAAATGTAATTTCGAATTTGCGATACCATTCCTAGCCTAAAGAAAAATCTTTTAAGATTTACTATCATTTTCCCAATGCCGCAGTGAGCTGCATCTGGGGGAACATGTGATCTGTATAAAATTCCTTGTCTTAAATTCAAAGGTACCCATAATTTCAATAAATTTATTTCTTGGACAACGTCAGCAGTTGCCTGCTCTACTCTTTTATAAACAAAATTATCCATAATCCTTAGAACTGGAAGTCTGGACTGATTCCGTTGTTTTCGATCAGATCCGTATATTCTGCTGATTGAAATTCAACTGATGTCAAATCTATCAATGGTCCGGAGTCGTTGATTTCAGATACCGTTGGTTCGTGATGACGGGAAAGAGTGTCAGCTACTACGTTTAGAGTTCCACGTCTATGCTCAATCTTCATGTACTTGGCAAAAGGCTGTAACTTGACCGCCCATCGACCCACGCGACCTGTCAAGTCTTTCTGTTTCATAAGCTACTTCAAAGATGCATGATCAGTGACTACTGTACTCTCTAGGCCTTCAATTTACGCTCTAAATTTCTTCACCACTTTGACTACTGCCAAGCACTCTAATTCGGTCACTGTGCAATTGCGCTCCGCTTTTGTCAGTTTCTCGCACATATAGGCAATATCCCAAGACACATCCCACTTCATATATTCCTGCATCGCACAGTAATATGAAGGGTCTAGAAAAATCGGGAGTGTGCTGTATCGGTGCTAATGTTAACTTTCCTTTCAAGTCAGCAAATGCTTTACCTGCCTCTTTGTTTCATTTTAATTGTCTATTTTTCCGTAGCAGCTGAGTTAACGTAAAGCTAACAGTTTCACAATTGACAACAAAGCGGCTGTACCATCCTGTTAAACCTAAAAATCGTCGCAGTTGCTTGACGGAAGTGGAAACGGGGAATTCATCGATGTCTGTCATCTTTGTTTTTCTCGATGTCTACTTTAAGCTGACCATATCCAATGATGAATCCTTAATATTTTACTTCGCGCCTCCAAAAATTAGACTGAGCGACGTTTATTGTCAAATTGGCTTTCCTTAGACATACAGCCGCTTCTTGAAGAAGCTGCATGTGCGACTCAAAGTCTTCCGATAGGATAAGGAGATCATCTAAGTAAACAAAAACTCTTGTACGAAAGTGAGCCGGGATCATAAGGTCCATTAATCTACAAAATGTCTGGGGTACATTTCACAGACCAAAAGGCATGACTTTATATTGGTATAAGGGCCTGTTCGGAACTATGAACGCGGTGTACTGCCGTGAGTTTTGTTCCAGTGGGATCTGCTAACAAGCGTGTTTCATGTCTAAGCCGGTTATTTAACGTGCTGGTGGTAAACGCCTTAGAATTCCGTCAATATGTGTTATTAACCGCTCTGGAATCGAGGCAAAGGCGAATCTTTTCTCCACGTTTTACAATGACACTGTTACTACTCCACGGGCTTTTCGATTCCTCTATGATACCTAATTCCAACATTCTTTATACATTTTCAAACATCAATTTCTCAACCGCGGTTGATATTGGCCAATGCTTCTGCTTTACTGGCTTTGCTTCGCCTGCATCGATGACGTGCTCCATGAGATAAGTATAAAGTGCATTTTCGGACTTTCCGTTTGTTCATCCCTATCAGTATCTATTTCTGAAACCATAGGACTAATCAGGTGGTTGATTAAGTTGAAGCATTTCCAGAAATCCATTCCTAAATAAACATCCTGGCTTAATGTTGGGATACAAAGAATTATTAGTACGAAATATTAGTTATATAAGAAATATTAGTACATATTTCCCTACCACGGATCATTTATTATTATTGGCCGATCGAATATTTCCCGAACATTTTTTATGTTGGTGATTGCTCATAATTTCGGTAGCTGCTTTTCCGCCTAAGCAACTTACTGATGCTCCCGAATTTAGCAATGCAACATAGTTTCTGTCTCCTATAATAATATCGGTATACAACCTATCATCGAAGTTAGAAAATTTAAACTTTTTCCTGGTATTGGTAACATTCTTCCAAAATAACTTCAACCGAGCCACTTCATTGTTTCTGCAAAGTTGATTTAACTAATGATGACTGAAATTTATGTGGATTGACTCACACTTGACGGTTCATCTTTTCTATGTCCGCCGTGAATACATACTTGTGTGTTTTGAAGCGTAGCAGTATGAACAGTAGCTCGCTCTTAACGGTTCTACCTGTATTTAGCATGTCGTTCATGGATTGTTTTGCATGAAGCATAATTTGGTGCTGCTGCTGTCAGGATGAGTTATAAATGATGAGAATAGTGATTTTGCGCCATGTGTTTTTCGAACACGTTCTTGTGCTAAGAACCTTTTCATACCAATATCTTTCGATTCCCTATGGCTGAAGGGTGTTCGGCGAAAGGCAGTTTTACAATAAGTCTTCCATCTTCTGCTCTTTTCTTATTTTCTACAAAGTGTTTGTAACAATGTGCCTCTGACGGATATCGATGTTTTTTTTTATTGTTCGAATGGTCCAGCTTCCAAAACCTTGCAATAAATGCATAAGTTTCTTCACCGACGCCCACTCTACCCGCTGTAGCTAATTGAGTTTTAGATTTCATTCTTCCTGCTACAATCCATCCAAGTTTCGTGTTTTGTAACATAGCACCATACCCTCCTGCTTTCTACTGAATTGGTGGAAGTAGCGAGGATTCTCAAATCCCTCTTTTACTGTCAAGTGGATTTCTTGGACTTGAGAACATAGAGAACGATTTTATTAGGTCGCATTTGGCTTTCGGCACCGTTACTATCCAGCCGAACGGTCTAACTTTACTACGAACTTTACTATCCAGCTAATCGTTTATTCATGTGAACAACAACACGGGATCGCTCTTGATTTTATACTTGTTCTTGAGCCTCCTTCTTCCGGCTCGTGCATTAGCTTGTACCGGTTACTTTCGAAAGTGTCGGCATATTTCTCACAAAATCCGGAGGTCGTCATCATACTTGATGTAACTTTAGGTCCTGGACGTTTCTTGGCTTTTTGCATCATTTTCAACGAGTTCTTCCCAAACCTCTTGATTATGTTCTGACCGTTGGGAGTCTTTTATTTGCTGCTAGTGTATTAGTAACTGGATGCGCTCCGACTCCAGCCATGCAACTTTTTTTTTTGGTGGACTTTGGGAAGTGTGATGCCCTTAGAATCGGTAGAAACCGATTGGAGTCACAGCATCACACTGTTATAAAGATCGTATTTCTTTCTTAGCAGGATTCTTCCTGAATTTCGTATTGTGGAAAGATAAAAGATACTATTGGGACTGTTCGTATTTGTTGGGACTTGTGCTAGCATTGAATATTGTAATTATTATTTGTTGAGCCAAGCAGCCACCAACAAAATCATGTAAAATAATCATATTATGTTTAGCTGCTGCGGTTGTTATCAGCATTTATTCTTGTCTGTTTGTCTCCCAGTTTCCCATTAGCTTTGTTGCTATTTTTAGTGCATGCGCTTTAAGGAGCTTTGGTAGAGCTTCTGCGAAAGCTCTTAGTTTTGCACTTATTCGGCATTGATTGGAGCTGCATATATTAGGGTTAAATTGAACCCAAATAAAATATTGAAAATCTGAACTGAAACTCGTAAATTTTTTCGGCTGCTATTAAAAACTAATTAGTTCTCTCAGTGTAACTAGCCGCAGCGAACCCCTAATCACCTGTTATCAGGAGAAGAAGATATTTTTTGATTCTCCTAGATTTGATGCGCTTTGTTATTTTTTGTAGCGGATGCACTTTGGGAACTTTGGCAGAGTTTCTGTATTGATTGGACCGGCCGCTGGGTTTGTTTCGGGGTTAAATTGACCCACAATAAATATTGAAATGAAAGTTCGGTTTAATTCGGCCGCTATCAAAAAGCCTTTAAAGCATTAAACTATTCGTTTCCTTTCTTTTGTTTTATTGCTGAGCTTGCAGTATTACTTCGGGGTCACCAAAATATTAATCTGTTATGATATGAATACATGGATATTGCTAAGGTGGTAAATTAATGGAGTAAAGCGTAAAAATTATATATTATAAATTTAAAAATAATGGATTGTGTTGCAACATTTTGTCGATTGCATTAAATTGGAACATCAGAATTTCGAACTGCCGTTCCGGATTTTTGTGTGTTGTTTTGTTTGGTTCTTTAAGTAGGCTATGACCGTTAATAAACAATGAAAAAAGTATGCTGACTTCCTTGGTGCACACCAGATAGGACGAAGGGTTGTTCCAGATCAGTTGGGAATCCCAAAAGACTTACAAGAAGCGAATGGTTAACAGATTCTAATGAAATGAAAATGACGTCGACGAGCGGTGCTTCACGAAGCCATGCTGGCACGGTGATATTTGATAAGTGATTAGTTTTTAAAAAGCTTTAGAATCGCAGACAATTTAAAAATGTCTCTATAATTGGCAGCGTCGGATTTTTTCCCTTTTTTATGCAAAGAAATAATGTAGAAGTACTAAGTCCTAATGTTAGATGAATTATACGAGGTGTGTTCAAAAAGTAAGGTGACTTTTCAAATTTCGCGGGCAACATATTTTTGATTATCGTTTTTTTTGTTTTGTTATGTTGGTACACTCTTCCCTAACATCTGTACCAAGTTTCAATGGAATCCCCTCTTTTGTTTGGTTGTGAAAGGCGTAAAGGTTACAGGTTGTTTTGCCTGCTCAGCGATTTTTCGCTATTTTTGTCATGGGTATATGGTTATGATATCGAAACCAAAGCCCAATCGCCCCAATGGAAGAGCCCAGGTGAGCCACGACCGAAAAAAGCACGCTAAGTTCGATCAAATGTCAAAGTTTTGATCACTTTTTTCTTCGATTACCATGGCGTGGTGCATCCGGAGTTCTTACCATATGGTCGTATGGTCAACAAACAGTATTATCTGGAAGTTATGCGCCGTTTGCGAGAAGCAATACGAAAGAAACGTCCAGAATTGTGGAAAAATAATTCATGGCTTTTGCATCACGATAATGCCCCTGCTCACTCATCTTTGCTTGTGAGAGATTTTTTGGCCAAAAACAACACCACAATAATGCCTCAGCCACCATATTCACCGGATTTGGCCCCATGTGACTTTTTCTTGTTCCCAAAACTGAAGAGACCTATGAAAGGACGGAGATTTGCAACGATTGAAGAGATAAAGACTGCATCGCTGCAAGAGCTCAAGGCTATACCGAAAAGTGCTTATGGGAAGTGCTTTGAGGATTGGAAAAACCGTTGGCATAAGTCTATTGTATCTGAGGGGGATTAGTTTGAAGGGGACAACATAAATATTGATAAATAAATTAATAGTTTTTCTTGAAAATACAAAGTCACCTTACTTTTTAAACACACCTCGTATATCAATAGAATATTTCTTTAGTCCCATTATACTCCTAAAGATGCATCGATTGGTACCTCAACCAACCCGATCCAACATTTCGTTCAGAAGTTATTCAAGAAATTGTACCTCTGTTTGTCTGATTGTCTGTTTTAAATAAACCATTGAAACGGTTTTTTAAATATTTATTTCACTTTCTTTAAGACCAAACGTCTTAATAGAAGACGAAGAAAAATACACTGAAAATATTTTTTTTTTAGGAAAAAAAAATAGTTTTTAAAAATGGCTCATTCGATCTTATTTATATTGCACGTGGAGATAACGCAACTTTTTATATATCACCTATATCTGGAAAAATTTTGATAACTCAAGATATAGTCCTATAAGTGGGTTTGTGAAAACGTTTCACACGCTAAGTGTGTCGGGTTCACGGCCTCCATTTCGGATGCTATTTCATGTAGGTATGGCCTCCACTTTTGCTGGGACGGTTGTCGTGCTGTTCAGGACGAAATGAGATCGTTCATGAGGCAAACTAAAAGTGGATTCAAGGAGTTGATCAGTGGTTCTTGTAAAATCAATGACCAACTCTGTGCGCTCGATACACAGTTTAGTAGTCTTCAACTACTAAATGAGTCTCCAAAGCGTAAAAAATCCTCTTTTAGGGATGTGCTTGTGGCGAATAATCTTCATCCTGCCCAGCCGACAACTATGCAGCCGCTTATATCTCTGTCCACCCCAAGGGCTGGACCTGAGAAAAATTCGTCTTCCGCATATCTCAAAATTAACAAGAAAGGAAAGCTAACTTCGGGCGGAGCCGAAGTTTATATACCCTCGCAGTTGAGTCGCAGTCCGCTACGTGGCGCCTCGCATCTTATATTATTAGATACATAGCGGATCGTATATAGTTGGCCGATCCTTATGAAATTTGGCATATCGAATTATTTTGCCAAAAGAGGAATCCATTGAAACTCCCATTCTTCTAACTTAAAAAACAACGAAGTTATAGCGAGTTCCGATCAATCAGTTATATTGCAGCTATAGGATATAGTCGGCCGATCCTTATGAAATTCGACAAATGTATTTCCCAAAATAGAATCTGTACCAAATCTTATCTTTCTAACTTAAAAAACACCAAAGTTATGCCAATTTCAATCGTTCGGCCGATCCTTATGAAATTTTGTACATAAGATATTTTGGTCAAATATAACATGTGTGGAAAGTCCCAACCCTCTAACTTAAAAAACACCAAAGTTATGGCATTTCCGATCAATCAGTTATATGGCAGCTATAGGATATAGTCGACCGATCCCGGCCGTTCCGACTTATATACTGCCTGCAAAGGAAAGAAGGGTGTGTGCAAAGTTTCAATTCGATAGCTTTAAAACTGAGAGACTAGTTTGCGTAGAAACGGACAGACGGACATGCTCATATCGACTCAGGAGGTGATCCTGATCAAGAATATATATACTTTATAGGGTCGGAGATGTCTCCTTCACTGCGTTGCATACTTTTGACCAAAATTATAATACCCTCTGCAAGGGTATAATGAGAAATTATCCGATATGTCCTCTGTGACGTCGCTTCAAGTGATCCCAGACCCAATAATTCAAACCCCCGTAACAGTCACCAAACAGGGTAATCAACCGTCCGGACACCCGCACGTACTGATGCCGCAGTATCAGTTACGGCGGCACCAAAACCCTTGCTGGTGATCCCCCATTGAAACATATTTTTGTTCCCTGATACTTCTGAGATTGATATCTCGGCTTACATCAAAGCCAAAACAAATGCCGACATAAAATTGGTGGATATTACAAATTTTGAATATTCATACATCAGGCACACGTCATCTTTCAAAATACGTTTGCCCTTGCTCAAAAGCTGGCGGAACAAATCGTCGCCTAGATGTTCAAGACGATTTGTTCCGCCAGCTTTTGGCCAGAGATCATTTTCGTCCAAGAACATCAGCCAAGTACGGTGAAGAAAAAACTAACCAAACCTGTGGGTGTAAAACTCCCAAATGTTACGGCCACTAACCAACCTTCCACCTCATCTTCCCCAGTTTCAAAAAACGAACGTCTTCACTAACACTTACCTATCAGAATACTAGAGGGTTACGTAGTAAACTTCCCAACTGTATTCTGATAGTTCTTCCTTTGCATCTCACATTATTGTATTTACAGAAACTAGGTTAAAGCTGGAGATCTTAAGCTCCGAAGTTTTTCATCGAAACTTCGCATTACAAAAATTTTATTAGACTTTGAACATATTCGACGCTTTTGTGACGTGAAAATATCCGTCCACTTCAAGAAAGCCGCCTTGGTATACAAAGCACCTCATAAATTTAAAGAACATTACGAGTAGATTTTTAAATAAACATAGATTATCTGGCTGTATAGTTAGTTATTCAAGATACTTAGTAGCTCGGTCCAATTTCACCGTGCATAACGCAGAATGTTATAGGAGTTATATTCGCCGCTGCAGGATTCAGTTTACTCAGGATCCGAAGCAGTTTTATAACTTTGTAAACACTAAGCGTATTCACCTAGCAGCAGCTCAGCTCAGCCTAACACTTATAATATCCAATCAGCTAATCTTATATTTCGCCCATCTTTCGATCAAAGTGGTGTGTTATCGGATCTTCTTAAGGTCAAGCCCGTGTATTCGCCAGGCCCTGATGGAGTACCAGGCTGTGTTCTGAAGAACTGCGCCGAGGCTCTGTGCGAACCGCTCGTTAAACTCTTTAATCTATCGCTGGAAACTTCGATCCGGAATGGCTTACAAACAGACGTCATTTACACTGACTTTAGTAAAGCATTTGACTCTGTTAACCATTCTTCTTATACAAGGTGCGTTCCAAACTAAACAGGACTTAAAAAAAAAAAAGACAGAACAAATAGTTTTTTCGGCAAAATCAATTTATTTTATTCGATCTATGAGACGGGGCATTATCGTGCAACAAACGCCAACTTTCATCTTCGCGATATTCGGACCGAATACGTCGAATACGGAGCACCAAACGCTTCAAAACTCTAAGGTAGAATACCCCATTAATGTTTTGGCCGGGTGGAACCAATTCTTTGTGGACAATACCCTTAGAATCATAAAAACAAATCAGCATTGTCTTCACTTTTGACTTCTCCAGGCGCGATTTTATGGGTTTCGGCTCGTCCGGCACCTTCCATTCAGCACTCTAACGTTTCGTTTCGGGATCATATTGAAAATAACACTTTTTGTTACCAGTCACAATCTTCTAAAGAAAATTCGGGTTCTCTTTAATGATGTCCTTTGAATGTTGAATTCTTAGCAATTTTTGGACGTCAATCAAATCTATGCGGAACAAACCGTGCACATACCTTTTGTAAGCCCAAATGTTCGGTCAAAATGCGATAAATCGTTGTTTGGAGATGTTCAATTAGAATTGAAATTCGATGGAATTTTCGGTGATCACGGATTTTGGTTGGCCCACATGTTCATCGTCATTTATGTCCTCACGACCACTTTGAAAACGTTGAAACCACTCATGCACTCTGCTACGGTATAGGCAATCATCGCCATAAACTTGTTTCATCAATTGAAACGTTTCGGTAAAAGTTTTACCAATTTTAAAACAAAATTTAATGTTGGTTCTTTTTTTGAAGCTCATTTTCGCACCAATGACAAAAACATACTGACACTTAAAACGCAATAACCTCACTTCCAATAGATGAAATGTCATGCAATTTTTACTGGATAACGGATAGCAGATTCCAACGCAGCAGTTGACATATAGATGGCGCTACTAGAGGGCGCTAGATTCAAAAAGTCCTGCTTACTTTTGAACGCACCTTGTAAGTAAACTCAGTCTTTTGGGATTCTCAACTGATATTCTTATCTGGATTTCGAGCTACTTATCTGGGAGAACCCTATGTGTCTCGTTTCTTTAAAGAAGAAAGCGATGTTACCTTGTGTTTAGTCCGCTCCACATCTAGGGTGCCCCATGGAAGCCACCTTGGACCCTTACTTTTTACACTCTTTATTAACGACTTTCCTCTTGCCTTCACTAATTCACTTGTACGTATATACGATGATGACGTTAAGCAATGCCTTCAGTATAAATTAAGTAGCGCCCAGTCTAAACTTCATTCCGATTTTGATAAATTTCAAAATTGGTGTTTAGCAAATAACCTAAAGCTAAATGGATCGAAATGTAAACTAATGCCATTTTATCAATCAAGGCCGATCAAGTCAATCAAGTTGCGATCAAGTCCTTACCAGGCTGTGTACTTTCTTTATGGGAAAGCTTTTAACTGAAGAAGAATTAACTCAGGTAAACGATCCCTGTGTCCTATTAGATTTGAGACTTAAATTTACCGACCATATATCTACCATGGTTAATAAAGCTATGGGAGTGATTGGTTTTATTACAAGATGGTCAAAAAAATTTAATCCTCAATTCGGAGTACACCAAGATCACATAGAATCTGTACAAAAAGAATTCCTGACTTTCGCTCTTAGGGGACTTAATTGGGATGCAAATCTTTACCTCCCCTCTTATCGTAGTAGACTTTTACTAAGCAATTTACCATCATTAAAAAAAACCGTAGAACGATGCTGGGTGTCATGTTTCTATATAATCTTATTTATGGAAATGTAGACAGCCAGCATTTACTAACACGCATAAATTTTAAAGTTCCTAGTAGAAGGGCTAAAAACTTTCGTCCTCTACTCCTTAGCCATTGTAGTTCCCAACAGGGTATTATATTCGGACTACAATGGTCTCTACCACATCTTGTCACCTTTCTCCACTTACAATTTTAAATCCCTTATATTAAATGCCTAATCTGTGCAACACTCTTCCTCGTGATATCTTACTCCCATCTTCTCGTAACTATCTCGGATCTATTCCCGCGATTCGAGCAGTTCATTACGCGACAGCATCCCTTGGTCGGTTGGACAGGAGGTGGGCTGTACGTATGCAGTGGGAGCCGCGCGAAAAATTTTTCTGTAATTCTGCTTTGTGTTTCAGTGTCCCACCGCGAGAGAGCGAGACAACGATAGCGCATGACGTCAGATGCAGGTGGCCGATAAAATGCGTGAGAGCAGGTAACGCGAATAGAGGCATAAAAAAAAGAAAAGATAAACAAATTCAATAAATTATTGCCGGCCAAACTTTCCGGCGGCTGCTTGACCCGACTTACTCCCCCAATTGGAAGATGGGGACGCCGTCCTCAGCAACGCCCACGATACACACCTTAATCGTCGTCTTCATCCTCGTTGTCGCTGCAGCTGTGCGATGGCATCTCGGTAGCCATTTCGCTGACAAAGTCAAGTGCGGCTTCACATCCACACCTACCACACAAGCCACCACTGTGCCGATCCCGGCCAGACGCTTCTCCATGCGCTGCTCAAAGTGTCTGTAATAGTTCTCCCTCTTGCTGAGCCCCACAACTGCGATGAGACTCAACCTTCACCGGCTCCGTCTGAGGCTGGACGAGCAACTCTGACTGCTCAGCTGCCATGAGGACCTTACCATTGTCAGGGCCTCCGCCTCCGCAAACAATCCAACCGAGTCGAGTTTTTCGGATTGAGGGAAAAACTCAGCGGAAATTTTCCAAGAGCTGACGTCCAACCTTGGAGACCTCGGGAGAGGGATGTTGGCCTTGAGCTGGCGAATTGTCACCAAAATGCCGAGATAGGTGCCCAAATCCAAGGCACTAATGCATTAATCCAGTTGCCTAACTTCGCCTAAACGATCCTCAGGCGACACGCTTAAAAACCTTGGGCAGGAATTTATTATGTGAGAATGGCCATCCCAAATCATGCATGCGGAAGCGTTTGTAATCACAAATGCAGAGTGACCTGGATGAAAGGGTCTACGCCGTCTTACCGCAAGGTTTGGTGCATTTGATGTCGTCGGCAAATCCATCGGGCGGAGCCGAAGTTGATATACCCTTGCAGTTCAGTCGCAGTCCGCTAGGTGGCGCCACGCACCTTATATTATTAGATATATAGAAGATCGTATATAGTCGGCCGATCCTTATGAAATTTGACAAATCAGATTATTTTGTCCAAAATAGAATCTGTACCAAGTCCCATCTTTCTAACTTAAAAAACACCAAAGTTATGCCAATTTCGATCGTTGTATGACAGCTATAGGATATAGTCGGCCGATCCTTATGAAATTTTGCTCGGACATGCTCATATCGACTCAGGAGGTGATCCTGATCAAGAATATATATACTTTATAGGGTCGTAGATGTCTCCTTCACTGCGTTGCAAACTTTTGACCAAAATTATAATACCCTCTGCAAGGGTATAAAATTGGAAAAATTAAAATTTTTTTTTTTTTGCGCGGTTCCCACTGCATACGTACAGCCCACTTCCCGTCCAACCGACCGAGGGACGCTGCCGCGTGACGTACGGCTCGAATCGCGGGAAAAGATCCGAGATAGTTAAGCGAAAAGTAGGAGAAAGATATCACGAGGAAGAGTGTTGCTCAGATAAGGCGGTTAATATAAGCGATTTAAGATTATTAGTAGAGCAAGGTGACAAGATGTGGTAGAGACCATTGTAGTCCGAACATAATACCCTGAACGGATCTTGTTGGGCATATGTCGAACTACAATGGCTGAGGAGTAGAGGAAGAAAGTTTCAAGTCCTTCTACTAGGAACGTTAAAATTTAAGCATGTTAGTAAATGCTGGCTGTCTATATTTACATAAATAAGATTGTATAGAAACATGACACCCAGCATTGTTCTACGGTTTGTTAATGATGGTAAGTTGATTAGTAAAAGTCTACTACTATAAGAGGGGAAGTAAAGATTTGCATCCCAATTAAGTCCCCAAAGCGCAAAAGTAAGGAAGTTTTTTTGTACAGATTCAATGTGATCTTGGTGTACTCCATATTGAGGACTCCAGACACACGATCCATACTCAAGAATCAAGTGATGTATATAACGTTTTAGTTATGTACGGGTCATTAAATTCTTTTGACCATCTTTTAATAAAACCAAGCACACCCATAGCTTTATTAACCATGGTAGATATATGGTCGGTAAATTTAAGTTTCAAATCTAATAGGACACCTAGATTGTTAACCTGAGTTAATCGTTCTAAGGCGTTCCCATAGTGAAAGTACATAGCCTCCTGGTGAGGACTAGATCTGTTAAAAGACATGAGTTTACATTTCAATCTATTAAGCTTTAGGTTATTTGCTAAACACCAATTTTGAAGTTTATCCAAATCGGATTGAAGTCTAGACTGGGTGCTAGTGAATTTATACTGAAGGCATAGCTTAACGTCATCAGCGTACATAAGTACAAGTGAATTAGTTAAGGCAAAGGGCAAGTCGTTAATAAACAGTGTAAAAAGTAGGGGTCCAAGATGGCTTCCTTGGGGCACCCCAGATGTGGCGCGGACTAAACGCGAGGTAACATCTTTAAAGAAAACACGTTGGGTTCTCCCTGATAAGTAGCTCGAAATTCAGATAAGAAGATTGGTTGGGAATCCCAAAAGACTGAGTTTACTTATAAGAAGCGAATGGTTAACAGAGTCAAATGCTTTACTGAAGTCAGTGTAAATTACGTCTGTTTGTAAGCCATTCCGGAAGCCATCGGAAGATAAAAGATGTTAGCTCCAAAAAGTTGGTAGTGGTGGAGCGGCGCTTCATGAAGCCATGCTGGCACGGAGTTATTATTGAACTACATAGGTGTTGCAAATGTGGAGTGATAAGTTTTTCAAAAAGCTTTGGAATTGCTGACAATTTAGAGATGCCTCTATAATTCGCAGCGTCGGATCTTTTCCCTTTTTTATGCAGCGGAATAATGAAGGATTCCTTCCACATAAGGGGAAAGATCGAAGTTTCCAGCGATAGATTAAAGAGTTTAACGAGCGGTTCGCACAGAGCCTCGGCGCAGTTCTTCAGAACACAGCCTGGTACTCCATCAGGGCCTGGCGAATACACGGAAGATCCGATAACACACCACTTTGATCGAAAGATGGGCGAAATATAAGATTAGCTGATTGGATATTATAAGTGTAAGGCTGAGCTGAACTGCTGCTAGGTGAATACATAGTTTGAAAAAACTGTGCAAAGAGATCGGCCATTGCCTGATCAGTGTTCGCATAAGAGTTCTCAAACGTAAGCAGTGAGGGAAAATATACATGTTTACGCTTAGTGTTTATAAAGTAGTAAAACTGCTTCGGATCCTGAGTAAACTGAATCCTGCAGCGGGGAATATAACTCCTATAACATTCTGCGTTATGCACGGTGAAATTGGACCGAGCTACTAAGTATCTTGAATAACTAACTGTACAGCCAGATACTCATACTGGATTAAAAGTCTACTCATACTGTTCCTTAAATTTATAAGGTGTCTTCTATACCAAGGCAGATTCTTTAAAGCGGACAGATATGAGATTTAAGTGTAGACTTAAGGTCAATTAAGGAATTGTTTTCGATAGAAACCTCAAGAGTGGGATGACATGGATCCTCAGGCAATCTTTTGGAAAGAGTAATTCCATCAGGATCAGAAACGAAACACAAGTCCTGCAGCCGACCTACGGAATTTCTAACGTCGTTAATTTGCCCGAGTGACATGTCGAACATGCCCGCCGGGAAGTCGAAGTGGCAGTTAAGCTATAAAGACGGTGAATTTTCCACATTTGACCACATGAGTTCTGGGATATTTAAGTCACTCAGAGCTATCAGCTGGTCACCATCAGACAGACGATCAAAAACTAGTATGTTGACGGTTCGGATGAAGGATTTGATTTGATTTTGATTATTTACGTTCAAACACATCACTCAATTCAATATTGCGGTCTGTATATTAAATCTATATATATAAAAATATATAGATTTCCGACCTCTATACATTTAAAAAGAACTGAACTATTCAAGCTCAAATTTAGACACTACAGAGTCAGGTTCGGGCTTGGTTTTTATCAAATTTTCATGGTAATTATATACCTACGATCGCGAATAAAATTGTTTTTATAACAATTCTCTATTCATCGACCGCATTGTACTTTTCATATTTAAAAATATTATTGACCCTTTTTGTCCTGAAGTTTCAGTCACAAACGAAATAATGCCTCCCAAAAAATCGAATTTGGGTCGTCGTACTCGCAACGCAGAAACAATGAGAAAGAAGGTTTCTTATCGAACTGAGCAACAGCAAGAATTGGTGCAGAGGAATATCATGGCACCAGCAGAAAGGCGTGCAGTCAGTGAACACGATAGGGCGAGGTCTGTTGAATACCGTAAACAGATAACAAAAGATCGAAATCAGCAATACAATCGTCTTGCATTTCGATATGATCCAGCTGTTGATTATAGCTCCAGTCGCCATGTCGTCATTGCGCCCTGCTCGCGTTCCCAGACAGCGAACATAAATTTCTTCAACTTCATCGGTGATGATAGAGATTAAGTCAATGCACGTTGAGGAATACATACCACCGTAAAGAGGTCCATCATTTCACTGCTACAGGAACTCCTTTACGAACGAAAACTTCAAAATGGTAATTGATATGATTTCTTCGGATACCCACAAGATTGTCAATCATGCAGACAAAACACCCGCTGGAGAATATGTCTGGAGATATGATGCTCAAACTATAGACGAAGTGAAAATTGTTCAATGTTGCCTGTTCCCGTGTAGGCAAACCAGATAGCCTTCATATATATGCGGAGAATGGAGAAACGAAAAATATTGTTTACCCACAAGTAATACATATGCTCTGCCTGTCGAAACATATGCTCTGCCGTGTTCTTCATTTCTTGAACGTCCAACTACAATACGCCACAACGAAGCGCTAGCTAGTACAGCTAGTATTTTATATATTTGATTGTATATATCCTTAGACTAACTAGTCTCCTAGACAATCAAATATACAGAAAAGTTTATAAATCCGAAACACAATGATAAAGATCTTTCACCATTCTTAAGCAGTTTTGTATAATGTGAATTTAAAAAAATTCCTAAGCTTTCATCTGCACATTCATGAAAGTTATGTCAGGTATATGGCAGCTGTAGGACGTAGTTGACCGATGCCGGATCCAAATTAATCAAAGGCAAGAAGGATGTGTGCAAAGTTTGAAGTCGATTGCTTTAAAACTAAGAAACTAGTTAACGTAGAAACAGACAAAGGGAGAGATGAACAAGCATCTATTGACTCTGGAGGTTACCCTGATCAATAATATATGTATATACTTTACTGGGTTGGAGATGTATCCTTTACAGCGTTGCAAATTTCGGACTATCATAATAATACCATCTGGAAGCGTATAAAAAACTTTCCTGACTCATCTGTCAATCCGTTTTGTTCGATCTGCTGGGTCATAGGATCACTCAAGTGCGTTTACTTTGTACTTTTATTTTGTAGGCAAACGGTATTTTAAGCATGTAAATTATATTTTATGTTTATTGATTATTCAAATAAAATAATTTATTTTTAGTCAGTTGCGTGCGACTGTTTCTTGACCTCAGCTTATCTATTCTGGTTCGGTTCTATTAATAGAACAACTATTTCGCGACTACTTAACACCCGAGTATAACTACTAACTATACAACATATAGACTTCTCATCTCATACAACGAAAATGGACGCAAAAATTCTTACAGTCATACAAACAAAATCTTACAGTCATTCTTACGTTCATTCTAACGCTCATTCTTACGCCAAAAATATCATTCTATGTTTTTGGTTGTTCAGTCGCAGATAAGCGCATTATCAATAAAGTTGTTCCGTATGGTGCCCGAATGCCTGTCGGGCAAATGCGGCTTCTGCCACCATCCCTCTAAAATCTGGCTAAGCTGGCCTTGCAGGCGAAGATCTACACCTCGTAAGGGCTAAAGTCAACCCTAGCATGGACCTCACTGCGAGCAAAGGTAACCATGGGATCAACCACGCGACTGCACAAAACCTAAGGACAACGGCTTAGGTGTTGGGAACGAATAATATGAGCACGAATATAAACAAAAATATCTTTCGCGAAAAGCTGCAAACTCACAAGATCACGCAGCAGCACGCAGCACAAGATCGAGTGCAAAGATCTGGACGAGATCACCACAAGGGAGGAGGGTGCAGAAGCGATCGGGAAGCTGGTGAAAATATCAAGATTGTCAGGATGGTGAAATGTCACATCCTTTTAAGGAAGGCATTTGGTAGGTAACCTGCAGGGAGCGCTAGGAAAGTTTTAGAAATAGGTTGGGTGAAAGTAGGCTGGGTGAGATGCAGACTCAAGCAAAGGATCCGAGTCATAAAATGATATAGGCGCCTGGAGTTCGGGCACATGGTGAAACAATGCCCGAGCGCCATTGATCGCTAACGTATGTGCCGGTGATGCGGGAAGGACGGAACACAAATGCGCGTTCTGCAGCAACGCCGGGAAGGACGCGAGACACGTGGCTGGAAGTGGGAAGTGTCCAATATTTAGGAGTGACCTCTCAAATACGAAAAAATAATGAGGGGCACACAGCTTAATCTCAATCTTTGCGAGGCAGCACAATCGCTGCTAAAGATTGGATTGATTGATTTCAAGATTTCAAATGGATTGATTTCAAGCAGCTCGATTATGTGCCGGGAGGATTATGTGCTGGGTCGATTATGTGCAATGTGGTCCTTGTTAATCTAGGCCAAAAGCTGACCTACAACAAAGCAGGGCGTGGGTCGAATATCGACATAAACTTCATCAGTAGCGCACTAATAAGAAAGTGCGACGAGGTCAGTAATTCTTTTACTTTCAGCGACCACTTGTCCCTTCACCCTTGGAGGGGTAAGTAGAAAATGGATTCCCAAGGTGACAGTACCGAAATGGAAAGACATGTCCATCGATTGAAAAACACTCTCGGTAGCTCTCCAGACGCTCCACTGGATCACATAATATTCCCCAGAGGGGTCAGCGAACGACCTATCGAGGTCAATAGCAGCTGCCTGCGTCATGCCTACGAGGACACGGTGCACAAGAAGAGCTTCGGTATACTGGTGGAACCAGGACATCCAGCGATCCTCTCAGGATTGCCGCCTGCGAGCAAGTAGTCGATAACGAAAGGCAAGGAGAGCAGAGGATCAAATCATCAAAACGGCGGAGGTAAAGGCAGCCAAGAGGGCCCTGAAACTGGCAATAAAAGCCAGCAAGCGACATGACATCTGCAACCACCTACAAAGTGGTCATGAAGCAAATTAAAAGGCAGGAATATCTTAAGGCCAACATGCCCCATCCTACTAAGGAAAATAGTAGACTCGCTATTACCAAAGCTCCCGCCCAAGTGGGAAATACTAATGGCTGGCGACGCGGAGCCCTTCACGGAGGAGGAAGTCAAAAGCTACGCGTGAAAGATCGGCACTAGGAAGACTTCAGGGACCGACGGAGTCCCAAACGCCGCCCTAAATCAATAGAGGAATGGACGAAAAACCGGAAGTATTCGAAGAGACCTTCAAAAAAAATTCTGGCTACTGAAGCGGAGGAGATCTATAAATCCACTCAAGAATAAAGAAGTATGGTACCCCGGGAAGCCATTAAAACTATTAGCCATTAAGAGCCATTAAAAATCGTCGCTTAAGGGAGAATGCCTAGGTTAGGCAACCGCGAAGTAATACCTTACCGTGGTTCCGCGGGAAACACTCTTAGTGCGCGCCGATACGGCCATCCTGACCGTAACACGCCCTCGTGCAATTTACCAAAGATGCTTTCTTACCAGTTGACTAACTTAAGAAGAAAAGTCCCCTCATTTTGCTTAAAAAAAATGATTTTTTTTGCAAAAATGAAAGCCAAATATGTGTAGAATAAGTGTGTAAATGGATCCGATTCTCTTCATCTAAGAATTTTATGGAAGTGCATTTTTTTTGTACGCTCAATAATATCATGAATAAAAATTATTTATTAATATTTTTTTAACGTTCTTCAAATGGAAAAAAGATCCAGAAAAATTTCGCTTTTAGTTCCGATGTCCATTATTCAAAGCATTTTACATGGATACTAACAATTTTGGTACCAGTCATAGAAAATATTAATATCTTTATGTACATCTTGCATCTTGCAGCCGCCATTTTAAATTTTTTCAACTTTTTTACTTTTTTAAATTTTCTGATAATAAACTAATATAATTATCAAAACTAAAGTTCGTACGCCTTTTCATTGTCCTATTCGCCTTATGAAAAAATTATGTTTTTTAGATAAGCCATCATATCAGCTTTCATGGAGCAGAATTTTTCTTCAACAAACCCCATTACATTTCTTGATGTTATAGCTGGCATATCTAAGCCACGAAAGATTTGAGTAGACAGTGTTTTGAATCCTTTCGCTCGAGAACTGCTAGCGGGAGTTTTTCCTTTGTGACTAAACTCTACGTGTGCCCACTCTACGGTGGTCATCGCATCCACTTACGCATCCACTTCTATTGCAGAATCTTGACGCTGTTCGCTGTTTTATATACTTCTTCCAAACTAACTCGTTTTTTACTGGGATTTTGTAAGTCAATTCTGCGTGTTTGGCAAAGCAACCACTAGCAAGGTCGGTTAGAATATTGATCATTTGTTTAGCTGTAGCGGCATTTATTCTTGTCTGTCTGTCTGCCAGTTTCGCAGGCACTTTGTTGTTATTTTAGACGGGCAGCTACTTGGTTATATTATAATTAACCCTTAGTAAAGTTTAATCAGTTAAATTGCCCCAGAAAATGAAAAAACTGCGTGATTGTTTTTCGCTTGCATCACTTGCGCTGGAAATTTACGGGATGGAGTCGGGATGTAAAACTATTGGATCTGCTGCCGCAACCCGGGAAAGGATGCTGCGGAGAAGAGCAGAAGTGACCTGCCAGAGATAGAGATGGAGCTGCATCATAAGGTGAAGGCTGCGGCGCCCGATGAGGAGTGCACCATTATGACGCTGGAGTCAGTGGAAAAGTGTTTGCGTGATTGGTTTACCACGCTTCAAAAAGAGTTGGAAGAGCTTAATTTCGTTGAGATCGGGAGTGAGCTGTATTGGAGATTCTCGCAGCTGGCGACTGATGAACATGTGGACATTCTGGTGGAGGTTGCCAAGCGCTCCATGAGAATCGCTGCCCACTTCACACTTCTCGACGGTGCCAGTGTCTCACCAATGCCACCAATGCCAGCCCCCTCCTTGCCACCGTTGCCGATGCCAACATTCAGCGCAATATTGTATTGTCATATTGCGCAATCGTTGTAGTAATCGGCGTCTAATATTTCAGTCTCACATTAATGAGAATTTGCAGCTTCGTGTGGTCGAGCCAGGGTCTTTTGCTACTTTTCGGGATGATTCAATAGGCACATGTGGGCTCTCATAAGTTCAGGATCAGCTGTCAAGATCCAAGGATGCTTGCTTATACAGATTATCCTCCAGAAGTTTGATCCTGCCCCAAAAGCCAAGTGGGAAGACACTCTCGGCGGAAACAATGACAGCCTTCCATCTTAGGAGTCCATGGCATGATTCTTAGAGCAAAGGTGACGGATTCTCGTAAGCGTTGACACTTCTTTGGCAGTGTATCCACCAGCTAACCAAGTGGGCCGAGGTTGATCTTCCATAAACCTTCCCTCGGCCTCGGATCTTCCATAATAATTCATGGGAATGATATTGTGATTCAGCAGGAGAAGCAGCTTTACTAAAATATTCAATGATCCCTTTTATAGATTTTGTGTAACAAGTTCCGATCAAAAATTACTAGGACTGGCTTTTGTGTAAGAATAAATAATTTTTGTCTAATTTCTTCATGTTCCGACTTCCAAAAAAATCATTCTTTTCCGAAGTTCTCCTTAAATAATACGCTAATCCAATAAATTGACGTAAAGCTGGGACTGACTGAGAAGGTGGCAAGGAAGTTAACGCTGTAACTTTAAGCGATTCGGGAGGATTTCACCTGCACACATTTCATATTTCAGATATTGAACTGTTGACTTGAGAACAGAAAATTTTTTTATATTAAACGAGAATCCAGCCTTCGTGAGATAATCGAGAGTAATTTGCAACTTTTCCAAAACCTCACTCTTTGTTGCAGCAGCCATATAAACGACCACAATCGTATTTGCAAGGTTTCCCAATGCTTGAGTGGCTGTGCGTTGAAATATTGACGGTGCATTGCTGAGCCAAAAAGGCATTTCCAAACATTCATATTGCCCGTCTGGAGTGACAAATGCTGTACACTCTACTGAATCTTTGTGGGAATTTGATAAACCCACTTGCCATGACTAAGCATGTAAAACATTTCGCTCCATATAGTCTGGATAACTGGTCTGATATAAGGGACAAAGGATATCGATCTGCAACTGTATTAGAATTTAATTTAAGGTAATCAACACACAAACGATGCGTACCGTCTTTTTTGTTAACCAAAATAATGGGACTTGCGTCACTTTCATTCGGACTAATTTTTCTTAGGTCTACTAATTTAATTTACATTTCTCCCGAACTAACTCTGGTCGAGGGATCACCATTAATAATAGATTTTGAATATTTTTCTAATAATTCTTGTATTTTATCATTATCTTCCCCAACAAGAGATTTAATTCACAAAATTTCTCATCATTTGAACAATTGTTTACAGATTTTGATTTAATAATTTCGAATTTGCCTGGTGATAATATAAGATTAATTCCAGAGGACAATACGAGATATACGAGATACGATAATATATATTCGTACCTGTCGTCCAATAAATCCATCCATCGTCGTCCAAACATAAAACAAAACTTTAATACAGTGTTGATTAATTTTTACGTTACAAAGTATTTGCACTGTGCAATACTACCCATCACTGCCAGTACCATTTAACATAACTACATTGTTAATTCTTTTACCAACTAACTTAAGACTTATCTTTTCTTTTATTAATAAACATTCCGCTCCAAAGTCGAATGTTGTTTTAAATATCTGACAATGATGAACCATCTGTCCTTTGGGCACAAAAACCTATGCAAAGCTATGCAAAAAAGCATAGCTCACCTCTTTTCATCTGGTGAGTATCCTGGACCTTATCCATACTGGGCTTATTGTTATGTGTTGAAATATGTCCAAGTTCGCCACACTTAAATATTATTGACCCTTTTTGTCCTGAAGTTTCAGTCACAAACGAAATAATGCCTCCCAAAAAATCGAATTTGGGTCGTCGTACTCGCAACGCAGAAACAATGAGAAAGAAGGTTTCTTATCGAACTGAGCAACAGCAAGAATTGGTGCAGAGGAATATCATGGCACCAGCAGAAAGGCGTGCAGTCAGTGAACACGATAGGGCGAGGTCTGTTGAATACCGTAAACAGATAACAAAAGATCGAAATCAGCAATACAATCGTCTTGCATTTCGATATGATCCAGCTGTTGATTATAGCTCCAGTCGCCATGTCGTCATTGCGCCCTGCTCGCGTTCCCAGACAGCGAACATAAATTTCTTCAACTTCATCGGTGATGATAGAGATTAAGTCAATGCACGTTGAGGAATACATACCACCGTAAAGAGGTCCATCATTTCACTGCTACAGGAACTCCTTTACGAACGAAAACTTCAAAATGGTAATTGATATGATTTCTTCGGATACCCACAAGATTGTCAATCATGCAGACAAAACACCCGCTGGAGAATATGTCTGGAGATATGATGCTCAAACTATAGACGAAGTCAAAATTGTTCAATGTTGCCTGTTCCCGTGTAGGCAAACCAGATAGCCTTCATATATATGCGGAGAATGGAGAAACGAAAAATATTGTTTACCCACAAGTAATACATATGCTCTGCCTGTCGAAACATATGCTCTGCCGTGTTCTTCATTTCTTGAACGTCCAACTACAATACGCCACAACGAAGCGCTAGCTAGTACAGCTAGTATTTTATATATTTGATTGTATATATCCTTAGACTAACTAGTCTCCTAGACAATCAAATATACAGAAAAGTTTATAAATCCGAAACACAATGATAAAGATCTTTCACCATTCTTAAGCAGTTTTGTATAATGTGAATTTAAAAAAATTCCTAAGCTTTCATCTGCACATTCATGAAAGTTATGTCAGGTATATGGCAGCTGTAGGACGTAGTTGACCGATGCCGGATCCAAATTAATCAAAGGCAAGAAGGATGTGTGCAAAGTTTGAAGTCGATTGCTTTAAAACTAAGAAACTAGTTAACGTAGAAACAGACAAAGGGAGAGATGAACAAGCATCTATTGACTCTGGAGGTTACCCTGATCAATAATATATGTATATACTTTACTGGGTTGGAGATGTATCCTTTACAGCGTTGCAAATTTCGGACTATCATAATAATACCATCTGGAAGCGTATAAAAAACTTTCCTGACTCATCTGTCAATCCGTTTTGTTCGATCTGCTGGGTCATAGGATCACTCAAGTGCGTTTACTTTTTACTTTTATTTTGTAGGCAAACGGTATTTTAAGCATGTAAATTATATTTTATGTTTATTGATTATTCAAATAAAATAATTTATTTTTAGTCAGTTGCGTGCGACTGTTTCTTGACCTCAGCTTATCTATTCTGGTTCGGTTCTATTAATAGAACAACTATTTCGCGACTACTTAACACCCGAGTATAACTACTAACTATACAACATATAGACTTCTCATCTCATACAACGAAAATGGACGCAAAAATTCTTACAGTCATACAAACAAAATCTTACAGTCATTCTTACATTCATTCTTACGTTCATTCTAACGCTCATTCTTACGCCAAAAATATCATTCTATGTTTTTGGTTGTTCAGTCGCAGATAAGCGCATTATCAATAAAGTTGTTCCGTATGGTGCCCGAATGCCTGTCGGGCAAATGCGGCTTCTGCCACCATCCCTCTAGAATCTGGCTAAGCTGGCCTTGCAGGCGAAGATGGATCATACCTGACTTACGCGGATCTGGCTCTGAACTCTACACCTCGTAAGGGCTAAAGTCAACCCTAGCATGGACCTCACTGCGAGCAAAGGTAACCATGGGATCAACCACGCGACTGCACAAAACCTAAGGACAACGGCTTAGGAGTTGGGAACGAATAATATGAGCACGAATATAAACAAAAATATCTTTCGCGAAAAGCTGCAAACTCACAAGATCACGCAGCAGCACGCAGCACAAGATCGAGTGCAAAGATCTGGACGAGATCACCACAAGGGAGGAGGGTGCAGAAGCGATCGGGAAGCTGGTGAAAATGTCAGGATTGTCAGGATGGTGAAATGTCACATCCTTTTAAGGAAGGCATTTGGGCAAATCCAGACAGCCATAAATAGGTAACCTGCAGGGAGCGCTAGGAAAGTTTTAGAAATAGGTTGGGTGAAAGTAGGCTGGGTGAGATGCAGACTCAAGCAAAGGATCCGAGTCATAAAATGATATAGGCGCCTGGAGTTCGGGCACATGGTGAAACAATGCCCGAGCGCCATTGATCGCTAACGTATGTGCCGGTGATGCGGGAAGGACGGAACACAAATGCGCGTTCTGCAGCAACGCCGGGAAGGACGCGAGACACGTGGCTGGAAGTGGGAAGTGTCCAATATTTAGGAGTGACCTCTCAAATACGAAAAAATAATGAGGGCCACACAGCTAAATCTCAATCTTTGCGAGGCAGCACAATCGCTGCTAAGGCCGGCGGTCATAGACGAGTGGACACAGGTCGTTCTCATCTCGGAGCCATACAGGAGCATCCCAGGAAATGGATTGATTTCAAGCAGCTCGATTATGTGCCGGGTGGATTATGTGCAATTTGGTCCTTGTTAATCTAGGCCAAAAGCTGACCTACAACAAAGCAGGGCGTGGGTCGAATATCGACATAAACTTCATCAGTAGCGCACTAATAAGAAAGTGCGACTGGGAGGTCAGTAATTCTTTTACTTTCAGCGACCACTTGTCCCTTCACCCTTGGAGGGGTAAGTAGAAAATGGATTCCCAAGGTGACAGTACCGAAATGGAAAGACATGTCCATCGATTGAAAAACACTCTCGGTAGCTCTCCAGACGCTCCACTGGATCCCATAAGAGTCAGAATTCGTGAAACCGATCACTAAAAATGAGTCGGTTTTGTTTTTCAAATTAAATGTGGTCAATGTGTAGCTCGTAAGCAGTAAAAGTAATTCCCAAAATATAATTTCCAAAAAAAATTTATTATGCTAGTTATTGACATAAACAATTTCTTGACATTTTTTTTTCGTTTCGCTATATCTCATAATCTATTCGCTCAAATGGAATGAAATTTTCACAGCTTTTTACTATTTTGTCGTAGTTTATAATGAAATTTTTGTCAAAGCGAATTGTTTTTTATTTTTTCATTTATAAATGTTTATTTAAACAAAGTTTTTGCAAAATATCGTTCTGGAGCATCAAAAATTCTGAAAAAAAGTATAAATATTCTATAGGTCTTATTTATTAACATATAAAAATTTCAAAGTGTGCGGATTTTTTGTTCAGAAGATACGATAGTTTGAACTTAGCGCTGCACGCGTAGCGTCTTTGAGTGCAAGCGCTAGCACACACTACTTCCAGGGCGGTCATGAAATTAAGAGTTTTTGTTTAGTGCTAGCGCTCGCACTCAAAGACGCTACGCGTGCAGCGCTAAGTTCAAACTATCGTATCTTCTGAACAAAAAATCCGCACACTTTGAAATTTTTATATGTTAATAAATAAGACCTATAGAATATTTATAATTTTTTTCAGAATTTTTGATGCTCCAGAACGATATTTTGCAAAAACTTTGTTTAAATAAACATTTATAAATGAAAAAATAAAAAACAATTCGCTTTGACAAAAATTTCATTATAAACTACGACAAAATAGTAAAAAGCTGTGAAAATTTCATTCCATTTGAGCGAATAGATTATGAGATATAGCGAAACGAAAAAAAAATGTCAAGAAATTGTTTATGTCAATAACTAGCATAATAAATTTTTTTTGGAAATTATATTTTGGGAATTACTTTTACTGCTTACGAGCTACACATTGACCACATTTAATTTGAAAAACAAAACCGACTCATTTTTAGTGATCGGTTTCACGAATTCTGACTCATAATATTCCCCAGAGGGGTCAGCGAACGACCTATCGAGGTCAATAGCAGCTGCCTGCGCCATGCCTACGAGGACACGGTGCACAAGAAGAGCTTCGGTATACTGGTGGAACCAGGACATCAAGCGATCTTCTCAGGATTGCCGCCTGCGAGCAAGTAGTCGATAACGAAAGGCAAGGAGAGCAGAGGATCAAATCATCAAAACGGCGGAGGTAAAGGCAGCAAAGAGGGCCCTGAAACTGGCAATAAAAGCCAGCAAGCGACATGACATCTGCAACCACCTACAAAGTGGTCATGAAGCAAATTAAAAGGCAGGAATATCTTAAGGCCAACATGCCCCATCCTACTAAGGAAAATAGTAGACTCGCTATTACCAAAGCTCCCGCCCAAGTGGGAAATACTAATGGCTGGCGACGCGGAGCCCTTCACGGAGGAGGAAGTCAAAAGCTACGCGTGAAAGATCGGCACTAGGAAGACTTCAGGGACGGAAGTATTCGAAGAGACCTTCAAAAAAAATTCTGGCTACTGAAGCGGAGAAGATCTATAAATCCACTCAAGAATAAAGAAGTATGGTACCCCGGGAAGCCATTAAAACTATTAGCCATTAAGAGCCATTAAAAATCGTCGCTTAAGGGAGAATGCCTAGGTTAGGCAACCGCGAAGTAATACCTTACCGTGGTTCCGCGGGAAACACTCTTAGTGCGCGCCGATACGGCCATCCTGACCGTAACACGCCCTCGTGCAATTTACCAAAGATGCTTTCTTACCAGTTGACTAACTTAAGAAGAAAAGTCCCCTCATTTTGCTTAAAAAAAATGATTTTTTTTGCAAAAATGAAAGCCAAATATGTGTAGAATAAGTGTGTAAATGGATCCGATTCTCTTCATCTAAGAATTTTATGGAAGTGCATTTTGTACGCTCAATAATATCATGAATAAAAATTATTTATTAATATTTTTTTAACGTTCTTCAAATGGAAAAAAGATCCAGAAAAATTTCGCTTTTAGTTCCGATGTCCATTATTCAAAGCATTTTACATGGATACTAACAATTTTGGTACCAGTCATAGAAAATATTAATATCTTTATGTAGTGTAGTGGCAGACACCATGTTTCATGCGCAGGGTCCCATGGAAATGTGCATCTTGCAGCCGCCATTTTAAATTTTTTCAACTTTTTTACTTTTTTAAATTTTCTGATAATAAACTAATATAATTATCAAAACTAAAGTTCGTACGCCTTTTCATTGTCCTATTCGCCTTATGAAAAAATTATGTTTTTTAGATAAGCCATCATATCAGCTTTCATGGAGCAGAATTGTTCTTCAACAAACCCCATTACATTTCTTGATGTTATAGCTGGCATATCTAAGCCACGAAAGATTTGAGTAGACAGTGTTTTGAATCCTTTCGCTCGAGAACTGCTAGCGGGAGTTTTTCCTTTGTGACTAAACTCTACGTGTGCCCACTCTACGGTGGTCATCGCATCCACTTACGCATCCACTTCTATTGCAGAATCTTGACGCTGTTCGCTGTTTTATATACTTCTTCCAAACTAACTCGTTTTTTACTGGGATTTTGTAAGTCAATTCTGCGTGTTTGGCAAAGCAACCACTAGCAAGGTCGGTTAGAATATTGATCATTTGTTTAGCTGTAGCGGCATTTATTCTTGTCTGTCTGTCTGCCAGTTTCGCAGGCACTTTGTTGTTATTTTAGACGGGCAGCTACTTGGTTATATTATAATTAACCCTTAGTAAAGTTTAATCAGTTAAATTGCCCCAGAAAATGAAAAAACTGCGTGATTGTTTTTTGCTTGCATCACTTGCGCTGGAAATTTACGGGATGGAGTCGGGATGTAAAACTATTGGATCTGCTGCCGCAACCCGGGAAAGGATGCTGCGGAGAAGAGCAGAAGTGACCTGCCAGAGATAGAGATGGAGCTGCATCATAAGGTGAAGGCTGCGGCGCCCGATGAGGAATGCACCATTATGACGCTGGAGTCAGTGGAAAAGTGTTTGCGTGATTGGTTTACCACGCTTCAAAAAGAGTTGGAAGAGCTTAATTTCGTTGAGATCGGGAGTGAGCTGTATTGGAGATTCTCGCAGCTGGCGACTGATGAACATGTGGACATTCTGGTGGAGGTTGCCAAGCGCTCCATGAGAATCGCTGCCCACTTCACACTTCTCGACGGTTCCAGTGTCTCACCAATGCCACCAATGCCAGCCCCCTCATTGCCACCGTTGCCGGTGCAAACATTCAGCGCAATATTGTATTGTCATATTGCGCAATCGTTGTAGTAATCGGCGTCTAATATTTCAGTCTCACATTAATGAGAATTTGCAGCTTCGTGTGGTCGAGCCAGGGTCTTTTGCTACTTTTCGGGATGATTCAATAGGCACATGTGGGCTCTCATAAGTTCAGGATCAGCTGTCAAGATCCAAGGATGCTTGCTTGTACAGATTATCCTCCAGAAGTTTGATCCTGCCCCAAAAGCCAAGTGGGAAGACACTCTCGGCGGAAACAATGACAGCCTTCCATCTTAGGAGTCCATGGCATAATTGTTAGAGCAAAGGTGACGGATTCTCGTAAGCGTTGACTCTTCTTTGGCTGTGTATCCACCAGCTAACCAAGTGGGCCGAGGTTGATCTTCCATAAACCTTCCCTCGGCCTCGGATCTTCCATAATAATTCATGGGAATGATATTGTGATTCAGCAGGAGAAGCAGCTTTACTAAAATATTCAATGATCCCTTTTATAGATTTTGTGTAACAAGTTCCGATCAAAAATTACTAGGACTGGCTTTTGTGTAAGAATAAATAATTTTTGTCTAATTTCTTCATGTTCCGACTTCCAAAAAAATCATTATTTTCCGAAGTTCTCCTTAAATAATACGCTAATCCAATAAATTGACGTAAAGCTGGGACTGTTTGAGAAGGTGGCAAGGAAGTTAACGCTGTAACTTTAAGCGATTCGGGCGGATTTCACCTGCACACATTTCATATTTCAGATATTGAACTGTTGACTTGAGAACAGAAAATTTTTTTATATTAAACGAGAATCCAGCCTTCGTGAGATAATCGAGAGTAATTTGCAACTTTTCCAAAACCTCACTCTTTGTTGCAGCAGCCATATAAACGACCACAATCGTATTTGCAAGGTTTCCCAATGCTTGAGTGGCTGTGCGTTGAAATATTGACGGTACATTGCTGAGCCAAAAAGGCATTTCCAAACATTCATATTGCCCGTCTGGAGTGACAAATGCTGTACACTCTACTGAATCTTTGTGGGAATTTGATAAACCCACTTGCCATGACTAAGGATGTAAAACATTTCGCTCCATATAGTCTGGATAACTGGTCTGATATAAGGGACAAAGGATATCGATCTGCAACTGTATTAGAATTTAATTTAAGGTAATCAACACACAAACGATGTGTACCGTCTTTTTTGTTAACCAAAATAATGGGACTTGCGTCACTTTCATTCGGACTAATTTTTCTTAGGTCTACTAATTTAATTTACATTTCTCCCGAACTAACTCTGGTCGAGGGCTCACCATTAATAATAGATTTTGAATATTTTTCCAATAATTCTTGTATTTTATCTCTATCTTCCCCAACAAGAGATTTAATTCACAAAATTTCTCATCATTTGAACAATTGTTTACAGATTTTGATTTAATAATTTCGAATTTGCCTGGTGATAATATAAGATTAATTCCAGAGGACAATACGAGATATACGAGATACGATAATATATATTCGTACCTGTCGTCCAATAAATCCATCCATCGTCGTCCAAACATAAAACAAAACTTTAATACAGTGTTGATTAATTTTTACGTTACAAAGTATTTGCACTGTGCAATACTACCCATCACTGCCAGTACCATTTAACATAACTACATTGTTAATTCTTTTACCAACTAACTTAAGACTTATCTTTTCTTTTATTAATAAACATTCCGCTCCAAAGTCGAATGTTGTTTTAAATATCTGACAATGATGAACCATCTGTCCTATGGGCACAAAAACCTACCATAGCTCCACTCTTTTCATCTGGTGTGTATCCTGGACCTTATCCATACTGGTCTTACTGTAATGTGTTGAAATATGTCCAAGTTCGCCACACTTAAAGCAGGTTACATTCGCTTTTTGTTGGTGTCCAAATGCACTCCTTCCGCTACTGTTTATAGGATCCACATACCCTTAGTGCGCGCCGACATTTATAATTTAGGTAAGGAGGCTATGTTTATGGGTTGGATAACTCTTCCCATTCTAAAATGGATCGTCCCATTTCAGTTTAAAATTAGTTAGAAATTCTTTGTGGTTATTTTTATATACTTCTTCCAAACTAACTCGTTTTTCTGGGATTTTGTAAGTCAATTCTGCGTATTTGGCAAAGCAACCACTAGCACGGTCGATTAGAATATTGATCATTTGTTTAGCTGTAGCGGCATTTATTCTTGTCTGTCTGTCTGCCAGTTTCGCAGGCACTTTGTTGTTATTTTAGACGGGCAGCTACTTGGTTATATTATAATTAACCCTTAGTAAAGTTTAATCAGTTAAATTGCCCCAGAAAATGAAAAAACTGCGTGATTGTTTTTTGCTTGCATCACTTGCGCTGGAAATTTACGGGATGGAGTCGGGATGTAAAACTATTGGATCTGCTGCCGCAACCCGGGAAAGGATGCTGCGGAGAAGAGCAGAAGTGACCTGCCAGAGATAGAGATGGAGCTGCATCATAAGGTGAAGGCTGCGGCGCCCGATGAGGAGTGCACCATTATGACGCTGGAGTCAGTGGAAAAGTGTTTGCGTGATTGGTTTACCACGCTTCAAAAAGAGTTGGAAGAGCTTAATTTCGTTGAGATCGGGAGTGAGCTGTATTGGAGATTCTCGCAGCTGGCGACTGATGAACATGTGGACATTCTGGTGGAGGTTGCCAAGCGCTCCATGAGAATCGCTGCCCACTTCACACTTCTCGACGGTGCCAGTGTCTCACCAATGCCACCAATGCCAGCCCCCTCCTTGCCACCGTTGCCGATGCCAACATTCAGCGCAATATTGTATTGTCATATTGCGCAATCGTTGTAGTAATCGGCGTCTAATATTTCAGTCTCACATTAATGAGAATTTGCAGCTTCGTGTGGTCGAGCCAGGGTCTTTTGCTACTTTTCGGGATGATTCAATAGGCACATGTGGGCTCTCATAAGTTCAGGATCAGCTGTCAAGATCCAAGGATGCTTGCTTGTACAGATTATCCTCCAGAAGTTTGATCCTGCCCCAAAAGCCAAGTGGGAAGACACTCTCGGCGGAAACAATGACAGCCTTCCATCTTAGGAGTCCATGGCATAATTGTTAGAGCAAAGGTGACGGATTCTCGTAAGCGTTGACTCTTCTTTGGCTGTGTATCCACCAGCTAACCAAGTGGGCCGAGGTTGATCTTCCATAAACCTTCCCTCGGCCTCGGATCTTCCATAATAATTCATGGGAATGATATTGTGATTCAGCAGGAGAAGCAGCTTTACTAAAATATTCAATGATCCCTTTTATAGATTTTGTGTAACAAGTTCCGATCAAAAATTACTAGGACTGGCTTTTGTGTAAGAATAAATAATTTTTGTCTAATTTCTTCATGTTCCGACTTCCAAAAAAATCATTCTTTTCCGAAGTTCTCCTTAAATAATACGCTAATACAATAAATTGACGTAAAGCTGGGACTGACTGAGAAGGTGGCAAGGAAGTTAACGCTGTAACTTTAAGCGATTCGGGCGGATTTCACCTGCACTCATTTCATATTTCAGATATTGAACTGTTGACTTGAGAACAGAAAATTTTTTTATATTAAACGAGAATCCAGCCTTCGTGAGATAATCGAGAGTAATTTGCAACTTTTCCAAAACCTCACTCTTTGTTGCAGCAGCCATATAAACGACCACAATCGTATTTGCAAGGTTTCCCAATGCTTGAGTGGCTGTGCGTTGAAATATTGACGGTACATTGCTGAGCCAAAAAGGCATTTCCAAACATTCATATTGCCCGTCTGGAGTGACAAATGCTGTACACTCTACTGAATCTTTGTGGGAATTTGATAAACCCACTTGCCATGACTAAGGATGTAAAACATTTCGCTCCATATAGTCTGGATAACTGGTCTGATATAAGGGACAAAGGATATCGATCTGCAACTGTATTAGAATTTAATTTAAGGTAATCAACACACAAACGATGTGTACCGTCTTTTTTGTTAACCAAAATAATGGGACTTGCGTCACTTTCATTCGGACTAATTTTTCTTAGGTCTACTAATTTAATTTACATTTCTCCCGAACTAACTCTGGTCGAGGGCTCACCATTAATAATAGATTTTGAATATTTTTCCAATAATTCTTGTATTTTATCTCTATCTTCCCCAACAAGAGATTTAATTCACAAAATTTCTCATCATTTGAACAATTGTTTACAGATTTTGATTTAATAATTTCGAATTTGCCTGGTGATAATATAAGATTAATTCCAGAGGACAATACGAGATATACGAGATACGATAATATATATTCGTACCTGTCGTCCAATAAATCCATCCATCGTCGTCCAAACATAAAACAAAACTTTAATACAGTGTTGATTAATTTTTACGTTACAAAGTATTTGCACTGTGCAATACTACCCATCACTGCCAGTACCATTTAACATAACTACATTGTTAATTCTTTTACCAACTAACTTAAGACTTATCTTTTCTTTTATTAATAAACATTCCGCTCCAAAGTCGAATGTTGTTTTAAATATCTGACAATGATGAACCATCTGTCCTATGGGCACAAAAACCTACCATAGCTCCACTCTTTTCATCTGGTGTGTATCCTGGACCTTATCCATACTGGTCTTACTGTAATGTGTTGAAATATGTCCAAGTTCGCCACACTTAAAGCAGGTTACATTCGCTTTTTGTTGGTGTCCAAATGCACTCCTTCCGCTACTGTTTATAGGATCCACATACCCTTAGTGCGCGCCGACATTTATAATTTAGGTAAGGAGGCTATGTTTATGGGTTGGATAACTCTTCCCATTCTAAAATGGATCGTCCCATTTCAGTTTAAAATTAGTTAGAAATTCTTTGTGGTTATTTTTATATACTTCTTCCAAACTAACTCGTTTTTCTGGGATTTTGTAAGTCAATTCTGCGTATTTGGCAAAGCAACCACTAGCACGGTCGATTAGAATATTGATCATTTGTTTAGCTGTAGCGGCATTTATTCTTGTCTGTCTGTCTGCCAGTTTCGCAGGCACTTTGTTGTTATTTTAGACGGGCAGCTACTTGGTTATATTATAATTAACCCTTAGTAAAGTTTAATCAGTTAAATTGCCCCAGAAAATGAAAAAACTGCGTGATTGTTTTTTGCTTGCATCACTTGCGCTGGAAATTTACGGGATGGAGTCGGGATGTAAAACTATTGGATCTGCTGCCGCAACCCGGGAAAGGATGCTGCGGAGAAGAGCAGAAGTGACCTGCCAGAGATAGAGATGGAGCTGCATCATAAGGTGAAGGCTGCGGCGCCCGATGAGGAGTGCACCATTATGACGCTGGAGTCAGTGGAAAAGTGTTTGCGTGATTGGTTTACCACGCTTCAAAAAGAGTTGGAAGAGCTTAATTTCGTTGAGATCGGGAGTGAGCTGTATTGGAGATTCTCGCAGCTGGCGACTGATGAACATGTGGACATTCTGGTGGAGGTTGCCAAGCGCTCCATGAGAATCGCTGCCCACTTCACACTTCTCGACGGTGCCAGTGTCTCACCAATGCCACCAATGCCAGCCCCCTCCTTGCCACCGTTGCCGATGCCAACATTCAGCGCAATATTGTATTGTCATATTGCGCAATCGTTGTAGTAATCGGCGTCTAATATTTCAGTCTCACATTAATGAGAATTTGCAGCTTCGTGTGGTCGAGCCAGGGTCTTTTGCTACTTTTCGGGATGATTCAATAGGCACATGTGGGCTCTCATAAGTTCAGGATCAGCTGTCAAGATCCAAGGATGCTTGCTTGTACAGATTATCCTCCAGAAGTTTGATCCTGCCCCAAAAGCCAAGTGGGAAGACACTCTCGGCGGAAACAATGACAGCCTTCCATCTTAGGAGTCCATGGCATAATTGTTAGAGCAAAGGTGACGGATTCTCGTAAGCGTTGACTCTTCTTTGGCTGTGTATCCATCAGCTAACCAAGTGGGCCGAGGTTGATCTTCCATAAACCTTCCCTCGGCCTCGGATCTTCCATAATAATTCATGGGAATGATATTGTGATTCAGCAGGAGAAGCAGCTTTACTAAAATATTCAATGATCCCTTTTATAGATTTTGTGTAACAAGTTCCGATCAAAAATTACTAGGACTGGCTTTTGTGTAAGAATAAATAATTTTTGTCTAATTTCTTCATGTTCCGACTTCCAAAAAAATCATTCTTTTCCGAAGTTCTCCTTAAATAATACGCTAATACAATAAATTGACGTAAAGCTGGGACTGACTGAGAAGGTGGCAAGGAAGTTAACGCTGTAACTTTAAGCGATTCGGGCGGATTTCACCTGCACTCATTTCATATTTCAGATATTGAACTGTTGACTTGAGAACAGAAAATTTTTTTATATTAAACGAGAATCCAGCCTTCGTGAGATAATCGAGAGTAATTTGCAACTTTTCCAAAACCTCACTCTTTGTTGCAGCAGCCATATAAACGACCACAATCGTATTTGCAAGGTTTCCCAATGCTTGAGTGGCTGTGCGTTGAAATATTGACGGTACATTGCTGAGCCAAAAAGGCATTTCCAAACATTCATATTGCCCGTCTGGAGTGACAAATGCTGTACACTCTACTGAATCTTTGTGGGAATTTGATAAACCCACTTGCCATGACTAAGGATGTAAAACATTTCGCTCCATATAGTCTGGATAACTGGTCTGATATAAGGGACAAAGGACATCGATCTGCAACTGTATTAGAATTTAATTTAAGGTAATCAACACACAAACGATGTGTACCGTCTTTTTTGTTAATCAAAATAATGGGACTTGCGTCACTTTCATTCGGACTAATTTTTCTTAGGTCTACTAATTTAATTTACATTTCTCCCGAACTAACTCTGGTCGAGGGATCACCATTAATAATAGATTTTGAATATTTTTCTAAAAATTCTTGTATTTTATTATTATCTTCCCCAACAAGAGATTTAATTCACAAAACTTCTCACCATTAATAATAGATTTTGAATATTTTTCTAAAAATTCTTGTATTTTATTATTATCTTCCCCAACAAAAGATTTAATTCACAAAACTTCTCACCATTAATAATGTCGTCTCTCGTGTGGGAGATGCCTTAAACAAATGTACGGCGGCGATGGGGCAACCCGCTTCCAAAAACACAAGCCAATGTGTGCGTACAACTTATGTTTTATTCTATGGGATTACATGTTAGGGTAAGAAATAAAGATAAATTACAAAAGCTTACCGCAGTTTAACCTCCCACACTCTATGACAACAACGACAAATTCACCACACGCGCCATTATTTCAATCCTAGTGTGCCCAATCTCTTCACGAGTGCACAATAACAAAATTCTACTTAAATACTAACTATCGATAATCGATCCGCGACATCCCCACCTCCGTGAAGAACTTCTTCACTCAAATCCAAAGCCGCCAACTTTGAAGCGGGGCGCATTATCCAGCGGGTCCGATCTCCATCCATGATCCTAATGCGGGCTCGTCTGACCTCACCATCCGTTCCAGCAAAGGTCTCCTCCACGACGCCTTTCCGCCAGTCTCGACGCGGAATGGCTGGATCGCAAACGAAGACGATGTCTCCTCGTTGAATCGGCTTCTCTCTGCGGCACCACTTCTCTCTCCGTGTCAGCGTGAGTAGGTACTCCAAGACCCACCTCCTCCAGAATCGGTCCCTCAACATCCTTGCCACGCGCCACTGCTTCCGCGTAGCTCCTTCCTTGACGAGGCCTCCATCCAGGCCGGGGGTATCCGGTGGGCAAGCTGCTCCCTTGAGGAGATCGTTGGGCGTGAGAGGGGCTTCCTGGTCCGCACTCACTGGCAAATGGGTGAGCGGACGAGAATTAACGATGTTCTCCGCCTCTATTAGGAAACTCTCCAGGACGTGCTCCTTCGGCGCCACTTCCTTCACTGTGTGGCGTAGCACCCTCTTCACGCACTGCACCATTCGCTCCCAGACTCCACCCTCTGATGGGTTCGCTGGGCAGTTGAAGATCCACTCAATTCCCTTGCTTGACAGCTCCGACTGGATCCTCTCGGGTTCGAAGATCTCCGCAAATCTCTTGGTCTCTCTGTATGCTCCAACGAAGTTCCTGCCATTGTCGCTGCGCAGTCTATGTACAGGCCCTCGACGGCACATGAAATTCCTGATTGCAAGTATGCAGGAATCAGTCGACAGGTCATGTGCCAGTTCCAGATGAATCGCCCTGGTCGTCAGGCACGTAAACAAGGCCACCCACCGTTTCTCCTGGTGCCGAGCAACGGTCACTAGCAGCGGCCCAAAGTAGTCGAGGCCTGTGCTCTTAAACGGCCAGCCATAGGCGTCCAAACGATCATCTGGCAGGGGTCCCATAATCGGCGGCATCGGCCGTGCTCTGTGCAGCTTACACTCGCTGCATCCCGAGATCACACTACGAAGCACTCTCCGCAGTCTCGTAATCCAGAACCTGGTCCGGATCTCCGCCATCGTAGCATCCACGTTTTGATGCTTCATCCTCACGTGGGCGTCGCGCACAATCATCTCCGTGAGACCGTGCCGGTGGGAGAGGATCACTGGCCTCCTGGCGCTGTATGGAATACATAGCGCCGCATCGATCCTGCCATACGCTCGCAGGATTCCATTGCCATCTAGGTATGGCGCCAGTCCACATATGTCGCTTCCTTTAGCGACGTCCAAGTCCTTCTCTGCGGCTTGCACCTCATCGGGGAACGCCTCACGTTGTGCTCTACGGAATAGCAAGTCCTCAGCTGCTTCACACTCAGCTACATTGAGGCCGTAGTTCTCCAGCTCATCTCGTTGTCCACGGCATCGACGTATGAATCTTAGGACCCAGGCCGTAGTCCTCAGCAATCGCCTGTAGCTTGAGAATCTCTCCAGCGGTATAAACGGATCACTCGCGCCAACAAGCACGAACTCACCCGGCATCTCCTCTTCGTCTTCTGCATCCGCTTCGTCGGTGGGTGCAGTTCCTGGCCAGCTGCCCGCTGGTCTCCTCAGGAATGCCGGTCCTCTTAACCAGCGTGACTCCTCGCTTAGGTCCACGCTGCGTTGCGCTCGAGTTGCATCATCTGCCACGTTGTCGGCGGATGGTAGCCATCTCCATTGGGCCACCTTCGTCGACTCCAGAATCTCGGCTACTCTGTTCCCTACGAACTGCTTGTAGCGCCTGCTTGTAGCGCATCCACAAATACGTGCATCTCGACAGTCTTCACCAGCCCGGATCCAAAGTAGTGACGTGGGCACCGAAAACGTTCCACTTTCTCCATCTCTTTACGCCAGTCCATAAAGGCGTTGTACATCTCAGCCGGTAGTGGTTCATCCCATGAGATCTTCCTCCTCCAGACCTCTCGCAGCAACAACTTCGCTGTTATCATTAGACAACACAGGAATCCCAAGGGGTCAAACGTTGACATGACCATGCTCAAGAATTCCCTTTTCGTGGCAATTCTCTTCCCATCGGACACGACGGGGGCGACTTTGTGGTACTTCACTCGAAACCTGAAGTCGTCCGTGGCTGGCTGCCACCGCATTCCCAAAATCTTTTGCTCGGCCTCACCCCATCCAACACTCTGGGCGTGATCACTGGGTCCAAGCATCCTCTCCACTGTAGGCGAACTGGACGAGAACTTGCAAAGCTCAAACCCGCCTTCCGCATGTATCTTCTTCACTCTGCTAGATACTTCGATCGCCTCGCTCTCTGTGGCGAAGCTGTCCACATAGTCATCCACGTAGTGGTAGTCCACGATGGCCTTGACTGCTCTGGGATCCGAATCCAGGAATCGCTTGGCATTCACTGTCTTCACATGATGCGCCGCACTCGGTGAGCATGCTGCTCCAAAGGTCATCACGCACATCTCGTAGACGTCGGGGTCCCGTTGGTCATTCCCATCTCTCCACAGAAAGCGTTGCGCACATCTATCCTCGGGTCGGATCAGCACCTGGTGAAACATTTCCTTAATGTCGCTGCAGACTCCGACGGCACCTTCCCTAAAGTGGAAGAGGATAGATGCCAAGGCCTTATAGTGTTGCGGCCCCTTGCTCAGCGCAGAATTCAGTGACACTCCTCCAACTCGTGCCGCTGCGTCGAATACTAATCGGATCTTCCCTGGCTTGTTGGGATTCTCCACTCCAAAATGCGGCAAGTACCATGTTCTATGGGTTTCCGAATCGATCTCCTGTCGTTCCAGACGCCGAGCGTATCCCTTGTCGACATAATCTTTAACAATCCGGGAATATTCTTGGGCGAACTGCCCATCTCGCTTTATTTTCTTTTCTATGTTGACCAATCTATTGTACGCCATATCATAGCTACGTGGCAGCACAATGTTATCAGTTTTCCACAACAATCCCGTCTGGTATCGGCGGCCAACTCGCACCGTTGTGTCCTCCAGGATCTTCTGAGCCCTCACGTCATCGCTGGCTGCGGCCGCTGGCGCCGCCTTCATACCGAAGTTCTCGATCTCGAAGTTGTCCTCGACGATCCGTTCCACGTTATCATCCAACGACGTGGCTAGCAGACAAGACCTTGGTGATGGCGTGTCTCGTCGTCCTTCCACAGGCCCAAAAACAACCCATCCTAATTCGGTTGCGGCCGCGTACGGTCCCTCGCTGGCAAACCGTCTCGTTTTCAATGGCAGTCCTAGATGCCCATGGTCCAAACCAATAAGCAGCTTCGGCACTGCATTTACGTAGGGCTTCATCGGTAGTCGAGCGTCCTTGTTTACGCTCCTGACATCCCTTCTGTGCAGGCTCTGCATCGGCAGACTCAAGCTCGAAATGGCATAGACGTTTCTCAGCACATGTCGGGAGGACTTGCCTGCTCCACTGATCTCCAGACGTACCACGTTAGTAGGCTCTCTTGTGGCCCTGCCTCCGAACCATTGAACGTTCAGCTGACGACGTACTCCTTGTACGCCTAGCTCTGCAACCAGCTCGTTGTCGACCATCGTCACCGAAGAACCTTCATCCAGAAGAGCGTACGTATCCACCTGCTTCCCACCTCCGTATAGCGTCACCGGCAATACACGGAACAGAAGTCGTTCTCGGTCCTCGTCGACACAGCTCAAATTTGTCTCCGGTGTCGCAGAGGCATCCACGGATGAGGCTGCTCCTTCGTTTACTTGGACGCCTTCCCTCGGTCCGGCTGCCTGCCGGTTGTAGCCTCTCCAATTGCCGCCTCGCTGTGGCGGTCTCCTGAAGCCTTCATAGTTTTCCTCATGAAGAAGACGGTGATGCTTCCTCCTGCATCCGTTCACGGGGCACTCTCCTGACGCAGCGCAGGATCCAGTCATATGCCCACTTTCCAAGCACATGAAGCATAGGGGATGTCTTCTTGCGAGTTTCCACCTCTCTGTAGGTGTGGCTCCAATGAATCGTTGGCAGTCCCGAACTGCATGTTGTCCAAGGCCTTCACAAATTGGACAATTCCTGCGGCAGCTCTCCTGTTGCTCGTCCTGCTCTCGGTCGACGCTGGCATGAAGCAATCGACGCCTTGGCTCCCTTCCATCAATGTCCGCCACCAAGCAGACCACGTTGGCTAGTTCCATCAACCACGAACTGAAGTCCACAATCGTCGGATAGGGCTGAATGGTTGCAGCGTGCCTTGCCCAGACCACACGTTTGCTTATTGGGAGCTTGGCCACAAGTTCTTCCATCAGCATAGGGTTACCCAGGTGCTGCTCCGCCTTCGCTGACTGTAGGAAAGCCTTGAGGTTGCTGACATGGGTGGCGAATGCGACGAGCTTTCCCAGGTTGTGCTCCGTAATTGCAGGCACATCTCGAATGCTGTTGAGCTGGCTGCGTATTAGCTGCTCCGGTCGGCCGTATCTGAATCGCAGCTGCTCCACCGCTGCATTCGCATTGCTGGGGTGAATCAACAACGACTTCACCGTCTCACGCGCGTCGTCATTTAACGCCTTCAGTAGCCTTAGGTTGTTCTCCAAGTCCGTACAACCATACGCTTGCGTCGTCTCCGTAAACGCGCAGTAGAAAATGGGCCAGTCCTCTGGCTTCCCTCCGAACCTAGGCAGTTCAGGAAGCTTTCGTGGCGCCCAGCGTGCAGTTCCTCCAATGCTCGTCGCCCAAGCACCGTCTCCAGGGGAAGGCGCACGTACCGACGTTCCGCCGGCCACTTCATTTTGCAGCCCGAAACCATGCGCTGGAACAGTAGTGCCGGTAGCGCAAAATGGCGATGCGTGATTTATCCTCGTGGTACAGTTCTGCGAACACGGTACCGTTTGAGGTCCGCTCCAGGATGGCGGATAAACACTTGTTGCGTTGGGTACGGTCAGGCCGATTGCAAATGGCGGCTGACCTACCCCAACCTCACTCGACATACCGGGGTCAGTGCGTTCCATATTAGCGCTGCGAGCGCGTTCCAACTCCTTCTCCAACTCGGCGATCCTATCCATGAGGTCGGCCACCTTCGGTTTCCTGGTGGCTCCAGATGCTGCCAGCTGCGCTGATGACGCCGGGGCTTCACTGCCTCGGCCGCCGGCTTGCGACGCTTGCGGGGCCAAAACGCTGCCATCTACTTGCGGTGCGATATTCTGTCCCTCGTTCAGTCGGGGACTCCTTCTGGGCGAATGGTGCATCATGTCGTCCAGGCAATATCGATCCACTCACCAGGGTGTTGTTCCAAAACAATGTCGCCAGTCGCCTGACTGCGAATAAAAGCTTCTGTCGTCTCTCGTGTGGGAGATGCCTTAAACAAATGTACGGCGGCGATGGGGCAACCCGCTTCCAAAAACACAAGCCAATGTGTGCGTACAACTTATGTTTTATTCTATGGGGATTACATGTTAGGGTAAGAAATAAAGATAAATTACAAAAGCTTACCGCAGTTTAACCTCCCACACTCTATGACAACAACGACAAATTCACCACACGCGCCATTATTTCAATCCTTGTGTGCCCAATCTCTTCACGAGTGCACAATAACAAAATTCTACTTAAATACTAACTATCGATAATCGATCCGCGACAAATAATAAATTTTGAATATATTTCCAATAATTCTTGTCTTTTATCTCTATCTTCCCCAACAAGAGATTTAATTCACAAAATTTCTCAACATTTGAACAATTGTTTACAGTTTTTGATTTAATAATTTCGAATTTGCCTGGTGATAATATAAGATTAATTCCAGAGGACAATACGAGATATACGAGATACGATAATATATATTCGTACCTGTCGTCCAATAAATCCATCCATCGTCGTCCATACATAAAACAAAACTTTAATACAGTGTTGATTAATTTTTACGTTACAAAGTATTTGCACTGTGCAATACTACCCATCACTGCCAGTACCATTTAACATAACTACATTGTTAATTCTTTTACCAACTAACTTAAGACTTATCTTTTCTTTTATTAATAAACATTCCGCTCCAAAGTCGAATGTTGTTTTAAATATCTGACAATGATGAACCATCTGTCCTATGGGCACAAAAACCTACCATAGCTCCACTCTTTTCATCTGGTGTGTATCCTGGACCTTATCCATACTGGGCTTACTGTTATGTGTTGAAATATGTCCAAGTTCGCCACACTTAAAGCAGGTTACATTCGCTTTTTGTTGATGTCCAAATGCACTCCTTCCGCTACTGTTCATAGGATCCACATACCCATAGTGCGCGCCGACATTTAGATATTTAAAACAACATTCGACTTTGGAGCGGAATGTTTATTAATAAAAGAAAAGATAAGTCTTAAGTTAGTTGGTAAAAGGATTAACAATGTAGTTATGTTAAATGGTACTGGCAGTGATGGGTAGTATTGCACAGTGCAAATACTTTGTAACGTAAAAATTAATCAACACTGTATTAAAGTTTTGTTTTATGTTTGGACGACGATGGATGGATTTATTGGACGACAGGTACGAATATATATTATCGTATCTCGTATATCTCGTATTGTCCTCTGGAATTAATCTTATATTATCACCAGGCAAATTCGAAATTATTAAATCAAAAACTGTAAACAATTGTTCAAATGTTGAGAAATTTTGTTAATTAAATCTCTTGTTGGGGAAGATAGAGATAAAATACAAGAATTATTGGAAAAATAATCAAAATCTATTATTAATGGTGATCCCTCGACCAGAGTTAGTTCGGGAGTAAATTAAATTAGTAGACCTAAGAAAAATTAGTCCGAATGAAAGTGACGAAAGTCCCATTATTTTGGTTAACAAAAAAGACGGTACACATAGTTTGTGTGTTGATTACCTTAAATTAAATTCTAATACAGTTGCAGATCGATATCCTTTGTCCCTTATATCAGACCAGTGTTCCAGACTATATGGAGCGAAATGTTTTACATCCTTAGTCATGGCAAGTGGGTTTATCAAATTCCCACAAAGATTTAGTAGAGTGTACAGCATTTGTCACTCCAGACGGGCAATATGAATGTTTGGAAATGCCTTTTTGGCTCAGCAATGTACCGTCAATATTTCAACGCACAGCCACTCAAGCATTGGGAAACCTTGCAAATACGATTGTGGTCGTTTATATGGCTGCTGCAACAAAGAGTGAGGTTTTGGAGGTCTCGTTTAATATAAAAAAATTTTCTGTTCTCAAGTCAACAGTTCAATATCTGAAATATGAAATGTGCGCAGGTGAAATCCTCCCAAATCGCTTAAAGTTACAGCGTTAACTTCCTTGCCACCTTCTCAGTCAGTCCCAGCTTTACGTCAATTTATTTTATTAGCGTATTATTTAAGGAGAACTTCGGAAAATAATGATTTTTTTGGAAGTCGGAACATGAAGAAATTAGACAAAAATTATTTATTCTTACACAAAAGCCAGTCCTAGTAATTTTTGATCGGAACTTGTTACACAAAATCTATAAAAGGGATCATTGAATATTTTAGTAAAGCTGCTTCTCCTGCTGAATCACAATATCATTCCCATGAATTATTATGGAAGATCCGAGGCCGAGGGAAGGTTTATGGAAGATCAACCTCGGCCCACTTGGTTAGCTGGTGGATACACAGCCAAAGAAGAGTCAACGCTTACGAGAATCCGTCACCTTTGCTCTAAGAATCATGCCATGGACTCCTAAGATGGAAGGCTGTCATTGTTTCCGCCGAGAGTGTCTTCCCAAGCAAGCATCCTTGGATCTTGACAGCTGATCCTGAACTTATGAGAGCCCACATGTGCCTATTGAATCATCCCGAAAAGTAGCAAAAGACCCTGGCTCGACCACACTAAGCTGCAAATTCTCATTAATGTGAGACTGAAATATTAGACGCCGATTACTACAACGATTGCGCAATATGACAATACAATATTGCGCTGAATGTTGGCATCGGCAACGGTGGCAAGGAGGGGGCTGGCATTGGTGGCATTGGTGAGACACTGGCACCGTCGAGAAGTGTGAAGTGGGCAGCGATTCTCATGGAGCGCTTGGCAACCTCCACCAGAATGTCCACATGTTCATCAGTCGCCAGCTGCGAGAATCTCCAATACAGCTCACTCCCGATCTCAACGAAATTAAGCTCTTCCAACTCTTTTTGAAGCGTGGTAAACCAATCACGCAAACACTTTTCCACTGACTCCAGCGTCATAATGGTGCACTCCTCATCGGGCGCCGCAGCCTTCACCTTATGATGCAGCTCCATCTCTATCTCTGGCAGGTCACTTCTGCTCTTCCCCGCAGCATCCTTTCCCGGGTTGCGGCAGCAGATCCAATAGTTTTACATCCCGACTCCATCCCGTAAATTTCCAGCGCAAGTGATGCAAACGAAAAACAATCACGCAGTTTTTTCATTTTCTGGGGCAATTTAACTGATTAAACTTTACTAAGGGTTAATTATAATATAACCAAGAAGCTGCCCGTCTAAAATAACAACAAAGTGCCTGCGAAACTGGGAGATAGACAGACAAGAATAAATGCCGCTACAGCTAAACAAATGATCAATATTCTAATCGACCGTGCTAGTGGTTGCTTTGCCAAACACGCAGAATTGACTTACAAAATCCCAGAAAAACGAGTTAGTTTGGAAGAAGTATATAAAAATAACCACAAAGAATTTCTAACTAATATTAAACTGCAATGGGACGATCCATTTTAGAATGAGAAGAGTTATCCAACCCATAAACATAGCCCCTTACCTAAATTATAAATGTCGGCGCGCACTAAGGGTATGTGGATCCTATGAACAGTAGCGGAAGGAGTGCATTTGGACACCAACAAAAAGCGAATGTAACCTGCTTTAAGTGTAAGACCAGTATGGATAAGGTCCAGGATACACACCAGATGAAAAGAGTGGAGCTATGGTAGGTTTTTGTGCCCATAGGACAGATGGTTCATCATTGTCAGATATTTAAAACAACATTCGACTTTGGAGCGGAATGCTTATTAATAAAAGAAAAGATAAGTCTTAAGTTAGTTGGTAAAAGAATTAACAATGTAGTTATGTTAAATGGTACCGGCAGTGATGGGTAGTATTGCACAGTGCAAATACTTTGTAACGTAAAAATTAATCAACACTGTATTAAAGTTTTGTTTTATGTATGGACGACGATGGATGGATTTATTGGACGACAGGTACGAATATATATTATCGTATCTCGTATATCTCGTATTGTCCTCTGGAATTAATCTTATATTATCACCAGGCAAATTCGAAATTATTAAATCAAAAACTGTAAACAATTGTTCAAATGTTGAGAAATTTTGTGAATTAAATCTCTTATTGGGGAAGATAGAGATAAAATACAAGAATTATTGGAAAAATATTCAAAATTTATTATTAATGGTGAGAAGTTTTGTGAATTAAATCTCTTGTTGGGGAAGATAATAATAAAATACAAGAATTTTTAGAAAAATATTCAAAATCTATTATTAATGGTGATCCCTCGACCAGAGTTTGTTCGGGAGAAATGTAAATTAAATTAGTAGACCTAAGAAAAATTAGTCTGAATGAAAGTGACGCAAGTCCCATTATTTTGATTAACAAAAAAGACGGTACACATCGTTTGTGTGTTGATTACCTTAAATTAAATTCTAATACAGTTGCAGATCGATGTCTTTGTCCCTTATTTCAGACCAGTTATCCAGACTATATGGAGCGAAATGTTTTACATGCTTAGTCATGGCAAGTGGGTTTATCAAATTCCCACAAAGATTCAGTAGAGTGTACAGCATTTGTCACTCCAGACGGGCAATATGAATGTTTGGAAATGCCTTTTTGGCTCAGCAATGTACCGTCAATATTTCAACGCACAGCCACTCAAGCATTGGGAAACCTTGCAAATACGATTGTGGTCGTTTATATGGCTGCTGCAACAAAGAGTGAGGTTTTGGAAAAGTTGCAAATTACTCTCGATTATCTCACGAAGGCTGGATTCTCGTTTAATATAAAAAAATTTTCTGTTCTCAAGTCAACAGTTCAATATCTGAAATATGAAATGTGTGCAGGTGAAATCCTCCCGAATCGCTTAAAGTTACAGCGTTAACTTCCTTGCCACCTTCTCAGTCAGTCCCAGCTTTACGTCAATTTATTTTATTAGCGTATTATTTAAGGAGAACTTCGGAAAATAATGATTTTTTTGGAAGTCGGAACATGAAGAAATTAGACAAAAATTATTTATTCTTACACAAAAGCCAGTCCTAGTAATTTTTGATCGGAACTTGTTACACAAAATCTATAAAAGGGATCATTGAATATTTTAGTAAAGCTGCTTCTCCTGCTGAATCACAAGATCATTCCCATGAATTATTATGGAAGATCCGAGGCCGAGGGAAGGTTTATGGAAGATCAACCTAGGCCCACTTGGTTAGCTGGTGGATACACAGCCAAAGAAGAGTCAACGCTTACGAGAATCCGTCACCTTTGCTCTAAGAATCATGCCATGGACTCCTAAGATGGAAGGCTGTCATTGTTTCCGCCGAGAGTGTCTTCCCACTTGGCTTTTGGGGCAGGATCAAACTTCTGGAGGATAATCTGTATAAGCAAGCATCCTTGGATCTTGACAGCTGATCCCGAACTTATGAGAGCCCACATGTGCCTATTGAATCATCCCGAAAAATAGCAAAAGACCCTGGCTCGACCACACGAAGCTGCAAATTCTCATTAATGTGAGACTGAAATATTAGACGCCGATTACTACAACGATTGCGCAATATGACAATACAATATTCCGCTGAATGTTGGCATCGGCAACGGTGGCAAAGAGGGGGCTGGCATTGGTGGCATTGGTGAGACACTGGCACCGTCGAGAAGTGTGAAGTGGGCAGCGATTCTCATGGAGCGCTTGGCAACCTCCACCAGAATGTCCACATGTTCATCAGTCGCCAGCTGCGAGAATCTCCAATACAGCTCACTCTCGATCTCAACGAAATTAAGCTCTTCCAACTCTTTTTGAAGCGTGGTGAACCAATCCCGCAAACACTTTTCCACTGACTCCAGCGTCATAATGGTGCACTCGTCATCGCGCGCCGCAGCCTTCACCTTATGATGCAGCTCCATCTCTATCTCTGGCAGGTCACTTCTGCTCTTCTCCGCAGCATCCTTTCCCGGGTTGCGGCAGCAGATCCAATAGTTTTACATCCCGACTCCATCCCGTAAATTTCCAGCGCAAGTGATGCAAACGAAAAACAATCACGCAGTTTTTTCATTTTCTGGGGCAATTTAACTGATTAAACTTTACTAAGGGTTAATTATAATATAACCAAGTAGCTGCCCGTCTAAAATAACAACAAAGTGCCTGCGAAACTGGGAGATAGACAGACAAGAATAAATGCCGCTACAGCTAAACAAATGATCAATATTCTAATCGACCGTGCTAGTGGTTGCTTTGCCAAACACGCAGAATTGACTTACAAAATCCCAGAAAAACGAGTTAGTTTGGAAGAAGTATATAAAAATTGGCTTTTGGCCGAACAGCGTCAAGATTCTGCAATAGTTGACATTTTAAAAAAATGTTAGACGTCACATGGAAACTAAACATAAAGACATGTATAATACGGAAGTGGATACGATGACCAACGTAGAGTGGGAACACGTAGAGTTTAGTCACAAAGGAAAAACTCCCACTAGCAGTTCTCGAGCGAAAGGATTCAAAACACTGTCTACTCAAATCTTTCGTGGCTTAGATATGCCAGCTATAACATCAAGAAATGTAATGGGGTTTGTTGAAGAAAAATTCTGCTCCATAAAAGCTGATATGATGGCTTATCTAAAAAACATAATTTTTTCATAAGGCGAATAGGACGATAAAAAGGCGTACGAACTTTAGTTTTGATAATTATATTAGTTTATTATCAGAAAATTTAAAAAAGTAAAAAAGTTGAAAAATTTTAAAATGGCGGCTGCAAGATGCACATTTCCATGGGACCCTGCGCATGAAACATGGTGTCTGCCACTACACTACATAAAGATATTAATATTTTCTATGACTGGTACCAAAATTGTTAGTATCCATGTAAAATGCTTTGAATAATGGACATCGGAACTAAAAGCGAAATTTTTCTGGATCTTTTTTCCATTTGAAGAACGTTAAAAAAATATTAATAAATAATTTTTATTCATGATATTATTGGGCGTACCAAAAAAATGCACTTCCATAAAATTCTTAGATGATGAGAATCGGATCCATTTACACACATATTCTACACATATTTGGCTTTCATTTTTGCAAAAAAAAATCATGATATTATTGGGCGTACCAAAAAAATGCACTTCCATAAAATTCTTAGATGATGAGAATCGGATCCATTTACACACATATTCTACACATATTTGGCTTTCATTTTTGCAAAAAAAAATCATTTTTTGGTGCAAAATGAGGGGACTTTTCTTCTTAAGTTAGTTAACTGGTAAGAAAGCATCTTTGGTAAATTGCACAAGGGCGTGTTACGGTCAGGATGGCCGTATCGGCGCGCACTAAGAGTGTATCCCGCGGAACCACGGTAAGGTATTACTTCGCGGTTGCCTAACCTAGGCATTCTCCCTTAAGCGACGATTTTTAATGGCTCTTAATGGATAATAGTATTAATGGCTTCCCGGGGTACCATACTTCTTTATTGTTGAGTGGATTTATAGATCTCCTCCGCTTCAGTAGCCAGAATTTTTTTTGAAGGTCTCTTCGAATACTTCCAGTTTTTCGTCCATTCCTCCATTGATTTACGGCGGCGTTTGGGACTCCGTCGGTCCCTGAAGTCTTCCTAGTGCCGATCTTTCACGCGTAGCTTTTGACTTCCTCCTCCGTGAAGGGCTCCGCGTCGCCAGCCATTAGTATTTCCCACTTGGGCGGGAGCTTTGGTAATAGCGAGTCTACTATTTTCCTTAGTAGGATGGGGCATGTTGGCCTTAAGGTATTCCTGCCTTTTAATTTGCTTCATGACCACTTTGTAGGTGGTTGCAGATGTCATGTCGCTTGCTGGCTTTTATTGCCAGTTTCAGGGCCCTCTTGGCTGCTTTTACCTCCGCCGTTTTGATGATTTGATCCTCTGCTCTCCTTGCCTTTCGTTATCGACTACTTGCTCGCAGGCGGCAATCCTGAGAGGATCGCTGGATGTCCTGGTTCCACCAGTATACCGAAGCTCTTCTTGTGCACCGTGTCCTCGTAGGCATGGCTCAGGCAGCTGCTATCGACCTCGATAGGTCGTTCGCTGGCCCCTCTGGGGAATATTATGGGATCCAGTGGAGCGTCTGGAGAGCTACCGAGAGTGTTTTTCAATCGATGGACATGTCTTTCCATTTCGGTACTGTCACCTTGGGAATCCATTTCCTACTTACCCCTCCAAGGGTGAAGGGACAAGTGGTCGCTGAAAGTAAAAGAATTACTGACCTCCCAGTCGCACTTTCTTATTAGTGCGCTACTGATGAAGTTTATGTCGATATTCGACCCACGCCCTGCTTTGTTGTAGGTCAGCTTTTGGCCTAGATTAACAAGGACCACATTGCACATAATCGACCCAGCACATAATCGTCCCGGTACATAATCGAGCTGCTTGAAATCAATCCATTTCCTAGGATGCTCCTGTATGGCTCCGAGATGAGAACGACCTGTGTCCACTCGTCTATGACCGCCGGCCTTAGCAGCGATTGTGCTGCCTCGCAAAGATTGAGATTTAGCTGTGTGCCCCTCATTATTTTTTCGTATTTGAGAGGTCACTCCTAAATATTGGACACTTCCCACTTCCAGCCACGTGTCTCGCGTCCTTCCCGGCGTTGCTGCAGAACGCGCATTTGTGTTCCGTCCCCCATATGCACCATGTGCCCGAACTCCAGGCGCCTATATCATTTTATGACTCGGATCCTTTGCTTGAGTCTGCATCTCACCCAGCCTACTTTCACCCAACCTATTTCTAAAACTTTCCTAGCGCTCCCTGCAGGTTACCTACCAAATGCCTTCCTTAAAAGGATGTGACATTTCACCATCCTGACAATCTTGATATTTTCACCAGCTTCCCGATCGCTTCTGCACCCTCCTCCCTTGTGGTGATCTCGTCCAGATCTTTGCACTCGATCTTGTGCTGCGTGCTGCTGCGTGATCTTGTGAGTTTGCAGCTTTTCGCGAAAGATATTTTTGTTTATATTCGTGCTCATATTATTCGTTCCCAACTCCTAAGTCCTTAGGTTTTGTGCAGTCGCGTGGTTGATCCCATGGTTACCTTTGCTCGCAGTGAGGTCCATGCTAGGGTTGACTTTAGCCCTTACGAGGTGTAGAGTTCAGAGCCAGATCCGCGTAAGTCAGGTATGATCCATCTTCGCCTGCAAGGCCAGCTTAGCCAGATTTTAGAGGGATGGTGGCAGAAGCCGCATTTGCCCGACAGGCATTCGGGCACCATACTTAGGTGCCAGAATACGGCTGTCCGTCAGCCCAGGGTTCATAATTTCGAGTCTCGTTGATCCAGCGTCCTATCCTAGGGTTTTACTGGACTCGGCCATAGTCGCCTTCTCGCAGAAGGATACCTTTCCTGAAGGGGAAAGGTTGCGAGCTGCACTTGCGTAACATGGAAGTTTGGCCATCAGGCTAACGGCCTGGATGGAAAACTTCGTCTTGCAGGAACATCTCCCATACCTGTTAGTCGCCTCTCACGACAAACCAGGTCATGTCCCGAAAGTATTGTAGGTCCCCGCTTCCGGGCGGAATGGCGGTATGAGGTTGTGGGTTTGGTGTTGGGTTCGTTTGTTAAGCCGTCAGGGTCAAGCATCGCCTGCGAGTATGCCTTTGTGCCCCATTCCCAGATCCATCTGGTGGACTCTTCTATGGGTATCGCCCTCTAGTGGACACGTTGGGTTCGAAAGCCCAACCTACGTGCATTGCACAACATTGTCGGAGCTGCACAGTCGATCAGCTGGCTTTTCGTTTCACTTTTGGGGGGCCACGCTTGCGTCAGGTCCGGAGAAATTACTCAAGAAGAGTTTAAAAGAGACTGACCGGAAGCGAAAGCACTCTCGCCGTCTCTCCGTCTCTTACCTTGGTGTTGGCGCCATCGATCCGGGCGCGTCGGCTGGACCCGGATTAGAATGTTTCGCAGCGGACCTACACCCAACAGACCCAGGTAAGGCCTCTGCACACCTAATGGACACCTTTTGATCTTTTATCTACTCTCTCAGGTACTGTATTCGGATTGCGCTTCGAGGAGCGCCACCCGGCATGTCTTTTCAATGTTACCACACATAAAACCATGTATGTGAATGTGTGACCAAGCATATATATATAAAGATCAGTTTATGTCGGAACAACTTTATTGATAATGCGCTTATCTGCGACTGAACAACCAAAAACATAAAATGATATTTTTGGCGTAAGAATGAGCGTTAGAATGAACGTAAGAATGTATGACTGTAAGATTTTGTTTGAATGACTGTAAGAATTTTTGCGTCCATTTTCGTTGTATGAGATGAGAAGTCTATATGTTGTATAGTTAGTACTTATACTCGGGTGTTAAGTAGTTGCGAAATAGTTGTTTTATTAATAGAACCGAACCAGAATAGATAAGCTGAGGTCAAGAAACAGTCGCACGCAACTGACTAAAAATAAATTATTTTATTTGAATAATCAATAAACATAAAATATAATTTACATGCTTAAAATGCCGTTTGCCTACAAAATCAAAGTACAAAGTAAACGTACTTGAGTGATCCTATGACCCAACAGATCGAACAAAACGGATTGACAGATGAGTCAGGAAAGTTTTTTATACGCTTCCAGATGGTATTATTATGATAGTCCGAAATTTGCACGCTGTAAAGGATACATCTCCAACCCAGTAAAGTATATACATATATTATTGATCAGGGTAACCTCCAGAGTCAATAAATGCTTGTTCATCTCTCCCTTTGTCTGTTTCTACGATAACTAGTTTCTTAGTTTTACATAACATAACATGACATAACTTTCATGAATGTGCAGATGAAAGCCTAGGAATTTTTTTTAAATTCACATTATACGAAACTGTTTAGGAATGGTGAAAGATCTTTTTCATTGTGTTTCGGATTTATAAACTTTTCTGTATATTTGATTGTCTAGGAGACTAGTTAGTCTAAGGATATATACAATCAAATATATAAAATACTAGCTGTACTAGCTAGCGCTTCGTTGTGGCGTATTGTAGTTGGACGTTCAAGAAATGAAGAACACGGCAGAGCATATGTTTCGACAGGCAGAGCATATGTATTACTTGTGGGTAAACAATATTTTTCGTTTCTCCATTCTCCGCGTAAATATGAAGGCCATCTCGTTTGCCTACACGAGAACAGGCAAGATTGAACAATTTTGACTTCGTCTATAGTTTGAGCATCATATCTCCAGACATATTCTCCAGCGGGTGTTTTGTCTGCATGATTGACAATCATGTGGGTATCCGAAGAAATCATATCAATTACCATTTTGAAGTTTTCGTTCGTAAAGGAGTTCCTGTAGCAGTGAAATGATGGACCTCTTTACGGTGGTATGTATTCCTCAACGTGCATTGACTTAATCTCTATCATCACCGATGAAGTTGAAGAAATTTATGTTCACTGTCTGGGAACGCGAGCAGGGCGCAATGACGACATGGCGACTGGAGCTATAATCAACAGCTGGATCATATCGAAATGCAAGATGATTGTATTGCTGATTTCGATCTTTTGTTATCTGTTCACGGTATTCAACAAACCTCGCCCTATCGTGTTCACTGACTGCACGCCTTTCTGCTGGTGCCATGATATTCCTCTGCCTTTGATCCGATCCGTCTCGCACCAATTCTTGCTGTTGCTCAGTTCTATAAGAAACATTCTTTCTCATTGTTTCTGCGTTGCGAGTACGACGACCCAAATTCGATTTTTTGGGAGGCATTATTTCGTTTGTGACTGAAACTTCAGGACAAAAAGGGTCAATAATATTTTTAAATATGAAAATTACAATGCGGTCGATGAATAGAGAATTGTTATAAAAACAATTTTATTCGCGATTGCAGGTATATAATTACCATGAAAATTTGTATATAGATACCATGAAATTACCATGAAAAACCAAGCCCAAACCTGACTCTATAGTGAGTCAAAATTTGAGCTTGAATAGTTTAGTACTTTTTAAATGTATAGAGGTCGGAGATACGGACACAATACTTTTATATATATAGATTTAATATACAGATCGCAATATTGAATTGAGTGATGTTTTTGAACGTAAATAATCAAAATGAAATCAAATCCTTCGTCCGAACCGCCAAAATACTGGTAACATTTGTCCTCTATTCGTTTGGTTTTTGATCGTCTGTCTGATGGTGACCAGCTGATAGCTCTGAGTAACTTAAATATCCCAGAACTCATGTGGTCAAATGTGGAAAATTCACCGTCTTTATAGCTTAACTGCCACTACGACTTCCCTGCGGGCATGTTCGACATGTTACTCGGGCAAATTAACGACGTTAGAAATTCCGTAGGTCGCCTGCAGGACTTGTGTTTCGTTTCTGAGGATCCATGTCATCCCACTCTTGGGGTTTTAATCAAAAACAATTGCTTAATTGACCTTAAGTCTACACTTAAATCTCATAAAGATCGTTTCTTCCGTAAGGCTGACTTTATGAAATTAAATAAGTTAATTTCGGAATTTGATTGGTTTGATTTACCGGTATGCGAGGATATAAACATCGCATTACAAAAATTTTATTACACCTTGAACATATTTTTCGACGCTTGCGTGCCGCGGAAATATCCGTCCTCTTCAACGAATCCGCCTTGGTATTCAAGGCACCGTATAAATTTAAAGAACATAATGAGTAGACTTTTAAATAAACATAGATTATCTGGCTGCACAGTAAGTTATTCAAAATACTTAGTAGCTCGGTCCAATTTCACCGTGCATAATGTTATAGGCGTTATATTCGCCGCTGCCGTATTCAGTTTACTCAGGATCCAAAGCAGTTTTAAACACTAAGCATAAACATGTAGGTTTATGCTTACGAGCTACTAATCTGGGAGAACCCAACGTGTCTTCTTTAAAGAACCCATCTTGGACCCCTACTTTTTACACTATTTATTAACGACTTGCCCCTTGCCTTAACTAATTCATACGTACAAATGTACGCTGATGACGTTAAGCTATGCCGTTAAGCTATAGGTGTTTAGCAAATAACCTAAAGCTTAATAGATCGAAATGTAAACTCATGTCTTTTTACCGATCTAGTCCTCACTAGGCTATGTACTTTCTCTATGGGAACGCCTTAGAACGATTAACTCAGGTTAACGATCTAGGTGTCCTATTAGATTTGAGACTTAAATTTACCGACCATATATCTACCATGGTTTATAAAGCTATGGGTGGCTTGGTTTTATTAAAAGATGGTTACAAGATTTTAATGACCCCTACATAACTAAAACGTTATATATTGGGTGTACAAGTAGAAAACCGCCGTTTTCGACTAGGTGGTGCCATCTTCACAAAACGGTGAAAAATTTTGATCGGGAACGCCAAATGGCGAGCTAAAGTATCGGTTAACAACTCTACATTGTCTCGTTCGTGTATTCTTATTATCTATCATTTTGTTGGTGCACGAAAATGTCGAAATTCCAACCGAATAAGCGTCATTTGCGGAAGATTTTGCTTTTCGCGTTAAATTCGAAAAAATCGGCAGCTGAAGCGCGTCGAATGATCGTACGTGGAAGACAAGGATCGACCGGGTCCTGTGAAAAAGTTTGAAGACGCGGATTTGGAGGCTCTACTGGATAAGGATTCTTGTCAAACACAACAAGAACTCGCGGATTCCTTGGGTGTGACTCAGGGTGTGGTCCGTAGCGGTCATATATGCAATAAAGCCTAAAATTATGAAAAAAACGGCGGTTTTTTACTTGTACACCCAATACATCATTGGTCCGTCCGATTCTTGAGTATGGATCGTGTGTCTGGAGTCCTCAATACGGTGTAGACCAAGATCGCATAGAATCTGTACAAAAAAACTTCCTGACTTTCACTCTTAGAGGACTTAATTGGGATGCAAATCTTTACCTTCCCTCTTATCGTAGTAGACTTTTACTAATCTACTTACCATCATTAACAAACCGTATAACGTTGCTGGGTGTCATCTTATATATAAAATTCTCATGTCACGGTGTTTGTGTCTCTACTCCACCGAAATGGCTCTACCGATTTTCATGAAATTTTGTGGGCATATTCGTTAGGGCGGACAACATATATTTTTCAATTTGAAATTTGGTCTCCCGCCTTCGCCGGTCGATAATTTATCAACTACGAGTATCAATCGATCAGTTATCCCCGCTCCAGTTGTCATTAAAGTCCCCTATCTTACTCACTATAAATTTTGTTTCCATTTTGTATTGTGTACAATCTTAGCAGAGACGGTTATACGTATTACTGTCGCAATGCCAAGAAAAGGCAAAGGGGCCAATTTGAGTCGTCGAACGGTCAAATCCACAACCGCGCGAGATATAAGATCACGAAGATCAGGCGAACAAATCGAAGAAGGTAATGCAAATGCGCATGTGAGCATGGCGCAGTTGCGTCAATCAGAATCGCAAGAGGCACGCGATGAACGTAATCAACAAAGACAACTGCAACGAAGAGAAGCACGCAGATTCATAGTTAATCGACTTAGAGGAATTGACCAACAACGCCAAACAGTTCATCGAGCATTTACATCAGGGGCATTTCTTCGACTAGCATTCCAGTACGAATGGTAACTTCGCAAACACACTGCTGTATTTTGATATTCCACGATATTTTACATGAGCTCAATCAAAAAAATAGATGCCCCGTAAGAGAGGGACACCAGTTGATGCGTGCCCCGTTTTATTCAAATCAAATACTTTGTGTCGTGTATATACAGTCAATCCACTGCAGACTGAGTGTTTTTATCTGCGACTCTTGTTAGTTAATGTCACCGGACCATTGTCATTTCAAGATATACGTAAAGTAGATGGACAACAGTATCCAACGTATCAAGGCGCATGCCTTTCTCTAGGCTTGGTAGGCTTGGACGACAACCATTGGGAACGGGAGCAGGGCGCAATGACGACATGGCGACTGGAGCTATAATCAACTGCTGCATCATATCGAAATGCAAGATGATTGTATTGCTGATTTCGATCTTTTGTTATCTATTCACGGTATTCAACAAACCTCGCCCTATCGTGTTCACTGACTGCACGCCTTTCTGCTGGTGCCATGATATTCCTCTGCCTTTGATCCGATCCGTCTCGCACCAATTCTTGCTGTTGCTCAGTTCTATAAGAAACATTCTTTCTCATTGTTTCTGCGTTGCGAGTACGACGACCCAAATTCGATTTTTTGGGAGGCATTATTTCGTTTGTGACTGAAACTTCAGGACAAAAAGGGTGAATAATATTTTTAAATAAAAAAAGTACAATACGGTCGATGAATAAAGAATTCTTATAAAAACAATTTTATTCGCGACCGCAGGTATATAATTACCATGAAAATTTGATAAAAACCAAGCCCAAACCTGACTCTGTAGTGTCTAAATTTGAGCTTGAATAGTTCAGTTCTTTTTATATGTATAGAGGTCGGAGATACGCACACAATGTTTATATATACATATATATAGATTTAATATACAGATCGCAATATTGAATTGAGTGATGTTTTTGAACGTAAATAATCAAAATGAAATCAAATCCTTCGTCCGAACCGCCAACATACTGGTAACATTTGTCCCATATTCGTTTGGTTTTTGATCGTCTGTCTGATGGTGACCAGCTGATAGCTCTGAGTGACTTAAATATAAATAAAATTCACCGTCTTTATAGCTTAACTGCCACTACGACTTCCCGGCGGGCATGTTCGACATGTCACTCGGGCAAATTAACGACGGCTGCAGGACTTGTGTTTCGTTTCTGATCCTGATGGAATTACTCTTTCCAGAAGATTGCCTGAGGATCCATGTCATCCCACTCTTGAGTATAAATTTAAAGAACATAATGAGTAGACTTTTAAATAAACATAGATTATCTGGCTGCACAGTTAGTTATTCTAGATACTTAGTAGCTCGGTCCAATTTCACCGTGCATAACGCAGAATGTTATAGGAGTTATATTCGCCGCTGCAGGATTCAGTTTACTCAGGATCCGAAGCAGTTTTATAACTTTGTTAACACTAAGCGTAAACATGTATCTTTTCCCCCACTGCTTACTTTTGAGAACTCTTATGCGAGCACTGATCAGGCAATGGCCGATCTCTTTGCACAGTTTTTTCAAACTACGTATTCACCTAGCAGCAGCTCAGCTCAGCCTTACACTTGTAATATCCAATCAGCTAATCTTATATTTCGCCCATCTATCGATCAAAGTGGTGTGTTATCGGATCTTCTTAAGGTCTAGCCCGTGTATTCGCCAGGCCCTGATGGAGTACCAGGCCGTGTTCTGAAGAACTGCGCCGAGGCTCTGAGCCAACCGCTCCTTAAACTCTTTAGTATGTGCAAGGAATCTTTCATTATTGCGCTGCATAAAAAAGGGCAAAAATCCGACGCTGCAATTTATAGAGGCATCCCTAAATTGTCAGCAATTCCAAAGCTTTTTGAAAAACTTATCACTCTACATTTGCAACACGCATGTAGTTCAATAATAACTCAGCCAGCATGGCTTCATGAAGCGCCGCTCCACTACTCCAACTTATTGGAACTTATTGGAGCTAACATCTTTTATCACGGATGGGTTCCGGAATGGCTTACAAACAGACTAATACACTGACTTCAGTAAAGCATTTGACTCTGTTAACCATTCGCTTCTTATAAGTAAACTCAGTCTTATGGAATTCCCAATATTCTTATCCGGATTTCGAGCTACTTATCTGGGAGAACCCAACGTGTTTTCTTTAAAGATGTTACCTCGCATTTAGTCCGCGCCACATCTGGGGTGCCCCAAGGAAGCCATATTGGACCGCTACTTTTTACACTGTTTATTAACGACTTGCCCCTTGCCTTAACTTATTCGCTTGAACTAATATACGCTGATGACGTTAAGCTATGCCTTCAGTATAAATTCACTAGCGCCCAGTCTAGACTTCAATCCGATTTGGATAAACTTCAAAATTGGTGTTTAGCAAATAACCTAAAGCTTAATGGATCGAAATGTAAACTCATGTCTTTTAACAGATCTAGTCCTCACCAGGAGGCTATGTACCTTCTCTATGGGAACGCCTTAGAACGATTAACTCAGGTTAACGATCTAGGTGTCCTATTAGATTTGAAACTTAAATTTACCGACCATATATCTACCATGGTTAATAAAGCTATGGGTGTGCTTGGTTTTATTAAAAGATGGTCAAAAGAATTTAATGACCCCTACATAACTAAAACGTTATATACATTATTGGTCCATCCGATTCTTGAGTATGGATCGTGTGTCATAGAATCTGTACAAAAAAACTTCCTGACTTTCGCTCTTAGGGGAACTTAATTGGGATGCAAATCTTTACCTTTCCTCTTATCTTAGTAGACTTTTACTAATCAACTTACCATCATTAACAAACCGTTGAACATTGCTGATAGAGTGTCATCTCTATCTCTATTTATATAAAAATGAATTGCTGTTCGTTAGTCGCGCTAAAACTCGAGAACGGATTTATCTTATCTTGGTCTTGAATTATTCGTGAAGATCTAGGGAAGGTTTTAAAGGTGAGAAAAATTCGAATAATTGCCGGGAAAATCCTCAAACAGCATTTTTCTATTTCCCATACAAATGTTTTCTAAATAAAATGGAGACTACAATAATAGTAGGCGCCGGTACGTGATACATTGTTTTACAGCTACTCATTGTTCTCTGCTCATTTAATTTTATGTGACAAACCAATATTGTGTTCACTGAAAAATTGTGAAAAAAATTGAAAAAATTTTAATTTAAAATCATCAAATCTATCACGTGTATTGTGGAAATTATTTTTCAATTTCAACCGCTGGATTTGTCTTTAAGGTGGTAAGTTGAACTGTTCACCACTCTATCCATAGTCCAAAATGCTTAGAGGACGACGTGTGAACATCAGCCGCCGCACAAGACATGTAAGCCAGCAACAAGTGTATTCACAGAACTTAAGCAAAGAAAGATAAAATATAATAAGAAAAAATGCCACATTAAGACAACGCGTGAGGACACGAAAATCATTGGCATCATACAATCGCAATTCCATTACTTACACTACCACAGCCACTGATACCTTTGTTCATGCAGACTTGAAAGGTAAAAGATACAACACACATAACCAATCTCTAACACCAAAAATATTATTTGCAACACATAAAAACTACATATACACACACTACACCATGGCAAGGTGGCCAAAATCATTTACGCATTTGAAAACTGAATGGCCACCAATGCCAAACATATCGAGAAGCATGTCAACTATTTGGATTGCTGGAGGACGAATCTCATAGGGATTTACTGTCGCAACTTCGAAAGCTGTTCACAACTATCATCACCATATGTTTTCCTTTACAACCAAATCAGTTATGGAACAAATACAAAGACGACATACGACATGTGAAGATATATTGCATCGCTTGGACATTCGAACGAACAATCCTGACATCCAAATAACCGATAAAGTTTTCACGTTACTTTTTCAAAAATTTATTCAAACTTAATGCAATATTGTCTTTTAGGACTTAAACTCGTGGCAGAACTCCTTCCACTGCCGCTGCCGATGCCCCAGCCATTGTGTGACCAGTTGAAGCAGCAGCATAAGAAGCGCCTGATTACTGAGCGGAAACTATGCTCCGCCCACTTGCATCCGCAGAGCGGCCAGATAGCCAAGCTGGTGGAGGCCCTGGCTCCGGCCAGTTTCCCCCAGCTGTCGGAGATGTTGAAACGTGTCTGCATGTAGCTCTCAGATCTGGCCCCCAAGACAATTACGGAGCTGTTGTGCAACGCATATCAGACCTCCAATTGCATCCCAACCACCAACCTGAAGAGGCTTCTTCGCTTTTCTACGCGGCTATGTGCTTTTGTTTCTTTGAAGAGTTCAATGTTGTCCATACTATCGGCCAAGTATCGGCCAAGTAAGTTTTCCCATGCCTCCTAGCTCTAAATGAGTTTAACGAAGTGGTTTCTAACTGCCAAGAGGCAATGCATCGTATCTTTGACAGCTTTTTGGACTCACGGATCTCGTTGATTTTCCATTTGTCGACCGCAGCTCCAGCTCTTTATCTGGCTGCGGCTCTGCCGCCCAAGGAACTCATTCCCAGGATTGTTTTTAGCAATCTGACGAGTGTGGAGGTCACCCATGGCATCTCCATTCCGGCAGTCCGCAATATGGTTATCCTAACAGAACATATGCGGACTATTCGTTATAGATTTTCTAGAACAGTTCTGATTCTCATTTCTCTACTATTTTTCCAGCTTTACCTTTTACCATCTAGCCCTGCTGCTGAAACAGAAGATCACAGAGTTCCAGACATGGATGAAGCGGGTTATCCTGCAAAGCGAGACCGTGGAGTACAACGCCAACATTGAGTCGCTGATCCTCGGATCCTCGATCTCTGACGCAAATGGAACCACCACCCGTCATGTCAGCGATGCCTCACCGCACCCTTAAGCTGGAGAAACACAAGGCGGTGGCAAATGAAGCAGCTGTCAGTGACCTTGAGCAATTGATTCTACTGCACTAGCTCAAGTTGCCAGCAACCGATGCAACCGAGGATCGCGCATCTCAGCAGCTGCTGATTTTAGGAAAGTTGTTTTGTATTCACTTTTAAATGATTTTAAAATATTTATCATATGTGGCAGGCAAAAGAAGCTGATGCGCATAGGATCACCCCCCAGATGGGCTGAATTCTCTCGCTCTTAGCGCTCCGGAAACTCGGAATCCCACTTTGGTAGCAGTGATTCGAACTATTCTTCGTCCCACTACAGTGGGCGCTCAAGGGGACGTGGCTTGCGGATCAGCAACATTGTGCAGGCCCAGATCGAGCAACTCTTCACGGCCGTGGCCAAGGTCGCCATTTGTAGCTTCGATGTCACCTGCCTGGGATCACTACCGCTGAAAGACAAGGTGACGAGCCTGCAGTGTTTGCAGGAGCCACTGCGTCAGCTCTATCTGTCGGAGTTGGCCAATAAGGTGGGTACTAAACATGGAATTTTGAAATAACTCATATCATAGTCCTCGTAATATTAAAGAAACTCAGCTTGGGCTCTTTGGAAATCTGTCCCACGGGACCACGGGTAAAGGTCAGTGCTACGGCCATCTCGAAAGGAGCCAGTCCCGACGGAGCGGAGGAGAATGAGTCCCATTATTACGCCCTTCCACAACATTTCCGTGTGGTCAGCGGACCAACGTTCAGCCAAGGTGTCCTTGGGTTGTTTCTCAAGATCCTCGACCAGTAGTGTAATCGTATCTACGTCTCGCCGCGTGTCCTCACGAATGCGCTCAACTATCTGAAGAATGCGTAAGTACCTGCCACTTTATCCCTAATCGTACTATATTATTTATGTTATTACACTTTTTAGTGTAAGCCACGCCTATACCTGGAAGCTAATCAAGCCGCACATGGTGGCAGTTGTTCAGGATGCGATATTCCCCATCATGTCATTCACCGACTCCGATCAGGACCTGTGGGTGAACGATCCCTCCGAGTATATCCGCCTGAAGTTTGGAAAATAATAGGAATCTTTTAAAACAAAAGAACCTACTTAATTTCATAATTTTCATATATATTTGAGGGCTATGCCACGCCAGTTGTGGCTGCCCAATCCATGCTGCATTCCATGTGCAAAAAATCGCAAGGCCATGAGCACAATTATGCAGGTCATCACGTCGCCGAATGCGGACAACAAGTAAAAGGATGGTGCTCTGCACATGATTGGAACATTAGCGGATGTCCTGCTGAAGAAGGATTTATACCGGGACCAAGTGGAATCTTTGCTAACATGCCACATACGACTTCCCAGATTTCCAGAATCCCGCCGGCCATATGCGTGCATGTTGGGTTCTGCACTATTTCTGCGAAGTGCAGATCAAGAATCCCCAGGTCCTGGCCGAGATCATGCGGCTGACCACGAACGCCCTGCTAACGGACAAGGAACTGCCCTTTAAAGTGGAGGCGGCCATTGGCCTGCAGATGTTCCTCTCATCCCAGGACGAGGCGCCCCAATACGTTGAGGGTCAGATTAAGGAGATCACCGAGGAGTTGCTCACCATTATTCGTGAAACCGAGAACGAAGATCTTTGCCAGCACTTTGCAACCACCTTCAACCAGGTGTTGGAGTCGGAGGAGGGATCCGTCGAGAAGGCCATCACCGCCATGAGTCTGCTCAACACCATCGAGACTCTGCTCAGTGTGATGGAGAAACATCCCGACGTCCTCCTCAATCTTCATCCAATTGTTATCAATGTGGTGGGACACATTTTCCAGCACAACATTACTGGTGGGTTGGGATTCTCTCCCAATGAAGGTCTATATTTTACATTTTGACGGCCAAGTCCATCTCGCCCGAGATGTGGCAGATGCTGGCACTGATCTACCAGGTATTCAAGAAGGACGGCATCGACTACTCCATCGACATCAAATTCGATCATGGCTGCCGCCGTGTTGGGCAGCGTCACAACATGTGATGCGGTTATGGGGCCAGTATTGGTCAAATAGGTTCAGAAATTTTCAGGGGATGATTACATCGAAACATAGGGAGCGATTTTGATAGAAATAATCTCATTCGATTAAGAAAAAAATTAGCTTTACAATGGTATACCGTGCAAAATGGGGCATCCTCCATAAAGAAAGCATGTGGGGCCATTCAAATTTAACCTTGGCGCAAGGTCCAAGGTCCCGTATTTAACAAGGTCCAGTATTGGTAAAGAATATTCATAAATTTTTAAAGATAAATTGCGTAAAATCTTAGGGAGCGATTTTAATGCAAATAGTCTTATTAAATTACATGAAAAATTAGCAGTTTTATAACTTTGTAAACACTAAGCGTAAACATGTATCTTTTCCCCCACTGCTTACGTTTGAGAACTCTTATGCGAACACTGATCAGGCAATGGCCGATCTCTTTGCACAGTTTTTTCAAACTACGTATTCACCTAGCAGCAGCTCAGCTCAGCCTTACACTTATGATATCCAATCAGCCAATCTTATTTTCGCCCATCTTTCGATCAAAAAGGTGTGTTATCGGATCTTCTTAAGGTCAAGCCCGTGTATTCGCCAGGCCCTGATGGACTACCAGGCTGTGTTCTGAAGAACTGCGCCGAGGCTCTGTGCAAACCGCTCGTTAAACTCTTTAATCTATCGCTGGAAACTTCGATCTTTCCCCTTATGTGGAAGGAATCCTTCATTATTCCGCTGCATAAAAAAGGGAACAAATCCGACGCTGCGAATTATAGAGGCATCTCTAAATTGTCAGCAATTCCAAAGCTTTTTGAAAAACTTTTCACTCCACATTTGCAACACCTATGTAGTTCAATAATAACTCCGTGCCAGCATGGCTTCATGAACCGCCGCTCCACCACTACCAACTTATTGGAGCTAACATCTTTTATCACGGATGGCTTCCGGAATGGTTTACAAACAAAAGTCATTTACACTGACTTCAGTAAAGCACTTGACTCTGTTAACCATTCGCTTTTTATAAGTAAACTCAGTCTTTTGGGATTCCCAACTGATCTTCTTATCTGGATTTCGAGCTACTTATCTGGGAGAACCCAACGTGTTTTCTTTAAAGATGTTACCTCGCATTTAGTCCGCGCCACATCTGGGGTGCCCCAAGGAAGCCATATTGGACCGCTACTTTTTACACTGTTTATTAACGACTTGCCCCTTGCCTTAACTAATTCGCTTGAACTAATATACGCTGATGACGTTAAGCTATGCCTTCAGTATAAATTCACTAGCGCCCAGTCTAGACTTCAATCCGATTTGGATAAACTTCAAAATTGGTGTTTAGCAAATAACCTAAAGCTTAATGGATCGAAATGTAAACTCATGTCTTTTAACAGGTCCGTCCGATTCTTGAGTATGGATCGTGTGTCTGGAGTCCTCAATATGGAGTACACCGAGATCACATTGAATCTGTACAAAAAAACTTCCTTACTTTTGCGCTTAGGGGACTTAATTGGGATGCAAATATTTACCTCCCTTCTTATCGTAGTAGACTTTTACTAATCAACTTACCATCATTAACAAACCGTAGAACGATGCTGGGTGTCATGTTTCTATACAATCTTATTTATGGAAATATAGACAGCCAGCATTTACTAACACGCTTAAATTTTAACGTTCCTAGTAGAAGGACTAGAAACTTTCGTCCTCTACTCCTCAGCCATTGTAGTTCGACATATGCCCAACAAGATCCGTTCAGGGTATTATGTTCGGACTACAATGGTCTCTACCACATCTTGTCACCTTGCTCTTCTAACAATCTTAAATCGCTTATATTAACCGCCTTATCTGTGCAACACTCTTCCTCGTGATATCTTTCTCCTACTTTTCGCTTAACTATCTCGGATCTATTCCCGCGATTCGAGCCGTACGTCACGCGGCAGCGTCTCTCGGTCGGTTGGACGGGAGGTGGGCTGTACGTATGCAGTGGGAACCGCGCAAAAAAAAAATAATACGGGGCCATCCTCTTAGAGCTTCACAATATAAAAATAATTTTTGGTGGTCATTTTTGTATGGGCCGTTAACGAGTTTTGGAGAAAATCTAATAAAAGTGGACCAATACTTTTATCAGATTTTCTCCAAAACATAGGGAGCGATTTTTATATAATTTTCAGGTATTACCCTCAATTTTTTTACCTATTAGCTGCAATATCGGGCTTTTTGGGGCCTCCTCTTATTTTTGATATAGGACCCAAAACAATGTGGGGCCAATTTTTCAAATGTATTTTAACGGTATTTTAAGAACGAGATCCCGCCCAAAGTAAGAAAAAACTATAAATTCTTCAATTATTAACAATTCTAAACTTTATTTCAATCAATTTAGTGGCTAAACTGTAAAATAATTGAGAATAAAAAAATGGGCTGCTGTGTTCCGATTTTACCGTTCCACTTCGACGCTAACTAGGCGACGCTAATTTGACGGACATAATCATAGGCTATTTTAAGATTTTGGTATATTTTAGTATATTGTAGGGTCTGTCTTAAATGTGTCACGAATCGTGTTCGTAAGGAAGTTGCGTTTTGTATGTGTAATACATATATACAATATATGTATATAAAGTGATTTTTTTCGATGTATTTGATTAATGTACTTTAGAAATTGTCATCCTAATTAGAAAATACTTACACTTACATATATACTTTTAGCAGGTGTGATTGGTATATGTAGCAAATGTACACATATGTATATTTACTTACATATAAATATGTATGTAAATATATACCTTTTAAATTCAACTTTTTGTGCAAATTTGTGCAATTTAGTGCAGAATAAAAAAAGGTAACGGAACACGCAATTTTATATGACCTGTCGGATGTATGTACATTTAATGCCACAAATTAAAAATAACGATATTTTTTCGTGTGTTTGTGTATAATAACATATACATACATATATTTTATCCAGCCAGAGATAATTATACATATGTATATACTTTTTATAAGAACCGGAACGACAATATAAAAGCGGTTGATAAGGAAAAAAAATATTTTAAAAGTTTAAAAAATTTAAAACTACAATGAATTATAACATCGAACAAAATACTTAAATTGTTAAGAAGTAAAACAAACCTTAAAAAAACCTAAAAAAGGTTTTAATACTGATAAAATTGGAAATTGAAATTTTTGAATATCCGAAATCAACTGAAGAAAGCAACCAACTTTATTAAAAAGTACCTTAAATAATAAGATTGCTATCAATGTTTTGCGTGTCTGGCCCAATATGGTTGGTTCTAATAATAAAAACAATACCATTCAATTGTCTGGAATGAACTCAATTCACACTGGCTTACATTCAGGAGAAAATACATTGAAGGATATTTCCTCAAAAAATTTAACAATTTTTAAAGTTCCTCAAAAATCCAAAACGATACCATATTTCAAAGTTCAAATGCTTCAACAAAGTCAGAGCCTTCATCAAACTAATTCTCATAATTCGAATCTTGAGCAATACGATGATATTGCGGTGCCACAATTAAGTAGTAGCTGTGGATCATCGACTATGTTTCATAAACGGAAAGATTTTCCAGCTCAGTCAAATACAAAACTTATTAATTTTGCTGAAAATATTCCAAATTTGCAACGAAATTCAACTACCGATAATTGTGAACTCTCGGAGTCGATTCAAGGTACATAGCTTTAATACTCATTTACATAAATATTCAAATTAAAAAACATTCAATAAATTTGTTGTTTTTTCCAGCTCATTCCTTGCCTATGGCAGCAGTCATTTCGACAAAATCTGATTCTGCCACCAGACGAAATTTAGGGGAGGAATGTTTAAGCACTATTTCTGGAAACTGTAATCCAATTGAAGAAACACAATACAAGTCGCCGATTTTGTTGAAAGATAATCTATTAGTTCAAAAGGACTGTTTTTCATTTCACCAGCAGATTATTATGTCTGGACAACAGAAAATCGCTTTACAAGAAAAACCAAAAGTTCTGGTTGTTTCTCCCCAACAGGTTATGATTTTGTACATGCATAAACTGACTCCCTACGAGCGTACAGAAATACTCGCATTTCCTCAAATATATTTTATTGGTGCTAATGCAAAGAAGCGCCCAGGAGTCTACGGACCAAATAACTCAGATTACGATAATGAGCACGGTGCATATATCCATGTACCACATGACCACGTTGCGTATCGTTATGAAATGCTTAAAATTATCGGTAAAGGCAGTTTTGGTCAGGTCATCAAAGCCTATGATCATAAGACCCATGAGCATGTGGCGTTAAAAATAGTTCGGAATGAAAAGCGTTTTCATCGCCAAGCTCAAGAAGAAATAAGAATTCTTCATCATTTGCGTCGACATGATAAATATAATACGATGAATATAATACATATGTTTGACTACTTTACATTTCGTAATCATACTTGCATAACATTTGAGCTACTTAGCATTAATCTTTATGAATTAATAAAAAAAAATGGATTTAAGGGCTTCAGCTTGCAATTAGTAAGAAAATTTGCGCATTCGCTTCTTCAATGCTTGGATGCACTTTATAAAAATGACATTATACATTGTGATATGAAGCCAGAAAATGTTCTCTTAAAACAACAAGGCCGCTCTGGTATTAAGGTAAGTGAGTTGAAGACATAAAATTTCTCTTCTTGGTGATCATGAAATTTCTGGGTAAACTACATGTTAAGCTAGTCAATTTTCATTCTAGGCTTTAAGATTCTTTTAATACTCTGAACCCCCACGTACTAAATTTCATAAGGTTCGGCCGAGACCATCCTATAGCTGTCATAGAACGATCGGAATTGGCATAACTTTGGTGTTTTCTAAGTTAGAAAGGTGGTACTTGGTACAGATTCAATTTTGGGTAATCCGATCTCGCAAATTGCATAAGGATCGGCCGACTATATCCTATAGCTGCCTTATATCAACTGCGGCTCCGCCCGATATCGATAAATAAAAAATTTCGTTCTTTGACATTTTGATTATAGTAATAGACATTTGATCTTAAAGAAAGTGAAAAGGATATTTACAAAAGCTTTCTAACAAAGAACAGCATTTGAAGTTTGCTTCATTGGTTGTAAAGGTACTCGTTTTTTAAATTTTGGAAATCGTAAAGCAAATGTTGTTTAAATTTTAGTAACAAACATACTTGAAGGAAATTCTTTAAAAATAGTTTTTATTGAATAATTTTTTAAAGAATCTGGATGGTTGAGACACCAATCGACGCGTATGTGGAAGCAGAATGTTTATAAACAATATTTCGTCTGCTGACACCAATGTCCCCACTATCTCCCATTTGGTTAAATAAAAATGTTTAATTATTATTATTATTATTATTAAAGGTAGAGCTGTTTACAAAACTAAACTAACTTAGTGGGTATAGCACCGGCAGCGGGACCTTTGGCTTTTATGTAAGTCTTATTGAGTTTTATGTAGATATTGAGATTTAATACATGTTTCAAGTCTTAGGGTCTTCGCAGGTTAGTCTTACTCTTAGGTCTATGAATAGTTACATTTTTCTGATTTTGGTGTTGGGATGGACTTCATATTTTGTGGAACGAATTTGATTCTTTTAGAAAATATATTATTTTTTAAACGTGTTTAGATAGTTGAGTAGGTTAAGTGGGTTTGTGTTTTTAAAAACAGAGTGTTTTATAGGATGGAGTGATGGGCATGAGTTGAGTAGGTGGGATATGGTGTTGTCTCCTTGGCAAAAGGTGCATGGGGATGTTTGTGATCCCCAACCGATGAGACGAATGAGCAGTAGACTGTAGAGTTATATGTTCTTGTCAGTTTCGCTGTCTAATTGGTACTAAAGAAAATTTACATTTATGGAACTTAAAGATATGTGTGTGTGAGTATACATGTTGTGGATTATAAAGCTAGTTGGTATAGAAAATATAAGGATGAAAATATGGGCTAACTTATAAACTATGTATCGATAGTTCCTAAACAGTTTGGTTCTGGGTGAAGTTTTGTGTGGCCTAGTCTGAGGCGTATTATTTTTATTTGGTCGAGCCTGCTCGATTTTGGGTTAAAAGAGGTTATGTATTTGTCGATGTTCGTGTTGTCTTGGCTGCATTTTTCAAAGTTTTTTCCCTGCCTTGTCGAGGATTCTGACCTTAAATGTTTGTTTATGTCTGTTAAATTTATGTTAGGGGTGAAAATAAGAGGGGCTTTCGCTACTGATTTAGCGGTTTGATCGGCTAGCTCATTGCCTGCTATGCCTCCATGGCCAGGAATCCACAATATTTTTATTTTTGGTACTAGCTTTGTCAGAAGTGATCTGATTTTGTTTGAGTAAAAGTTTTTATTGGTAGTGTTTGCTATAGAGTCAATTGCTGATAGGGAGTCAGAGCAAAACATGAATTTACCCCTCAAACTTTTGACTTGATCAATTGCTTCTTGGATGGCTATTATTTCGGCGGAGAGTACTGATGAGAAAGGGGGTAGCATACCATATTTTTTCATGTTATTTTCTGTTGTGACTGCGTACGTTATTGTGAAATTTATTTTTGATCCGTCTGTGAATATAAACTTGTATGATTTGTGTCTGTCTTTGGTATGTTCGTATATTTTTCGATATGTGTCTGGGGATGTTGCTTGTTTCTTATGGATTCTTAATGTTGTATCTATGAGATTGGGGATCCGCCAGGGAGGATTGAATTTTTGTAGTTTTGTGGTTGGTATGGTAAGATTAGTGATTGGATGAGTTGTATTGTTCGGTCTATGGTGGTTAGGTTTTTTCTGATATTTCGGTGCTTAACAAATTACTGTATGGGTGTGTTAAGCATTACTGTATGGGTTATAGTACAAGTGCAGTTGCGTTTTTTTCAGATGTTTAGGTGTTGGCACTTTGCTAAGGAAAGGGATGCTCCGGAATATGAGCACCAAGTCTTTATATTATTTAAGATGTAGTCTAAGTTGAGGTTTTTATTTCTGTTTTCTGGGGCCTGTCGCAAGAAATTTTTGCGTCCATTTTCGTTGTATGAAATGAGAAGTCTATATGTTGTATGGTTAGTGGTAGATGTAGTTTATGGGGGTGGGTATGTTATTGGTTCATTGTATGTGTGATTCTTGAAGAGCGATGATGTGTGGGGAGTGTTTCTTCATCAATATAAGGAGTTGGTTATAGTTATTGGAGTAACCTTTTAGATTCCATTGGATTATATTGAGGAAAATTTGTGCGGTGAAGATCGGGTTAAGTTAGGAAAGGGTTGGTGGATTTTAGATGGTGTTATATGGTGGATTATAGTCGCTGTTATTAGTGTGTTTGGTTGAGGGTTTAGTTTTTGATTTGGACGGGTTGAAGTTAGTGGAAAGAGAGTTTGACTTATCGTTGGAAAATATTTTTAATGTTAAGTTCTTAGTAATTTAAGATAAGTAAGGTGATTTTGGTGAGGTGTGTGTAATGTCAGTATCCATGATCTCGATGTCGTCTTTCTCTTTCTCCATTTGGTGCTTTAGTTGAGGTTCCGTGGGATGTTGATTTGGTTATGGTGTTTTGCGTGTGATCTTTTTGTGTAGTTTTTTCTGTTGTTGTAATGGCATTTGAAGATTGGGGTTTTGTTTGGTCCTGTGTTGTGGTGCTGGTCAGTTTTCTTGCATAAGTGGCTCTAGTTTGGTATCCATGTCGCTCGAAGTATATCCTGAAGGCAGTTTTGTGGTTGAACTTCTCGGTAGTTTTTATGGCTGTAAGTTCTTGTTGCTTAAGGAATGTTGGACATTTACGGTCGAGCGGGCTGTGTTGGGAGATGATTTCCGGATTTTTCTCGCAGTTGAGGGATTTTTTATCTTTTTGGCAGTGTAAGCCTTCAGTGGTGTGTTTCTCTTCCGAGCATTTTGAACATATGTCTGTGCTTTTCATACGGGAGCTGGGTGTCCAAATCGAAAGCACTTTTTGCGAGAGTGGTATGTGGTCACGCCCGCGAACAGTTTCATATCAAATTCGAAGTATTTCGGGAAGTTTGTGGGATTCAAATGTAAGAATTATTAGGCCAGTTTCTGTTAGTGGATCGGTGCTATTGGTGTTGGTATTGTTGTTTGTGGTTTGTTTCTTCATTATTTTTTTTACTTTAATGACTTTTTGGGGTTTAAGCTCGTGAAGGATGGTCTCAATGTATCAATCAATATATCGTTGATCAATTGATATATCAATTGATCGTTGCTGTAAATCACTCCTTTCGAGGAGTTTAGAAGTTTCGAGGACTTTTATGTTCCGTAGCGAGAATTTCCATGTCTGCGGTTTTTTTTAGTTTGAGCAGTTTTGTGGCTTGAAGGTGTGTTTTTGTTTTCATTAGGAGGGTTCCGTCTCTTGTTTTTTTTTACGGAATCAACATCTTCTCCGCAGGCATAGCCTATGAATTTTTGAATTAAGAAGAGGGAAACTGTCCTTAATGATTCATTGTCCTTTCTTTTTACTACTAAGCATTTCGAAACTATGGAATTATGTTGGTATGTTTTTGAGTTGTATTGTCCTATATCGGGTGGTTTGTGCATGGTTACTTGCAAGGGCCTTGGACCCGGGTTGAGCAAGGTACGTGTGTTTTTTTGTTGTTGTGTTTTTAATTTTTCTTTGTGGTCAATATTTGTATGTTCGATTTTTGCTGATAAGCTTTATGGGGTTTGTTCACGCAAGTGTTCACTTTGTAATATAACTTGTCTCTTCTGAGGTTGAAGTGGTACTGAAAAATGTTTTATATTTACACAAATTTCTCCCAAGCCGTTTGGCTTTTGGAATTTTTTTTTTTTTTTTTTTTTTTTTTTAACAATACCAGTTGGGCTATGAAACCATATAAAATAATCATAATATGCTTAGCTGCAGCTGTTGTTTTTAGCATGTATTCGGCTCTGTTTTGCCTCCCAGTTTCGCATGCTCATTATTGTTATTTGTGGCGTTTGCGCTATGTGGAGCTTTGGTAGCGCTTCTGCGCAAGCTCTTGGTTTTGTGTTATTGGGATTTGGAACTGATTGGAGCCGCATAGATTAGGGTTAAATTGAACCCAAAATAAAAATATTGAAACCCTGATTTGAAACGCGTGTATTTATTCGGCTGCTATAAACTATTAATAACTATTACCTATTACTTATAACTATTAACTATTAATAGCTTAACAATACCCTTCATTTGATATATAAATCACTCAGATCAAACGCACCCAGGAAATTTTTAATTCTTCGGATATATATATATAACCGAAGAATTACAAATATTTATATATATATATATATATATATATACGAAATTAAATAAGTTAATTTCGGAATTTGATTGGTCTGATTTACTGGCATGCGAAGATATAAACATCGCATCACAAAAATTTTATTACACTTTGAACATATTTTTCGACGTTTGCGTGCCGAATCCGCCTTCGTATACAAGGCACCATATAAATTTAAGGAACAGTATGAGTAGACTTTTAAATAAACATAGAGTATCTGGCTGTATAGTTTGTTATTCAAGATACTTAGTAGTTCGGTCCAATTTCACCGTGCATAACGCAAAATAAAAATATTGAAAACCTGATTTGAAACGCGTGTATTTATTCGGCTGCTATGTTATAGGAGTTATATTCGCCGCTGCCGGATTCTGTTTACTCAGGACCCGAAACAATTGTATAACTTTGTAAACACCAAGCGTAAACATGTATCTTTTCCCCCACTGCTTACGTTTGAGAACTCTTATGCGAACACGGAATAAGAGTTCTTTGCACAGTTTTTTTTTTAGTGAGTGTAGTCTCAGCCTTACACTTATAATATCGAATCAGCCAACCTTATATTTTGTTATCGGATCCTCTTAAGGTTAAGCCCGTGTATTCTCCAGGCCCTGATGGAGTGCCAAGCTGTGTTCTGAAAAACTGCGCCGAAGCTCTGTGCAAACCGCTCGTTAAACTTTCTGGATCACTTCGATCTTTCCCCTTATGTGGAAGGAATCCTTCATTATTCCGCTGCATAAAAAAAGGAAAAAATCCGACGCTGCAAATTAAAGAGGCATCTGTAAATTGGCAGAAATTCCTAAGCTTTTTGAAAAACTTATCACTCCACATTTGCAACACCTATGTAGTTCAATAATAACTTCGTGCCAGCATGGCTTCATGAAGCGCCGCTCCTCCACTACCAACTTATTGGAGCTAACAACATTTATCACGGATGGGTTCCCCGGAATGGCTTACAAACAGACATAATTTACACTGACTTCAGTAGAGCATTTGACTCTGTTAACCATTCGCTTCTTATAAGTAAACTCAGTCTTTTGGCATTCCCAACTGATCTTCTTGTCTACGTTTCGAGCTACTTATCTGGGAGAACCCAACGTGTCTTCTTTAAAGATGTTACCTCGCGTTTAGTCTGCGCAACATCTGGGGTGCCCCAAGGAAGCCATATTGGACCGCTACTTTTTACACTGTTTATTAACGACTTGCCCCTTGCCTTAACTAATTCGCTTGAACTAATATACGCTGATGACGTTAAGCTATGCCTTCAATATAAATTCAATAGTGCCCAATCTAGACTTCAATCCGATTTGGATAAACTTCAGAATTGGTGTTTAGCAAATAACCTAAAGCTTAATAGATTGAAATGTAAACTCATGTCTTTTTACCGTGTTAGTCCTCACCAGGCTATGTACTTTCTTTATGGGAACTCCTTAGAACGATTAACTCAGATAAACGACCTAGGTGTCCTATTAGTTTTGAGACTTAAATTTACCGACCATATATCCACCATGGTTAATACAGCTTTGGGTGTGCTTGGTTTTATTAAAAGATGGTCAAAAGAATTTAATGACCCGTACATAACTAAATCGTTATATACATCATTGGTCCGTCCGATTCTTGAGTATGGATCGTGTGTCTGGAGTCCTCAATACGCAGTACACCAAGATCACATAGAATCTGTACAAAAAAACTTCCTTACTTTTGCGCTTTGGGGACTTAATTGGGATGCAAATCTTTACCTCCCCTCTTATAGTAGTAGACTTTTACTAATCAACTTACCATCATTAACAAACCTTAGAACAATGCTGGGTGTCATGTTTCTATACAATCTTATTTATGTAAATATAGACAGCCAGCATTTACTAACATGCTTAAATTTTAACGTTCCTAGTAGAAGGACTTGAAACTTTCTTCCTCTACTCCTCAGCCATTGTAGTTCGACATATGCCCAACAAGATCCGTTCAGGGTATTATGTTCGGACTACAATGGTCTCTACCACATCTTGTCACCTTGCTCTACTAATAATCTTAAATCGCTTATATTAACCGCCTTATCTGAGCAACACTCTTCCTCGTGATATCTTTCTCCTACTTTTCGCTTAACTATCTCGGATCTTTTCCCGCGATTCGAGCCGTACGTCACGCGGCAGCGTCCCTCGGTCGGTTGGACGGGAAGTGGGCTGTACGTATGCAGTGGGAACCGCGCAAAAAAAAAAAATTTTAATTTTTCCAATTTTATACCCTTGCAGAGGGTATTATAATTTTGGTCAAAAGTTTGCAACGCAGTGAAGGAGACATCTACGACCCTATAAAGTATATATATTCTTGATCAGGATCACCTCCTGAGTCGATATGAGCATGTCCGAGCAAAATTTCATAAGGATCGGCCGACTATATCCTATAGCTGTCATACAACGATCGAAATTGGCATAACTTTGGTGTTTTTTAAGTTAGAAAGATGGGACTTGGTACAGATTCTATTTTGGACAAAATAATCTGATTCGTCAAATTTCATAAGGATCGGCCGACTATATACGATCTTCTATATATCTAATAATATAAGATGCGTGGCGCCACCTAGCGGACTGCGACTGAACTGCAAGGGTATATCAACTTCGGCTCCGCCCGAAGTTAGCTTTCATTTCTTGTTTTCACAATTTTTAAGTGAACACAATATCGGTTTGTCACATAAAATTAACTGAGCAGAGAACAATGAGAAGCTGTCAAACAATGAATCACGTACCGGCGCCTACTATTATTGTAGTCTCCATTTTATTTAGAAAACGTTTGTATGGGAAATAGAAAAATGCTGTTTGAGGATTTTCCCGGCAATTATTCGAATTTTTCTCACCTTTTAAACCTTCCCTAGACCTTCCCTAACACTGTGTAATTGGGAAATTATTATATTAAAAATAAATGTAGAAAATCGGACGTTTCAACTTTGAATGAGTATTCCAAAGATACGGTTACTGCTAGATGCCATTTTTATACCCTTGCAGAGGGTATTATAATTTTTGTCAAAAGTGTGCAACGCAGTGAAGGAGACATCTCCGACCCTAGAAAGTATATATATTCTTGATCAGGATCACCTCCTGAGTCGATATGAGCATGTCCGTCTGTCCGTCTGTCTGTCTGTCTGTCTCAGTTTTGGAGCTATTGAGTTAAAACTTTGCACACATCCCTTTTTTCCTTGCAGGTAGTATATAAGTCGGAACGGCCGGGATCGGTCGACTATATCCTATAGCTGCCATAGAACTGATTGATCGGAAATGCCATAACATTGGTGTTTTTTAAGTTGGATGGTTGAGACTTTCCACACATGTTATATTTGGCCAAAATATCTTGTCTACAAAATTTCATAAGGATCGGCCGACTATATCCTATAGCTGTCAGAGATCGATCGGAATTGGCATAACTTTGATGTTTTTTAATTTAGAAAGATGGGACTTGGTACGGATTCTATTTTGGACAAAATAATTTGATTTGCCAAATTTCATAAGGATCGGCCGAATATATCATATAGCTGCCATATAACTGAATGATCGGAATTGGCATAACTTTGATGTTTTTTAAGTTAGAAAGATGGGATTTGGTACAGATTCCATTTTGGGCAAAATAATCTTATTTGACAAATTTCATAGGGATCGGCCAACTATATCCAATAGCCGCCATATAACTGAACGATCGGAAATGGCACAACTGCAAGGGTATATCAACTTCGGCTCCGCCCGAAGTTAGCTTTCCTTTCTTGTTTTTAATGATTTATGTAATAATTCATAAAATATTAATAATATACGTTTTTTTAATATATTTTTATTGTAGGTTATAGACTTTGGCTCGTCGTGCTTCGAAAATCAACGCATATACACATATATTCAATCGAGATTTTATCGTGCACCAGAGGTTATATTGGGAGCCAAATATGGCAGAGCTATTGATATGTGGTCTCTGGGTTGTATTCTGGCTGAGCTTCTATCCGGACATGCCTTGTTTCCAGGTGAAAATGAAAGTGACCAACTAGCCTGTATTATTGAAGTATTGGGCATGCCAAATAAGAATATATTAGCAAACTCAAAAAGATCGAAATCTTTCTTTAGTCCCAAAGGCTATCCACGTTATTGTACTGTCCGCACAATGTCTGATGGAATGGTAGTGCTAATTGGTGGACAATCACGTCGTGGTAAACCTCGAGGCCCTCCTTGCTCTAAAAGTCTGTCAAAAGCGCTCGACGGTTGCAAAGATCCTCTATTTCTGAATTTTATACGTGGGTGTTTGGAATGGGATGCTGAAAAACGACTGACACCATCTGAGGCGTTAAAACATCCATGGCTTCGACGTCGCTTACCTAGACCTCCAAGCGTCGGTTGTAATGTTAGCGGTGACCAATCACCGAAAGGTATAAGAAAAATAACTATATTTATTCAGGAACCGTAATCAATATAAAAATACATATATACATATATTTGTAGTATTTAAAAATCGTACAAAAAATAACATACAAATTTGGATAAAATTTTTCATTTTCCAATTAAAGACTTGGTTCTTACCGATTTTAGTCGCAAAACCCTCGCCCTAAACTTAGAGTATGGCCTAAAGACAAATTGTCTTGCATTACGCAATCGTTTCTTTTCCGGTACACCTAGCCGATTAAAAAACCCTCAAAAAATATAACAACAAAAATTATGCTAAGGAACGAAATCGTCAGCAAATCAGAGCTTGTGTGACTTGTGTTTTTTTTTATTTTTGGAAGCAGAATGAACTGCTCGTTTTAAAAATTTGCTTGCAGTTGAAGTAGCAAAAACCAAAAGTAGTGCGACTTATGCTATTTTAACTGAAGTTTTTTTTAATATAAAATTCAAACCAATCCTAATTTAGCAATTTTTTGGATAAAAACTATCTAATTAAAACAATAACTTTTGGTTGGTGTATCATTTATGCAGATCGGACGTCCACAGGGTTAGGCATGAGGTTCGTCACCTACGTGGTCTACCGTCCACAGTGATGTCTCGTCTATTTATATTTTTAAATAGGTCAAAGCATGACAACGAGTTCATAATGAATTTTTAAAAATAGTGAATCTTTTGAAATACCATGTTTTACATTTGTATTTTCCCTGCCTATGTCTTCAAAAGGTTTCTGAAGACGTCATTAGGAGACTTCAGCCCTGCCAAATTAATACGCTATAACGTCTAAAAAAGACGGTTAATTGTAAAAAAAACATGACCAAAAGACACAATTCCGAGTAAAAGACGATGTTTAGGCGACTTAAATCAAACAGACAAAATTCATACATTGGATAATGGGAAAATGTTTCCGTATTTGTAAAACCATGTAATAATTACAGAAGCCAACAGCAAACAATCTCCATGCATAATTTTACCTGCTCCGTATCTTAAAAGGGCCCCTGAAACAAAGACCAGAATATTTTCCCATTTTCAAAAAGTAAGTACATATACCAACTAAAATAAATAAAATGTCTTCTAGCAGTGACCTTTGGAATACTCACCTTAAGTTGAAATCTCCGATTTTCATGGCCATGACTTTTTGAAAATATAATATTTTCCTAATAGAATGAAATATTATATTTTCCCTTAAATCCAATAAGAACAAAAAATTCTTCCAAAGGTAAATGTTTTGGGGAAAAATTATAGAAATACTAGCTGACCCGGCAGACTTCGTACTGCCAGCTGTTGTTATACCCTTGCAGAGGGTATTATAATTTTGGTCAAAAGTGCGCAGTGAAAGAGACATCTCCGACCCTATAAAGTATATATATTCTTGATCAGGATCACCTCCTGAGTCGATATGAGCATGTCCGTCTGTCTGTCGGTTTCTACGCAAACTAGTCTCTCAGTTTTAGAGCTATCGAGTTGAAACTTTGCACACATCCTTCTTTTCCTTGCAGGTAGTACATAAGTCGGAACGGCCGGGATCGGTCGACTATATCCTATAGCTGCCATATAACTGATTGATCGGAAATGCCATAACTTCGTTGTTTTTTAAGATAGAGGGTTGGGACTTTCCACACATGTTATATTTGATATCTTATGTACAAAATTTCATAAGGATCGGCCGACTATATCCTATAGCTGTCATACAACGATCGGAATTGGCATAACTTTGGTGTTTTTTAAGTTAGAATGAAGAAGATGGGATTTGGTACAGATTCTATTTTGGGGAAAAAAATCTGATCTGACTATAAACGATCCGCTATATATCTAATAAAATAAGATGGGTGGCGCCACCTAGCGGACTGCGACTGAACTGCAAGGGTATATAAACTTCGGCTCCGCCCGAAGTTAGCTTTCCTTTCTTGTTTTTTTTTGTTGCGTTCAGAAACTTCTTTTGTGAAATTTAAAAATTTTCAAACTTAAAAAAATTATCTGATACAGTAAGAATTGAAGATAGCTAAAATTAAGTTTCGCGGAGCTGACCAAATAAATTAATTAAAACTATTAAATGACTAATGACTTTTTACAATTTGTGACTCTGAAATTGTTTCGCGATCGCGATTCACTTTTGTTTAATTTCAAGACGCGACATTAGATCCCCCAAAGCGCACGCGAAGAATAATTTGATTGGATTTGAACTTTGTGGAGCGGTAAAAAATTTAAAATTGACCCTTTGTCGTTAGGAACACACCTAAATTGCTTTGGGTGCACAACATTGAGTGATTATAATTTAATAAGAATTGTATTGAATAGCAATAGATAACACAGTGTTACAAAATAAACAAAAGTGAATGAACTTTTAAAGTGAGTATACTGGACTTTTTGGGTCGAGTATATCACAAAACCATGTTTGAAATATTTGTAACACCCTCAAAATCTTCTGTAAAGCTTTACTAAACAAGCAGAACCTGCAATAGATACGTTTTGAACAAAGAAACAGTTATAGATAGCCATGACTTTTTGAAAATATGAGATTAAAAACTCCAATTGAATTGAAGAAAACATTGTTTAACCACCTATAATAAATTCAATAAAATTATTTCGAGTTTTCCCTTAAATCCAAAATTAAAACATGGTGTGATCTACAGATTACAATAAGAAAATATAAATCTTCCATAGGAAAATGCTTGGGGAAAAATCATAAAAGACAAAAAATTAATGTAGAAAATCTGAGATTTCAACTTGGATGCGTATTCCAAAGATATGGTAACTGCTAGATACAATTTTTTAATTTTAGTTGATACACATACATTTTAAAAATGATATGTACTAGAAACAATGATGGTCATCGCCATTACACGTCCTACATAATTCAATATATGGTAAAATTTGATCAATTTCTTCTCTTAGGTGTACCGCGGAAACTGTGGGTGATAGAACCTATGTTTGTTCTGGACTTTGGTTCAGGAGAGCTTAAAGGTTATGGAGCAGGTGAAATTATGCGTGGAGATTTTTTGCTGTTGGCCTGTGCAATCGGTGTTTATTTCTATTCACTTAAAAAAATAAAAATAATAAATTGCAATTCATAGATCCGTATCGCTTTCGCGTGTGCAGTGATATATTTGGAGGTAAAATAATAATTTTATAATTTTTTTCTTCCAAACATAGCCCTGCTCTGCTTCTTCATCTCTTACGGTGTTGTCTCTATTCTATTGCTCCTATTTCTCGCTCAATAGAGATTCTTATCTTTATTCTTTACATTTTACAAACTCGCACTTACTGCTCTTTTCAATCTCCCACTTTCGTTTTCCTGGTGCAGTGGTGCAAGGTTCATAAATATTATTAATAAATTAATTATTGAATTTTTAATAATTTTTAATAAATTAATTATTTAAAATCTTAATAATTATGGAATTTAAATTGGTCTGTGCATTGAAGTCTTGTAATAAGACAATCTCATCTTCTTAGCCTACCATCCATTGCTGGCTCTGTGAAAACGTTTTACACGCTAAGTGTCCCGGGTTCACGGCCTCAGTTTCGGATGCAATCTCGCGTAGGTCTGGTCTCCACTTTTGCTGTGACGGTTGTCGTGCTGTTCAGGACGAAATGAGATCGTTCATGAGGCAGACTAAAAGCGGATTCAAGGAGTTGATTAGTGGTTTCCGTAAAATCAATGACCAACTCTGTGCGCCGATACACAGTTTAGTAGTCTTCAACTACTAAACGAGTCTCCAAAGCGTAAGAAATCCTCTTTTAGTGATGTGCTTGTGGCGAATAATCTTCAGCCTGCTCAGCCGACAACTATGCAACCGCTCATATCTCTGGCCACCCCGAATATCTCAGGATTAATGAGCAACTGTCCGATATGTCCTCTGTGGCATCGTTCAAGTGATCCCAGACCCAATAATTCAAACCCCTGTAACAGTCACCAAACAGGGAAATCAACCGCCCGGACCCCCGGTACGTACTGATGCCACTGTACTAGTTGCGGCGGCACCAAAACCCTTGCAGGTGATCCCACCATCGAAACATATATTTGTTTCCCGGCTTGCCCCTGATACTTCTGAGATTGATATCTCGGCTTACATCAAAGCCAAAACACCAGGCACACGTCATCTTTCAAAATACGTGTGGCCTTGCAGATGTTCAAGACGATTTGTTCCGCCAGCTTTTGGCCAGAGAATATTTTCGTCCAAGAACATCAGCCAAGTACGGTGAAAAAAAAATGACCAAACCTGTGGGTGTAAAACTCCCACATGTTACGACCACTGACCAAGCATCCACTTCATCTTCCTCAGTTTTAAAAAACTAATGTCTTCTCTAACACTTACCTATCAGAATACAAGAGGGTTACGTAGTAAACTTCCCAAACTGTATTCTGATAGTTCTTTCTTTGCATCTCACATTATTGTATTTACAGAAACTTGGTTAAAGCCGGAGATCTTAAGCTCCGAAGTTTTTCCTAGTAGGTACACCACTTTTAGATGTGATAGAACTCTGCGAAGGGGAGGAGGAGTGTTAATCTCTGTAGACTCCAAACTCGCTTCTGAAGAGGTAAAATCACAAGAGTTTGGTGACATTGCATTCCTTTGCATCAAAATCACTTTGTCCGATCAATCTTTGTATGTTAACTGTTCTTACATACCACCTTCGTCCGAACCGCCAACATACTGGCAACATTTGTCCGCTATTCGATTGGTTTTCGATCGTCTGTCTGATGGTGACCAGCTGATAGCTCTGGGTGACTTTAATATCCCAGAACTTATATGGTCAAATGTTGAAAATTCACCGTCTTTACAGCTTAACTCCCACCACGACTTCTCTGTGGGCATGTTTGACATGTCACTCGGGCAAATTAACCACGTTAGAAATTCTTTAGGTCGGCTGCTGGACTTATGTTTCGTTTCTGACCCTGAGGATCCATATCATCCCACTCTTGAGCTTTCAATTGAAAACACTCCTTAATTGACCTTAAGTCTACACTTAAATCTCATAAAGTTCGTTTCTTTCGTAAGGCTGACTTTATGAAATGAAATAAGTTAATTGCGGAATTTGATTGGTCTGATTTACTGGCATGCGATAAGCATTATATATAAACTTAGCATTACAAAAATTTTATTTCACTTTAAACTCAGTTTTTGACGCTTGTGTGCCGTGGAAATATCCGTCCGCTTCAACGAATCCGCCTTGGTATACAAGGCATCTTATCAACTTAAAGAATAGTATGAGTAGACATTTGAATAAACATAGATTATCTGGCTGTACAGTTTGTTATTCAAGATACTTAGTAGCTCGGTCCAATTTCACCGTGCATAACGCAAAATAAAAATATTGAAAACCTGATTTGAAACGCGTGTATTTATTCGGCTGCTATGTTATAGAAGTTATATTCGCCGCTGCCGGATTCTGTTTACTCAGGACCCGAAACAATTGTATAACTTTGTAAACACCAAGCGTAAACATGTATCTTTTCCCCCACTGCTTACGTTTGAGAACTCTTATGCGAACACGGAATAAGAGTTCTTTGCACAGTTTTTTTTTTAGTGAGTGTAGTCTCAGCCTTACACTTATAATATCGAATCAGCCAACCTTATATTTTGCCCATCTTTCGATCAAAGTGATGTGTTATCGGATCCTCTTTAGGTTAAGCCCGTGTATTCTCCAGGCCCTGATGGAGTGCCAAGCTGTGTTCTGAAGAACTGCGCCGAGGCTCTGTGCGAACCGCTCGTTAAACTCTTTAATCTATCGCTGGAAACTTCGATCTTTCCCCTTATGTGGAAGGAATCCTTCATTATTCCGCTGCATAAAAAAGGGAACAAATCCGACGCTGCGAATTATAGAGGCATCTCTAAATTGTCAGCAATTCCTAAGCTTTTTGAAAAACTTATCACTCCACATTTGCAACACCTATGTAGTTCAATAATAACTCCGTGCCAGCATGGCTTCATGAAGCGCCGCTCCACCACTACCAACTTTTTGGAGCTAACATCTTTTATCTTCCGATGGCTTCCGGAATGGCTTACAAACAGACTCTGTTTACCATTTGCTTCTTATAAGTAAACTCAGTCTTTTGGGATTCCCAACCAATCTTCTTATCTGGATTTCGAGCTACTTATCAGGGAGAACCCAACGTGTTTTCTTTAAAGATGTTACCTCGCGTTTAGTCCGCGCCACATCTGGGGTGCCCCAAGGAAGCCATCTTGGACCCCTACTTTTTACACTGTTTATTAACGACTTGCCCTTTGCCTTAACTAATTCACTTGTACTTATGTACGCTGATGACGTTAAGCTATGCCTTCAGTATAAATTCACTAGCACCCAGTCTAGACTTCAATCCGATTTGGATAAACTTCAAAATTGGTGTTTAGCAAATAACCTAAAGCTTAATAGATTGAAATGTAAACTCATGTCTTTTAACAGATCTAGTCCTCACCAGGAGGCTATGTACTTTCACTATGGGAACGCCTTAGAACGATTAACTCAGGTTAACAATCTAGGTGTCCTATTAGATTTGAAACTTAAATTTACCGACCATATATCTACCATGGTTAATAAAGCTATGGGTGTGCTTGGTTTTATTAAAAGATGGTCAAAAGAATTTAATGACCCGTACATAACTAAAACGTTATATACATCACTTGATTCTTGAGTATGGATCGTGTGTCTGGAGTCCTCAATATGGAGTACACCAAGATCACATTGAATCTGTACAAAAAAACTTCCTTACTTTTGCGCTTTGGGGACTTAATTGGGATGCAAATCTTTACTTCCCCTCTTATAGTAGTAGACTTTTACTAATCAACTTACCATCATTAACAAACCGTAGAACAATGCTGGGTGTCATGTTTCTATACAATCTTATTTATGTAAATATAGACAGCCAGCATTTACTAACATGCTTAAATTTTAACGTTCCTAGTAGAAGGACTTGAAACTTTCTTCCTCTACTCCTCAGCCATTGTAGTTCGACATATGCCCAACAAGATCCGTTCAGGGTATTATGTTCGGACTACAATGGTCTCTACCACATCTTGTCACCTTGCTCTACTAATAATCTTAAATCGCTTATATTAACCGCCTTATCTGAGCAACACTCTTCCTCGTGATATCTTTCTCCTACTTTTCGCTTAACTATCTCGGATCTTTTCCCGCGATTCGAGCCGTACGTCACGCGGCAGCGTCCCTCGGTCGGTTGGACGGGAAGTGGGCTGTACGTATGCAGTGGGAACCGCGCAAAAAAAAAAAATTTTAATTTTTCCAATTTTATACCCTTGCAGAGGGTATTATAATTTTGGTCAAAAGTTTGCAACGCAGTGAAGGAGACATCTACGACCCTATAAAGTATATATATTCTTGATCAGGATCACCTCCTGAGTCGATATGAGCATGTCCGAGCAAAATTTCATAAGGATCGGCCGACTATATCCTATAGCTGTCATACAACGATCGAAATTGGCATAACTTTGGTGTTTTTTAAGTTAGAAAGATGGGACTTGGTACAGATTCTATTTTGGACAAAATAATCTGATTCGTCAAATTTCATAAGGATCGGCCGACTATATACGATCTTCTATATATCTAATAATATAAGATGCGTGGCGCCACCTAGCGGACTGCGACTGAACTGCAAGGGTATATCAACTTCGGCTCCGCCCGAAGTTAGCTTTCATTTCTTGTTTTCACAATTTTTAAGTGAACACAATATCGGTTTGTCACATAAAATTAACTGAGCAGAGAACAATGAGAAGCTGTCAAACAATGAATCACGTACCGGCGCCTACTATTATTGTAGTCTCCATTTTATTTAGAAAACGTTTGTATGGGAAATAGAAAAATGCTGTTTGAGGATTTTCCCGGCAATTATTCGAATTTTTCTCACCTTTTAAACCTTCCCTAGACCTTCCCTAACACTGTGTAATTGGGAAATTATTATATTAAAAATAAATGTAGAAAATCGGACGTTTCAACTTTGAATGAGTATTCCAAAGATACGGTTACTGCTAGATGCCATTTTTATACCCTTGCAGAGGGTATTATAATTTTTGTCAAAAGTGTGCAACGCAGTGAAGGAGACATCTCCGACCCTAGAAAGTATATATATTCTTGATCAGGATCACCTCCTGAGTCGATATGAGCATGTCCGTCTGTCCGTCTGTCTGTCTGTCTGTCTCAGTTTTGGAGCTATTGAGTTAAAACTTTGCACACATCCCTTTTTTCCTTGCAGGTAGTATATAAGTCGGAACGGCCGGGATCGGTCGACTATATCCTATAGCTGCCATAGAACTGATTGATCGGAAATGCCATAACATTGGTGTTTTTTAAGTTGGATGGTTGAGACTTTCCACACATGTTATATTTGGCCAAAATATCTTGTCTACAAAATTTCATAAGGATCGGCCGACTATATCCTATAGCTGTCAGAGATCGATCGGAATTGGCATAACTTTGATGTTTTTTAATTTAGAAAGATGGGACTTGGTACGGATTCTATTTTGGACAAAATAATTTGATTTGCCAAATTTCATAAGGATCGGCCGAATATATCATATAGCTGCCATATAACTGAATGATCGGAATTGGCATAACTTTGATGTTTTTTAAGTTAGAAAGATGGGATTTGGTACAGATTCCATTTTGGGCAAAATAATCTTATTTGACAAATTGCATAGGGATCGGCCAACTATATCCAATAGCCGCCATATAACTGAACGATCAGAAATGGCACAACTAAAAGGATATATCAACTTCGGCTCCGCCCGAAGTTAGCTTTCCTTTCTTGTTTTATTTTAGTTGGTATACATACAATACATACATACAATAAAAACAATGATGGTCATCGCAATAACACGGCCTGCATAAGTCAATATTTGGTAAAATTTTATTAATTTCTTCTCTTAGGTGTACCGCGGAAACTGTTGGTTATGGAACCTATGTTTGTTTTAGACTTTGGTTCAGAAAGCCTTAAGATGGAGCAGTTAAAGTTTTTCGTGTAGGAAAAAAAAATTTGAAATTGTCGGCTTGTGTTATTTACGGTTCTTTTTTTCTTATTGTTCGTTAATTGTACTCTTTTACTCCGGTAAATTAAAATATTTTCAGGATTAAGAATAAAAGCAATAAATGACGTAGCTACATCCTCAACCTCGCTTACATCCGTATCTCTAACAATGGAAAGAGGCAACAGTAATTGCAGTGCTCGTTTTAAAAATGATAGTATCACAGATATGGATTTAAAACTGACTAGAAGCTGTAAAACTCACGAAGGAGCACTACCTGAGATAGATCCGTTGAGCACTACCGAACTTTTAATAGAAAGTTTAAGAAAAACCGCTGTGGTTTCGCCACGCTTGTCTTCAACGCATTCGTCGGAGCCAGAGGATCTTACTTCTGTTGGATGTAACATGGGGCCATCGAGATTTTATCCAGCTTCATTGTCCTATTTACCCCACATTAATAATAATGGGACTGACAGTAAATTCAATAAAAATGAGATTTTCTTATACATTTTTAACTTAAATTATATTTCAGGATCATCTGTTTCATTAGAAACATCGGTCAATTCGATAATACAACTTGAAAAAGGAAAACATTTCAATGATCAAGGCGATTACTCTTCAAACACCCCTAATCTAAGTAACACAGATGAGAGCTTTGCTTTTGCTTTAGATTCCGTGACGAGAGATCCTCCAACGTCATTGCTAAATTCATCGAAATCCATAGAAATTATTGGGAGCTCAAGCGTATCTCTTAATGCAAATAAATTAAAAGCACAGTCAAATGATATGTAAAAAACTTTGACAATATGCAATACTCTAAGACTTAGAGACAGTTGTTATCTGATTTATTAACAACTCACTGCCATACAAGTGATAGTATAAGTGGTTAAGTCTTAACCCTGATTTGCATTGTACTGGCATTTGTTTGAAATGAACTGTGGATGTGCAGCATAGATCTCAAAAATAAAATTTAAGTGATTCATTTTAAATAAACAGCGAATAACCCTTCATTAAGTAAAATACACTAAAAATGTTAAAAAAAATTTTGTTTCGTGTTGCGAATTTACACCAGTGTAATAAATAAAATCTTTCAATTGGAGTTTCATTTAAATTTTTGTTTACAGTGACTTACTGAATATCTGCTTTTATTTTGGGTATTCAAAAGGGTCAATATAAGCGGAAGAATTGGCTTTATCTTGATTTGTACACTGACGACAATAAATTTAAAGGTACGCATCTTCCATTTTAATCAATATATTCTGAAGAAATTAGTCCTATTTTGTTAGCTCGATACTTGGCCAATTCCGTGTTCACAAAGTTCGATAAATTTTCAAGTGGCTTGGAGATTATGGTGGCCACTAGAAGTCTGCATTCAAATCAAATCATTTAAATCGACCGTTAATTATTGAATTTTGGGGACTGATAATTGTGTCGTTAGGCGCCGCTCGACCGCAAAAATATGGCGTTAGTTAGTATAATAATAATTAGTAGTATTAGTATAAAATATATAATATAATAAAGTATAGTTATTCTTGATCAGTAACTCCCGCTAAATTTATATATGCATGTCCGTCTTTCCATCTGTCTGTCTGTTTCTAAGAAAACTAGTCTTTCAGTTTTTAAGCTATTGACTTGAAACTTTGGGTTCCTTTGTCAGCAGTATATATGTAAGTCGGACCGCCAGCATCCTTCCACTTTCTGAAGACGTCATTAGGAGACTTCAGCCATACAAAAATTCTGTCATCCATGCCACATATCAATGTTGTCTCATCAATTCTGAATAAAACGAGACAAATTTCATCAAAAAATAATGAAAATTGGTGAAGTTTTAACGCTTTTCCCAAAAAAAGTCAATTCAACCTAGCGAGCGCTCCGGAGCATGGATGACAGAATTTTTGTAAGTTATACCGAAAAACTTGCGTCAAAATCCGAAAAACACGAATAAAAGTCGAAAACTTCAGTTTCAGGTGTAAAAATTTTGTCCTTTTTGTTTAACAAAATCGAAGATATATTTTTTTTTCAAAAGCTACAACATTTAACTATTGAAAAACACCGAACATTTTGAAATCGGTTGCCAAAAACGCGTTCAGGAATTTTTAAGAGCAAAGAAGTCCCGAAAAAGGGTTTTTTAACCGTAAATCAAGATAATGAGGGTGTTACAAATATTTCAAACATGGTTTAGTGATATTCTCGACCCAATAAACAATTCCTACTATGTCACTTCAAAAGTTCATTCACTTTTGTTTTTTTTGTAACACTGTGTAATTGGGGAATTATTATATTAAAAATAAATGTAGAAAATCGGACGTTTCAACTTCATCAAATGTAGAAAATCGGACGTTTCAGGATCATCTGTTTCATTAGAAACATCCTTGAAAAAGGAAAACATTTCAATGATCAAGGCGATTACTCTTCAAACACCCCTAATCTAAGTAACACAGATGAGAGCTTTGCTTTTGCTTTAGATTCCGTGACGAGAGATCCTCCAACGTCATTGCTAAATTCATCGAAATCCATAGAAATTATTGGGAGCTCAAGCGTATCTTTTGAATGCAAATAAATTAAAAGCACAGTCAAATGATATGTAAAAAACTTTGACAATATGCAATACTCTAAGACATAGAGACAGTTGTTATCTGATTTATTAACAACTCACTGCCATACAAGTGATTGTATAAGTGGTTAAGTCTTAACCCTGATTTGCATTGTACTGGCATTTGTTTGAAATGAACTGTGGATGTGCAGCATAGATCTCAAAAATAAAATTTAAGTGATTCATTTTAAATAAACAGCGAATAACCCTTCATTAAGTAAAATACACTAAAAATGTTAAAAAAAATTTTGTTTCGTGTTGCGAATTTACACCAGTGTAATAAATAAAATCTTTCAATTGGAGTTTCATTTAAATTTTTGTTTACAGTGACTTACTGAATATCTTCTTTTATTTTGGGTGTTCAAAAGGGTCAATATAAGCGGAAGAATTGGCTTTATCTTGATTTGTACACTGACGACAATAAATTTAAAGGTACGTATCTTCCATTTTAATGCAGGCCACTAGAGGTCTGCATTCAAATCAAATCATTTAAATCGACCGTTAATTATTGAATTTTGGGGACTGATAATTGTGTCGTTAGGCGCCGCTCGACCGCAAAAATATGGCGTTAGTTAGTATAATAATAATTAGTAGTATTAGTATAAAATATATAATATAATAAAGTATAGTTATTCTTGATCAGTAACTCCCGCTAAATTTATATATGCATGTCCGTCTTTCCATCTGTCTGTCTGTTTCTAAGAAAACTAGTCTTTCAGTTTTTAAGCTATTGACTTGAAACTTTGGGTTCCTTTGTCAGCAGTATATATGTAAGTCGGAACGCCAGCATCCTTCCACTTTCTGAAGACGTCATTAGGAGACTTCAGCCATACAAAAATTCTGTCATCCATGCCACATATCAATGTTGTCTCATCAATTCTGAATAAAACGAGACAAATTTCATCAAAAAATAATGAAAATTGGTGAAGTTATAACGCTTTTCCCAAAAAAAGTCAATTCAACCTAGCGAGCGCTCCGGAACATGGATGACAGAATTTTTGTAAGTTATACCGAAAAACTGGCGTCAAAATCCGAAAAACACGAATAAAAGTCGAAAACTTCAGTTTCAGGTGTAAAAATTTTGTCCTTTTTGTTTAACAAAATCGAAGATATATTTTTTTTTCAAAAGCTACAACATTTAACTATTGAAAAACACCGAACATTTTGAAATCGGTTGCCAAAAACGCGTTCAGGAATTTTTAAGAGCAAAGAAGTCCCGAAAAACGGTTTTTTAACCGTAAATCAAGATTTTGAGGGTGTTACAAATATTTCAAACATGGTTTTGTGATATACTTGACCCAATAAACAATTCCTACTATGTCACTTCAAAAGTTCATTCACTTTTGTTTTTTTTGTAACACTGTGTAATTGGGGAATTATTATATTAAAAATAAATGTAGAAAATCGGACGTTTCAACTTCATCAAATGTAGAAAATCGGACGTTTCAGAATCATCTATTTCATTAGAAACATCGGTCAATTCGATAATACAACTTGAAAAAGGAAAACATTTCAATGATCAAGGCGATTACTCTTCAAACACCCCTAATCTAAGTAACACAGATGAGAGCTTTGCTTTTGCTTTAGATTCCGTGACGAGAGATCCTCCAACTTCATTGCTAAATTCATCGAAATCCATAGAAATTATTGGGAGCTCAAGCGTATCTCTTAATGCAAATAAATTAAAAGCACAGTCAAATGATATGTAAAAAACTTTGACAATATGCAATACTCTAAGACTTAGAGACAGTTGTTATCTGATTTATTAACAACTCACTGCCATACAAGTGATTGTATAAGTGGTTAAGTCTTAACCCTGATTTGCATTGTACTGGCATTTGTTTGAAATGAACTGTGGATGTGCAGCATAGATCTCAAAAATAAAATTTAAGTGATTCATTTTAAATAAACAGCGAATAACCCTTCATTAAGTAAAATACACTAAAAATGTTAAAAAAAATTTTGTTTCGTGTTGCGAATTTACACCAGTATAATAAATAAAATCTTTCAATTGGAGTTTCATTTAAATTTTTGTTTACAGTGACTTACTGAATATCTGCTTTTATTTTGGGTGTTCAAAAGGGTCAATATAAGCGGAAGAGTTGGCTTTATCTTGATTTATACACTGACGACAATAAATTTAAAGGTACGTATCTTCCATTTTAATCAATATATTCTGAGGAAATTAGTCCTATTTTGTTAGCTCGATACTTGGCCAATTCCGGGTTCACAAAGCTCGATAAATTTTCAAGTGGCTTGGAGATTATGGTGGCCACTAGAGGTCTGCATTCAAATCAAATCATTTAAATCGACCGTTAATTATTGAATTTTGGGGACTGATAATTGTGTCGTTAGGCGCCGCTCGACCGCAAAAATATGGCGTTAGTTAGTATAATAATAATTAGTAGTATTAATATAAAATATATAATATAATAAGGTATAGTTATTCTTGATCAGTAACTCCCACTAAATTTATATATGCATGTCCGTCTTTCCATCTGTCTGTCTGTTTCTAAGAAAACTAGTCTTTCAGTTTTTAAGCTATTGACTTGAAACTTTGGGTTCCTTTGTCAGCAGTATATATGTAAGTCGGAACGCCAGCATCCTTCCACTTTCTGAAGACGTTATAAGGAGACTTCAGCCATACAAAAATTCTGTCATCCATGCCACATATCAATGTTGTCTCATCAATTCTGAATAAAACGAGACAAATTTCATCAAAAAATAATGAAAATTGGTGAAGTTATAACGCTTTTCCCAAAAAAAGTCAATTCAACCTAGCGAGCGCTCCGGAGCATGGATGACAGAATTTTTGTAAGTTATACCGAAAAACTGGCGTCAAAATCCGAAAAACACGAATAAAAGTCGAAAACTTCAGTTTCAGGTGTAAAAATTTTGTCCTTTTTGTTTAACAAAATCGAAGATATATTTTTTTTTCAAAAGCTACAACATTTAACTATTGAAAAACACCGAACATTTTGAAATCGGTTGCAAAAAACGCGTTCAGGAATTTTTAAGAGCAAAGAAGTCCCGAAAAACGGTTTTTTAACCGTAAATCAAGATTTTGAGGGTGTTACAAATATTTCAAACATGGTTTTGTGATATACTCGACCCAATAAACAAATCCTACTATGTCACTTCAAAAGTTCATTCACTTTTGTTTTTTTTGTAACACTGTGTAATTGGGGAATTATTATATTAAAAATAAATGTAGAAAATCGGACGTTTCAACTTCATCAAATGTAGAAAATCGGACGTTTCAGAATCATCTGTTTCATTAGAAACATCGGTCAATTCGATAATACAACTTGAAAAAGGAAAACATTTCAATGATCAAGGCGATTACTCTTCAAACACCCCTAATCTAAGTAACACAGATGAGAGCTTTGCTTTTGCTTTAGATTCCGTGACGAGAGATCCTCCAACGTCATTGCTAAATTCATCGAAATCCATAGAAATTATTGGGAGCTCAAGCGTATCTTTTGAATGCAAATAAATTAAAAGCACAGTCAAATGATATGTAAAAAACTTTGACAATATGCAATACTCTAAGACTTAGAGACAGTTGTTATCTGATTTATTAACAACTCACTGCCATACAAGTGATTGTATAAGTGGTTAAGTCTTAACCCTGATTTGCATTGTACTGGCATTTGTTTGAAATGAACTGTGGATGTGCAGCATAGATCCCAAAAATAAAATTTAAGTGATTCATTTTAAATAAACAGCGAATAACCCTTCATTAAGTAAAATACACTAAAAATGTTAAAAAAAATTTTGTTTCGTGTTGCGAATTTACACCAGTGTAATAAATAAAATCTTTCAATTGAAGTTTCATTTAAATTTTTGTTTACAGTGACTTACTGAATATCTGCTTTTATTTTGGGTATTCAAAAGGGTCAATATAAGCGGAAGAATTGGCTTTATCTTGATTTGTACACTGACGACAATAAATTTAAAGGTACGTATCTTCCGTTTTAATCAATATATTCTGAAGAAATTAGTCCTATTTTGTTAGCTCGATACTTGGCCAATTCCGGGTTCACAAAGCTCGATAAATTTTCAAGTGGCTTGGAGATTATGGTGGCCACTAGAGGTCTGCATTCAAATCAAATCATTTAAATCGACCGTTAATTATTGAATTTTGGGGACTGATAATTCTGTCGTTAGGCGCCGCTCGACCGCAAAAATATGGCGTTAGTTAGTATAATAATAATTAGTAGTATTAATATAAAATATATAATATAATAAGGTATAGTTATTCTTGATCAGTAACTCCCACTAAATTAATATATGCATGTCCGTCTTTCCATCTGTCTGTCTGTTTCTAAGAAAACTAGTCTTTCAGTTTTTAAGCTATTGACTTGAAACTTTGGGTTCCTTTGTCAGCAGTATATATGTAAGTCGGAACGCCAGCATCCTTCCACTTTCTGAAGACGTCATTAGGAGACTTCAGCCATACAAAAATTCTGTCATCCATGCCACATATCAATGTTGTCTCATCAATTCTGAATAAAACGAGACAAATTTCATCAAAAAATAATGAAAATTGGTGAAGTTATAACGCTTTTCCCAAAAAAAGTCAATTCAACCTAGCGAGCGCTCCGGAGCATGGATGACAGAATTTTTGTAAGTTATACCGAAAAACTGGCGTCAAAATCCGAAAAACACGAATAAAAGTCGAAAACTTCAGTTTCAGGTGTAAAAATTTTGTCCTTTTTGTTTAACAAAATCGAAGATATATTTTTTTTTCAAAAGCTACAACATTTAACTATTGAAAAACACCGAACATTTTGAAATCGGTTGCAAAAAACGCGTTCAGGAATTTTTAAGAGCAAAGAAGTCCCGAAAAACGGTTTTTTAACCGTAAATCAAGATTTTGAGGGTGTTACAAATATTTCAAACATGGTTTTGTGATATACTCGACCCAATAAACAATTCCTACTATGTCACTTCAAAAGTTCATTCACTTTTGTTTTTTTTGTAACACTGTGTAATTGGGGAATTATTATATTAAAAATAAATGTAGAAAATCGGACGTTTCAACTTCATCAAATGTAGAAAATCGGACGTTTCAGAATCATCTGTTTCATTAGAAACATCGGTCAATTCGATAATACAACTTGAAAAAGGAAAACATTTCAATGATCAAGGCGATTACTCTTCAAACACCACTAATCTAAGTAACACAGATGAGAGCTTTGCTTTTGCTTTAGATTCCGTGACGAGAGATCCTCCAACGTCATTGCTAAATTCATCGAAATCCATAGAAATTATTGGGAGCTCAAGCGTATCTCTTAATGCAAATAAATTAAAAGCACAGTCAAATGATATGTAAAAAACTTTGACAATATGCAATACTCTAAGACTTAGAGACAGTTGTTATCTGATTTATTAACAACTCACTGCCATACAAGTGATTGTATAAGTGGTTAAGTCTTAACCCTGATTTGCATTGTACTGGCATTTGTTTGAAATGAACTGTGGATGTGCAGCATAGATCTCAAAAATAAAATTTAAGTGATTCATTTTAAATAAACAGCGAATAACCCTTCATTAAGTAAAATACACTAAAAATGTAAAAAAAAATTTTGTTTCGTGTTGCGAATTTACACCAGTGTAATAAATAAAATCTTTCAATTGGAGTTTCATTTAAATTTTTGTTTACAGTGACTTACTGAATATCTGCTTTTATTTTGGGTGTTCAAAAGGGTCAATATAAGCGGAAGAATTGGCTTTATCTTGATTTGTACACTGACGACAATAAATTTAAAGGTACGTATCTTCCATTTTAATCAATATATTCTGAAGAAATTAGTCCTATTTTGTTAGCTCGATACTTGGCCAATTCCGGGTTCACAAAGCTCGATAAATTTTCAAGTGGCTTGGAGATTATGGTGGCCACTAGAGGTCTGCATTCAAATCAAATCATTTAAATCGACCGTGAATTATTGAATTTTGGGGACTGATAATTGTGTCGTTAGGCGCCGCTCGACCGCAAAAATATGGCGTTAGTTAGTATAATAATAATTAGTAGTATTAATATAAAATATATAATATAATAAGGTATAGTTATTCTTGATCAGTAACTCCCACTAAATTTATATATGCATGTCCGTCTTTCCATCTGTCTGTCTGTTTCTAAGAAAACTAGTCTTTCAGTTTTTAAGCTATTGACTTGAAACTTTGGGTTCCTTTGTCAGCAGTATATATGTAAGTCGGAACGCCAGCATCCTTCCACTTTCTGAAGACGTTATTAGGAGACTTCAGCCATACAAAAATTCTGTCATCCATGCCACATATCAATGTTGTCTCATCAATTCTGAATAAAACGAGACAAATTTCATCAAAAAATAATGAAAATTGGTGAAGTTATAACGCTTTTCCCAAAAAAAGTCAATTCAACCTAGCGAGCGCTCCGGAGCATGGATGACAGAATTTTTGTAAGTTATACCGAAAAACTGGCGTCAAAATCCGAAAAACACGAATAAAAGTCGAAAACTTCAGTTTCAGGTGTAAAAATTTTGTCCTTTTTGTTTAACAAAATCGAAGATATATTTTTTTTTCAAAAGCTACAACATTTAACTATTGAAAAACACCGAACATTTTGAAATCGGTTGCAAAAAACGCGTTCAGGAATTTTTAAGAGCAAAGAAGTCCCGAAAAACGGTTTTTTAACCGTAAATCAAGATTTTGAGGGTGTTACAAATATTTCAAACATGGTTTTGTGATATACTCGACCCAATAAACAATTCCTACTATGTCACTTCAAAAGTTCATTCACTTTTGTTTTTTTTGTAACACTGTGTAATTGGGGAATTATTATATTAAAAATAAATGTAGAAAATCGGACGTTTCAACTTCATCAAATGTAGAAAATCGGACGTTTCAGAATCATCTGTTTCATTAGAAACATCGGTCAATTCGATAATACAACTTGAAAAAGGAAAACATTTCAATGATCAAGGCGATTACTCTTCAAACACCCCTAATCTAAGTAACACAGATGAGAGCTTTGCTTTTGCTTTAGATTTCGTGACGAGAGATCCTCCAACGTCATTGCTAAATTCATCGAAATCCATAGAAATTATTGGGAGCTCAAGCGTATCTCTTAATGCAAATAAATTAAAAGCACAGTCAAATGATATGTAAAAAACTTTGACAATATGCAATACTCTAAGACTTAGAGACAGTTGTTATCTGATTTATTAACAACTCACTGCCATACAAGTGATTGTATAAGTGGTTAAGTCTTAACCCTGATTTGCATTGTACTGGCATTTGTTTGAAATTAACTGTGGATGTGCAGCATAGATCTCAAAAATAAAATTTAAGTGATTCATTTTAAATAAACAGCGAATAACCCTTCATTAAGTAAAATACACTAAAAATGTAAAAAAAAATTTTGTTTCGTGTTGCGAATTTACACCAGTGTAATAAATAAAATCTTTCAATTGGAGTTTCATTTAAATTTTTGTTTACAGTGACTTACTGAATATCTGCTTTTATTTTGGGTGTTCAAAAGGGTCAATATAAGCGGAAGAATTGGCTTTATCTTGATTTGTACACTGACGACAATAAATTTAAAGGTACGTATCTTCCATTTTAATCAATATATTCTGAAGAAATTAGTCCTATTTTGTTAGCTCGATACTTGGCCATTTCCGGGTTCACAAAGCTCGATAAATTTTCAAGTGGCTTGGAGATTATGGTGGCCACTAGAGGTCTGCATTCAAATCAAATCATTTAAATCGACCGTTAATTATTGAATTTTGGGGACTGATAATTGTGTCGTTAGGCGCCGCTCGACCGCAAAAATATGGCGTTAGTTAGTATAATAATAATTAGTAGTATTAGTATAAAATATATAATATAATAAAGTATAGTTATTCTTGATCAGTAACTCCCGCTAAATTTATATATGCATGTCCGTCTTTCCATCTGTCTGTCTGTTTCTAAGAAAACTAGTCTTTCAGTTTTTAAGCTATTGACTTGAAACTTTGGGTTCCTTTGTCAGCAGTATATATGTAAGTCGGAACGCCAGCATCCTTCCACTTTCTGAAGACGTCATTAGGAGACTTCAGCCATACAAAAATTCTGTCATCCATGCCACATATCAATGTTGTCTCATCAATTCTGAATAAAACGAGACAAATTTCATAAAAAAAAAATGAAAATTGGTGAAGATATCACTGTGGACGGAAGTCCACGAGGTGACGACCTGCATGCCTAGGCGTGCGCGAGGAAACTCTATATATAGCCGAAGAATTAAAAATTTTCTGTAGGCAACCGATCTAAATGAATGATATACCAATCGAAAGGTATTGTTTCAATTAGATAATTTTTGTCGAAACATAGTCCAAAAGTTATTTGGTTTGGGAGAAATTAGGGTGAAAGTAAAAAAAAATTTTATCACTAAAGTGGGGCTGGTGGACACATTTTAGTCCCCAGATGGAATATTTTTATATATTCGCATTCTAGAGCTAAATACGCGTCGATTGGTACCTCAATCGACCCGATCCGACATTTCATTCAGAAGTTATTCAAAAAATTCGATTTTTTCTTCTTCTTCAAAATGAAGCCAGTTTGCGTCGGTTTGTCGGTTTGTCTGTTTGCACTATTTTTATCTTAAAAATCCTGAAAAAAATTGGAAAATGTTTGTTACTATCATATGAGCAACTATTGTTCTACAACTTTTTGAAATACCTTTAGCTTACGTCAAAAAATTAAAAAAACTTTGTTAATGAAAAAATTCATAACTTTATAATTAAGAAAGATATTAAAAAAAGCTTTACACCGTTGAAATGGTTTTTTAAATATCAATTTCACTTTCTTTGAGACCAAACGTCTATATAGTAAAAAAACAAAAATACACTGAAAATAAAATTTTTTTTTTTAGAAAAAAAAAATTATTTTTCAAAATTGACTCGACTGATCCTTTTTTTTTATTGCACGTGTAGATAGCTTTTGAGATGACGCAACTTTCGATATATCGCTTATATCTGGCAAAATCCGTTAACTCAAGATATAGTCCTGTAAGTGCAGCTACCCATTTTGTCCAGCCTCTTGTGAAGCTTACATTTACTTATATGTACATGTGTATGTATTTGATTGGCATCTTTGCTTTTTGGAGTCTGCTTATATTTGGTCAATACCCTAAAAAATATGGAGTATGTATATCTTTTCAGATTGTAGTTTATTTATTTAAAAACAAGAAAGGAAAGCTAACTTCGGGCGGAGCCGAAGTTTAAATACCCTTGCAGTTAAGTCGCAGTCCGCTAGGTGGCGCCACCCATCTTATATTATTAGATATATAGCGGATCGCATATAGTCGGCCGATCCTCATGAAATTTGACAAATCAAATTCTTTTGTCCAAAATAGAATCTGTACCAAATCCCATCTTTCTAACTTAAAAAACACCAAAGTTATGCCAATTCCGATCGTTCTATGACAGCTATAGGATATAGTCGGCCGATCCTTATAAAATTTTGTACACAAGATACTTTGGTCAAATATAACATGTGTGGAAAGTCTTAACCCTCTAACTTAAAAAACACCAAAGTTATAGCATTTCCGATCAATCAGTTATATGGCAGCTATAGGATATAGTCGGCCGATCCCGGCCGTTCCGACTTATATACTACCTGCAAAGAAAAAACGGATGTGTGCAAAGTTTCAACTCGATAGCTCCAAAACTGAGAGACTAGTTTGCGTAGAAACCGACAGACAGACAGACAGACGGACAGACAGACAGACGGACAGACGGACATGCTTATATCGACTCAGGAGGTGATCCTTATCAAGAATATATATACTTTATAGGGTCGGAGATGTCTCCTTCACTGCGTTGCACACTTTTGACCAAAATTATAATACCCTCTGCAAGGGTATAATAAAATCCAAATAAAAAAGGGCTTAAAAAGTAAAACGTAAACATTGACTCAACTTGGACTCGAACCCAGGCCCTCTGTGTTAGGAACCACGACGCTCTCCACTCGACTAACCTAGAACTGTGTTGCTTGATGGCAACTTTTGTTGTAATTCTGCTTTGTGTTTCAGTGTCTCATGTCTTAATGAGAAGACTCAGAAGATTGGTACTTCAACCGACCCGGTCCGACATTTCTTTCAGAAGTTATTCAAGAAATTCGATTTTTACAGTTTTTTCAAAATGAAGCCAGTGGGTCTGTTTGTCTATATTTTTATACCCTTGCAGAGGGTATTATAATTTTGGTCAAAAGTGTGCAACGCAGTGAAGGAGACATCTCCGACCCTATATAGTATATATATTCTTGATCAGGATCACCTCCTGAGTCGATATGAGCATGTCCGTCTGTCCGTCTGTCCGTCTGTCTGTCTGTCTGTCTGTTTCTACGCAAACTAGTCTCTCAGTTTTAAAGCTATCGAGTTGAAACTTTGCACACATCCTTCTTTCCTTTACAGGCAGTACATAAGTCGGAACGGCCGGGATCGGCCGTCTATATCCTATAGCTGTCATATAACTGATTGATCGGAAATGCCATAACTTCGTTGTTTTTTAAGATAGAGGGTTGGGACTTTCCACACATGTTATGTTTGACCAACATATCTTATGTGCAAAATTTCATAAGGATCGGCCGACTATATCCTTTAGCTGTCATACAACGATCGGAATTGGCAAACTTTGGTGTTTTTTAAGTAAGAAAGATGGGACTTGGTACAGATAATTGGCTTAACTTTGTTGTTTTTGAAGCTAGAATGATGGGACTATCTATGGTTTCCGTTTTGGGCAATCTAATCCTATGTTTCATAAGAATCGGCCAACTATATCCTATACCTGCCATATAACTGAAAGATCGGAAATGGCACAACCATTCTATTTTTAAAGATGCTTGGGGCTGTTTCCAATATTTTTATTAGAAATTTTGTTGATGGTGAAATTCTCATAAGGATCGGACAACAACAATAGGATCCGATATATATAATAATAATATAAGCTTCTGCTTAACTGCAAGGGTATTTCAAATTCGGCTCCGCTTGAAGATAGCTTTCCTTTCTAGTTTTTTTTTTATAATTTATTATATAGTGGAAATCTCATAAGGATAGGCCTCTCATCTGTTAATTTGTTAAAACAATTTGGTTTCCCACAACTATGAAACAATTTTGGATTTTAAATACATTTTTGAGCAAATTTTTAATTAAAATTTTTAAACTAACCAAATTCCAAAACCTTTGTAAATTAAAAATACGTATAACTTCAGAGCCACTGAAGCTATCGAAAAATTCTTTACGTCTTTGGAAAGGTTTTTAATTATTCCACCTTCTTGAATGTCAAAATCTATAGAGTTAAGAAAAAAAGAGTTTTGATGTTTATCCTTACAATTAAAGTATTGCTAACTATGTGAATCGCCTGTCCAGAGGTTACTTCCATATACATATATTCTATATATTATGCGTTCTGTTTTAAATAATTGAAGATCAATATATACAAAAAAACAACTGATATCATATAAAAAAACCTCTTGACGAGGTAAAGTACCGGTGACGAACCTGCATGCGAAACCCAAAATATCTGATATCAATTTTAGTGACGAAAATATGCTATATAGGTGTACAAAATTGCATATAAAAAATATTCTTGTTCGGCACGTGCAAGAAAAACAAAAACAAATCAGTCACGTGCCGAACAAGAATATTTTTTATATGCAATTTTGTACACCTATATAGCATATTTTCGTCACTAAAATTGATATCAGATATTTTGGGTTTCGCATGCAGGTTCGTCACCGGTACTTTACCTCGTCAAGAGGTTTTTTTATATGATAACGCTTTTCCCAAAAAAAGTCAATTCAACCTAGCGAGCGCTCCGGAGCATGGATGACAGAATTTTTGTAAGTTATACCGAAAAACTGGCGTCAAAATCCGAAAAACACGAATAAAAGTCGAAAACTTCAGTTTCAGGTGTAAAAATTTTGTCCTTTTTGTTTAACAAAATCGAAGATATATTTTTTTTTCAAAAGCTACAACATTTAACTATTGAAAAACACCGAACATTTTGAAATCGGTTGCCAAAAACGCGTTCAGGAATTTTTAAGAGCAAAGAAGTCCCGAAAAACGGTTTTTTAACCGTAAATCAAGATTTTGAGGGTGTTACAAATATTTCAAACATGGTTTTGTGATATACTCGACCCAATAAACAATTCCTACTATGTCACTTCAAAAGTTCATTCACTTTTGTTTTTTTTGTAACACTGTGTAATTGGGGAATTATTATATTAAAAATAAATGTAGAAAATCGGACGTTTCAACTTCATCAAATGTAGAAAATCGGACGTTTCAGAATCATCTATTTCATTAGAAACATCGGTCAATTCGATAATACAACTTGAAAAAGGAAAACATTTCAATGATCAAGGCGATTACTCTTCAAACACCCCTAATCTAAGTAACACAGATGAGAGCTTTGCTTTTGCTTCAGATTCCGTGACGAGAGATCCTCCAACTTTATTGCTAAATTCATCGAAATCCATAGAAATTATTGGGAGCTCAAGCGTATCTCTTAATGCAAATAAATTAAAAGCACAGTCAAATGATATGTAAAAAACTTTGACAATATGCAATACTCTAAGACTTAGAGACAGTTGTTATCTGATTTATTAACAACTCACTGCCATACAAGTGATTGTATAAGTGGTTAAGTCTTAACCCTGATTTGCATTGTACTGGCATTTGTTTGAAATTAACTGTGGATGTGCAGCATAGATCTCAAAAATAAAATTTAAGTGATTCATTTTAAATAAACAGCGAATAACCCTTCATTAAGTAAAATACACTAAAAATGTTAAAAAAAATTTTGTTTCGTGTTGCGAATTTACACCAGTGTAATAAATAAAATCTTTCAATTGGAGTTTCATTTAAATTTTTGTTTACAGTGACTTATTGAATATCTGCTTTTATTTTGGGTGTTCAAAAGGGTCAATATAAGCGGAAGAATTGGCTTTATCTTGATTTGTACACTGACGACAATAAATTTAAAGGTACGTATCTTCCATTTTAATCAATATATTCTGAAGAAATTAGTCCTATTTTGTTAGCTCGATACTTGGCCATTTCCGGGTTCACAAAGCTCGATAAATTTTCAAGTGGCTTGGAGATTATGGTGGCCACTAGAGGTCTGCATTCAAATCAAATCATTTAAATCGACCGTTAAATTTTGAATTTTGGGGACTGATAATTGTGTCGTTAGGCGCCGCTCGACCGCAAAAATATGGCGTTAGTTAGTATAATAATAATTAGTAGTATTAGTATAAAATATATAATATAATAAAGTATAGTTATTCTTGATCAGTAACTCCCGCTAAATTTATATATGCATGTCCGTCTTTCCATCTGTCTGTCTGTTTCTAAGAAAACTAGTCTTTCAGTTTTTAAGCTATTGACTTGAAACTTTGGGTTCCTTTGTCAGCAGTATATATGTAAGTCGGAACGCCAGCATCCTTCCACTTTCTGAAGACGTCATTAGGAGACTTCAGCCATACAAAAATTCTGTCATCCATGCCACATATCAATGTTGTCTCATCAATTCTGAATAAAACGAGACAAATTTCATAAAAAAAAAATGAAAATTGGTGAAGATATAACGCTTTTCCCATAAAAAGTCAATTCAACCTAGCGAGCGCTCCGGAGCATGGATGACAGAATTTTTGTAAGTTATACCGAAAAACTGGCGTCAAAATCCGAAAAACACGAATAAAAGTCGAAAACTTCAGTTTCAGGTGTAAAAATTTTGTCCTTTTTGTTTAACAAAATCGAAGATATATTTTTTTTTCAAAAGCTACAACATTTAACTATTGAAAAACACCGAACATTTTGAAATCGGTTGCCAAAAACGCGTTCAGGAATTTTTAAGAGCAAAGAAGTCCCGAAAAACGGTTTTTTAACCGTAAATCAAGATTTTGAGGGTGTTACAAATATTTCAAACATGGTTTTGTGATATACTCGACCCAATAAACAATTCCTACTATGTCACTTCAAAAGTTCATTCACTTTTGTTTTTTTTGTAACACTGTGTAATTGGGGAATTATTATATTAAAAATAAATGTAGAAAATCGGACGTTTCAACTTCATCAAATGTAGAAAATCGGACGTTTCAGAATCATCTATTTCATTAGAAACATCGGTCAATTCGATAATACAACTTGAAAAAGGAAAACATTTCAATGATCAAGGCGATTACTCTTCAAACACCCCTAATCTAAGTAACACAGATGAGAGCTTTGCTTTTGCTTCAGATTCCGTGACGAGAGATCCTCCAACTTTATTGCTAAATTCATCGAAATCCATAGAAATTATTGGGAGCTCAAGCGTATCTCTTAATGCAAATAAATTAAAAGCACAGTCAAATGATATGTAAAAAACTTTGACAATATGCAATACTCTAAGACTTAGAGACAGTTGTTATCTGATTTATTAACAACTCACTGCCATACAAGTGATTGTATAAGTGGTTAAGTCTTAACCCTGATTTGCATTGTACTGGCATTTGTTTGAAATGAACTGTGGATGTGCAGCATAGATCTCAAAAATAAAATTTAAGTGATTCATTTTAAATAAACAGCGAATAACCCTTCATTAAGTAAAATACACTAAAAATGTTAAAAAAAATTTTGTTTCGTGTTGCGAATTTACACCAGTGTAATAAATAAAATCTTTCAATTGGAGTTTCATTTAAATTTTTGTTTACAGTGACTTACTGAATATCTGCTTTTATTTTGGGTGTTCAAAAGGGTCAATATAAGCGGAAGAATTGGCTTTATCTTGATTTGTACACTGACGACAATAAATTTAAAGGTACGTATCTTCCATTTTAATCAATATATTCTGAAGAAATTAGTCCTATTTTGTTAGCTCGATACTTGGCCATTTCCGGGTTCACAAAGCTCGATAAATTTTCAAGTGGCTTGGAGATTATGGTGGCCACTAGAGGTCTGCATTCAAATCAAATCATTTAAATCGACCGTTAATTATTGAATTTTGGGGACTGATAATTCTGTCGTTAGGCGCCGCTCGACCGCAAAAATATGGCGTTAGCTAGTATAATAATAATTAGTAGTATTAGTATAAAATATATAATATAATAAAGTATAGTTATTCTTGATCAGTAACTCCCGCTAAATTTATATATGCAAATTAACTAGAAGTTTAATCTATATTTTATTTTAATATTATAAACAATTATTTCTGCACTTCCCACGAGCAGTGAGTTCCCACGAGCTCTTACACACTTATCCCCACACTCGCACCTACAACACAAACGGCAAGCCAAGCTTGAGTCAATCATAAACATAAACAAACTCCCCCTATTCGGTCGGCACCAGCAAAACAATATTAGACTAACATCCGCTGATCGCAGCAAAATATTCGGGTTCTAACTTCGGAATTATCTTCGGAATTAACTTCGGGAAAGTTCTTAGGAAGCTTGGAAAGCTTCGATCCCGAGACAACAAGGAAGACAATTAACTCAAGCTTGGGCAGTCGCAAATTAGCCTTAAGTTCATCTGTACAAGAATTGCCGAAACACTTTAAATAAAAATATATATTTTTATAAAACTTCGGTACGGTATTTATAATTGGCGCCCAACGTGGGGCCCGCGTTTTAAAAAAAAAAATATCGATATTAAAAAAGATATTCGCGAGTGCCCTAAAATTAAATCATAGGCCTGAATTTACAAAAGGCTTCTATGTAAAAAATTTTAAAAAATCGTACCAGTGAAAGAAAAAAATATATATAAGAAAGTGCAAAAATAAGGCAATTTATTAATTGAAAAATAAAAAGTGTCAAGTTTCAAGAATCAAATAAAAAGGTGTCAAAAGATACAACACGACACAGTGACTCCTGTTAATGAATTTTAATCAGAAAAGATTGAATTTGAATTTACAAAAAAAGCTTCCTTGTAAAAGAAAATTTAAAAAAAAACGTACCAGTGAAAGAAAAGAATATATATAAGAAAGTGAAAAAATAAGGCAATCCATTAATTGAAAAGTACAAAGTCCCAAGTTTCAAGAATCAAATAAAAAAATAAGACTCAGTGACTCAGAGAAAATCAGATAAGAAAAGGAATAAAAAATCAACAAAATAAACCGGAAAATAAAACGGTTACAAAAAACAAAATCAATCCGATACAAACATTTTAATGTAATTAAAAATTTAAAAAAAAATTTAAAAAAAAATAATAATAAAGTGAATAAAAAAAAACAATACAAAATAATATCAATAAAACATTTTGCAAAATCATTTTGATATCAGTAAAAAATCCTGATATAAAAAAAAATGTATTGACAGTAATAACACTAGTTTACAAATTTAAATGTAATCGAGTGAACCTTAAAATTGATGATTGTTTTATAGTAATTTGGGGTCGGAGAACACGAAAATGACATCCGTTTATTTTTCTTAAGAACCGTTTTTGAGATATTTTTGAAAATCGTGTTTTTGAGGTCCTTTTTCAGTTTTTTGGTAATATCTCATGAAAAAAACTGTTTACAAACAAAAAAAGGATATTGATTGACAGGTATTGAAGTAACGTTTACGTGGATATATAATACCAATTGAAAAATTGAAATTTTCAAAATTGGTCGAAAATGACACTATTTTTGTACTTTGTTCGCTTGTGCATTACAGAGATTTGATTCAATCTGCACATATTATATATCCACGTAAACGTTACTTCAATACCTGTCAATCAATATCCTTTTTTTGTTTGTAAACAGTTTTTTTCATGAGATATTACCAAAAAACTGAAAAAGGACCTCAAAAACACGATTTTCAAAAATATCTCAAAAACGGTTCTTAAGAAAAATAAACGGATGTCATTTTCGTGTTCTCCGACCCCAAATTACTATAAAAAACACTTTTTTATGGAGGTTCATTTTTGGTGTAAACTAGTGTAATCAGTAAAAAAACCAACTTAAACGAACGCAGAAAAAATTTTTAAGCAAAAAAAATAAAAAAAAGAGGAAATCCTACAAGACAGAGAAGGAAGGAAGGAAGACTAAACGGACCATTTGAGAAACCTCAAAGGATAAAACTATCGACTCTTCTTCAGGATTTTAAAGTACACCGTGAGGATAGATTTACCAATATAATTTATATATATTATATATTTAGATAATGTTGTTTTTTTTTTTTTTTGCAAAACCTATATTCGGATAAATATATTCGTATTAGTAAATATATATTAAGTCAATTTTTTTTTTTAAAAATCCTAGATAAATAAGAACTTAAAAAAAAATAAAAAATAAAAAATAAAAAAAAATTGTGAAACCAGTCTTCAAAAATAAGAAAGGTCGTTCCGCTAAAACGCAAGTAAATAATCCTGGACGAACTAATAAATGCTTTACTAAACTTCAAAATGACAGATACAAACGGTCCGTCTACTAGCCACAGTGCTAACATCAACAAACAAGCCCCCGAACAAACGCTAACAACAGACTTAATTGTCCGACTAATTGCCAGTAACGTATCACCGTTACAAGACGAAATTAAAAACTTACGAGCCCTTCTGGACTCAAGATCCAACTTAGTGACAGAATACGAAATAGAACCGATCGACGACAACATTCCATGCGATGAAACATTAGAAGTCGTCAAATCCATGCCCACATTTTCAGGAAATTTAGAAAATTATGTCGCCTGGCGGGAAGCCGCCGAAACAGTGATGGGACTTTATGTCCGCAAAAGCCGACGCTACTTTGTAGCCCTAACTATTTTAAGAAACAAAATAACAGGCAAAGCAAATGATGCTTTAACAAATCATGGAACTGTTCTAAACTTTGACGCAATTTTGGCCAGGCTAGATTTCGTTTTCAGCGACAAGAGGCCAATACACATTATCGAACAAGAATTAAGTGTACTGACACAAAACAAATTCTCAGTTATGGACTTTTATAATTTGGTTAATAAGAAGTTAACCTTATTAATAAATAAAACCATAATGACTTATGGGAAAGATAATCCCATAACTACAGAAACAAATTTAAGACACAGACAAAATGCCTTAAGAGTATTTATAACTGGCCTGAACGGCCCAATTTCCGGTATGCTCTTTTCTCTCAGTCCTCCAGACTTGCCAAACGCTTTAGCCAGAGTGCAAGAAATGGAAAGTAACCAGATGAGGGCACAGTTCGCTTATCGTTTCAGCGCACCTCATCAGCGTCATTTTAACGACAACTTACGAACTCCCAATGATTCCAATTATAAATTTGATGGTTATAATCAAGGCAATCAATTGCGCCTGAATAGAACCAATGATAGCCACCAGAATTTTAATAGACAAAATTCCAATTACCACAACCCCAACCATTTTCATAACAATGTTTCTCAAAACAAAACTAATACTTTCCAAAATAATAGCAATCAATACGCAAATAACTATCAAAACAATAATGCTCGGTTATATTCCAATAATTATCCAAATAATAATGTTTGGACACAAGGGAATAATACTTTTCAAAACAAGAGCGAACCAATGGAACTGGACACCAGCATCCAAATCCTAAATAAAAACCCGTATAATCAAGCAGCACCTAATGGTGGGCAATACCAAAACAGAAATAGTTTCCAAAATAATTCCTTTAATCAGGAAAGGAAACCTTTTCAACAACCAGAGCAGGCAGCCAAACGCACGCAAATTGAGTCATCAGCTCAACCGAAAAACAAACAAATGCGCATAAACAATATTGAAGAAGACCATTTTTTAGGAGAACAGTAGGCCTTCCACACATTCTTCGATTCGATAAAAAAATAGACAAAAAATTTAATATTTTAATAGATACAGGAGCCACAGCTTGCTACATAAAAAAAGATATTTACAAAAATGGAATAGAATTGCCAATTTATAAAAGAGTCTCGACAGTTAACGGGTACTCAGTAATTAAAATATACCATTTCATAACAATTTTTGACACAAAACACATTTTTTATGAAATAGACGGATTGAAGGCAGATCTATTAGTAGGGTACAATTTACAAAAAAAAATAGGAGCGGTCATTGACATGAGCAATGACACATTAAAATTTAAAGGAAAAATTGAAAAATTAAATTATGAGGAAAAATTTAATCTATTAGAAATGAAAGAGGAAAAAACACTACTTCCTCTAAAAAAAATTTATATTAGATAAATACTTAAATTCCACAAGTTTTCTAATGAAAAACACAGTTGAAACAGAAAGTTTGGGGTACATAAACCCCGAACACGCCGTCGAGGTTCATACCGACACAAATAGCTTGGAACACTTCGATTCCAAAAGCACTGTCAGCAACAGTTCTGACAATTATGAATCAAATAGTTTGGGACATTCAGATCCCGAGCATTTCGTCGAAGCCAAATCCGACATAAATGAAATAAACAATTTGGCATACGAAAATAAAGATAGCGCAGTTAAAAAAAGCGCCGACATCAAAACATTTGAAAACGCTGCAACCGAAATAGCAAACTACACTGAAAAAATTATAAACACTATTAAAAAGGTACATTCTGATATAAACACGAATCTACCATTTCGAACCGATGTCCGCTGTGAAATAGACACAGTTGATGATAGATCCATTTACTCAAGGCAATATCCTTACTCTCAAGCAGTAAACGAGTTTGTCAACCAAGAAATAAGTCGTATGATCGAAGATCAAATTATTAGACCCAGCAAAAGTCCGTACAATTCACCAGTCATCGTAGTATCAAAAAAAGGTACTAACGAGGACGGCACCCCCAAACACAGACTTTGCATTGATTTTAGAAAATTGAACCTCAGCACCATTCCAGACAGATATCCCATGCAGGACCCGTCAGTTATTTTATCTAACTTAGGAAAAGCAAAATATTTTAGTACCATTGACTTAGAATCAGGATTCCACCAAATCCTCATGAAAGAATCAGACATCGAAAAAACTTCATTTTCCATTAACAATGGAAAATTCGAATTTATAAGAATGCCATTTGGGCTAACAAACGCGCCTCGCATCTTCCAGAGAGCAATGGACGACATACTTAGGGAACATGTGGGGAAATTTTGCCATGTTTACATGGACGACATAATTATTTTTTCCCACTCTCTAAAACAACATTTTAATGATCTTAACTCAGTTATTAACATTCTACATAAAGCAAACATGAAAATTTCATTAGAAAAATCTAAATTTTTTAAATTAGAAACTTCATTTCTTGGATACGTTGTAGCACAAAATATTATTAAAACCGATCCTGAAAAAATAGAAACCATTTTAAAATATCCAATTCCTAAAAATATCAGAGAGCTACGTAGTTTCCTAGGTCTCACTGGATACTACAGGAAATTCGTAAAAAATTACGCAACCATTGCCAAGCCATTAAATAGATTTTTAGAAGGCTCCAATGGAAAAATCTCTAAACGAATGTCTAAAAATGTCTCAATTACTCTTGATGAACCTGCTATTCAAGCCTTTAACGAACTCAAAGAACACTTAATTTGCCAGATCGAATTAGTCCAACCAGACTATTCGAAACAATTTACATTAACGACCGACGCCTCAGATTTAGCTATAGGAGCAGTACTGTCTCAAGACGGAAATCCAATCACTTTTATATCTAAAACATTGAATAAAACCGAAAGAAGTTACGCGACTAACAAAAAAGAACTTTTGGCAATAGTATGGGCATTAAAAAACCTAAGAAATTACTTATACGGAGTATCAGGACTAGAAATTCATACGGATCATCAACCACTCTCGTACGCCATTTCAGATAAAAACCCAAATGTAGAATTAAAAAGATGGTTTAATTACATAGAAAGCTTTAGCCCAAAAATTCTTTATAAGCCTGGTACTACCAATGTAGTAGCAGACGCATTGTCCCGAATCGAAATAAATAATATTTCCGAAGAAGATGCAGATATTACCGACACTCAGCACTCAGCCGAAAGTAGCTTCGATAACATTTTAAGTGAAACAAAAAAGCCCCTTAACCAATTTAAACAACAACTTTTAATAGCAAAAGGAAACGATACAATACATGAACAAATAAATGTATTCGAAAATAAACGCCATATCATCGAATACGACCAACCAGAAAATTTAGTTACAATTCTAAAAGAATATCTGCAACCCAATATTAGCACAGGAATTCACTGCACCCCTGAAGTATTATACGAAATACAAATTCCATTAAAAAACAATTTTACAAATAAATTTCTATATACAAAAATTTTTGTTCAAGATATAACTAATAATGATGATAAAGCAACAATAATAGAAGAAACCCACTGTCGAGCTCATAGAGGATTAGAGGAAAATTATAAACAAATTTCCAGACTGTATTATTGGCCAAATTTATACAAAAAATTAAAAGAATATATCACAAATTGCGAAATTTGCAACACAAATAAATATAACAGAAATCCAATACAAATTCCTATTGGAGAAACTCCCATTCCCAAATCAGAAGGCCAGCATTTACATATTGACATTTACTACGCACAAAGTCTTACCTTTTTAACTTGCATTGATTCCTACTCCAAATACCTAGTGGTAAAAGAAATCACTAACAAAAAGAACATTGACTCCAAATTATATGAAATTTTACAAACATTCCCATTAGTAAAAACAATTATGACTGACAACGAGCCGAGTTTCACATCGGCACAATTTAAATCATTCCTAAATCGTTCAGGTATATCCATTCATTATGCAGACCCTAGACATAGCCTTTCGAACGGAAAAGTTGAAAGAGTCCATTCAACCTTAACTGAAATAGCTCGCTGTATTAAAGACGAATACCGCCTCTTAGATTACTCTGAAATTATTATAAGAGCTGCAAAAAATTATAACATGACAATCCACTCAGTAACAAATCAAAAACCCTATGATATCCTATTTAACAAAATAGATCACAGCGACATACCGCTACAATTACAGATAACACAATCTAAAATGTTAGATTATCATAACAAAAATAAATTAGAAAAAAATTATCATGTAGGAGAAGTAGTTATGAAAAAATACACGGAGAAAGAAACAAATTAGGTCCCAGATTTAAAAAACAAGTCGTTCAGGAAAATTTACCCAATAAAGTAATAATTAATAATAGAAATAGAATTATTCATAAAGATAATATTAAATAATCCATACTTTACAGACGATGGAAATCGCATTTGTACTCACCATTCTAATTACCATTTGTCACTCGGAAATTATTGACTACACAAACAATGAATACTTACTGCTAAAAGACGAAAAAGATGTAATGACGTACAATTCATTTGAGGACCTATTCCACATTACGAACCTTAGTTTTTATAGAGAAATAATTAGAGTTGAAGATAACATTAGTAATAGCAGCAAAAACTCAGACTTAGAATGGGATATTTCACAAAACCTAAACATTATCAAAATCCTTATGTCCCAACTATCACCATCCAGAAATAAAAGAGGTATTAATGAATTGGGCACAGCATGGAAATGGCTCTCAGGTACACCAGACCATGACGACTTAATAAGAATCGAAAACAAAATTAACGAACTGACAGAAAACAATAACAAACAATTTACAATAAATTCACGCATATTTCAAGAAGTACAGCTTATGACAAAAATTCTTAACACAATCGTTGTTAAAAAAGAATCAAAAGTAAGACAACACCGACTACAATTAATCACACTTGATATTCAAAATTTAATCGATACAATCACTTTAGCAAAAACAAACATTTTAAACACAAAAATATTAAATGAACAAGACATTAAAGAAATATTTAGACACGAAAATAAACCAGTTGTACTAACAGATCTGTTAGACATCTCCACTTTTAAAATAATAAAAAACCAAGACCTACTTATAATATATATAAGATATCCAATTATAAATAACATCTGTAGCTTATATACATACATCAAGGGCAATTGCCCAAATAAACGGAAAATTAATAATAGACGATAAGACAGCACACTGTAATGGAATATTTTATAAAATAACAAACTTTAAACAAGAAATATTGAATAATTATTGTAAACTCTCAAACGAGAGTTCTTGTTTCACATATCTCTTAAATGGAAAAAAAGCAAACTGTTCAAAAATACGAGAAAAAAATAAACAATTGGAAAACTTAGATGATGGCGCTATTCTCATCACGGGAGAAAATACTGTAAACGAAATCAAATTAAATGGCGCATTTCTGATTTTATTTAACGAAAGCATAATTATTAATAATATAAATTACATAAACGAAAAACAGAAAATGTTAGATTACATATCCCAATACAAATACAATAATTATATATTTACGGATTACATATTTTCTAATGATTCCGAATTAAGTCTAGATAATATAAACATTATTAACCCATTTGTAAAATTAGGAAAAACAAAAATATCCCTGGAATTAATATTGTTAATTTTTATACTTACCCTTTTAATCATATATAAATCACGCAAAATCATACCCAAAATAATAAAACAAATTGAAATAAAATGTACCAAAACCCAAAAAGAAATAGAAATTCCAAAAGCTGAAATCACAACTGACACTGTAACAGAAAACGAAACTGAAAGAAATATTGAAATAACATTTACAGAACTTAATAATAGAATATCCTCCCTCTCCGCACAAATGTAATGAATCGGGACGATTCATCTTAGGAGGGGAAGAATTAACTAGAAGTTTAATCTATATTTTATATTAATATTATAAACAATTATTTCTGCACTTCCCACGAGCAGTGAGTTCCCACGAGCTCTTACACACTTATCCCCACACTCGCACCTACAACACAAACGGCAAGCCAAGCTTGAGTCAATCATAAACATAAACAAACTCCCCCTATTCGGTCGGCACCAGCAAAACAATATTAGACTAAACATCCGCTGGAATCATGCCACCGCGATTCCCCTTTTTTGGCATTCCAATTGCTAGCCAAATTTTCCATGCTGATCGCAGCAAAATCATTCGGGTTCTAACTTCGGAATTATCTTCGGAATTAACTTCGGGAAAGTTCTTAGGAAGCTTGGAAAGCTTCGATCCCGAGACAACAAGGAAGACAATTAACTCAAGCTTGGGCAGTCGTAAATTAGCCTTAAGTTCATCTGTACAAGAATTGCCGAAACACTTTAAATAAAAATATATATTTTTATAAAACTTCGGTACGGTATTTATAATTTGCATGTCCGTCTTTCCATCTGTCTGTCTGTTTCTCAGAAAACTAGTCTTTCAGTTTTTAAGCTATTGACTTGAAACTTTGGGTTCCTTTGTCAGCAGTATATATGTAAGTCGGAACGCCAGCATCCTTCCACTTTCTGAAGACGTCATTAGGAGACTTCAGCCATACAAAAATTCTGTCATCCATGCCACATATCAATGTTGTCTCATCAATTCTGAATAAAACGAGACAAATTTCATCAAAAAATAATGAAAATTGGTGAAGTTATAACGCTTTTCCCAAAAAAAGTCAATTCAACCTAGCGAGCGCTCCGGAGCATGGATGACAGAATTTTTGTAAGTTATACCGAAAAACTGGCGTCAAAATCCGAAAAACACGAATAAAAGTCGAAAACTTCAGTTTCAGGTGTAAAAATTTTGTCCTTTTTGTTTAACAAAATCGAAGATATATTTTTTTTTCAAAAGCTACAACATTTAACTATTGAAAAACACCGAACATTTTGAAATCGGTTGCAAAAAACGCGTTCAGGAATTTTTAAGAGCAAAGAAGTCCCGAAAAACGGTTTTTTAACCGTAAATCAAGATTTTGAGGGTGTTACAAATATTTCAAACATGGTTTTGTGATATACTCGACCCAATAAACAATTCCTACTATGTCACTTCAAAAGTTCATTCACTTTTGTTTTTTTTGTAACACTGTGTAATTGGGGAATTATTATATTAAAAATAAATGTAGAAAATCGGACGTTTCAACTTCATCAAATGTAGAAAATCGGACGTTTCAGAATCATCTGTTTCATTAGAAACATCGGTCACTTCGATAATACAACTTGAAAAAGGAAAACATTTCAATGATCAAGGCGATTACTCTTCAAACACCCCTAATCTAAGTAACACAGATGAGAGCTTTGCTTTTGCTTTAGATTCCGTGACGAGAGATCCTCCAACGTCATTGCTAAATTCATCGAAATCCATAGAAATTATTGGGAGCTCAAGCGTATCTCTTAATGCAAATAAATTAAAAGCACAGTCAAATGATATGTAAAAAACTTTGACAATATGCAATACTCTAAGACTTGGAGACAGTTGTTATCTGATTTATTAACAACTCACTGCCATACAAGTGATAGTATAAGTGGTTAAGTCTTAACCCTGATTTGCATTGTACTGGCATTTGTTTGAAATGAACTGTGGATATGCAGCATAGATCTCAAAAATAAAATTTAAGTGATTCATTTTAAATAAACAGCGAATAACCCTTCATTAAGTAAAATACACTAAAAATGTTAAAAAAAATTTTGTTTCGTGTTGCGAATTTACACCAGTATAATAAATAAAATCTTTCAATTGGAGTTTCATTTAAATTTTTGTTTACAGTGACTTACTGAATATCTGCTTTTATTTTGGGTGTTCAAAAGGGTCAATATAAGCGGAAGAATTGGCTTTATCTTGATTTGTACACTGAAGACAATAAATTTAAAGGTACGTATCTTCCATTTTAATCAATATATTCTGAAGAAATTAGTCCTATTTTGTTAGCTCGATACTTGGCCAATTCCGGGTTCACAAAGCTCGATAAATTTTCAAGTGGCTTGGAGATTATGGTGGCCACTAGAGGTCTGCATTCAAATCAAATCATTTAAGGGGGTTTAGGGTCTGAGCAAGCAAAAAAAGACACATTTTCATGTTTTTTTTTTGAGGATCTTGTAAACATCTAATAATTTAAACTATTTTTAGATTGAAGCACAACATTTGAAGAATGTTTTGTAAAGTTTTCAGAAAAAGTAATAAGAACCACGGCCATGGCGACCATTATTAGCAGGCTCCTCGAAAAAAAGTTGCATTGCGGTTTTAGATTATCTGAAATCAAAAAATCAAAGTTCTTTCGTTAGATAGTCATTTTTCCCAGGTAACGCTGGAAGGGTTTTTAGAAGTTCCGATTTTTAAATTTTTGGGAACACTTTGAAGTGAAAAACGTGATTTTTGAGGAAAAAAATCGGCTAATTTGTTATTTAAAAAATGGAAATTTAAACAAATTTGAATTTGAAAGAAACTCTCCAGGGATACCTGGTCAATTATGTTGGCAAGAAGTGGTAAAAATTTCAAAACGATCGATTCAGTAGTTTTGAAGTTATGATGGGCACCGACTTTGAAAAAGTGAGTTTTGGGAAAAACGCTTTGAAGTTTTTCTGACCGTTGGCCAGACTCGGAGGTGGGGTTGCTAAAATCGCTGTATCTTTGTTAATAATGCACCTATCCATCTAAAATTTGGACACAGTATTCTTGAAAGGTTCTTTAATAAGAAAATAATAAAAAAAAAAAGGAAAAAAAAATTGATAATTCTGACGTTAGGCGCCGCTCGACCGCAAAAATATGGCGTTAGTTAGTATAATAATAATTAGTAGTATTAGTATAAAATATATAATATAATAAAGTATAGTTATTTTTGATCAGTAACTCCCGCTAAATTAATATATGCATGTCCGGCAAACCCAACCCATTCGAGACTCAGACGGTAGGCTCCTAGTAGACGACGATGCTCAACTTGAGAGATGGAGGCAACACTTCATGGAGATCAGCTGTACAGAGCAACCAGGCAACACACAGCCCGACTTCAGAAGTATCGTACCCAACAGCAGCGTTAGGTTACCCCCAACCCCTCCCTCAATCAGAGAAATACGAGATGCAATCAGGAAGTTAAAGAGCAACAAAGCGGCTGGAGAGGACGGCATATCTGCCGAACTCCTCCAGATTGACCCGCAACTAATGGCCGAAACATTGCACCCGCATTTCAAAGATATATGGGAAAGTGAGCGAGATCCTGACGCTTGGAAGAGAGGAGTAATCGTTAAGCTACCAAAAAAGGGAGACCTCAGTGACTGTAACAACTGGCGAGGGATCACCCTGTTGAACACCAGCTATAAAATATTAGCGACCCTGCTGAACGAACGACTTATGGAGAAACTAGAGCCAACAATTCGAGATGAACAAGGAGGTTTTAGACCACTTAGGAGCTGCGTAGACCAGGCAAACACGCTACGCACAATAACCGAACAAGCCGTGGAATGGCGTTCGCCACTATACCTTCTATTCATCGACTTCCAAAAAGCGTTTGACTCAATAGACAGGGCGGCGATATGGCGTGCACTTGCAAGGAAAGGAGTGCCAATCAACATCGTAAACATAGTAAGAGCTATGTATGATAATGCGGACCTGGCAGTACTGCACAACGGAAAAATCAGTGCACCCTTTCAGACGAACACTGGCGTCAAGCAAGGCTGCCCTCTATCACCCCTACTGTTCAACCTGGTGATTGATGAGATCATGAGAGAAGTAAGCATGCATCGACGCGGGATAACTTGGAGCTTCACACAACACCTTGAAGACCTAGACTACGCCGACGATATATGCCTCCTATCACACAGACTCATCGATATACAAGCCAAGGCGTCCGACCTCGAGAAGAGAGCCAACGCAGTAGGCCTCTCCATCAACGCATCAAAGACCAAGGCGATGCGGTTTAATAACTCCAACCAAGGTAGCATCACCATCAGCGGTAAAACAGTCGATTTCGTCGACCACTTTACCTACGTTGTCACCATAATATCATCCAGTGGTGGAGTGGAAAAAGATGTAGAGAGCAGACTGTGCAAGGCAAGATCTGCATTCGGAAGATTGCATCGCATTTGGAGAAATCAGCAAATAAGTAGAAGAACAAAGCTGCGGATCTTCAATGCGTGTGTAAAATCCATTCTTCTGTACGGAGCTGAGACGTGGCTAACCACCCAAAGGATGATGACAAAGCTGCAGTCATTCATTAACAAGTGCCTCAGGATCATATGTGGGATATTCTGGCCCAACAGAATTTCCAACAGTGACCTGTGGCGCAACACGGGGGAGGCTCCCATCCATCACCAAATCAAGAAGAAAAAATGGAGATGGATAGGTCACGCACTCAGGAAGAAAACAGACAGCATAGTCAGGAAGGCACTGGGGAGAATAGGAGAAAAAAAAAAAATAATAAAAATAAATAAATAAATAAAATCTTTCAATTGGAGTTTCATTTAAATTTTTGTTTAAAGTGACTTACTGAATATCTGCTTTTATTTTGGGTGTTCAAAAGGGTCAATATAAGCGGAAGAATTGGCTTTATCTTGATTTGTACACTGACGACAATAAATTTAAAGGTACGTATCTTCCATTTTAATCAATATATTCTGAAGAAATTAGTCCTATTTTGTTAGCTCGATACTTGGCCAATTCCGGGTTCACAAAGCTCGATAAATTTTCAAGTGGCTTGGAGATTATGGTGGCCACTAGAGGTCTGCATTCAAATCAAATCATTTAAGGGGGTTTAGGGTCTGAGCGAGCAAAAAAAGACACATTTTCATGTTTTTTTTTTGAGGATCTGGTAAACATCTAATAATTTAAACTATTTTTAGATTGAAGCACAACATTTGAAGAATGTTTTGTAAAATTTTCAGAAAAAAATAATAAGAACCACGGCAATGGCGACCATTATTAGCAGGCTCCTCGAAAAAAAGTTGCATTGCGGTGCCCCTCATATATCGGTTTTAGATTATCTGAAATCAAAAAATCAAAGTTCTTTCGTTAGATAGTCATTTTTCCCAGGTAACGCTGGAAGGGTTTTTAGAAGTTCCGATTTTTAAATTTTTGGGAACACTTTGAAGTGAAAAATGTGATTTTTGAGGAAAAAAATCGGCTAATTTGTTATTTAAAAAATAGAAATTTAAACAAATTTGAAAAAAACTCTCCAGGGATACCTGGTCAATTATGTTGGCAAGAAGTGGTAAAAATTTCAAAACGATCGATTCAGTAGTTTTGAAGTTATGATGGACACCGACTTTGAAAAAGTGAGTTTTGGGAAAAACGCTTTGAAGTTTTTCTGACCGTTGGCCAGACTCGGAGGTGGGGTTGCTAAAATCGCTGTATCTTTGTTAATAATGCACCTATCCATCTAAAAAAAAACAAGGACACAGTATTCTTGAAAGGTTCTTAAATAAGAAAATAATAAAAAAAAAAAGGAAAAAAAAATTGATAATTCTGACGTTAGGCGCCGCTCGACCGCAAAAATATGGCGTTAGTTAGTATAATAATAATTAGTAGTATTAGTATAAAATATATAATATAATAAAGTATAGTTATTTTTGATCAGTAACTCCCGCTAAATTAATATATGCATGTCCGGCAAACCCAACCCATTCGAGACTCAGACGGTAGGCTCCTAGTAGACGACGATGCTCAACTTGAGAGATGGAGGCAACACTTCATGGAGATCAGCTGTACAGAGCAACCAGGCAACACACAGCCCGACTTCAGAAGTATCGTACCCAACAGCAGCGTTAGGTTACCCCCAACCCCTCCCTCAATCAGAGAAATACGAGATGCAATCAGGAAGTTAAAGAGCAACAAAGCGGCTGGAGAGGACGGCATATCTGCCGAACTCCTCCAGATTGACCCGCAACTAATGGCCGAAACATTGCACCCGCATTTCAAAGATATATGGGAAAGTGAGCGAGATCCTGACGCTTGGAAGAGAGGAGTAATCGTTAAGCTACCAAAAAAGGGAGACCTCAGTGACTGTAACAACTGGCGAGGGATCACCCTGTTGAACACCAGCTATAAAATATTAGCGACCCTGCTGAACGAACGACTTATGGAGAAACTAGAGCCAACAATTCGAGATGAACAAGGAGGTTTTAGACCACTTAGGAGCTGCGTAGACCAGGCAAACACGCTACGCACAATAACCGAACAAGCCGTGGAATGGCGTTCGCCACTATACCTTCTATTCATCGACTTCCAAAAAGCGTTTGACTCAATAGACAGGGCGGCGATATGGCGTGCACTTGCAAGGAAAGGAGTGCCAATCAACATCGTAAACATAGTAAGAGCTATGTATGATAATGCGGACCTGGCAGTACTGCACAACGGAAAAATCAGTGCACCCTTTCAGACGAACACTGGCGTCAAGCAAGGCTGCCCTCTATCACCCCTACTGTTCAACCTGGTGATTGATGAGATCATGAGAGAAGTAAGCATGCATCGACGCGGGATAACTTGGAGCTTCACACAACACCTTGAAGACCTAGACTACGCCGACGATATATGCCTCCTATCACACAGACTCATCGATATACAAGCCAAGGCGTCCGACCTCGAGAAGAGAGCCAACGCAGTAGGCCTCTCCATCAACGCATCAAAGACCAAGGCGATGCGGTTTAATAACTCCAACCAAGGTAGCATCACCATCAGCGGTAAAACAGTCGATTTCGTCGACCACTTTACCTACGTTGTCACCATAATATCATCCAGTGGTGGAGTGGAAAAAGATGTAGAGAGCAGACTGTGCAAGGCAAGATCTGCATTCGGAAGATTGCATCGCATTTGGAGAAATCAGCAAATAAGTAGAAGAACAAAGCTGCGGATCTTCAATGCGTGTGTAAAATCCATTCTTCTGTACGGAGCTGAGACGTGGCTAACCACCCAAAGGATGATGACAAAGCTGCAGTCATTCATTAACAAGTGCCTCAGGATCATATGTGGGATATTCTGGCCCAACAGAATTTCCAACAGTGACCTGTGGCGCAACACGGGGGAGGCTCCCATCCATCACCAAATCAAGAAGAAAAAATGGAGATGGATAGGTCACGCACTCAGGAAGAAAACAGACAGCATAGTCAGGAAGGCACTGGGGAGAATAGGAGAAAAAAAAAAAATAATAAAAATAAATAAATAAATAAAATCTTTCAATTGGAGTTTCATTTAAATTTTTGTTTAAAGTGACTTACTGAATATCTGCTTTTATTTTGGGTGTTCAAAAGGGTCAATATAAGCGGAAGAATTGGCTTTATCTTGATTTGTACACTGACGACAATAAATTTAAAGGTACGTATCTTCCATTTTAATCAATATATTCTGAAGAAATTAGTCCTATTTTGTTAGCTCGATACTTGGCCAATTCCGGGTTCACAAAGCTCGATAAATTTTCAAGTGGCTTGGAGATTATGGTGGCCACTAGAGGTCTGCATTCAAATCAAATCATTTAAGGGGGTTTAGGGTCTGAGCGAGCAAAAAAAGACACATTTTCATGTTTTTTTTTTGAGGATCTGGTAAACATCTAATAATTTAAACTATTTTTAGATTGAAGCACAACATTTGAAGAATGTTTTGTAAAATTTTCAGAAAAAAATAATAAGAACCACGGCAATGGCGACCATTATTAGCAGGCTCCTCGAAAAAAAGTTGCATTGCGGTGCCCCTCATATATCGGTTTTAGATTATCTGAAATCAAAAAATCAAAGTTCTTTCGTTAGATAGTCATTTTTCCCAGGTAACGCTGGAAGGGTTTTTAGAAGTTCCGATTTTTAAATTTTTGGGAACACTTTGAAGTGAAAAATGTGATTTTTGAGGAAAAAAATCGGCTAATTTGTTATTTAAAAAATAGAAATTTAAACAAATTTGAAAAAAACTCTCCAGGGATACCTGGTCAATTATGTTGGCAAGAAGTGGTAAAAATTTCAAAACGATCGATTCAGTAGTTTTGAAGTTATGATGGACACCGACTTTGAAAAAGTGAGTTTTGGGAAAAACGCTTTGAAGTTTTTCTGACCGTTGGCCAGACTCGGAGGTGGGGTTGCTAAAATCGCTGTATCTTTGTTAATAATGCACCTATCCATCTAAAAAAAAACAAGGACACAGTATTCTTGAAAGGTTCTTAAATAAGAAAATACAAAAAAAAAATGGAAAAAAAAATTGATAATTCTGACGTTAGGCACCGCTCGACCGCAAAAATATGGCGTTAGTTAGTATAATAATAATTAGTAGTATTAGTATAAAATATATAATATAATAAAGTATAGTTATTTTTGATCAGTAACTCCCGCTAAATTAATATATGCATGTCCGGCAAACCCAACCCATTCGAGACTCAGACGGTAGGCTCCTAGTAGACGACGATGCTCAACTTGAGAGATGGAGGCAACACTTCATGGAGATCAGCTGTACAGAGCAACCAGGCAACACACAGCCCGACTTCAGAAGTATCGTACCCAACAGCAGCGTTAGGATACCCCCAACCCCTCCCTCAATCAGAGAAATACGAGATACAATCAGGAAGTTAAAGAGCAACAAAGCGGCTGGAGAGGACGGCATATCTGCCGAACTCCTCCAGATTGACCCGCAACTAATGGCCGAAACATTGCACCCGCATTTCAAAGATATATGGGAAAGTGAGCGAGATCCTGACGCTTGGAAGAGAGGAGTAATCGTTAAGCTACCAAAAAAGGGAGACCTCAGTGACTGTAACAACTGGCGAGGGATCACCCTGTTGAACACCAGCTATAAAATATTAGCGACCCTGCTGAACGAACGACTTATGGAGAAACTAGAGCCAACAATTCGAGATGAACAAGGAGGTTTTAGACCACTTAGGAGCTGCGTAGACCAGGCAAACACGCTACGCACAATAACCGAACAAGCCGTGGAATGGCGTTCGCCACTATACCTTCTATTCATCGACTTCCAAAAAGCGTTTGACTCAATAGACAGGGCGGCGATATGGCGTGCACTTGCAAGGAAAGGAGTGCCAATCAACATCGTAAACATAGTAAGAGCTATGTATGATGATGCGGACCTGGCAGTACTGCACAACGGAAAAATCAGTGCACCCTTTCAGACGAACACTGGCGTCAAGCAAGGCTGCCCTCTATCACCCCTACTGTTCAACCTGGTGATTGATGAGATCATGAGAGAAGTAAGCATGCATCGACGCGGGATAACTTGGAGCTTCACACAACACCTTGAAGACCTAGACTACGCCGACGATATATGCCTCCTATCACACAGACTCATCGATATACAAGCCAAGGCGTCCGACCTCGAGAAGAGAGCCAACGCAGTAGGCCTCTCCATCAACGCATCAAAGACCAAGGCGATGCGGTTTAATAACTCCAACCAAGGTAGCATCACCATCAGCGGTAAAACAGTCGATTTCGTCGACCACTTTACCTACCTTGTCACCATAATATCATCCAGTGGTGGAGTGGAAACAGATGTAGAGAGCAGACTGTGCAAGGCAAGATCTGCATTCGGAAGATTGCATCGCATTTGGAGAAATCAGCAAATAAGTAGAAGAACAAAGCTGCGGATCTTCAATGCGTGTGTAAAATCCATTCTTCTGTACGGAGCTGAGACGTGGCTAACCTCCCAAAGGAAGATGACAAAGCTGCAGTCATTCATTAACAAGTGCCTCAGGATCATATGTGGGATATTCTGGCCCAACAGAATTTCCAACAGTGACCTGTGGCGCAACACGGGGGAGGCTCCCATCCATCACCAAATCAAGAAGAAAAAATGGAGATGGATAGGTCACGCACTCAGGAAGAAAACAGACAGCATAGTCAGGAAGGCACTGGGGAGAATAGGAGAAAAAAAAAAAATAATAAAAATAAATAAATAAATAAAATCTTTCGATTGGAGTTTCATTTAAATTTTTGTTTAAAGTGACTTACTGAATATCTGCTTTTATTTTGGGTGTTCAAAAGGGTCAATATAAGCGGAAGAATTGGCTTTATCTTGATTTGTACACTGACGACAATAAATTTAAAGGTACGTATCTTCCATTTTAATCAATATATTCTGAAGAAATTAGTCCTATTTTGTTAGCTCGATACTTGGCCAATTCCGGGTTCACAAAGCTCGATAAATTTTCAAGTGGCTTGGAGATTATGGTGGCCACTAGAGGTCTGCATTCAAATCAAATCATTTAAGGGGGTTTAGGGTCTGAGCGAGCAAAAAAAGACACATTTTCATGTTTTTTTTTTGAGGATCTGGTAAACATCTAATAATTTAAACTATTTTTAGATTGAAGCACAACATTTGAAGAATGTTTTGTAAAATTTTCAGAAAAAAATAATAAGAACCACGGCAATGGCGACCATTATTAGCAGGCTCCTCGAAAAAAAGTTGCATTGCGGTGCCCCTCATATATCGGTTTTAGATTATCTGAAATCAAAAAATCAAAGTTCTTTCGTTAGATAGTCATTTTTCCCAGGTAACGCTGGAAGGGTTTTTAGAAGTTCCGATTTTTAAATTTTTGGGAACACTTTGAAGTGAAAAATGTGATTTTTGAGGAAAAAAATCGGCTAATTTGTTATTTAAAAAATAGAAATTTAAACAAATTTGAAAAAAACTCTCCAGGGATACCTGGTCAATTATGTTGGCAAGAAGTGGTAAAAATTTCAAAACGATCGATTCAGTAGTTTTGAAGTTATGATGGACACCGACTTTGAAAAAGTGAGTTTTGGGAAAAACGCTTTGAAGTTTTTCTGACCGTTGGCCAGACTCGGAGGTGGGGTTGCCAAAATCGCTGTATCTTTTTTAATAATGCACCTATCCATCTAAAATTTGGACACAGTATTCTTGAAAGGTTCTTTAATAAGAAAATAAAAAAAAAAAAATAGAAAAAAAAAAATTTTAAAACCCTAACCCCTTAAATCGACCGTTAATAATTGAATTTTGGGGACTGATTCTGTCGTTAGGCGCCGCTCGACCGCAAAAATATGGCGTTAGTTAGTATAATTATAATTAGTAGTATTAGTATAAAATATATAATATAATAAAGTATAGTTATTCTTGATCAGTAACTCCCGCTAAATTAATATATGCATGTCCGTCTTTCCATCTGTCTGTCTGTTTCTAAGAAAACTAGTCTTTCAGTTTTTAAGCTATTGACTTGAAACTTTGGGTTCCTTTGTCAGCAGTATATATTTAAGTCGGAACGCCAGCATCCTTCCACTTTCTGAAGACGTCATTAGGAGACTTTTAGCCATACAAAAATTCTGTCATCCATGCCACATATCAATGTTGTCTCATCAATTCTGGATAAAACGAGACAAATTTCATCAAAAAATAATGAAAATTGGTGAAGTTATAACGCTTTTCCCAAAAAAAGTCAATTCAACCTAGCGAGCGCTCCGGAGCATGGATGACAGAATTTTTGTAAGTTATACCGAAAAACTGGCGTCAAAATCCGAAAAACACGAATAAAAGTCGAAAACTTCAGTTTCAGGTGTAAAAATTTTGTCCTTTTTGTTTAACAAAATCGAAGATATATATTTTTTTCAAAAGCTACAACATTTAACTATTGAAAAATACCGAACATTTTGAAATCGGTTGCAAAAAACGCGTTCAGGAATTTTTAAGAGCAAAGAAGTCCCGAAAAACGGTTTTTTAACCGTAAATAAAGATTTTGAGGGTGTTACAAATATTTCAAACATGGTTTTGTGATATACTCGACCCAATAAACAATTCCTACTATGTCACTTCAAAAGTTCATTCACTTTTGTTTTTTTTGTAACACTGTGTAATTGGGGAATTATTATATTAAAAATAAATGTAGAAAATCGGACGTTTCAACTTCATCAAATGTAGAAAATCGGACGTTTCAGAATCATCTGTTTCATTAGAAACATCGGTCAATTCGATAATACAACTTGAAAAAGGAAAACATTTCAATGATCAAGGCGATTACTCTTCAAACACCCCTAATCTAAGTAACACAGATGAGAGCTTTGCTTTTGCTTTAGATTCCGTGACGAGAGATCCTCCAACGTCATTGCTAAATTCATCGAAATCCATAGAAATTATTGGGAGTTCAAGCGTATCTCTTAATGCAAATAAATTAAAAGTGTAGAAAATAAAGTACCCTGTATACTTTGGTATGTTACAATGCACGCTTTTATAGATATAGGAAGGAGAAAGAGATCTTCGAGTAGTTATAATAGTCCCACTCTAAGAAATAGAGAGTAAGAAAATATGTATATCAATTTTTCCTCAGTCACAAATAAAGTTCCGAAGCATACACACGGTGTTTTAATTTTGTCGCTTCGAATTCTGCCGCTCAAGAAAAAGCACAGTCAAATGATATGTAAAAAACTTTGACAATATGCAATACTCTAAGACATGGAGACAGTTGTTATCTGATTTATTAACAACTCACTGCCATACAAGTGATAGTATAAGTGGTTAAGTCTTAACCCTGATTTGCATTGTACTGGCATTTGTTTGAAATGAACTTTGGATGTGCAGCATAGATCTCAAAAATAAAATTTAAGTGATTCATTTTAAATAAACAGCGAATAACCCTTCTTTAAGTAAAATACACTAAAAATGTTTAAACAAATTTTGTTTCGTGTTGCCAATTTACACCAGTATAATAAATAAAATCTTTCAATTGGAGTTTCATTTAAATTTTTGTTTACAGTGACTTACTGAATATCTGCTTTTATTTTGGGTGTTCAAAAGGGTCAATATAAGCGGAAGAGTTGGCTTTATCTTGATTTGTACACTGACGACAATAAATTTAAAGGTACGTATCTTCCATTTTAATCAATATATTCTGAAGAAATTAGTCCTATTTTGTTAGCTCGATACTTGGCCAATTCCGGGTTCACAAAGCTCGATAAATTTTCAAGTGGCTTAGAGATTATGGTGGCCACTAGAGGTCTGCATTCAAATCAAATCATTTAAGGGGGGGTTAGGGTCTGAGCGAGCAAAAAAGACACATTTTCATGTTTTTTTTTTTGAGGATCTGGTAAACATCTAATAATTTAAACTATTTTTAGATTGAAGTACAACATTTGAAGAATGTTTTGTAAAATTTTCAGAAAAAAATAATAAGAACCACGGCAATGGCGACCATTATTAGCAGGCTCCTCGAAAAAAAGTTGCATTGCGGTGCCCCTCATATATCGGTTTTAGATTATCTGAAATCAAAAAATCAAAGTTCTTTCGTTAGATAGACATTTTTCCCAGGTAACGCTGGAAGGGTTTTTAGAAGTTCCGATTTTTTAATTTTTGGGAACACTTTGAAGTGAAAAACGTGATTTTTGAGGAAAAAAATCGGCTAATTTGTTATTTAAAAAATAAAAATTTAAACAAATTTGAAAAAAAAAACTCTCCAGGGATACCTGGTCAATTATGTTGGCAAGAAGTGGTAAAAATTTCAAAACGATCGATTCAGTAGTTTTGAAGTTATGATGGGCACCGACTTTGAAAAAGTGAGTTTTGGGAAAAACGCTTTGAAGTTTTTCTGACCGTTGGCCTGACTCGGAGGTGGGGTTGCTAAAATCGCTGTATCTTTGTTAATAATGCACCTATCCATCTAAAAAAAAACAAGGACACAGTATTCTTGAAAGGTTCTTAAATAAGAAAATACAAAAAAAAAATGGAAAAAAAAATTGATAATTCTGACGTTAGGCACCGCTCGACCGCAAAAATATGGCGTTAGTTAGTATAATAATAATTAGTAGTATTAGTATAAAATATATAATATAATAAAGTATAGTTATTTTTGATCAGTAACTCCCGCTAAATTAATATATGCATGTCCGGCAAACCCAACCCATTCGAGACTCAGACGGTAGGCTCCTAGTAGACGACGATGCTCAACTTGAGAGATGGAGGCAACACTTCATGGAGATCAGCTGTACAGAGCAACCAGGCAACACACAGCCCGACTTCAGAAGTATCGTACCCAACAGCAGCGTTAGGATACCCCCAACCCCTCCCTCAATCAGAGAAATACGAGATGCAATCAGGAAGTTAAAGAGCAACAAAGCGGCTGGAGAGGACGGCATATCTGCCGAACTCCTCCAGATTGACCCGCAACTAATGGCCGAAACATTGCACCCGCATTTCAAAGATATATGGGAAAGTGAGCGAGATCCTGACGCTTGGAAGAGAGGAGTAATCGTTAAGCTACCAAAAAAGGGAGACCTCAGTGACTGTAACAACTGGCGAGGGATCACCCTGTTGAACACCAGCTATAAAATATTAGCGACCCTGCTGAACGAACGACTTATGGAGAAACTAGAGCCAACAATTCGAGATGAACAAGGAGGTTTTAGACCACTTAGGAGCTGCGTAGACCAGGCAAACACGCTACGCACAATAACCGAACAAGCCGTGGAATGGCGTTCGCCACTATACCTTCTATTCATCGACTTCCAAAAAGCGTTTGACTCAATAGACAGGGCGGCGATATGGCGTGCACTTGCAAGGAAAGGAGTGCCAATCAACATCGTAAACATAGTAAGAGCTATGTATGATGATGCGGACCTGGCAGTACTGCACAACGGAAAAATCAGTGCACCCTTTCAGACGAACACTGGCGTCAAGCAAGGCTGCCCTCTATCACCCCTACTGTTCAACCTGGTGATTGATGAGATCATGAGAGAAGTAAGCATGCATCGACGCGGGATAACTTGGAGCTTCACACAACACCTTGAAGACCTAGACTACGCCGACGATATATGCCTCCTATCACACAGACTCATCGATATACAAGCCAAGGCGTCCGACCTCGAGAAGAGAGCCAACGCAGTAGGCCTCTCCATCAACGCATCAAAGACCAAGGCGATGCGGTTTAATAACTCCAACCAAGGTAGCATCACCATCAGCGGTAAAACAGTCGATTTCGTCGACCACTTTACCTACCTTGTCACCATAATATCATCCAGTGGTGGAGTGGAAACAGATGTAGAGAGCAGACTGTGCAAGGCAAGATCTGCATTCGGAAGATTGCATCGCATTTGGAGAAATCAGCAAATAAGTAGAAGAACAAAGCTGCGGATCTTCAATGCGTGTGTAAAATCCATTCTTCTGTACGGAGCTGAGACGTGGCTAACCTCCCAAAGGATGATGACAAAGCTGCAGTCATTCATTAACAAGTGCCTCAGGATCATATGTGGGATATTCTGGCCCAACAGAATTTCCAACAGTGACCTGTGGCGCAACACGGGGGAGGCTCCCATCCATCACCAAATCAAGAAGAAAAAATGGAGATGGATAGGTCACGCACTCAGGAAGAAAACAGACAGCATAGTCAGGAAGGCACTGGATTGGAACCCACAGGGAAGCAGAAGAATGGGCCGCCCCAAGCTTACCTGGCGCCGAACTATAATACAAGTATTATCCCGCAGCAACATCACATGGGATTACGCTAAGCAAACTGCACCAAACAGAGTCAGGTTCAAAGTCCTTGTAAATGCCCTAAGCTCCCAAGCGGAGTAATAGGAGAAAAAAAAAATGTCCGTCTTTCCATCTGTCTGTCTGTTTGTAAGAAAACTAGTCTTTCAGTTTTTAAGCTATTGACTTGAAACTTTGGGTTCCTTTGTCAGCAGTATATACATATGTAAGACGGAACTCCAGCATCCTTCCACTTTCTGAAGACGTCATTAGGAGACTTCAGCCATACAAAAATTCTGTCATCCATGCCACAAATCAATGTTGTCTCATCAATTCTGAATAAAACGAGACAAATTTCATTAAAAAATAATGAAAATTGGTGAAGTTATAACGCTTTTCCCAAAAAAAGTCAATTCAACCTAGCGAGCGCTCCGGAGCATGGATAACAGAATATTTGTAAGTTATACCGAAAAACTGGCGTCAAAATCCGAAAAACACGAATAAAAGTCGAAAACTTCAGTTTCAGCTGTAAAAATTTTGTCCTTTTTGTTTAACAAAATCGAAGATATATTTTTTTTTCAAAAGCTACAACATTTAACTATTGAAAAACACCGAACATTTTGAAATCGGTTGCAAAAAACGCGTTCAGGAATTTTTAAGAGCAAAGAAGTCCCGAAAAACGGTTTTTTAACCGTAAATCAAGATTTTGGTGTTACAAATATTTCAAACATGGTTTTGTGGTATACTCGACCCAATAAACAATTCCTACTATGTCACTTCAAAAGTTCATTCACTTTTGTTTTTTTTGTAACACTGTGTATTTGGGGAATTATTATATTAAAAACAAGAAAGGAAAGCTAACTTCGGGCGGAGCCGAAGTTGATATACCCTTGCAGTTGTGCCATTTCTGATCTTTCAGTTATATGGCGGCTATTGGATATAGTTGGCCGATCCCTATGAAATTTGTCAAATCAGATTATTTTGCCCAAAATGGAATCTGTACCAAGTCCCATTTTTCCAACTTAAAAAAAGCAAAGTTATGCCAATTCCGATCATTCAGTTAAATGGCAGCTATATGATATATTCGGCCGATCCTTATGAAATTCGGCAAATCAAATTATTTTGTCCAAAAGAGAATGGTACAGATTCCATTTTGGGCAAAATAATCGTATTTGACAAATTTCATAGGGATCGGCCAACTATATCCAATAGCCGCCATATAACTGAACGATCAGAAATGGCACAACTAAAAGGGTATATCAACTTCGGCTCCGCCCGAAGTTAGCTTTCCTTTCTTGTTTTATTTTAGTTGGTATACATACAATACATACATACAATAAAAACAATGATGGTCATCGCAATAACACGGCCTGCATAAGTCAATATTTGGTAAAATTTTATTAATTTCTTCTCTTAGGTGTACCGCGGAAGCTTTTGGTTATGGATCCTATGTTTGTTTTAGACTTTGGTTCAGAGAGCCTTAAGATGGAGCAGTTAAAGTTTTTCGTGTAGGAAAAAAAAATTTGAAATTGTCGGTTTGTGGTATTTACGGTTCTTTTTTTCTTATTGTTCGTTAATTGTACTCTTTTACTCCGGTAAATTAAAATATTTTGAGGATTAAGAATAAAAGCAATAAATAACGTAGCTACATCCTCAACCTTGCTTATATGGATTTAAAACTGACTAGAAGCTGTAAAACTCATGAAGGAGCACTACCTGAGATAGATCCGTTGAGCACTACCGAACTTTTAATAAAAAGTATAAGAAAAACCGCTGTGGTTTCGCCATGCTTGTCTTCAAAGCATTCGTCGGAGCCAGAGGATCTTACTTCTGTTGGATGTAACATGAGGCCATCGAGATTTTATCCAGCTTCATTGTCCTATTTACCCCACATTAATAATAATGGGACTGACAGTAAATTCATTAAAAATGAGATTTTCTTATAAATTTTTAACTTAAATTATATTTCAGGATCATCTGTTTCATTAGAAACATCGGTCAATTCAATGATCAAGGCGATTACTCTTCAAACACCCCTAATCTAAGTAACACAGATGAGAGCTTTGCTTTTGCTTTAGATTCCGTGACGAGAGATCCTCCAACGTCATTGCTAAATTCATCGAAATCCATAGAAATTATTGGGAGCTCAAGCGTATCTCTTAATGCAAATAAATTAAAAGCACAGTCAAATGATATGTAAAAAACTTTGACAATATGCAATACTCTAAGACTTAGAGACAGTTGTTATCTGATTTATTAACAACTCACTGCCATACAAGTGATTGTATAAGTGGTTAAGTCTTAACCCTGATTTGCATTGTACTGGCATTTGTTTGAAATGAACTGTGGATGTGCAGCATAGATCTCAAAAATAAAATTTAAGTGATTCATTTTAAATAAACAGCGAATAACCCTTCATTAAGTAAAATACACTAAAAATGTAAAAAAAAATTTTGTTTCGTGTTGCGAATTTACACCAGTATAATAAATAAAATCTTTCAATTGGAGTTTCATTTAAATTTTTATTTACAGTGACTTACTGAATATCTGCTTTTATTTTGGGTGTTCAAAAGGGTCAATATAAGCGGAAGAATTGGCTTTATCTTGATTTGTACACTGACGACAATAAATTTAAAGGTACGTATCTTCCGTTTTAATCAATATATTCTGAAGAAATTAGTCCTATTTTGTTAGCTCGATACTTGGCCAATTCCGGGTTCACAAAGCTCGATAAATTTTCAAGTGGCTTGGAGATTATGGTGGCCACTAGAGGTCTGCATTCAAATCAAATCATTTAAATCGACCGTGAATTATTGAATTTTGGGGACTGATAATTCTGTCGAAGGCGCCGCTCGAACGCAAAAATATGGCGTGCAAGAAAAACAAAAAAAAAATCAGTCACGTGCCGAACAAAAATATTTTTTATCCGAAAATAGAAAGGTTGTGCCATTTCCGATCGTTCAGTTATATGGCAGGTATAGGATATAGTTGGCCGATTCTTATGAACATAGGATTAGATTGCCCAAAACGAAACCGTAGACAGTCCCATCATTCTAGCTTCAAAAACAACAAAGTTAAGTCCCATCCTTCTAACTTATAAAAAAAAAACAAAGTTATGGCATATCCGATCAATCATATAATAAACATGTATTATATCTAAAATAAATGCGCAAAGATTAAAAATTAAAAAAACAACGTTTTTCCAGTTTTTCTAGTTAAACCAATTGTTGAATGTAACAATTTATTTTGGGTGTGCGATATAAAATAATAAATATTAGAAAAGTATTGGCGGAGTTGGTTTGCCTGGTTTTTTTTAGCTTTTAATTCATGATTTGGCCCAAAACGGAGGTGGCTGTAATTTAAGTAAAGCAGAGTTTTATTTATATGCTTTATATGCTCAGTGGGGGCATATGCATATAAAGCTTTCTACTCATAAAATTCTGCATTCTTCTCATTAAGACATGAGACACTGAAACACAAAGCAGAATTACATCAAAAGTTGCCTTCAAGCAACGAAGTTCGAGGTTAGCCGAGTGGGGAGCGTCGTGGTTCCTAACACGGGAGGGCCTGAGTTCGAGTCCAAGTTGAGTCAATGCTTACGTTTTACTTTTTTAATGCCTTTTTTATTATATTTTATTGAAGTAACAATTATCTGTTTGGATTTCATTTTTAAATAAATAAACTAAAATCTGAAAAGATATACTCCATATTTTTTAGAGTATAGACCAAATATATGCAGACCCAAAAAACCAAAGTCGCCAATCAAATACACACACATGTATAAGTAAATGCAAGCTTCACAGGAGGCTGTACAAAATGGGTAGCTGCACTTACAGGACTATATCTTGAGTTAACGGATTTTGCCAGATATGAGCGATATATCAAAAGTTGCGTCATCTCAAAAGCTATCTCCACGTGCAATATAAAAAGGATCAGTCGACCAAATTTTGAAAAATAATTTTTTTTCTTACAAAAAAAAGTTTATTTTAAGTGTATTTTTTTTTTGTGTACTATATAGACGTTTGGTCTCAAAGAAAGTGAAATTGATGTTTAAAAAACCATTTCAAAGGTGTAAAGCTCTTTTTAATATCTTTCTTAATTATAAAGTTATGAATTTTTTCATTAACAAAGTTTTTTTAATTTTTTGACGTAAGCTTAAGGTATTTCAAAAAGTTGTAGAACAATAGTTGCTCATATGATAGTAACAAATATTTTCCAATTTTTTTCAGGATTTTTAAGAAAAAAATAGTGCAAACAGACAAACCGACGCCAACTGGCTTCATTTTGAAGAAGAAGAAAAAATCGAATTTTTCGAATAACTTCTGAATAAAATCGGATCGGGTCGATTGAGGTACCAATAAACGCGTATTTAGCTCTAGAATGCGAATATATAAAAATATTCTATCTGGGGACTAAAATGTGTCCACCAGTCCCATTTTAGTGATTAAAAATTTTTTTACTTTCACCCTAATTTCTCCCAAACCAAATAACTTTTGGAATATGTTTCAACAAAAATTATCTAATTGAAACAATACCTTTCGATTGCTATATCATTTAGATCGGTTTCCTACAGAAAATTTTTAATTCTTTGGCTATATATAGAGTTTCCTCGCGCACGCCTAGGCATGCAGGTCGTCACCTCGTGGACTTCCGTCCACAGTGATAATATAATAAAGTATAGTTATTCTTGATCAGTATCTCCCGCTAAATTTATATATGCATGTCCGTCTTTCCATCTGTCTGTCTGTTTCTAAGAAAACTAGTCTTTCAGTTTTTAAGCTATTGACTTGAAACTTTGGGTTCCTTTGTCAGCAGTATATATGTAAGTCGGAACGCCAGCATCCTTCCACTTTCTGAAGACGTCATTAGGAGACTTCAGCCATACAAAAATTCCGTCATCCATGCCACATATCAATATTGTCTCATCAATTCTGAATAAAACGAGACAAATTTCATCAAAAAATAATGAAAATTGGTGAAGTTATAACGCTTTTCCCAAAAAAAGTCAATTCAACCTAGCGAGCGCTCCGGAGCATGGATGACGAATTTTTGTAAGTTATACCGAAAAACTGGCGTCAAAATCCGAAAAACACGAATAAAAGTCGAAAACTTCAGTTTCAGGTGTAAAAATTTTGTCCTTTTTGTTTAACAAAATCGAAGATATATTTTTTTTTCAAAAGCTACAACATTTAACTATTGAAAAACACCGAACATTTTGAAATCGGTTGCAAAAAACGCGTTCAGGAATTTTTAAGAGCAAAGAAGTCCCGAAAAACGGTTTTTTAACCGTAAATCAAGATTTTGAGGGTGTTACAAATATTTCAAACATGGTTTTGTGATATACTCGACCCAATAAACAATTCCTACTATGTCACTTCAAAAGTTCATTCACTTTCGTTTTTTTTGTAACACTGTGTAATTGGGGAATTATTATATTAAAAACAAGAAAGGAAAGCTAAGTTGATATATCGGGCGGAGCCGAAGTTGATATACCCTTGCAGTTGTGCCATTTCTGATCGTTCAGTTACATGGCGGCTATTGGATATAGTTGGCCGATCCCTATGAAATTTGTCAAATAAGATTATTTTGCCCAAAATGGAATTTGTACCAAGTCCCATCTTTCTAACTTAAAAACAGCAAAGTTATGCCAATTCCGATCGTTCAGTTATATGGCAGCTATATTATATATTCGGCCGATCCTTATGAAATTTGGCAAATCAAATTATTATGTCCAAAATGGAATTTGTACCAAGTCCCATCTTTCTAACTTAAAAAACATTAAAGTTATGCCAATTCCGATCGATCTATGACAGCTATAGGATATAGTCAGCCGATCCTTATGAAATTTTGTAGACAAGATATTTTGGCCAAATATAACATGTGTGGAAAGTCTCAAACCTCCAACTTAAAAAACACCAATGTTATGGCATTTCCGATCAATCAGTTATATGACAATTACAGGATATAGTCGACCGAACCCGGCCATTCCGACTTATATACTACCTGCAAGGAAAAAAAGGATGTGTGTAAAGTTTTAACTCGATAGCTCCAAAACTGAGAGACTAGTTTGCGTAGAAACCGACAGACAGACAGACAGACAGACAGACAGACAGACAGACAGACAGACAGACAGACAGACGGACTTGCTCATATCGACTCAGGAGGTGATCCTGATCAAGAATATATATACTTTATAGGGTCGAAGATGTCTCCTTCACTGCGTTGCACACTTTTGACCAAAATTATAATACCCTCAGCAAGGGTATAAAAATGGCATCTAGCAGTAACCGTATCTTTGGAATACTCATCCAAAGTTGAAACGTCCGATTTTCTACATTTATTATACACTTGCAGAGGGTATTATAATTTTGGTATCTCTAACAATGGAAAGGGGCAACAGTAATTGCAGTGCTCGTTTTAAAAATGATAGTATCACAGATATGGATTTAAAACTGACTAGAAGCTGGAAAACTCATGAAGGAGCACTACCTGAGATAGATCCGTTGAGCACTACCGAACTTTTAATAGAAAGTTTAAAAAAAACCGCTGTGGTTTCGCCACGCTTGTCTTCAAAGCATTCGTCGGAGCCAGAGGATCTTACTTCTGTTGGATGTAACATGGAGCCATCGAGATTTAATCAAGCTTCATTGTCCCATTTACCCCACATTAATAATAATGGAACTGACAGTAAATTCAATAAAAATTAGATTTTCTTATACATTTTTAACTTAAATTATATTTCAGGATCATCTGTTTCATTAGAAACATCGGTCAATTCGATAATACAACTTGAAAAAGGAAAAAATGTCAATGATCAAGGCGATTACTCTTCAAACACCCCTTTCTAAGTAACACAGATGAGAGCTTTGCTTTTGCTTTAGATTCCGTGACGAGAGATCCTCCAACGTCATTGCTAAATTCATCGAAATCCATAGAAATTATTGGGAGCTCAAGCGTATCTCTTAATGCAAATAAATTAAAAGCACAGTCAAATGATATGTAAAAAACTTTGACAATATGCAATACTCTAAGACTTAGAGACAGTTGTTATCTGATTTATTAACAACTCACTGCCATACAAGTGATTGTATAAGTGGTTAAGTCTTAACCCTGATTTGCATTGTACTGGCATTTGTTTCAAATGAACTGTGGATGTGCAGCATAGATCTCAAAAAAAAAAATTTAAGTGATTCATTTTAAATAAACAGCGAATAACCCTTCATTAAGTAAAATACACTAAAAATGTAAAAAAAAATTTTGTTTCGTGTTGCAAATTTACACCAGTATAATAAATAAAATTTTTCAATTGGAGTTTCATTTAAATTTTTGTTTACAGTGACTTACTGAATATCTGCTTTTATTTTGGGTGTTCAAAAGGGTCAATATAAGCGGAAGAATTGGCTTTATCTTGATTTGTACACTGACGACAATAAATTTAAAGGTACGTATCTCCCATTTTAATCAATATATTCTGAAGAGATTAGTCCTATTTTGTTAGCTCGATACTTGGCCAATTCCGGGTTCACAAAGCTCGATAAATTTTCAAGTAGCTTGGAGATTATGGTGGCCACTAGAGGTCTGCATTCAAATCAAATCATTTAAATCGACCGTTAATTATTAAATTTTTGGGGACTGATAATTCTGCCGTTAGGCGCCGCGCGACCGCTCGTATAAAATATATGATATAATAAAGTATAGTTAATCTTGATCAGTATCTCCCCCTAAATTTATATAAGCATGTCCGTCTTTCCATCTGTCTGTCTGTTTCTAAGAAAACTAGTCTTTCAGTTTTTAAGCTATTGACTTGAAACTTTGGGTTCCTTTGTCAGCAGTATATATGTAAGTCGAAACGCCAGCATCCTTCCACTTTTTGAAGACGTCATTAGGAGACTTCAGCCATGCCAAATTAATACTCTATAACGTCTAAAAAAGACGGTGTAAAAACAACATGACCAAAAAACACAATTCCGAGTAAAAGACGATCTTCGAATAAAACGTATGTCTAGCAGTGACCTTTGGAATCCTCACCTAAAGTTGAAATCTCCGATTTTGATGGCCATGACTTTTTGAAAATATAATATTTTCCTAATAGAACGAAATATTATATTTTCCCTTAAATCCAATAAGAAAAAAAAATTCTTCCAAAGGTAAATGTTTTGAGCAAAAATTATAGAAATACTAGCTGCCCCGGCAGACTTCGTACTGCCAGCTGTTGTTTTTTTTTGTTGCCTTCAGAAACTTCTTTTGTGACAAAATTTAAAATTTTTCAAACTTAAAAAAATTATCTGATACAGTAAGAATTGAAGATAGCTAAAATTAAGTTTCGCGGACCTGACCAAATAAATTAATTAAAAGTATTAAAAAACAGTACTACTAATGACTTATTACAATTTGTGACTCTGAAATTTTTTCGCGATCGTGATTCACTTTTGTTTAATTTCAAGACGCTACATTAGAACCCCCAAAGCGCACGCTTAGAATAATTTGATTGGATTTGAACTTTGTGGAGCGGTAAAAAATTTAAAATTGACCCTTTGTCGTTAGGAACACACCTAAATTGCTTTGACAACATTGAGTGATTATAAGTTAATAAGAATTCTATTGAATAGCAATAGATAATTAATAATCCTTTTCAATCCCAAAAATTGAAGAAAACCCTCCTTTTTTATTCAACTTCATTTATTGAATAAAACATGAAGTTTTATTGAAGTGAAACTTCTTATACGACGCCGGAAAATGTTGCGTTAAACGTTTAACGCTCCAGTGGAGGGGGAATAGCGTTGAACGCTTAACGCAACTCGGAAGGAGAAGAGGAAAAGAGAAAAATAGAGTGCGAGAGAGAGAGAGAGTGAATGAGAGTAAGGTATCGCCAGGCGCATGCGCTGCTATGGCGATACACGTAGCGCGTAACAGCTGCCTAGACTAATATTAGTGCCTATGCGTGAGTGCATCAAGCGTCCTATGTGTCGAAAATTCTTTTTCTTATTCTTATCTCGTATTTTGTTATTAAAGTGTTTCCCATAATTAATTCGTGTTCTATATAATATTGACGCACTACTTGTAGTATTAGTACAGTGAATAGTGATTCAAACAAACAATAAAATGAGTGACAGTGAAAATACGCATAACACAGCGGATTCCAGGTTATGTGGTGGTACGTTTCTCTTGAATATTTCAATTGTCCATAACAGATGCACCTTGTGGATCATATCATCTTGAAATTAATATCAATTGGATTGGCAAAAATTTTAATGGTTTGATTTTGAATTGATTTTACAGCGGAAAAAGACAGTGCAGCCGGTGTTTTAAGAGGAGGGAACAGAGCACAATATTATCGTGAATACCGAGCACGAAAGAAAGCAGAACTTGGTCTTTGCTTTACAATAAATTTATAAAATGTGAATTGAAGAAAGTGTTGGTCACTCCACCTTATTTTTATCCTTTCCCTCCCGCTATTTTTCTTTTATACGAAATAATATGCATTTTTTGGAATATCGCTAAGAAGTTTCACTTCTTTCGCGCGTAGGGACTCCACGCACACAATTTTTTTATTATTTTCGATACATCATGTTGCTTATTTACAAAACAGAGTTTTCCTGAAATACTGGCTATTTATAATGTTTAAATTTGATATTCACAGACACACACTGTTAAAATACAGTCTGTTAATTAATTTAAAGCTTTCTCATAAACTATATTTTTTGTTTTGTTTTGTAGTGCGTAAATAAACAAAGAAGACGGTTTTCCGACGCGCGAATACGCGACGTATAATTGTCAACGCGCGAAACAGGAAAACTCCAAGGTGTTTGTACAAACTTCTAACGATTGTCCTTGCGATTTATTTGTGGTCATCGCAAAGACAAGACGTACTGGAAATTGTAAGCGTTTAAAATCGAATGGTAAGTCCATTGGAATCATCGGTATCCGCGGGATCAAGACATCCTTTCCTTTGTATTTTCCTTTTATGATTGTCGCCTCAATGACGTTATTCATCAGTCTTTTCACAGCCAGTCTTGCTCCATTGCATAGTCGAGGTTGATTACGCAGCATGATGACAACTGATCCTACTTTTAACTGCAAATTGTGAGGTGGTAAGCCAGGCAATTTCAGTGAATTTAAAAACTCAGTGGGATAGTTGACTAGTATGATCGAAACGATAGTTAATAAAACGGTGTATGTATAACTTTATTTTAAAAAGGTTTTTCGGATCGGCCGATTATATTCTATATAAAAAAAATAAATCATAAAAAAATCATGCTTTATGTTTTCACTCTGGTGGTCGGATCTCATAAGCGACACGCCGACAAACGCATACTCACATCTTAGCACACTCGGACACACAAGCTTTGGTGAGCACAGCGCTTAACAAGCACGATGTTTAACAAGAAAGCTGTCTGAAATTTAAATAAAAATTGCGCATAAAATTGAGCATACATTTTAACAATTAATGATGCAAATATATGGATTAAACTGCAATAGGATTAAAAATTCATTGAATATAATAAAATTGATGCCCTGTCCTTTTATAAATAAAAGCTATATCGGTTTGCTTCTTTATAAAATTATTTCATCCATCCTTTCTAGCAAGCACGGTCTTCATTAAAGCAGTTCGTGGTCCCATTCAGCATTCCAGAGGAACGTTGCTATACGCTGCGGAAGGTTCCCACTAAGATCTGTTAAGTCGGTTAGTGGCGCGGTACCAAAGAGAAGAAGTCGGCTGTAGCCTGTGCGTAACTGTATCCTTCCTTTCTTTGTCCTTTCAGCTCCTAGTGGTATCTAAAGGTTTGAAGATTCATCTATACTCTTGGTACCCTTTGTGACGAATTTCTAAATAGACGCCCCTTAAAGTGCCACCTCGGCAAACGTGTTACCTAGTAAATGCCATATTAGGCGATTGACTATTTAACTTTTGTCACCTCAACGCATTGGTTATTGAGCATGGTAGGATGTTATTGAAATCGCTTTCGATGTCGAAAAAGCAATATGTTCGTATTCGTTGTCGTTGAGCTCCTTTTCGACGATCGTAACGATTTTATGGAAAGCTATCTCTGTGGATTGGCTCTTCAGATATTCGTGTTGTGAGCCCGAGCTGTCATTCGGGTTGATGGTCAGATGAAGGTGGAGCCTAATAGCCCCTCCGGAGGTTTCCTTGCGGAGGAAAGAGGAAAGACCGCTCCCCTAAGCTCAGAAGGGCTTTGGGGTGCAGTGCGATAGTTTTCCAGCCTTCGGAATAAAACAAGTCCAGAAAATTGAACTGAAGATTTTTATCCAGAGCCTGACGTTAACCCCGGCTTTTTCTGGTTGCGCCAGGAAAATAACATCCGGACCAATAAAAGATAAAATCGAAGACTGACTCACTCTCGTTTGTGTCAGTCCTTTTGTGATATCAGATTGTGATGGGCGATGGCGTCGCACCCTATGATTAGGTCGATTTTCTTCCTGTCGCTGTCTTTCAGCACCTTCATTATTAGCCTTTATTACCTTTATTACTAGTGGGGCGAGTACATTCCCGTTATACGCCGAGCAGATTCTAAAGGGCCCTCTAAGGCTCTCAATCGCTGCGGCTACATAATCTTCGTTACTGAAATTGGGGTGGTACTGAAATTGGGGAGTACATACTGAATTGGGGCCTATTTATAGGCTAGGTGTATTTTTTGCGAAAATGCAGACGGGTTTTAATTTCCATATTACATTCAATATCTTTTTAGGGTCCACCTCTTGGGGCGGCTTGATTCAAACTATCGCATGCTCGATACTGTATTTTATATGGTTTCCGTTTCCCTCCATTCACTTCAGGATGTCCCCATTGAGCGGGATTATCAACAATCTGCTTAGTCCAACCGCTTCCTTTACTTCGGCGATCTTCAAGTCCGTCGTGGGGAGGGTCGGGTTGGGAATGTTTCGTATTAGTAGTGCTGGCATACTAGGTACTTCATCCCAGTCTTTTTAATTTTAATGGTACGGAGGAACGATCGCGGAAAAATTATGATGTTCATTTTTACCTGTATACTTGGTCTAAGGCTGTGGTAGGCAAACTTTCAGTTTCATAGGGAAAGAAATTCTGCAGCAGCGCTGCGACACACGTAACGTGTAAGCGATCTCTCATTTGGCCTATCAGGACCTCATTTTGGCTCAAGCTTAAGAAAAAAAATGTTTTCACTGAGGAAAATGCTTTTCGAAATTTCGGAGGAACAGAATTTATTTTTAAAAATTGTGGATGCGGATGCGTAGTCTTAAAGTCAGTCACTTGTTCAGGAACTGTTGGTAACTGCTATGAGTGCCCGTTCGAATTTTGAAAGAAGAATAATCGAAATAACACACAACGGTTTATCGCTCAGGGTATGGCATACTCATTTTGATTTTGGCTGCTTATGCACACATTTAAATGTTTACATGTGTGCAGTTACCCACCACTGCACAGTCGTCGGGATTGTATGGAATCGCGGCCATAAATACTTCTAGATGTGCTATCTCTATGAAACTTTCACCACAAATCTAGAAAAATATAAATATATTTATTAAAAAAATTTGCCAGATCGTACCACAGCTTCCATAGGAACCATTGCATCAGTGGTGGCGCTTTCATAAGAGAGCAGTCATAAAATCACTTCTAATTGTCAAATCAGGCTAATATTTCTACCGTAAGTTATTTATAAACATAGAGCTTTAAACTAAAAATAATAATTTCTTTTCACTCAAGCCAAACAGATTTTTTTTTTTTAAATATTGCTTGTTTCCGCTTGACCAATTCTTCCAAATCCGGTTCATATCCTTTATTTGTTATGTCCTTAATAAAGGCATCCAGCACATTTCCAGTGCTTTGGGAAAGTGTATCGTATTCTTTAACCCAATTGTTTAATAGTTATGGGTACCTTAGTACCTTAGTATGAGTACCTTTAAATATTAGTATATAACGGAAATACTTAAAACTTTACATAAACATTGTAACGCAACGTACGAACGATACGAATATACGAACTAAAAAGGCGCATTTTTAGTTCTTTTAAACCTTTAGTTTAACAAAGATTTACACGAAACACAGCACAAATTATTTATATATTTATCGGTACAAATACCATTATTTACCATATACATTCCAATTCAATGCAATCCAACCACTGCACTATGGTCCAGAAGTTGATTTTTTTGGCATAAATTCTAAAAATAGAGTTACAGACCTAAAACTTTGCACATTATGTTTTTTTAGAAAGATAATAATGTAAAAAAAATTTTGAGTCTGTGCGACCACGCCCTCTATTGCCGCCCATACAAACCGAGTATGACGCTGAATTCAGACAACATACTTACATTTATTCCAGGAATAATTTAATTATCTATATATACATATGTATTTGTATATGTTATTTATGGGTTCTGTCTTAAGCATCATATTCTTCTTCTTCTTCGAGTATTATTGTGCTGCCTTCGTTCAAGTCCTCATCCGAATCACAATCAGATTGCAATTCTTTTTCAAATGGGATTTTGTTCTCGGTTGACGGCAGCTCCAGAAGGCTTAATACTTCTTTGGGAATTGGTTTTTTTGTGTTTTTTTTTTTGTGTGCAGTGCACTGCACTGGTCTAAGGAGATATGCAATGAAATATCTGAAATATTTAAGCCCGCAATCTTGAATTGAGTGATATTTCAAAACGAGTAAAATAAAAATCACAAATAATGATAATACCTGATTTTTATTTTTTCACTCGAAGAATAAAAATTATTTTCACCCCGAAAACCATTATTGTGTGATTCGTTATTTCGCGCGTATATCAACTTCGGCTCCGCCCGAAGTTAGCTTTCCTAACGCAGTGAATAAGACATCTATAGTAGTATATACAATTATACATATATCTTATCTTAATATATATAAATCTCGCGTCACAATGTTTGTCTTCAATGGACTCCTAAACCACTTAACCGATTATAATAAAATTCGCACACCATGTGCAGTTCGATCCAACTTAAGAGATAGGATAGTTTAAATCTCAAATTATAGTCGCAATTTTAATTTATTGCTAATTATTTGCTGTTATTATTTGACAGTCATAATTATTTGTTAACTCCAAATGATTTTAACAGATGTCTCTACATTTCGACCGGGTTGAGTAAGTAATCAATAGATGGCGCTGCTATGGTAAATCTACGAACGTGTGTTATAAGCTACATGTTAGCAGCATATTTACCACGTGTTGTTGACGCTATAAAATTAAATAAATTTATTTTGTAATGAAGGAAATAACGTATAATTCAATTATTGAGTTGATGAAAATGAAAGTGTACATTTGCCGATTGAATTTTTAAATTCATTAGATATCCCTGGAATGCCACCACATAATCTTCGATTAAAGATTGGTTCCCCTATTATTCTCCTCCGTAATTTGAATCCACCTTAATCATGTAACGGTACGCGTTTCACCGGAAAAGATCCCCGGAAACATTCTTGAAGCAACCATTTTGGCTGGGAAGTTTAAAGGAAAAGTGGTCCTGCTGCCACGTATTCCGATGATACCATCAGATTCTACCATACCCTTCAAAAGGCTACCGTTTCCAATTCGTTCAGCTTTCGCCATGTTAGCATCTCAAGGTCAAACAATGTCCATTTGTGGTTTAGATTTGAAAAATCCATGTTTTTCTCACGGCAACTATATGTATGTTGTGTGTTCACGTGTTGGGAAACCGTCGAATCTATTTGTGTTAGGTAAAGGCAGGTTAGGTAAAGACAGTTAGGTTTGCTGCTTTTGCCTGCTTAATGTCAAGTGTAAGAACATTTTAATTAATTGTGTTCAACGTACTTCTCCTTCAAATCTCAGTCCAGTGAATTTGTATACCAACATCAACTTTTTCGTCTTTGTTCGTAAATAATTTCATTGTACTAAAATGTTATAGTAGTAGAAAGTCCAATAAGGAGATCACCATATTTTTTTACAAATACCATCTGTGTGAAAAAGTCACAGCAACGCGTGTCCGGGTCAGCTAGTAGTATATAAGTAGTATATAAGTATATATAAGTTAACTGAAGTTAACCGCGCAACGGCAATGTCCGATTATTTAAGAGCTCGCTCTGGCCACACTGCTGACACAGCGTCTGGCCGGATGCCCTAACATAGGTTCGCCGGCTATATTTGCGTGGCCGCTATGAAATACATTTTTTTAGCTTTATGTTTCAGTTTGTTAGCTTCGTTCAATAAAGAAGGCTTTTATTCAATACTCCGGCGCAGCCGTTAAACTCAATTCATTCACTAAATTGGTAACAACGGAGCTAATAACTCCCATCATAACTTCCCATCATAACTCACCTCCCGCACCTGTGACGACATCTCCATTAGCGAGGGATAAAAAGATACACAATAATACTACTTATACACCTCAATTTAATTAACTTATATTCTTGATCAGGATCCGAGTCGAAATAAGCATGTCCCTCTGTCCATATATTTGTCTGTCTCTACACAAACTAGTTGAAGCAGTTGTCTTTGTTTCTACCTTTAACCCTATTTTTTATTTGAACCTAAATAGATATATAAATCAACAAAAAGCTGAAAGGATATTCTCGATACCTTCTAGTTTATTGCACACATATGTATATGTATATGTTCAAGGATAAAAAAAAATTGTCAATTAGCTTCACTTATAGGAGTATAGGATATAAATCAAAAGTTGCAAACGCCAAATAAAAAACGTTTTTTATAAAAAAAAAGTTTTTTCAGTGTATGTCGTTTTTTCTGGTATTTAGACGTTTGGTGTTTAAGAAAGTGAAATAGTTATTTAAAAAACTTCTTCAAGTAAAGTTTGTTCAGATAGCTTCATTATTTATAAGGTTATGCATTTTCCAAGTAACAAAATTTGTTAAATTTTTTAACGTTATATTAAGTAGCTCGTATTTTAGTTAAAAACATTTCCAATTTACCATAATTTATGATTGCGAAGAAACAAATAGTACAAACAGCAAAACAGAGGGACAAACAGCCGTCATTTGAAAATAACTTAAAATCGAATAAAAAACATGTTGAAAAAACCCACCCACATCCACTTGAGTCGCTAGGGCTCCGTGTGCTACCGCTATGGCAAGGGATCCAAAAATGCATCTTCCCCTTCCTGTCTACCCGGAGTCCTTATGCCTATCTTACCTGTAGCGGCTCGTGGTCTCAATCAGCTTTCCTGATGAAGGCTATCAGGCCGCGCGGAGAGATGACTGTGAGATTTTCTAGGTCCGCTAGTGTAGAGGCTCCAAAGAGTCTACTACGCCCAAGTGCTGGTCATAGGAGGTGCGAAACCGACACATTCTCCTACGAAAGTCGTAAGCATGTGCGCATATCAGTCAGTGCCCGGTAATTGGTACCGCCGTAACCGCCATCTCTTTAAGAGATATGCGACAGTCATTGAATGTCCTAGAGTTAAATGAGAACTCGTCGAGTGCCTTAAGTGCAGCCTGATTGGCAGATACATATCCGGGTTGCCCGTAGGTGCTAGGGGCTCAAGTGCTTTTCTGATAGCTATTACTATCAGATCAGCTATTAATTCAGTATGAAGGACTCGGTGATATCGGCTCATAAAACCGTCTCCCATCTGGCGAAGTTAAAGGCCCTACAGAAATTTTTCTTGAACGGTACTAGCGTCGAGGTGGTGTTTTTTCGATCTGCTGCTACTCATTCTCTTCTTGGGACAGGCCTTGTGGTACGCATTGACGCTTGCCACGGTGAGCATTTCTACCATGGCGTTAAGATCTCTAACAGTCATGACATTCCCTGAAGGTGGTGCCCCTAACCATCTATCTAGTGTTTTTTATAGAGCTTCAAATTTTCCTTCCTAGGATTGCGTACTGCTTTCTGAGTGAAATTTTCAAATTAGATCGCTAACTCAACTTAACTTTCTTGAATCTTCTCTTTGTGAGACTAACAAGAGGTGTATCAAATCTTATATTTTAATAATAGTTAGTAATAGTGCGATAATAGTTTTTCTTTGTAGTTTCTCTTTGTATAATGTCCATGTTGCTGCTGCTCGCGTTCCCCCATAGCTGGGAGCCATACGTCCAGATTGGCTTTAGGACTAAATTGTAAAGTAGTAGCTTTTAGTCCAGGCACAGTGGCGATCGGTTTTAGGTGCACCTTCTTGCATTCGATGTACTTACGCCAGGTTAGTCGTCTATCGAAGAAGGCTTATTGGTCTGTATGATGACGGAGTTGTGTGGTCTTTTCCAGGTTTCGGTATCATTCTAATGATGGATTTCTTCCACTTTTTGGGAAATAGCCAAGATACCATAAAATAGTTTGCAGACGACTGAAATATAATTATTCTGTAGTTCCAATTTGCTCCATGATTTCCAAGTTCAATGAATAGTCTTGTTTGTATTTAGTTTTTGATTTAGTTAGAGTTAGATTGGATTTAGTTAGAGCAGCAATGGTGCCGCTCCAACGATCGAAGTGTTTCTGCCCTTTTACAATATTCTTTAAGTCTAATTAAGGATAAGTCTCGTAGCTGCGCTGCTCGCAGGCGGCGGCAGAGAGACGTCTATGTACCTATATACTTATGTATAAAGGAATGTACTTATATACATTGCAATGCGCCCTCAAGTGGAGGCGCGAGGGGTATGCATATGCTGTCCGATCGTTACAATAATGCCGACGCTAGCAATTCCTGTGTGGGGGCTAAGCCATAACGATCGGTTCATATTTCGGCCACTTAGGGTTTATGATCGGGACTTTGAAATATGTACCCTTTACCCTTTAAGTACTTTCGGTACAGTGGGTTTTGAAAAATAACGTAATATTGTCGGGTCAGGTGCGGTTCAGTTTTTGCGCGGTGTATTTACATATGTATGTGCCTTTTGAACCTACACGGCACACAGTGCATTTGTGAAACAATTATTTTGTATTTATACATAAATCATTTAATAATATAAATAAATAAAATACATACAATTGTTATCCGGTCCGCCAGCATACATACATGCATACGTTCCACTTGCAAGTGCATTCGACTCACACAAGCGTTCATATATATATACATTCCACAACTCAGTGTACGGTTCTGAGCGCACAGTGGGATTTAAAATGCAAGGCAAAGGGTATCCTACAGGATTTGAAGAGGATCCAAGGCGCCCTGCAGCCAATATCAAAGGTGGAGGATGCTATGCTCCATGTGCGTCACGGCCAGTTGGTCGCCATGTACGAGGATTTTAAGGCCATCCACGGGGAGCTTGAAGAGTTAGACATTGCTGAAATAAGCAGCGACCTGCGATGGACAGTGTCTGAGCTTGTAGCTACGATGCATGCCGAAATCGAGCACGAGACGTCGTTGCGCTCTGCTCGAATTGCTGCCCATTCCACCCTTGCCAGCGGAGTTTCTAGTGTTCAGGTGGAAGCAGCGCTTAGTCGGAGTTTTTAAGCCTCCTCTTCCTCTTCCTACTTTCAGCGGAGGATATTCACAGTGGGCTGAGTTTCATTCGGTCTTTTCGACGATCGTAGGCTGCAATCCTTATATAAGTAAGGTGGAAAAGTTTCAGAGGTTGCGATCTTGTCTTCGGAACTCTGCTTTAGAGGCAGTCCGTTCCTTGGAAATCTCCGAGGAGAATTATGATGTCGCAATGCAGCTTTTGGAGAATCGATTTAATAACCGTCGGTTGATATTTCAGGCTCGAGATTTGTGTGAACGAGATTTTGGGCCTCAATCTATTGGAAGGTGACTCTGTGGCACCGCTTCGAGGGCTGTCCGATAAGTTCAATGCCCATATGCGAGCTTTAAAAAATTTGGGGACGACAGTTCAGATCGCCGGCTGCATCATTGTCCAGGTACTTCTTCAAAGGTTGGATCCAGCTACTCAGGCCAAGTGGGAGGAAGGTCAAAATGCCTTGAACTCGGGTTCAAATGCCTTGAACTTACGCGCCAGGCACTCAGGTGGGAAGACGTAGAGTCGCAGATAACAGTAGAGCCTCCTTTATTATTACTAATTCACCTGTCTCTGCTTGTATATTATGCGGTGGGTGGTCCCATGTAGTTTCTGTATGCTCAAGATTTTTATCATTGCCCTCTGAGAGCCGCCTTGGCGAGGCTAGGCGACTAGGTCTATGTCGGAAATGTCTCCAAACTGGCCATCACCTGCGTGAGTGCCCCGCTGATAATTGTCGCAGTTGTGGGAGGAGGCATCACAATCTGTTGCATTTTTTGGAGTTACAGCCTTCCAGCAACCAGCCTTCTGCTGTGCCGTCTACATCAGCCGTAGCCGAGTGCGCCGAGCCAATAGGCGCTTCACCATCCACGGCTAATGCACTAGTTGCCCAGGGTCGCAGCGGTGAGATAGCCTTACTGGCCACAGCGAACATTCTCATTCGGAGTCGTTCTGGGGTTTTTGTTCCGTGCCGGGCTCTTTTTGATTCTGGATCGCAGGTGCACGTGATTACGTCACGACTGGCTAGTCAGTTGCAGCTTCGTAGACGCAAATCGTACGTGGCAGTGTCGGGCATTGGCGACACTGGCTTCGTGACAGACGGATTCGGCCCCTATGCTCTGCATATTCGGCCCTCGTCAACGCTGTAATCGCCACCAATATCACGGACCTTCAGCCTAGTTTTAGCTTGGATGTCTCCAGCTGGAATATTCCGTCAAACCTCACTTTGGCTCCCCAGTTCTTTCGACCGCAGCGGATCGATTTACTTATCGGAGCCAGTTTATTCTATGATCTGCTGTGTGTTGGTCAAATCCAGCTCTCAGCTGGCCTACCAATGCTGCAGAAAACCCGGCTTGGATGGGTTGTGTGAGGCGGTGGTTCACAACTGGAGAGAAAGTCGTTCGTAGCCACATTGCGGGCTGTTGTGAAAAGCCTTCTTCAGCAGCGCTCCAAATGGCGTGCGTTTCCCCCTGCCTTGGCGATTAACGATGTGGTGCTAGTCAAGGACGAGAACCTACCCCCCATGAAGTGGCCGTTGGCTAGAATTCTGGGTCTAGTCCCTGGTCGGGATGGAGTGCCCCAAGTGGCGGTGGTTAGAACCGCTTCTGGAACAACCAAGCGCGCAGTGACCAAGCTTTGCCTATTGCCCCTTAAGGATGAAGTTGAAGGACAGGCCTCAACTGGGGGGAGTACGTCGGGTTAGGCAGCAGCCATGGCATAAATCGAATCATATATAAATAAATGTAACATATATATATAAATGTATTAATTATAGTTACCATATAGTCATTTTCTAATCGCTGTTGTTAGTCGCAAGCCGACTCTTCTCGGCCGCTCGGCTTTATTTTATTGTTGTATTAAGTTAACGAGCTTTCGCCCGTCCTATGCTAAAAGGCGGGCCCACTTGTACTCTTTATCTCAGTGCATACGCATCATAAATCGGAGCTTTCTGTCTCGATTTCATATTCGAATAAATAAACATTTTTATAATGTGGTAAAACAAATAATTACTTTGTTTTTATTTTGGATAAAAGTCATTGAAAAATCTCAATGACCAAACAAATATAATGAAGTTATTTTTATAATAAAAAATTAATATTCTAATTAATACATCCTTTTTTTTTATTTATTTTTGTGGTATTATGTTATTAGAATCAAAGAAAATAAAATTATTAAAAGAATATGTTTATTTATTTATCTATGTATGTGTGTCTTTGTATGGCCATACTAAGTGCAATTTATGAAATAAAGATTTTTAATCTATCCTAATGAACTGTTTGTTTCTTATGTTTATTATTTGTTATTACTATGTTAACTCTATCTCCTATTTTCGTTGCTATATACGGACCTGTATATTTAGGGTCTAACTTATGACCTTTCTCGTTTTTTAATAAAACTTGGTCACCTACTGATATATCTATATCCCTTCTTTATGTAGTAGTTTATTTCTATTCTTATTTGCTTCTAACATAACTCTATCTCTTTTATAGGCTACTTCTAATCTATACTTACTCTCCTTAGCATAGCCATCTGTATTATATAGTGCTTTTGCACTATCTATGCTATTAAAATGTTTTGGTAAATTACTTGTTTTACCAAATACTAGCTCATATGGACAATAAGTATGTGTCATAGAGGGGGTCGTGTTGAAACAAAAGACAATATATTGAAGTCCCAATCAGTTTTATCAACCGATATGTAAGATCGTATGTACTCATTGAAAGTTCTATGACTTCTTTCTATTGTTCCAACTGTCTGGTGGTGGTGTGCTGTAGATGTAATATTTTCAATATTTAAATATTTGCACAAATCATCTATAATTGAATTCTTATATTCTGTTCCCATGTCCGTAATGAACGTCTCCATTGGACCGTACTTCAGGATAAAAGATTCAAATATTGCTTTAGCGACTGCATTAGCATTTTTATTCGGAACAGGTATGGCAAATATTTAGTTAAATCACATATTAAAGTGACTCCATACTCATTGCCATTTTCTGATTTTGGCAGTGGACCAATAGTGTCAGCTATCACTCTGTCGAAAGCATTTATTGGTGTATCTGTAATTGTTAAAGGAGTCTTTGTGTGTTTAGTTATTTTGGCTTTCTGGCATTTTTGACATTTTCTTACGTATTCAGTTATATCTTTAGACATGCTTTTTCAGTAATAGTGTCTTTTGAAGAAGAAACAAAATTGATTCTTTTCTTTTAAATTTGTTTTTTTGGTTTACCGGGTTGAGTAGCGCTACTCTTAATGTTTTCAAGATTTTATTGCCCATTAATTTGAAAGTATCTATTGAAGTATGTTCAGGGGCCGTCCATATATTACGTAATCACGTTTTCTGCGATTTTTGACCCCCTCACACGTTTTGCAAATGCTTTTTTGAAGTTGGCTTTGTACCGACGGGCAATTCAAGTCGTAGCAAATCTAGAGTGAAAGAGGGGAGTGTGATATTATCACATTCAATGTATAAAATTTAGACAAAGCTTACATGCAAATATTTGTTGTGTTTATTTATTGATATCACGAGAGCGCTGCCTTGCATTAGGTCGAGAAAAATAGCCCTTCTCATTGTTCTCGGAAACCATTATTTCAAAAACACCCTGAACAACTCTTATAGGTGGAGGGAAAAAACTGTCAGGTAGAATTTGAAGTAATGCACTTCTAAATTCTCCACAACATTCTTCAGAACGGCATTTCACAATTTGCAGAAAGTATTGACTCTTACGAACATGTTCTTGATACCAGTACTGATCTATGTCATCCAGTTCTGCATCTTCTTCGTTAGGTAGACAATATTTGGCAGTCACAGGAAAGTCATCGAGAACCATGTTGCCCCAAACTTTGGCCAATGTTCCCCCGGCGAATTCAAAATTTTTTTCTCTAAGTCGAAGTCTGTGGTTCTGCCTTGGTTATCCAAATGGCTTCCAAACATGTCGTGCGGCAAAATCAACCCACACAATTCCCGGCTGAGTGGGGCCATTTTCCTTTCAAATCAATAAAAATGGATTTTACGATATAATTTAGCTATATAATTTACATAAAAATTTTACCTGGAGCATTTGTGGCAACAAAAATTGCATCCAAATTGTATGCCTTAAAATGTTGTACTGCATGGGAAATAACCTTCCCATATCTGGGATTTTCCTCAGGGCCACCATCGGAAGTTATAATAACCACAGGCTTGACTAGTCCTTCATCGGTCCTTGCTATTGAATTAAAAGACTTAAGCTTCACAATACTGTCGAAATCTCTAGCATGAGTTCCAGCAGTAGATGAAGAATGCTTTCCACTCCTTATGTTTATAATGTATATATCCTTATGTTATATTTGGGGCCAGAATAACCAACTGCTTTCGGGTCTCCCAGTTTTTGTGGACTTATGATTACACCCGCATAAACTGCTGGGATTAGCTTATGCCTTGGGGCAACAACCCAATCGTGATCTGGCAGCTTGACCTTGAAGATGCATAAGCAGAGGTGCTTGCTTATTTGCAGCAGTCAATCCAATTGCCACCCTAGCCTTGTCGTCTTGTGACAAAAAAACACTTGAGCAGGGCCGAGAACAGAGGCAACGCTTTCAAGATATTTTATAGATGCTGTAGCAAAATATCCATCTATGCTGCTTGTGATAATCTGCTTGGGCTCGACAAAGCTTTACCGGTACCGTTCTCACATGACGTTTTCCTTCAATCGAGGAAGAGCTTTTAGGCAATAGCCTTAGATAGGTTGCGCTTCTCGACAAGTTAAACCCTTCTTTTTTGAGCTCTTCATGAAGATCAGACAAGGTTTTTACACTTCTGACACCTTATTTTTATATTTTTTTATTACATTTTTTATATATGTTTGAAGATCTTTTTCTTCTATTTTTGCTGTTTTCCATATTGTCGCTGCTTCTTTTTGACAATCCGACGGGTTTTTTTTGGATATCGCAGCTTGTATGTTTTAAACAACGATTGAAATAATTCACAGTTTGATTCCATTGCAGAACATGTCACAACCGAAACTTTAAAACAGATTACTGTTAATTCCATAATTTCACAACGAACAGCTGATTTTTGATACACAAATAATAGAATTTGTATATCGACTTGCTTATTATAGAGTTGCATTCGGTACTTATCGACGGAGTAATCGGCGCGAAACCACTTTTTAAATAAATACTTTTAACAACAAAATTTTTATAAAATGATTACGTAATCATTGTCCAAGACCCCTCCCTCCTCATGTAATGAAACATAATCATTTCCTTGACCCCTCCCCTCTCCTTAAATGATTACGTAATATATGGACAGCCCCTAACAGATATTTCCCCACGGTGCCACTTTGACTTGTCTGATTTTATGTATACCGGCTTGCATTTTAAGCCTTTGAAAAAATTGATCAAAGTCAATAACTCCATTAGTATATAAGTCGCTAACATCATATCTTGCAGTAATTTTTCTGCCTTGTTTAAATTAATATAACGAATCTTTTATCTGCAAGGTCACTACTTTACGTACTTCATCATTGTTTATGACGTCATATACGTTGGGCTTAGAAGCTTTATTTAAAGATTGCATGTGTAATTCTTGTTCTTGATTTTCCGCGCGGAATTTTTGTCTACTTTGATATCTAGTAGTGACTTTCAATATATTTCTAGTTTTATTTTGTAGATCTTTGATGGTTGTCCGCATCAGCTAAATAATTATATTAATGGTCTATGGTCTGTTTTTATTAAGAAATGTTTTCCATATATATATGGTCTGAAATGTAATACATTTGTTACTTTTATCTTTTGTAAATGCTCTTGATGCGTATGCAATGGGAAGTTGGCGACCATTATGGTTTTGAGGTAAAACCGCTCCAAATGCTTGCTTACTTGCATCTGTTATTATACAGAATTCTTTAGTGAAATCTAGATATTGTAGCAAGGTAGGATCCATAAGTTTTGTTTTTTAAGTAATCCGTTCATTTAAAAGGAACATTCTTTTTACATAATCTTGTTATGTGCCGTGAATAGACGGCGAAATTTTTTATGAAACGTCTATAATAGTTACAAAATGCTACGAAACGTCTAGCACTGTCTAGCACGTCTAGCACGAAACTGGGTAGTTCATAATGACATCGTATTTCTTCAAGAAATGTTCTTGTCATCTGGAAGTATTCCATAATTAGTGCATTTATGACCTAGAAAAGTCACTTCATGCATAAAAAATGAACATTTTTCTGGATGTAACTTTAGGTTGTATTTCCTACATCTACATTCCTAATCAAAAACATCTGTTAATTTCTTAAGCATATGTTTTTCGGAACAACCAATTACTATTAAGTCATCCATATAAAGGAATTCTTGAGAAGGTTTTAAACCAGAGAACGCAATAGTCATCATTCTCTGCAAACGAATTAGGAGCAATTTTTAATCCGAAGGGTAATCGCGTGAAGCGATATGAGCCGTTGCTCGTTGAAAAAGACTTCATATCTCTTGAACCTTTTTCTAGTTCAATTCGATGGAATCCTGACATTAAGTCAAGACATGAAAAGTATTTTGCTCGACCTAGTTGGTCTAAAATATCATCGATTCTAGGTAATGGGAATTTATCAGAAAGTAATTTTTTATTAATCTGGCGGTAGTGAATTACTAATCGCCATTTGTTTACATTTGACCCGGTGGATGGTTTCTTAGGAACAAGTATCAATGGGCTATTATATTCAGATACTGGCGGTTCGACAATCCCGTCAGAGATTAATTTTCCCACGTGCTTTTTTATTTCGTTCACCTGACTATGTGGGCTTCGATAGTTCTTTATATAGACTGGTTCATCATCTTTTAATTTCAGTTTCTGTTTATAAAAATTATTTGTGGTTATTGATTCGGTTTCCAATCCGAATATATCACTATACTGGGTGCATAAGCTAGAAAGCTGTGACTTGAACTGTGGAGGGAAGATTTTTTTAAGTTGAAAGTTGAAAGCTTCGCTGATAATACTTCTACAGTTTCGCCTTTGACGTTGCCTCTTAGTCTAGAAATTACTTCAGTAATTGTTGTTTCATTACCGATTAGATTTCTGGCGACACCTTTTAGCTTTGTTTAAATTATGGAGACAGCAAATTCTTCGTGCTCGCCTTTTATTGATTCTATTATTTGTAAAGCATCTATAAAACTTGTTAAATTTTCAGCCTTACCATCAAAAACTAGTATAAGCTTGGATGCTGTATTAATAAAATCAATATTTGATTGTGCCATTGTGATAGAGTTACTTATTTTCATTTCTATTACACTCGAAGTATCTGAATCTGTTGAATTGTCCAGATCAGTGTATACCGCCGGAATAGTAAGATTATTCAAATCTTCATCTTCTATTTTGAGGTATACTTCGGGAAGCTCTTCTGACTCCGATTCGTTCGTTTCTGTTGATTCCGGGTCAGGTGCAGTGTCAACTGCTATTGGAGTGTTTGGAAAACGGTTGGGTATTGGAGAACGGTTGGTACCGATATTTCTAAACTGAACTTTTGTTTAACAAACATTAAATTGATCGTAGTCGTATCAAATGTTTCGATACCTGTGAGCAATGATCTTGATTTAATCTTTCCCTGTGATCATGTATTAGCATTCGCGCTTCATAACCGTGCTTCCTAACCGTGTTCTTTTGGATAGGGTCTATTCTGGGTTAGTGACTTGTATGATCTGTCAAAATTAGTTTTAATGTTTGATAATTCCCCGTAAAATTTGTTCCATTCTATGCCTTTAGTTTAGCCATACTTTGTAAGAAGAATATATTGAAATATTTTTATATTATTTTTTTTGTTATTTTATTTTCTTAGATTTTAGGTGTTAACATTTATGTGTAACTGTTGTTTGCGCTGTTTTTTTTTATTTTCATTTATTTTGCTGCTTATATTTTATCCAGGTCATTTCCCCGGCTCATATACCTTTTTTCAGACAATTAGTATGCAGCTTGTAAATTTTGAAAAGCAGTGGCGCACCTGATAACAACAATGATTATCAAGACTATATGTACCCAATATAGATTGATGTTGCTAGATCCTACCTTGTTGACGACATTGGCAGTGGAATCCACTGTTTTTATGTCCAAAGTCATTTTGGTGGGTTTTGCGTGTACTTTTATTTTATGTGTATAAAGTGTTTTATTAAAATTATTATTGAAAATTTACTTATCGCATTACTGCGTATTTAAATTAACAAACTTCCTGCCTATTTTTTTTTGCATAGCTTTACGGGCTACACGTCTAATCGGGCAGAAAAAGTTCCGCTCAATTTTTAAAAATATTATATGATATAAAAAAAATATGCATCGTAGTGCAATCAAAAAAAAAATTATGCAACGCAGTGCGTGGGTAAAAAAAAAAATTTTGTTTCCAGCTTGGTTGGTTTCCCTTTCTTCCTTCTACGTCAGCTGGTCGTCGCCGGTTTGGCTACGCTGACGCTCCCTCGAAGGCGCAGGTGGCGGTCGTGCCCTTTCACGAATGATATCTGCTGCTACTGTCCTGGGCTGGTCTTCGCACTGGTCTTCAGCTTCGTGCATGCGGTATTGCATGCCGCAGAGTTGAGAGGTCCGGGGCAGTCGGTCGGGCAGACTTATGGTCGTTTCGGCAGTGGCTTGGGAATATTTGGTTTCGTTATTAGTTTTCGATTTATAACTTGTATTTGGTTTGCTAGTGAGTTGTGCCTTGTGGTGCTCTATTTTGGAGGCTTTCCCTTAAAAATTCAAGCTCATTATAAAGTTTTTGCGCCGTCGTCCATGAGGGCGGTATTTATTGAGCAAATAGCAGCCACTTTATGCGGGTTATTCTTTTGTTAATTATATTTTTTTTACCTCCAAGTACCATCACGCACACTCTACTCACTCAGACGTGTTTTTTTTTGTATATCCTCCTATTATTGCCACACTCTTCCCGATCCGCTGCTTCTTGTGACTCTAGTCACGGTCGCCATGAAATATAATTATTCTGTAGTTCCAATTTGCTCCATGATTTCCAAGTTCAATGAATAGTCTTGTTTGTATTTAGTTTTTGATTTAGTTAGAGTTAGATTGGATTTAGTTAGAGCAGCAATGGTGCCGCTCCAACGATCGAAGTGTTTCTGCCCTTTTACAATATTCTTTAAGTCTAATTAAGGATAAGTCTCGTAGCTGCGCTGCTCGCAGGTGGCGGCAGAGAGACGTCTATGTACCTATATACGTATGTATAAAGGAATGTACTTATATACATTGCAATGCGCTTTCAAGTGGAGGCGCGAGGGGTATATGCTGTCCGTTCGTTACAATAATGCCGACGCTAGAAATTCCTGTGTGGGAGCTAAGCCATAACGATCGGTTCATATTTCGGCCACTTAGGGTTTATGATCGGGACTTTGAAATATGTAAACGCTGCAACAAAGTGTTACAGTGCGTACCCTTTAAGTACTTTCGGTACAGTGGGTATTCAATATATGTGTATAATACACGACCTCTATAGCGCATTTTGGAAGTTCGATCAGCTCTTATGCTCGATCAGATCGGGTTGCTTCCTTAAGGCGTTGCTTTGAAGCTGGTGATCTGCTGTTTTGATCTGCTGGTGATCTGCCTCTTGCCTCACACGAGCTGTTCGATTTGTTGATTGAATTTGTAGTATTTGTTTCGGTCTACTTCCTTTCCTTAAGTAGTAGAGATTTTTGCGGCCGCAACGAGTACTTCTTCCAGGGCGCTCGTAGTGTAGTCGATGTCCGATTTCATGATAAACTCCGGGGCGAGTTCTATGTGGGCACTCACGTACTTTTTGTGTTTCAGCCAGTTCGTTTTTGGCGACGTCAGGCTGAGGGGGTGTTCGGCTATTTCTGGGCTTTTAAGAAGCGCGAAACCGATGCTGCTTTGGCACTTATTAGATTGCGAGGTATGGTTTTTGTCCCCGCAAAATCAAAGAGGTCTGGGAGCTTGCTTCGCCAGTATGTCGTTGGCCAGTATGTGAGACTTCCAGGGGAAACATAGTCCAGTTTATTGCTCACATTTATAATTGCATTGTTTGTTGCAAACCTTTTATGAAAATGGTGTTTAAAGCGTTCTCTGATTAGAACTCCAGTTCCTCATTGGGCTTTCCCATCTTAACGGTGATCTGAAAAAAAATGTTTGCCAAGGACCCTCCAATTGTTGACTGCGTTAGCCATGGAGTCCATTCCGAGAAAAGAGTAATGTCAAGGACTTGACGATAAAGATCGCCTTTTACCTGTTGTATCGGCTGTAGCCTGAACTCTGACGACCCCAAACCAAACCCCAAACCTGTCTCCATGGATGCAGGGGTCCAATATCAGCAGAATTGTGGTTGGGTCCATTCTTGTCCCATTCTACCGCCTCCAATCTGGCTGTTAAGAGGAGTCCCGTAAATAATCGTGTTACTCCAATGAGTTCCGTTTAAAAACTGTTTTTATTTCTTACAATTCTCTTACAAGAAACATACATGAAAATCTTAAATCTATTTAAAACTACTTATCAACGGACTGCACGCTGAACTAAGTCCTCATCATACCAGGACTGATATATTCCTACTCGACCAATGGTCACACCTTAAAGTCTAATGTCTAACGAGACACTGAATTACCTCCTCTCCGACACGGCCATCCTGACATATACACGTCCTCGTGTCTATAATCAACATCTGAATTTCATTCCACTTTATAATTTTATTAAATGCTTTCAAAGAACTTAATCACCTAATCTTAACTTCATATAATGTTCATTAACATAACTGAACTTCTATTTTCAACATATTTCTTATGTTCTCTAATAAACCATTTCCATACAAAGAATCAATAAATCATTTTCAAATTATACATTAATCAGTTAAAATAGTTACTTCGTAATCCAAAATACATAACTAAACTTTTACAAGCCGATTTTTAAATTCTTCACCAAACACATTGGCTTCACACATTTTCTAACAAATTAAATTGTCCATCGCCCAAGAACACGGCTTCACAAATTCATTAATCTCATTACTCGTCCATCGCCCAACAGTTGGCTTCACGAATTCATCAATCTCATTTCTCGTCCATCGCCCAACAGTTGGCTTCACGAATTCATCAAACAAATCTTTCGTCCATCGCCCAACACTTGGCTTCACGAATTCATCAAACATATTTCTAATGCAACTCTCGTCCATCACCAATCACATGGCTTCACGAATTCATCAAACACATTTCTAAAACAAATCTCGTCCATCGCCAATCACATGGCTTCACGAACACTTTCTTTTTCAACAGACTTTTCCAACTGATATTGTTCTTTGTAATTTACATCAAGCTCTTCTGGAATTTGCACTACCGGTAACTTTCGCAAACTTTCGTGTGGATACTTGTAACGCCTATTGTTCTGTGTAGACTTTAAAACGTATCGGTCTCCGTCCAATACCTCGACCACCAAAAAGGGTCCTCTGAACTTAGGATCTAATTTAGTTTGCTGTCTCTCGCTGTTTTTAAGCAGCACAGAGTCCCACACACAGAACCTTATTTCTTTAGCCTTATTTTTATCAAATTTTATCTTCTCATATCTAGCGGCGTCCTCCATGTTCTTAGCGGCCAACTCCCTTGATTTAATCTTGTCAATTTCATCTTCGGTATCACTAATAGGTATCAACCCTAGTGGTCGCCCAACTTTACCAATCAAAAGTTCTAAAGTTCTAAAAGCGTCGATTTGTACAATAATATATTCCTTACGATCGCTTTTTCCGCTCAATTTACCCGATATATCTATGTGAATAGTGTGCCAAGGAATGCTTATTTTTGGAATTGGGTGTAATTCCATTTGATGTTTTCCTGACATACCCTTAGACACTCTGCATGTAATGCAGTTTTCCACGAATCTTCGAACATATTTTGCCATACCTGAAAACCAGTAATGATCATACACTTTATCAAGTGTTTTCTCCCAACCTGAATGCATGATAGACTCAAGCACCTGATTTATAACTGACCAGTGAAAAGTACGAAGAACTACAGGTAAACAACGAGTTCTTGAATTCCTTTGAATCTTTCTATACAAAACATTTGATCTAATTTCCCATAGTGGCAACTAATGCTAATGGTAAATTGTCATTCTTCAACTCCAGTTAAGATTTCTGATATTTCTGGATCCTTTTGTTGTTCCACCAGTATCCAGTTCCCAATATTTCTATTAAGTCACTTCGTTGTCCTTCTACTTTATTTGATATTGATTTATTTTTTTGACACACCGGGTTCCTAGATAAAAAGTCAACGTGTGCCATACGATTACCTTCCCTGTATTCTACTTCGAATTGAAATGTTTGTAGAAACTCCCACCAACGATATATCCTAGGTGACAACTCGACTTTATTTTGAGAAGATTTGATTGAGTTGCAGTCAGTAAAAATTACGAATTTTCTCCCATGTAGATAGTGACGAAAATGTTTTACTGCTTTCACAACGGCCAACATTTCCAATTCATATGATGTATATCTGGACTTGCAGGGGCTAGTTGCTTTGCTAAAGTATTCAACCACATGGGGTTTAGAGTTTATGCGGTGCAAAAGGATGGCACCATACCCGATAGAGCTGGCGTCGGTATGCAGTTACTTATGATTTTACTGCGAATTTGTTCATGTTGTGTTTGCTAATCAAATCTAATGTTTTCAGATGTAAGAAAATATAAAGGCTTCATCAGTTGAGAAAACCCAGGGATGAATTGACGAAAATAAGACGCTAGCCCAATAAACTGTTTTAAAGAAGTAACTGACTTTGGTGGGGGCAACACCACTAGTGATTCTATTTTGTTAGAATTTGGACGTATCTCCCCCGCTTGTATCTCATAGCCCAGGTAGCGCACTGATGTTCTCAAGAAAAGCACTTTGAAATGTTAAAAGTGAATCCTGCCTTCACTAAAACGTATAATACAAGTTTCAAACTTTCATACGCTTCTTCCTACGTTTCTGAAACAATTAATATGTCATCCATATAAACAATTACAAACGAATGAGCAAGACTGCCGAGTGCCTTTAATAAAAGATAGGTTGAATGGTTTCACAAATTTCTACAACTTTAGATTGAACAATTTTAAAATTATCATAGGAGACTTCTACGGTAAACCCTTGAGCCAATATTTCTCTGCCGATTACAATATTTTTTTTCGTACATTCGTCTGGTCATGATGTTGGATTCAGCTTGTGAGGTACTATAGGTATTGGCATTACCTATCCCCTTTAAAGAAATAACGTCATGAATTCTCTTACCAGCTAACTTATTAGAAACGCTTTTCTTAATTAATCAGCTCCCGAATCAAATGTAATTGGAAATCTCTCACCATTGACCAGCATATTCGATTGAGGCTCCACTATAGCGCATAGCTCCACTCTTTTTTCTGTTCTGACTCCCAATCCAGCGTTCTGCACTTTTTTTTGACAATTAGTGGCTATGTGTCCCGGCTCCTGACATCTGTAGCACGTTACGTTAGTTCTTCCATGACAGGGCTGCGCTGACCGCCACTCCTTTCCAGTTGTCGAAACCTGGGATCCGGATCTACAGTCTTGCTTTTTGTGGCCTAGTTTTCCACACTGGTAACATTTGATTTCCGCAGTTTTAGCTCGCTTCGTCTCTGGTTCCCAGTTCGTTGCATTAGGGCGCTCTCTTAGCGCTGAGAATACTTGCAACTCCGCTTGCAGTTCTCGTCGATGCTAACATGCGTTGTGTGTATCATTCGCTGCAAACGCCGGTCGAAATTAGCCATGTGCCCAAGAACCAACGCGATGGAAATTTGTTCTGAACTCAAATTGCGGAGTTTTGTGCACAGTGACGTCACACAGCGACTTGCAAAAACAGGCAGGCGTTCGCCATTGCTTGGACGGCTATTAAGAAGATTTAAAATGACGGCGGCCGGCGTCTCTGAAGTCTCGTATCGCTGCTCAAACAATTGCCGAAACTGTTGCCAAGTTATTCCCGGGTAACATATTTGGGATAACCATTGCGCCGCTGTGCCTTCCAAAGCTTTACTTAACGCTAATATAAGAGCGCTGTCACTTAATGGTTTTTCTCGTAAGATGATGTCGACCGTAGCGCACCACTGCGTGGCATCCACACCAGCAACGTCCGGATTATATTTCGGCAGGCAAATCTCGCTAGTCGGTTGCAACTCACTCGCCGGCATCTGTAGCCTCTTAACCAGTTCCAGAAAGTTCCGATTTTGTTCCGAAGTTCCGAAGTAGTTTGGTTAGGGCCGTATCCCACTTGTGATGTCGGATAAGTTAAGCCTTCTCCTCGCGGGGTCTCGGGATTTCATTATTCGTTCCCCTGGTGGTGTTCCATGCCATGTTCTGGCTGATGCAGCGAGAACATTTCCTCGTTGCCTTTGTTGCTCATCTTTTGTCAAATAATGTTAGCAGTAAAGTCCACACGTCTAGCTCAATACAAAGCAGAGATGAAAAAGAAAGAAGGACCAGATCTAGCAACACAACGAAGCCACACACGGCCTAAGTTCGCAAACTAAGTCCTCATCATACCAGGACTGATATATTCCTACTCGACCAATGGTCACACCTTAAAGTCTAATGTCTAACGAGACACTGAATTACCTCCTCTCCGACATATGTATATGTGTATTTCTGCGTTTGTATTTAATTTATAAATTTCTTTTTTCAATATTAGAAAATATTATTATTATGATTCTTCGATAACAATATGTTGTTAATTATATCATTCTATTACATATTTTTAAATATTTTAACATTGTTTAAGTTATTTTATTAGCTCTCATGTTCAACTTAATGTTTGAACATCCTGCAAGGGGTCACAAAAGTGCTTTAATTAATTGTTATTATTTTCATTCGATTCTTTAGTGGACTGTAATATTATATATATTTTTTTAATTTTTTGTTTTTAGTGGACATCTTGAAAACTTTTTTCATTCGATTTTTTAGTGGACTGTAATTTTTACTTATTTTGTTTCTTATTATTTTTTAGATATAGCTTTTCTTTTTTTATTTGATTGATTACTTAATTATCTGTAATATTCGTCATTGGTGTTGTCAATGCTATAGCCATCAATTGTCTTCTCGACTTTAATTTTCTTAAATAGGATATAATAAGTACAGTTATGATTATCATTACCAAAATTAAGGAGCTATGACCTGACACATGATGAAAGTCGATATTTTTCAATTCTAAATTTTTTGCTTTCAAATCTTCTATTTGTTTGGCCAGGTGAGCTATTTTTGCTGTATGATTCATAACATGAGGCTTTAGAGGGTCCCAAGCTATTCTCGGAATCTCTTTTATTTCTCCTATATAAGCCGAAGCTAATGCTTCTTGACTTTCCTAGAGGCCACCTCGCGGGATGGCAACTATCATCTTTTTTAGTAAATTTTTTAAAATTAGTTTTACTTATTTCTGTTTTTATGTCATTGCTATCCTCTTCTTCTACCTTCCAATATCGGTCCATTTGTTTCAGCACGATACTGGTTGCTACGATTGAATTACTACCCCTGGATTTCGTGCATCCTGACACTGTCCATCCAAAGATAGTTTTTTGCCCAAGAAGCATACCCTTTTTGGTTATCTGCGGAAAAATTTGTGGATATAAATCCGCACCAATCACCAGATCAATTCGACCAGGTTTGTCGAAATTGCGATCCGCTAAATAGAATCCTTTCCAATTCGACTTATTTATAAAAATTTTATTTGTGTGCTCACTTCTTTTGAATATTTAGAATTATTCCTGATTGTCAATTTTAATTTGTGATTTGAAACACAGGCACCTGTTGCTGATATTCCACTTATTTCAGTGTGCGCTTTTATTTTTGGCAACTTAAGTTTTTGTGCCGCTTCTTCTGATATTAGAGTGCTTTGAGACGCATCATATAAATTGATTCATTTATAGAATCAATTGTATTTTTTAAATGCCTATATGAGTCCAAATTTATTTTTGGAAGATCAATCAGGCGATTCAATTGGTCTAAAAATATTTTTCTATTATTCTCATACCTTTTTATGAGCAACTCCCAGGCTGCATCATAATTGTTGCCTGAGCCAAGCAATAAATGGGAGACCACATGTCGTGCTTCCCCTTTTAGAGCACTTTCAAGGTAGCTTAGCTTCAAGGATGGGCTTAAATCCATTCTTGAATGCACAAGCTCCTCGAATAATTCATAAAAATGGTCCCAATCTTTGGAGTTTCCAAAGAAACTGGGAACCTCAATTTTTGGTAGGGTAGGCAGTTCGTCCATTTTAGGATTACTACCTTCTACCTTTTCTAATCGACCCACTTCGATTTTATTATTCATGAGCAAACATTGAGCTAATTTCCACATCTTCTATCTGCTGAGAAACATTTTTAATTTTTTAATTCTTATCGGAAAGGTTTCAGCTTTCCTTGCCTGGATTTCTATATAAGTTTGCTCGAGGTAATCCTCGAGATTCTTTATGGCACCCTCAAGCCTAGAAAATAGCTCATCCTGGCCAATAATTTTTTTAATTTTTTCCTTAGCGGACTTGAATTTTGATAGCATACTATCGAAATGATTTTTAGTAAAATATTCGTACTCTACAGCACCAAGTTGAACCAAATGATTATGGTTCGTACAGGCTCTAAGCTTGATGTTTTTAAGTGAATCCCTATCCTCTTCTAAATAAGAATTTTTTGCGAGAAGCGCATCTATTTGCCGGGTGAGACGCACCTGGTCTTCTATAATAGCGATTTTTTCTTTTGTCGACATATTGGATTTTTTTTTTTTAAATTAAAATTATATTTAAGTTATAAAACTAAAAAGTTATAAAACTAAAAGACCAAACTTGCCGATGAATATAATTTCTGCTGTTGGTTTGGTGTTTTTGTTGTCGCTGCGCTGTTGATGCTGCTTCTTCTTGCTGTTGAAGTTGGTGTCGCTGCGGATGTTGCTTCTGCGTGGGTGACTTGTTTCGGCCGATATTGCTCCTGATGTTGTTCGGATGTTGCTTCTGCTTGGGGTGCTTATTGCTGCTATAGCTGATGTTTCTGTGGATGTTGGTGTCGCTGCGGATGTTGCTTCTGCGTCACTGTTGCTGTTGCTTATGCTGATGTTTTTTTTTTTTTATTTTTTATTATTTTTGTTTTTATTTATTCCGATTTAATCCGATTTTTTTATGTTTGTTTGTGCACAATTTACTCTTCTTTTAAACTTTTACACGTTTACTCTTCTTTTAAACTTTTCCGATGTAGGGCCTCGGATACGCCAACACACAATTTTTATATTTTATATATTTTTATTATTCCGGTGTCGTTCCAGAAAAAACACGATAGAAGGAAATATTTATTTATTTTTGTTTTTCCTTTCTATTCAATTATGCTCATTGGCATTTATATTATTTTATTCTCTGTGTTCCTTACCTCTTGGGGGAAAAAAACAGAGAACTACGATATTTAAACTGAGCTCTTTTTTACTCAGATCGCAGCCTTATTTTTTAGCTACCCTGGGCTGAGAATTTTAATTTTTTTCTACAGCCACTTATAAGTGCCAGTTTTTTAAACCTGAGTCTCTTACCACAGGGGGGAAAACGTCAGGGTGTCTCGATGGACCAAATATTAAGAGGAGCCCCGTAAATAATCGTGTTACTCCAATGAGTTCCGTTTTAAAACTGTTTTTATTTCTTACAAGAAACATACATGAAAATCTTAAATCTATTTAAAACTACTTATCAACGGACTGCACGCTGACATGGTATGTGACCCTTTCTTAAGTGCTTCAAGTGCACCACATAAATATTTGGTTAGACTGCAGGAGATCGTCTTTCAAATTATGCTGTTGATTACTTATTCCCATGGGTCCGATCTCTTACATTTTATGTTTGGAATTCTTATCGTGTTCAATGATTGGATCTTGGATATTCCTCTTCCAGCGATGTTATCATGCGCTTGTATATACTGACCTGAGGCGTACTGACCTCGCATCTTCGCACGCTATCACCTTTATGTAACCCTAGTACCATCCTTCGTCTTCGCATTCTGGTGGTGGCTCCCGCTCTTGAGCATCTTCTCCATGAGGCGCCCGTGCAGCTCGTTTACCTCCTTTCGCCAAAGGTCCTAGGGGTTCAGGCCAAATTTGGATCCGTTCTCAATGACCCCAAGGATGGCCCTTCGTTACTTTAGCGAAAGATCAATTAGCCTTCTTAGTTTGGACTGGATCCCATTTTCGGACTACATTTGGGAGTTCCGTTCTCCACTCTGCTTGTTTCGTTTGTTTTTATCTTTTTATGAATGTGTTCATTTTTTGACTCACGAGTAGGCGGAAAGGGTCCAGCAGGGTCCCACCAGGCCGGTTCCGGAGTATTCTTCTCCCTGCCCGACTACAATTCGCCAGCAGCCTCGGCAGAGACATGACCTCACCGGGACCAGCCGCCCTTACGTGCAGTGTATAGTCGCTCTACCAACGGTGTATAAAGTTACGGCACGTGAAGACGCAAATGTAATCTTCCCAATACAGAACAGAAATCTAGAATCCGACCAAAAAAATGTATCCAACTTTATTTTTATATCAAATATCCAAAAACTTTCATCCAAATATATGCGGTATTACAACCAGCCGAGCAGAATTTAGCTCGGTTTTCAAGTACAATATTCCACACTTTCCACACATTCCACACTTTAACAAAATATTAGCTTACCATACAACAGTAGCTTATCAAGGAAAGTAAATTATCACTTAGTATAGACCTTAGCAATGGCCGGCCAAATGTTACAGATATAGCTGACCAAGCTACCTGCACCATCTGTTGATACTAATAGCTAGTAATTATGCATCTCGTATTTAAAAAAAAAAACGTACCACAAACAAGTTTCCACTTAAAACTCACCAAAGAAAACATGAATTTGCACTGAAAATTGTGGCTAAATCAGGCCGCATTCATGATCCAAAATCAAAGGGAAAAATTGACCACAAATCAAATGACCACAAATGACCATCAATATTTTGAAATGACCACCTCCCGTTTGAAAAATATTCAAAAATGAAAATTTTTGAACCATTTTCAAAAATTTTAATTTTTGATTTTTTTTTGAATATCGAAATAAACGCAATTGACCACCTATGGACATCTTTTAGAATTTTGAAAAAACTTTTAGTTTTTGAAATATTTAAGTGTTTAGTTTTGGTAATTTTTTGCACAGGTAAAACAAAATTAAAAAAAAAAAACTACTGAAATAATTTTTCAATAGTGTGATAAACAATGACCATCAATATTTTCAAATGACCACATACCGTTTTGAAATTATTTAAAGTTGAACATTGTTAAAAATTTTTCAAAAATTTCGAAATCGACTTTTTGAGTTTTTTTTTATTATCAAAATAAACGCAATCTACCACCAATGGTCATCTTTTAGAATTTTGAAAAAACTTTTCGTTTGTAAAATATTTAAGTTTTTAGTTTTCGTTATTTTATGGACATGTAAAAAAAAATTGCAAAAATAAAAACTACTGAATTCTTTTTTCATTAGTGTGATATACAATAACCACAAACAACAATTATAAAATTTTAAAATGACATTTACTTTTCGAGATACTTGATTCTCCAAGTCTTAAAAATAAAAAAAATAAAAAACCAAAAGGTGACCACCATGGCCCGTAGCCTAAACATAAAAATTAAAAAAAAATGGATCTCTAAATTGCCCATCCCTTAAACCTTAAAAAATTGACAAACAAATTTATTCCCATCATGGTCCACATCTTAAAACTCACAAATTTTACAAAAAAATCTATGCCCATCATTGCCCATCCCTTAAAACTTACAAATTTTACCAAAAACAAGAAAGGAAAGCTAACTTCGGGCGGAGCCGAAGTTGATATACCCTTGCAGTTCAGTCGCATTCCGCTAGGTGGCGCCACGCATCTTATATTATTAGATATATAGCAGATCGTATATAGTCGGCCGATCCTTATGAAATTTGGCAAATCAGATTCATTTGTCCAAAATAGAATCTGTACCAAGTCCCATCTTTCTAGGGTCCCATCTTCCTAGGGCAGAGGGTATTATAATTTTGGTCAAAAGTGTGCAACGCAGTGAAGGAGACATCTCCGACCCTATAAAGTATATATATTCTTGATCAGGATCACCTCCTGAGTCGATATGAGCATGTCCGTCTGTCCGTCTGTCCGTCTGTCCGTCTGTCTGTCTGTCTGTCTGTCTGTCTGTCTGTCTGTCTGTCTGTCTGTCTGTCTGTCTGTCTGTCTGTCTGTCTGTCTGTCTGTCTGTCTGTCTGTCTGTCTGTCTGTCTGTCTGTCTGTCTGTCTGTCTGTCTGTCTGTCTGTCTGTCTGTCTGTCTGTTTCTACGCAAACTAGTCTCTCAGTTTTAAAGCTATCGAGTTGAAACTTTGCACACATCCTTCTTTCCTTTGCAGGCAGTGCATAAGTCGGAACGGCTGGGATCGGTCGACTATATCTTATAGCTGCCATATAACTGATTGATCGGAAATGCCATAACTTTGGTGTTTTTTAAGTTAGAGGGTTGGGACTTTCCACACATGTTATGTTTGACCAAAATATCTTATGTACAAAATTTCATAAGGATCGGCCGACTATATCCTATAGCTGCCATATAACTGATTGATCGGAACTCGCTATAACTTCGCTGTTTTTCAAGTTAGAAGGATGAGAGTTTCAATGGATTCCTCTTTTGGCAAAATAATTCGATATGCCAAATTTCATAAGGATCGGCCAACTATATACGATCCGCTATGTATCAAATAATATAAGATGCGTGGCGCTACCTAGCGGACTGCGCTTCAACTGCAAGGGTATATAAACTTCGGTTCCGCCCGAAGTTAGCTTTCCTTTCTTGTTTTTATTTTTCTTTGTTTGTCATAGCGGAGGCTCAGTCCCCGCGTACCCCTCATTATGCCTCTACTTGGCAAAGCAATAGTGCAGTTCATCGAGCCCGCAACCATAACTAAAGCGACAGCTCAGCTCCCGCGGCCCCCTCACCCAACCAATTGCCTCTGTGGGCATACAATTCGAGCATGAATTAATTTTTTTTCGGGTGCGGTTCGTTAAGTCATCGTTCTTATATAGGCTATGACCAAATTTTTTCTTTAGTATGTATTTAGTATGTATTTTTGTGTCTCTGTTTTTGTTGTGTATAAAATTGTGTCTTTTGTGATTTAATAATATTATACATTCTTATGACTTAACGTTCCCCCGGTCCTTCTCCGCGAAAAAGGGAATTAAGTAACGGCCGTGATATCGTGTATCACAAGGGACCCAATGCGGTCTTAGTGTGGTGTTCGCCTCCTCAGTAGGTGACCCCCAGCCGTCTAATTAATAAAATTAATATTTGATTGTGCCATTGTGATAGAGTTACTTATTTTGTTTTCTATTACACTCGAAGTATCTGAATCTGTTGAATTGTCCAGATCAGTGTATACCGCCGGAGTAGTAAAAGAATTCAAATCTTCATCTTCTATTTTGAGGTTTACTTCGGGAAGCTCTTCTGACTCCGATTCGTTCGTTTCTGTTGATTCCGGGTTAGGTGCAGTGTCAACATTTATGTGTAACTGTTGTTTGTTCTGTTTTTTTTTTTTATTTTCATTTATTTTGAAGCTTATATTTTATCCAGGTGATTTCCCCGGCTCATATACCTTTTTTCAGACAATTAGTATGTAGCTTGTAAATTTTGTAAAAGCAGTGGCGCATATGATAACAACAATGATATCAAGACTATATGTACCCAATATAGATGGATGTTGCTAGATCCTACCTTGTTGATGACATTGGCAGTGGAATCCACTGTTTTTATGTCCAAAGTCATTTTGGTGGGTTTTGCGTGTACTTTTATTTTATGTATATAAAGTGTTTTATTAAAATTATTATTGAAAATTTACTTATCGCATTACTGCGTATTTAAATTAACAAACTTTCTGCCTATTTTTTTTTTTGCGTAGCTTTACGGGCTACACGTCTAATCGGGCAGAAAAAGTTCCGCTCAATTTTTAAAAATATTATATAATATAAAAAAATATGCATCGTAGTGCAATCAAAAAAAAAATTATGCAACGCAGTGCGTGGGTAAAAAAAAAAATTTTGTTTCCAGCTTGGTTGGTTTCCCTTTCTTCCTTCTACGTCAGCTGGTCGTCGCCGGTTTGGCTACGCTGACGCTCCCTCGAAGGCGCAGGTGGCGGTCGTGCCCTTTCACGAATGATATCTGCTGCTACTGTCCTGGGCTGGTCTTCGCACTGGTCTTCAGCTTCGTGCATGCGGTATTGCATGCCGCAGAGTTGAGAGGTCCGGGGCAGTCGGTCGGGCAGACTTATGGTCGTTTCGGCAGTGGCTTGGGAATATTTGGTTTCGTTATTAGTTTTCGATTTATAACTTGTATTTGGTTTGCTAGTGAGTTGTGCCTTGTGGTGCTCTATTTTGGAGGCTTTCCCTTAAAAATTCAAGCTCATTATAAAGTTTTTGCGCCGTCGTCCATGAGGGCGGTATTTATTGAGCAAATAGCAGCCACTTTATGCGGGTTATTCTTTTGTTAATTATATTTTTTTTACCTCAGACGTGTTTTTTTTTGTATATCCTCCTTCCTTTTGTATATTATTGCCACACTCTTCCCGATCCGCTGCTTCTTGTGACTCTAGTCACGGTCGCCATGAAATATAATTATTCTGTAGTTCCAATTTGCTCCATGATTTCCAAGTTCAATGAATAGTCTTGTTTGTATTTAGTTTTTGATTTAGTTAGAGTTAGATTGGATTTAGTTAGAGCAGCAATGGTGCCGCTCCAACGATCGAAGTGTTTCTGCCCTTTTACAATATTCTTTAAGTCTAATTAAGGATAAGTCTCGTAGCTGCGCTGCTCGCAGGTGGCGGCAGAGAGACGTCTATGTACCTATATACGTATGTATAAAGGAATGTACTTATATACATTGCAATGCGCTTTCAAGTGGAGGCGCGAGGGGTATATGCTGTCCGTTCGTTACAATAATGCCGACGCTAGAAATTCCTGTGTGGGAGCTAAGCCATAACGATCGGTTCATATTTCGGCCACTTAGGGTTTATGATCGGGACTTTGAAATATGTAAACGCTGCAACAAAGTGTTACAGTGCGTACCCTTTAAGTACTTTCGGTACAGTGGGTATTCAATATATGTGTATAATACACGACCTCTATAGCGCATTTTGGAAGTTCGATCAGCTCTTATGACTTTTTCGACTTCGTTCGGCCGGAATGAAGGTGCTCAGGACTGAGGGGTAGCTTCTGGCTGAATGACTGGCAGGAGGAATGAATTTGAGGCAGGTTTTGGCTGGAAGACACTTTGGAGATGTGTAGCAAATGTTTCACCTCTGTCTTTGTCGCTACGAGCCCAGCATCCCAAAGAGTTTCTTATCGGGGTGGTCGTTTCGATTGGGGCGCTAAGATTTGGGTGGGCCCTCCACAGGAGATACTTTGTGCTTGTTGGTGAAAGGTTCTGGATGTACCACAGCTGTGAATTTTCTTCCTGTTGGTGAAGAGATCGGGTTGCTTCCTTAAGGCGGTGCTTTGAAGCTGGTGATCTGCTGTTTTGATCTGCTGGTGATCTGCCTCTTGCCTCACACGAGCTGTTCGATTTGTTGATTGAATTTGCAGTATTTGTTTTGGTCTACTTCCTTTCCTTAAGTAGTAGAGATTTTTGCGGCCGCAACGAGTACTTCTTCCAGGGCGCTCGTAGTGTAGTCGATGTCCGATTTCATGATAAACTCCGGGGTGAGTTCTATGTGGGCACTCACGTACTTTTTGTGTTTCAGCCAGTTCGTTTTTGGCGACGTCAGGCTGAGGGGGTGTTCGGTTATTTCTGGGCTTTTAAGAAGCGCGAAACCGAGGCTGCTTTGGCACTTATTAGATTGCGAGGTATGGTTTTTGTCCCCGCAAAATCAAAAAGGTCTGGGAGCTTGCTTCGCCAGTATGTCGTTGGCCAGTATGTGAGACTTCCAGGGGAAACATAGTCCAGTTTATTGCTCACATTTATAATTGCATTGTACAATTGCCTTCCTTTGGGAAGGCAACTTGTTTGTTGAAAACCTTTTATGAAAATGGTGTTTAAAGCGTTCTCTGATTAGAACTCCAGTTCCTCATTGGGCTTTCCCATCTTAACGGTGATCTGAAAAGAAATGTTTGCCAAGGACCCTCCAATTGTTGACTGCGTTAGCCATGGAGTCCATTCCGAGAAAAGAGTAATGTCAAGGACTTGACGATAAAGATCGCCTTTTACCTGTTGTATCGGCTGTAGCCTGAACTCTGACGACCCCAAACCAAACCCCAAACCTGTCTCCATGGATGCAGGGGTCCAATATCAGCAGAATTGTGGTTGGGTCCATTAATGTCCCATTCTACCGCCTCCAATCTGGTCCTCCAATCTGGCTCTTGGATATTCCTCTTCCAGCGATGCTATCATGCGCTTGTATATACTGATCTGAGGCGTACTGACCTCGCATCTTCGCACGCTATCACCTTTATATAACCCTAGTACCATCCTTCGTCTTCGCATTCTGGTGGTGGCTCCCGCTCTTGAGCATCTTCTCCATGAGGCGCCCGTGCAGATCGTTTACCTCCTTTCGCCGAAGGTCCTAGGGGTTCAGGCCAAACTTGGATCCGTTCTCAATGACCCCAAAGTTGGCCCTTTGTTACTTTAGATACTAACGAGTAGGCGGAAAGGATCCAGCAGGGTCCCACCAGGCCGAATCCGACCAAAAAAATTTATCCAACTTTATTATACCCTTGCAGAGGGTATTATAATTTTGGTCAAAAGTGTGCAACGCAGTGAAGGAGACATCTTCGACCCCATAAAGTATATATATTCTCGATCAGGATCACCTCCTGAGTCGATATGAGCATGTCCGTCTGTCTGTCTGTCTGTCTGTCTGTCTGTCTGTCTGTCTGTCTGTCTGTTTCTATGCAAACTAGTCTCTGAGTTTTAAAGCTATCGAGTTGAAACTTTGCACACATCCTTCTTTAGCTTTCTTAGCTTTCCTTTCTTGTTTTATTTTAAACTACTGAATTCTTTTTTCATTAGTGTGATACACAATAACCAATAACCACAAATAACAATTTTAAAATTTTAAAATGACATTTACTTTTCGAGATACTTGATTCTCCAAGTCTTAAAAATAAAAAAATTAAAAAACCAAAAGGTGACCACCATGGCCCGTAGCCTAAACTTATAAATTAAAAAAAAATGGATCCCTAAATTGCCCATCCCTTAAAACTTAAAAATTTGACAAAAAAATTTATTCCCATCATTGTCCACATCTTAAAACTTACAAATTTTACAAAAAAAATTATTCCCATCATTGCCCATATCTTAAAACTTAACAATTTTACAAAATTTATGCCCATTTTTATGCCAATTTATTTTTTTATTTTTTTTATGCCCATCATTATAATACCCTCTGCAAGGGTATAGAAATTTTTAATTTTATAAAATCAAAACTAGAAAGGAAAGCTAACTTTGAGCGGGGTCGAAGTTTATATACCCTTGCAGTTAGGCAGCAGCTATATTATTAAATATACATCGGATCGTATATGCTTGACCGTTCCTTATGAGAGTTTCACAATCAATTTTGATTTGATTCGATTAGCCGATCAATAAAAATCATTGCAGCCGTTCCGTAGAGTCAACTGATTACACTTTGAAATTTTGGGCGCTTAGACTTAAACAATAGGTGGCGCTAGCAAATTAGGCTACCCTAATTAGGGTATTGATCAGGGAAGATTAGCAGGTTGTTTTAAAATATGAATATAATATGAATAGTTTTGATCAGGGACGTTTCCGTTCCAGCTCAGATGCATGCCGTGTTGCTTTCTTTTATTGTGTGCGCAGTCGAAAGTTGTGGATTTTACCTTGTGGACCCATGACCTTTTGAAAATATTAAATTAAACACTCCAATTTAATTGACGAAAATATTTAACCACCTATAATAAATTCAATAAAATTATTTCGCGTTTTCCCTTAAATCCAAAATTTAAAGATGGTATGATCTATTGATTTTAATAAGAAAATAAAAATCTTCCATAAGAAAATGTTTGGGGAAAAATCATAGAAGACCAAAAATTAATGTAGACAAGAAAGGAAAGCTAACTTCGGGCGGAGCCGAAGTTGATATACCCTTGCAGTTGAGTCGCAGGACAGACGGACAGACGGACATGCTCATATCGACTCAGGAGGTGATCCTGATCAAGAATATATATACTTTATAGGGTCGGAGATGTCTCCTTCACTGCGTTGCACACTTTTGACCAAAATGATAATACCCTCTGCAAGGGTATAAAAATCTGAGATTTCAACTTTGGATGAGTATTCCAAAGAAATGGTAACTGCTAGGGATCATTTTTTAATTTAGGGTTAGGAAGGGTTAAGAGACAGATAAAGATCTTATACCCCCAGGTTGCATTGCACAGTGGTTTGTGGTTGCGCCCATAGGCCAAAAATAAAAAAAGTCATAACAACAAAAATATAGGAAAAGTAAACAAATCGCTTCTAAATTGTCCAAACTTCTTTGTGGCTTACTAGGTTTGTCCGGAAAATTAAACGTTCTTCTTAAAAATAGAATTGAAGTTGAGTGAAGGTGTTTATTTTCACAGCGCAGCTTGCGCGCATCGCGAATTTTTCATAACAAAACCGAACTTTGAAGTGGTCAGATCATTTATTACGTATCCAAATTTAAAATATTTGTAAGGGATTTTGAAGTTCAAGGTATTTTCTAAAATTTGAGATATTATAGAAAATCGTACATGTTAAACTGTTCTTGTTATATTAATTTGAAAAAAAACATGTTTTTTGTCTATTTTTTGAATGTCTTTTTCATGTTTAGTTAAAGTTTTAGTTGTGATGCCACGAAATGCCACAATTACGTTATATACTAATGTGTTCGTCTGGCTCTAAAGGTAATAAATGTGTAAATTTTTTTTGCAGAAATTTGCAGATGTGCTTACAATCGTGAAAATTCTAACACCCTCTTAACTTTTTAAGGGTCAGTTTTGCACTACAAAAATTTATTTTCGCTTGTGGGGTTGTTGTTCTGTTGCTTTGTCCTTCGTCTTTTGAGTTTGTGTTTATTAATAGATTTGCATATAATAGTTTTGAGTTATTTTTTGTTTATTCCATTGCTTTAAACTTTATTAAGTTCTTCTTATAAGTGTGTTTTCTCACGTTTATATGCTTTTAATGTATGGTGCAGCGAAGAAGGCTTACAAAATTTTTTGTTGATGAAGTCTTATAACTCTTTCTTTATACAAATATAAGTAAACATCAATATTTAGTTTGTTTTTTTAATAGTAAGACTTCCCTCAACTTAATAGTTACGTAAAACTTCTTAGGGATTACAATTTAATGCTTGTATTTAAAGGTCAAATATTTAATTTTAGTATTGGAAAAAAAATAATTTTATGAAAAATCGCGCCATTGGTTTGTATGGAAGCTATACGTTACGATTTTTTTACAGTGTGTTTAGAATACTTTTATAGATTTTTTGAAAAAATTTCATTGCGATATCGCCACTAGAAATATTTTTGGCGCGGCACCATACAAGCCCAACCACTGTGGATGGTTCAGTTATATGGCAGCTATTGGATATAGCCCGATCCTTATGAAATTTTGTAGATTAGATATTTTGACCAAATATAACATCTGTGGAGAGTCCCAACTCTCTAACTTAAAAAACACCAAAGTTACGGCATTTCCGATCAATCAGTTATATGGAAGCTATAGGATATAGTGGTACGATCTGGTAAATTTTTTTTATAATATGTTTATAATACTTTTCTAGATTTGTGGTGAAAGTTTCATAGCGATAGCACACCTAGAAGTATTTATGGCCGCGGTTCCATACAAGCCCGACCACTGTGCATTGGTGCGTTTTTGGCCCACTCTACTATGGCCTATACCTCCGTCTATCATATTTGCTAGGCCCCTTTTTCTTTTTTACAAGCTTCTACGGCGGCTTCTCGATCAGCATGGAGAACAGGGTTAATTATTCATACATTATAAAATATGGTTTATTAATAATTAAAAATACAAACTATCTTAAGATATATGTGGGTAAAAACTGTGAGACAATTTTTAATATGGTACTTTTCAATTTTTTATAACTTTACTGTTATATACTAAATATATTTCGTTTTTTTTTCTTGCTCTTCTTGGTTTTAACCTTTAACTTAATCTATATATTCTCGATGCTGCTGACGGCTCCTGATACGCTGCGAGACTCCTGAATCCACCTTTCTCACTGTTTAGTTACTGATCGTTTTCGGTAGCTTTATTTTTGTGTTCTAAATATTGCCTTTAATAAAAATAAGCACAGTTCGATTTATAGATATTGATACAATTTATTTAATTGTTTTGGCGTTTCTACAAATGATATATTTATATATGTGACTGAGTAGGGTTGACGACCGAATTAGAATAATGACGCGGGAGAGCGGCTCAACGCTTGATGCTGCGGAGCGACCCGCGAGAGATCCCGCGAGATCCCGCGAGAGAGCGAGAAAAACGCTAGCGTATGACGGCGGATGCAGGTGGCCGATCGAATGCTTGAGAGCGGGCGAATAGAGACATAGATAAAGAAAAGATAAATAAATTCAATAAATTATTGCCGGCCAAAACTTTCCGGCGGCTACTTGACCCGACACTCACGTTTCCCTTTTCTCAGTGTATTGAGGTTGGGACCTGACGCTTGAAGTGACTTGAAGTGGCGAACGCCTAGCTGGACTTTAGAACACCGGCGATTTGGGGGGCAGGTTCGAACTTTTTGTAGGCCGCCTAAACATGAAAACATAGGCTCTAGAGGTTTGGCGTCGCGTCTCCTTTAACACCAGTTGATACGCTCTGCGTACGCCCCAGCGCCTGGATCAGAAGTCTCTTGACTTGACTGGGGTGTCAATGTTTAGTTTCACTGTTAGGCTTGAGTTCCCGAGCTGGCTACCCCTCGCTTTGCAGGATCACACCTGGTCCTAACCAGTCAGGAATCTACAAGGCGTACGCCAGGCCGATCCGTCGCTATTGCTATGACACCAGGATACCTGTCGTGTCTGGGAGTAAACCAACCTGACTGGATTTACTCTTGGGATTCAGTTCTGCCGCGGATCCTTGATCCTTTTCCCACTTGCTCTTTGATTTCTTCTTGTTCGATGACTCACGTCCAGCTGCCAGACTTACCCACCGGGGGTCCTTGAGCCACGGAACACAGATCCTTGCGCACTCGCTCTAAATCCCGCACTTGAGACTGTCGGACTTACCCAAGGGGAGTCCTGTGGCCCTCCTTATATAGCGCCTGAGGCGCCCGTTAATCCTTGCCAAACTCGCTTCCTGCCGTTAATCCTTCGTTCCTCTATTCTCGCCGTAAGTCCTTTCTCCACTTCCCGTCGAACTGTTTCTGAAACCCCGCAAAGGTGAAACAACTCTTCTTTTAGGTTCTTAATCACGACTGCTGCTTCCAGTTTCTTAACGTCTTTGACTAATACAAATTTTGAAAAGTGGCCTAAGACTATAAAGATATATATATACGCCTTAACCCTTAACGCCTCAACGTCTGCCACCAAGCCGGGCCAGTAATAATAGTTACTTACTCTCTCAAGCGTCTTGTGAACTCATGTGTGTTCTTTAAAACATCACGTACCAGCTGTACGGGTACCCACAGCCTATAATACGTCCACAACCTTTACGTCAGGGAATTTTGCACTATAGGCTTTAAGACTGTCTATCAGACTCATATACTCGGGACTTCTAAAATGTTCAGAGGCGGTATCTAACAACAACCCATGAGAGGCATCTATAGTTGCCAATTCGTCCTCATTTACTCTCGAAAGTGCATCCGGAACTTTTCGGAACATCCGGATTTCGCCTTTTCCTGGTTAGGCCAGATAAATGTCTCTGAAGCATAATATTTTGTAGTCCAAATGGGAGAGCGAGTCCTAGGAAGTAGACTTACGTCACCATCCACTAATAATGCGCGATCAGGTACCCTTTCATGAGTTTATATTTTTTGCATTTCCACCGCACTTAGCTTCATGTAGCATAAGTATATAGAAAATTTGAGTCAGCTTACTCTTTTACTTTCCCCGTGGTGAAACGATTTCCACCTTAGCAAGTATAAAAGCTTAATTCTTAAGCGATTGAAAGAAAGATTATTGATATATAAATTGAACTTTAACTTTTGATCGTGTTTACTTTATATGAATATCATTCTGTTTGTTGTTAAAATATCAAATGGTATTAAGATAAGAAAGTCTGCAGATCAGATGATGCATATAAAAGTAGGTTCATTGTTGTGCCAACACACACCAAAACATTATTTAGCGCTTCAGCGCAGCTGAAAACTTAGGTATAAGGGAAGAGCACAAAAACAAATCTTAATGTTATCTTGCTTATCATTACAGTATCATTACTCGCCGTTTACATTATTATGAGCAGCTCTTTATCTACCAATTATCTTCTACGTTAATATATGTAGGTTAATTCTCTTGTTGACAAATTCTCTTGTTACGCTCTTCCCTAAATGATTCATTGATATTTACGCGATCTTATAATATAATTTCATTTCTTATTATTCTGCATGATAGCTTTTCCTTTGTGCAAGAGCAAGTGAACAGATTAACATCCGAAATACGCTCAGCCTTCGAACAGCAAGAATACTGTAGCGCTATTTTTCTCGACGTATCTCAAGCTTTCGACCGAGTTTGGCTTAATGAACTCATGCACAAAATTAAAACTTATTTTCCAAAATACACTCACAAGCTACTGAAATCATAGCTCTACAATAGGGTATTCTCAGTGAGATGCAACGCAGCTACTTCGGGCGACTACATAATCGAAGCTGGAGTTACACAAGGAAGCGCACTCGGCCCGTGTCTATATGTTTTGTATACTGCGGATATTCCCAGAAACGCACAACTAACAACTTCAACGTTCGCCGACGATACCGCTATCCTTATTTGTTCTAGATGCCTAACGCAAGCAAAAAACCAACTGGCTAATCAATTTAATAGTAGTGAAAAGATGGCTGTCCGATTGGCGCATTAAAATAAACGAACAAAAGTGTAAACATGTAACGTTTACTCTTAATAGACAAACATGCCTTCCGCTTTCACTAAACGGTATGCAGATCCCTCAAGCTAACGAAGTAACGTACCTTGGCGTTCACCTCGAAAGACGACTAACCTGGCGTAAGCACATAGAATGCAAGAAGGTGCACCTAAAACTGAAAGCAAGCAGCTTCCACTGGATCATAAACTCACGATCGCCACTGCGCCTGGACTACAAGCTTCTACTCTACAATTCAGTCCTAAAGCCAATCTGGACGTATGGCTCCCCAGCAACATAGACATCATACAGCGCGCACAATTAAAAATCTTGAAACCTATTACTGGGGCACCTTGGTATGTTCGCAACGAAAACATCCAGAGTAGGGTGGGTCGAATTCCAACAAGTTGTTCAAATCGAATTCTAATAGTGCGGAAAACTTGCTACGGAATACTACAAGCATTTTGCAAAAAAAAATTTTGAAATCGGTCAATATCTTCTGTTCGCGCATCGCACTTAAAGTTTCGAAAAATTTTCGAAAATACCGAATTTTTAAAACTTCTTAAAAGTACGATTTAGTCGCAATTTTCCAAAGTTTTTCTTATTATTATATTTATTTTGAATCATTTAAAAGGTTTTTTCGTAATTAGGTAAATCAATAGTGGTTTTAAGAATTTAAAATAAATAAGTTTTTAGTACAAATTTCATGCATTACGATTGTTTTTCACGCTCAACTTTCCCCAGGATCAACGACGAGGACGTAGTGAAAAATCTGATCCCATTTTTTTATTGCTATTTTTGTATTTGTTTTTAATGATTTTTTTTTATTTTTGTAATGATTTATATATTTTTTTTTGATTTTTTTTAGATTTTTTACAATTTTTTTTGTTGTTTTGTTTTTAATTTTCTTTTTGTTTTTCGATTTTGTTTTATTTGTCTGTTGTATACTGGGACTTATTCTCAAATTTAGGCAAACTGCAACGAGAATATAAAGTTGAGCGTAACTAATTCACTGGTTTTTATGAACACTGATGACGTAAAGCTATGCCTTCAGTATAAATTCAGTAGCGCCCACTAGCGTCTAGACTTCAATCCGATTTGGATATATTTCAATATTGGGGTTTAGCAAATAACCAAAGCTTAATGGATCGAAATGTAAACTCATGTCATTTTATCGATCTAGTCCCTACTACACATTGCTTTTCTTTTCACTCACTATTTTTTTACCGTTCGTCGTTTGCGATGCGGCATCGGATTTTGGCGCGCGTGTTTGGACTCCCGGTTTATGTAGTGGTTTCTTCAAACCATTTCTATTTTTCCTTGTTTCCATTGTGGATCCAAGAATTGTTGCCTTCACCTTTCCTTTTTTTAGCTTTCCGGCCATGTCGTTTGATGTTTTTTAAAGAACTTCTTTTTTATACCGACCGAACCGAAGTTTCCCTGTAAAAGTTTCGATTCAGCTCGGTCTGGCAACACTGTCTGTTGCCAGAGAAAAAACCCCCAAAAAGAAAAGAAACACGTCCGTCCTCTTAGGCGCTTGAGTCGCAATAACTCTTTCACTTTCTTTGTCCAAATTCTTCACCAAATGTCTTAACAGTAGACAAAAAATAATACACTGAAAAGAAATTTTTTTTTAAGAAAAAAAAATCTTTTTTTAAACTTGTCTCATTTGATCTTATTGATATTGCACGTGGAGATAGCCCTTGAGATGACGCAACGTTTGATATATCGCTTATATCTGGCATTCGTTAACTCAAGGTATAGTCCTATAAGTGCAACTACTAATATTTTGCAGCCACCTGTGAAGCCGTTGCGGGTTGGTACCAATACACACGCCCTCCCAAAGCTTGCGCCCAGCAGGACGTGTGGTCTTGGTGCATGTTCCCTCCATTTGGACTCACGTGCTCCAGTTGCGGGGCCAGGTCCAGTCAGATTTTTCAAACCTTACCTCCTCTTTCTTTCTTTGGCGGAGAATATTGGGAATGGGCTGAGTTTAACTCGGTTTTCTGAACCTCATGAAAAAACCTTTGCACCTCAGGGTGCAAAAATTTCAGAGGTTACGATCTTGTCTTCGGGACTCGGCTTTAGAGGCAGTCTGTTCCTTGGATATTTCGGAGGAGAATTTTGATGTGCCAGTGCATCTTTTGGCATCTTTCTGGGCCTCAATCTATTGGAAGGTGGCTCAGTGGAAGCGCTTCCAAGGCTTTCAGGTGGGATGAAGTAGAGTCGCAAATAGCAGTAGATCTTCCTTTATCATTACTAATTTACCTTCCTCTGCCTGTATATTATGCACTGGGTTGTGCATGTATTGTCAGCATGCCCCAGATTTCTGTTAATGCCCGCTGAGAGCCGCCTTGGCGAGACTAGGTGGCTATGTCGGAAATGTTTACAAACTGATGTTTACGCTGATAATTGTCGCATTTGTGGGAGGAGGTACCAAAGCCTGCAGTATTTTTTGCAGTTAGTCTTCCAGGCGCTTCACCATCCCCCGCTAATGCACTAGTTGCCCAGGGTCGCAGAGGTGAGATAGCCTTACTGGTGCAAATCGCACATGACAGTGTCTGGCATAGGCGACACTGGCTTCGCGACAGACGGATTCTCTGTTGAGGTGCTCCTACGTTCCCATGGCTCCGAACATTCGTCCCTTGTTGAGAAAGTTGTTTGTGGCCACAGCCCACCGCAAGGATGTTGTGAAGAGCCCAAGCCAGCTGGATGAGCGCTTAGAATGTCTGCTTTGTAAATTTTTGGAAATCGAAGACTGCTCCGAGCCCATTGTGAAGTGGACGAAGCCATGACTTTTTGAAAATAGGAGATTAAAAACTCCAATTCACTTGAAGAAAATATTGTTTAACCACCTATAATAATTTCAATAAAATTATTTCGAGTTTTTCCTTAAATCCAAAATTAAAACATGGTATGATCTACTGATTTCAATAAGAATATAAAAATCTTCCATGGGAAAATGTTTGGAAAAAAATCATAGAAGACCAAAAATTAATGTAGAAAATCAGAGATTTCAACTTTGGATGAGTATTCCAAAGATATGGTAACTGCTAGATACCATTTTCTAATTTTAGTTGGTACACATACATTTCAAAAACGGTATGTACTAGAAACAATGATGGTCATCGCTGTGGATTTGCTGTGGATTATTTTTATAAATGTTGTGTAAGGTGTGGGGGTGTTCCACTCTAAGATTATTGGGTAATGATTGGTATTTGTAACTTTTGACCTAGGGCAACTCCAATGAAGGTTTGAGGTGTTCTGACTTGTGAACGTAATGACCAGCACTGAGAATTGGGATGGGTTTAATGAGAAGGTAGGAGATCCGTCGTTAAAGCAGATGAATCCAGCTTCCTGTGCCTCATGTTCTGTTTTGTGTCCCTTTCTATCGCTCGTAGAATTACTCCATGCTATTGATTTGGCGTTTAGGTTGCCCCCTATGATGGATTGGTTTGACAGTGACGCTGCGTAGGTGAATATTGGTCTTAGCTCATGTAGCCCAGCATGCTACAGTCCGAGCTGTCTTTAACCCAGGTCACTGAGATGATGGCAATATCGACTTCGTTGTTAATCAGGTACATCTTGAGAAGGTGTTTGTTGTTTGATTTTTGATGCTTTGTATATTTACTTTTAGGATTTCCATTTTTTTGTGAAGATTGGCTATTAAGCAGTTCTATTTGTGAGACGTCAATCTTTGAATTTTTGTAGTGTTGATAAAGTCCCTTAAGTCCGTGAGGAAAGTGATGATATTGGAGTTTGAATCTGGGTCGTTGTGGATATCCAGTAGGAATGAAGAGTTTTTTCCCCAGTGTGTCAAGTGTGTTTTGTGCTACACTGGAGCACGGAATAGGGGTGGGGGGTGGTAATTATGCAATTTTAGCATAAGTGTGGTATGTATTCATCTAAGATTCTGAGGTGTGGTTGTGTGTGCTATTTGGCATTTGCCAGGCCGGTTCTGGAAAGAAAGAACGGTCATCCGGGTTTGGGAATGCCCTTTAGAGGAAAGATGGGTGTTTAAGTTTTAGCTCCTGCATAGATAGGTTTTCTACCACTTTTATTTTTTGGATCTTATAGGCTTTAATTCTAGCTGGATACACCCTGCTTATGGCAGAGTGACCGCAGTTGGCACATTTAATCTTTTGGCAATGCTCCTCCTTGGGATGTTTCCCTCCACATTGGCCACATTTCTCTTGCCCTTTGCAGTGTAGGGCTGTGTGTCAAAAGCGGAAACACCTGAAGCATTGGATGAAGTATATCAAAGGCTGCATTTCCACCTTTGAATACATCAAGAAAATTTTTGAAGTGAAACTTCTTTAGGCGCGTAATGGATTTTCGGGGACGGAGTAAAACCGAGTCAGGATCGACACGAAAATGCGAGTACCCCCACCACCGCTCACCGTTCACTGTCCCTCTCTCACCATATGCGCTTGTTGAGGTGGGGGAGCCGCTCACGAACGTTGTCTCTCTTCTCTTCTTTCCTCTCTCTCAGACACCAGCGAGCTGCGCCACGTCTCAGAATGCTCTCTGGCTAATGGGAAAACAATTATTATGGTGTCGATATATATCTCACCAGGTACATCGATTACTGATATCAAAGATTTTATCCACCATGTGCTTCTGCCATATACAGAGGGTGGTTCGAGGCTATTGAATAAGAATTATCACGAAATTCCTATGATCATTTCGGTAGATTTTAATGTTAATTTCGCGAGGGAAGAATCTGTAGAGTTATTGAACTTTTTCAAAAACACACTCAATTTGGATATTGTTAATGATAGGAACACTAGCACGACTAGACACGGGACAACAATCGATGCAGTTTTTGCACGATTCATTAAGGATTTAAGTGCTCACGTATATATCTCACACTTTAGTTACCATAACCCAATTATCACGACATTAGGAAATGATATTCATTAAATTGACAATGAAAATGGCACATGATTGGTAAATTGTCATTGTAATTTCTTTGTAATTTTTAATTGTAATATTGTTATTTATGTAATATTGTATACTTGTGAATAAATTGAACATTTTTGGAACTATACATTAATCGAACGTCATTCATCTATAAGAAAATATTAGAAAAAGCAAATTCATGCTTCGTCGTTGAATTATTTAACCTCTAATTTTCAAACTAACCTAAGAGAGAAAATAGAGATGATGAAATGAAAATAGAGAGAGAGGAATGCTAGAAGTTTCACTTCTGTCTTGCGTAGGCTTGACACACCCTTTTTTTTTCGGGACTTTTTGACCCTGGAACGAAATTTTGACCCTGTTTGTCGGAATGAGCTCTTTGGGGTCCTTTTTCATTACTCTAGATACACCTAGGATTGGGATTTCTGAGCTTATATTTTGACTAATTTCCTCTTTTGAGAAGTTGGTGGGGATTCTGAAAATTATCCCCGTCTTACAAATAAAGTGTGGGAAAATTTTAGCACGGTAGCCATTTTCTTCTAGCTTCTCATTGGGCTCTATTATGGAGTTGCTATAGCTGCTGAGCTAAATTGAATTTGGAACCGGCCATAAGCTACTCTTTTAATCTCCAAGATATCGTTGATGTTCAGTTTTTTAAGCGTGTCTGCTAAATGGAATTGAGGGATCGCTTTTCTAGCTGATGATTCGCTAGTTCTATCAAAGCATACCATGAAAATTTGTTTTTTTTTTGTTGTTTTTATTTTTCTCACTTACCCAACAATTTTCTCTGAGACATTGCTTTTCTTTTCACTCACTATTTTTTTACCGTTCGTCGTTTGCGATGCGGCATCGGATTTTGGCGCGCGTGTTTGGACTCCCGGTTTATGTAGTGGTTTCTTCAAACCATTTCTATTTTTCCTTGTTTCCATTGTGGATCCAAGAATTGTTGCCTTCACCTTTCCTTTTTTTAGCTTTCCGGCCATGTCGTTTGATGTTTTTTAAAGAACTTATTTTTTATACCAACCGAACCGAAGTTTCCCTGTAAAAGTTTCGATTCAGCTCGGTCTGGCAACACTGTCTGTTGCCAGAGAAAAAACCCCCAAAAAGAAAAGAAACACGTCCGTCCTCTTAGGCGCTTGAGTCGCAATATCTCTTTCACTTTCTTTGTCCAAATTCTTCACCAAATGTCTTAACAGTAGACTAAAAAAAATCTTTTTTTAAACTTGTCTCATTTGATCTTATTGATATTGCACGTGGAGATAGCCCTTGAGATGACGCAACGTTTGATATATCGCTTATATCTGGCATTCGTTAACTCAAGGTATAGTCCTATAAGTGCAGCTACTAATATTGTGCAGCCACCTGTGAAGCCGTTGCGGGTTGGTACCAATACACACGCCCTCCCAAAGCTTGCGCCCAGCAGGACGTGTGGTCTTGGTGCATGTTCCCTCCATTTGGACTCACGTGCTCCAGTTGCGGGGCCAGGTCCAGTCAGATTTTTCAAACCTTACCTCCTCTTTCTTTCTTTGGCGGAGAATATTGGGAATGGGCTGAGTTTAACTCGGTTTTCTGAACCTCATGAAAAAACCTTTGCACCTCAGGGTGCAAAAATTTCAGAGGTTACGATCTTGTCTTCGGGACTCGGCTTTAGAGGCAGTCTGTTCCTTGGATATTTCGGAGGAGAATTTTGATGTGCCAGTGCATCTTTTGGCATCTTTCTGGGCCTCAATCTATTGGAAGGTGGCTCAGTGGAAGCGCTTCCAAGGCTTTCAGGTGGGATGAAGTAGAGTCGCAAATAGCAGTAGATCTTCCTTTATCATTACTAATTTACCTTCCTCTGCCTGTATATTATGCACTGGGTTGTGCATGTATTGTCAGCATGCCCCAGATTTCTGTTAATGCCCGCTGAGAGCCGCCTTGGCGAGACTAGGTGGCTATGTCGGAAATGTTTACAAACTGATGTTTACGCTGATAATTGTCGCATTTGTGGGAGGAGGTACCAAAGCCTGCAGTATTTTTTGCAGTTAGTCTTCCAGGCGCTTCACCATCCCCCGCTAATGCACTAGTTGCCCAGGGTCGCAGTGGTGAGATAGCCTTACTGGTGCAAATCGCACATGACAGTGTCTGGCATAGGCGACACTGGCTTTGCGACAGACGGATTCTCTGTTGAGGTGCTCCTACGTTCCCATGGCTCCGAACATTCGTCCCTTGTTGAGAAAGTTGTTTGTGGCCACAGCCCACCGCAAGGATGTTGTGAAGAGCCCAAGCCAGCTGGATGAGCGCTTAGAATGTCTGCTTTGTAAATTTTTGGAAATCGAAGACTGCTCCGAGCCCATTGTGAAGTGGACGAAGCCATGACTTTTTGAAAATAGGAGATTAAAAACTCCAATTCACTTGAAGAAAATATTGTTTAACCACCTATAATAATTTCAATAAAATTATTTCGAGTTTTTCCTTAAATCCAAAATTAAAACATGGTATGATCTACTGATTTCAATAAGAATATAAAAATCTTCCATGGGAAAATGTTTGGAAAAAAATCATAGAAGACCAAAAATTAATGTAGAAAATCAGAGATTTCAACTTTGGATGAGTATTCCAAAGATATGGTAACTGCTAGATACCATTTTCTAATTTTAGTTGGTACACATACATTTCAAAAACGGTATGTACTAGAAACAATGATGGTCATCGCTGTGGATTTGCTGTGGATTATTTTTATAAATGTTGTGTAAGGTGTGGGGGTGTTCCACTCTAAGATTATTGGGTAATGATTGGTATTTGTAACTTTTGACCTAGGGCAACTCCAATGAAGGTTTGAGGTGTTCTGACTTGTGAACGTAATGACCAGCACTGAGAATTGGGATGGGTTTAATGAGAAGGTAGGAGATCCGTCGTTAAAGCAGATGAATCCAGCTTCCTGTGCCTCATGTTCTGTTTTGTGTCCCTTTCTATCGCTCGTAGAATTACTCCATGCTATTGATTTGGCGTTTAGGTTGCCCCCTATGATGGATTGGTTTGACAGTGACGCTGCGTAGGTGAATATTGGTCTTAGCTCATGTAGCCCAGCATGCTACAGTCCGAGCTGTCTTTAACCCAGGTCACTGAGATGATGGCAATATCGACTTCGTTGTTAATCAGGTACATCTTGAGAAGGTGTTTGTTGTTTGATTTTTGATGCTTTGTATATTTACTTTTAGGATTTCCATTTTTTTGTGAAGATTGGCTATTAAGCAGTTCTATTTGTGAGACGTCAATCTTTGAATTTTTGTAGTGTTGATAAAGTCCCTTAAGTCCGTGAGGAAAGTGATGATATTGGAGTTTGAATCTGGGTCGTTGTGGATATCCAGTAGGAATGAAGAGTTTTTTCCCCAGTGTGTCAAGTGTGTTTTGTGCTACACTGGAGCACGGAATAGGGGTGGGGGGTGGTAATTATGCAATTTTAGCATAAGAGTGGTATGTATTCATCTAAGATTCTGAGGTGTGGTTGTGTGTGCTATTTGGCATTTGCCAGGCCGGTTCTGGAAAGAAAGAACGGTCATCCGGGTTTGGGAATGCCCTTTAGAGGAAAGATGGGTGTTTAAGTTTTAGCTCCTGCATAGATAGGTTTTCTACCACTTTTATTTTTTGGATCTTATAGGCTTTAATTCTAGCTGGATACACCCTGCTTGTGGCAGAGTGACCGCAGTTGGCACATTTAATCTTTTGGCAATGCTCCTCCTTGGGATGTTTCCCTCCACATTGGCCACATTTCTCTTGCCCTTTGCAGTGTAGGGCTGTGTGTCAAAAGCGGAAACACCTGAAGCATTGGATGAAGTATATCAAAGGCTGCATTTCCACCTTTGAATACATCAAGAAAATTTTTTTCGGGACTTTTTGACCCTGGAACGAAATTTTGACCCTGTTTGTCGGAATGAGCTCTTTGGGGTCCTTTTTCATTACTCTAGATACACCTAGGATTGGGATTTCTGAGCTTATATTTTGACTAATTTCCTCTTTTGAGAAGTTGGTGGGGATTCTGAAAATTATCCCCGTCTTACAAATAAAGTGTGGGAAAATTTTAGCACGGTAGCCATTTTCTTCTAGCTTCTCATTGGGCTCTATTATGGAGTTGCTATAGCTGCTGAGCTAAATTGAATTTGGCACCGGCCATAAGCTACTCTTTTAATCTCCAAGATATCGTTGATGTTCAGTTTTTTAAGCGTGTCTGCTAAATGGAATTGAGGGATCGCTTTTCTAGCTGATGATTCGCTAGTTCTATCAAAGCATACCATGAAAATTTGTTTTTTTTTTTGTTGTTTTTATTTTTCTCACTTACCCAACAATTTTCTCTGAGACATTGCTTTTCTTTTCACTCACTATTTTTTTACCGTTCGTCGTTTGCGATGCGGCATCGGATTTTGGCGCGCGTGTTTGGACTCCCGGTTTATGTAGTGGTTTCTTCAAACCATTTCTATTTTTCCTTGTTTCCATTGTGGATCCAAGAATTGTTGCCTTCACCTTTCCTTTTTTTAGCTTTCCGGCCATGTCGTTTGATGTTTTTTAAAGAACTTCTTTTTTATACCGACCGAACCGAAGTTTCCCTGTAAAAGTTTCGATTCAGCTCGGTCTGGCAACACTGTCTGTTGCCAGAGAAAAAACCCCCAAAAAGAAAAGAAACACGTCCGTCCTCTTAGGCGCTTGAGTCGCAATATCTCTTTCACTTTCTTTGTCCAAATTCTTCACCAAATGTCTTAACAGTAGACAAAAAATAATACACTGAAAAGAAATTTTTTTTTAAGAAAAAAAAATCTTTTTTTAAACTTGTCTCATTTGATCTTATTGATATTGCACGTGGAGATAGCCCTTGAGATGACGCAACGTTTGATATATCGCTTATATCTGGCATTCGTTAACTCAAGGTATAGTCCTATAAGTGCAGCTACTAATATTGTGCAGCCACCTGTGAAGCCGTTGCGGGTTGGTACCAATACACACGCCCTCCCAAAGCTTGCGCCCAGCAGGACGTGTGGTCTTGGTGCCTGTTCCCTCCATTTGGACTCACGTTCTCCAGTTGCGGGGCCAGGTCCAGTCAGATTTTTCAAACCTTGCCTCCTCTTTCTTTCTTTGGCGGAGAATATTGGGAATGGGCTGAGTTTAACTCGGTTTTCTGAACCTCATGCAAAAACCTTTGCACCTCAGGGTGCAAAAATTTCAGAGGTTACGATCTTGTCTTCGGGACTCGGCTTTAGAGGCAGTCTGTTCCTTGGATATTTCGGAGGAGAATTTTGATGTGCTAGTGCATCTTTTGGCATCTTTCTGGGCCTCAATCTATTGGAAGGTGGCTCAGTGGAAGCGCTTCCAAGGCTTTCAGGTGGGATGAAGTAGAGTCGCAAATAGCAGTAGATCTTCCTTTATCATTACTAATTTACCTTCCTCTGCCTGTATATTATGCACTGGGTTGTGCATGTATTGTCAGCATGCCCCAGATTTCTGTTAATGCCCGCTGAGAGCCGCCTTGGCGAGACTAGGTGGCTATGTCGGAAATGTTTACAAACTGATGTTTACGCTGATAATTGTCGCATTTGTGGGAGGAGGTACCAAAGCCTGCAGTATTTTTTGCAGTTAGTCTTCCAGGCGCTTCACCATCCCCCGCTAATGCACTAGTTGCCCAGGGTCGCAGTGGTGAGATAGCCTTACTGGTGCAAATCGCACATGACAGTGTCTGGCATAGGCGACACTGGCTTTGCGACAGACGGATTCTCTGTTGAGGTGCTCCTACGTTCCCATGGCTCCGAACATTCGTCCCTTGTTGAGAAAGTTGTTTGTGGCCACAGCCCACCGCAAGGATGTTGTGAAGAGCCCAAGCCAGCTGGATGAGCGCTTAGAATGTCTGCTTTGTAAATTTTTGGAAATCGAAGACTGCTCCGAGCCCATTGTGAAGTGGACGAAGCCATGACTTTTTGAAAATAGGAGATTAAAAACTCCAATTCACTTGAAGAAAATATTGCTTAACCACCTATAATAATTTCAATAAAATTATTTCGAGTTTTTCCTTAAATCCAAAATTAAAACATGGTATGATCTACTGATTTCAATAAGAATATAAAAATCTTCCATGGGAAAATGTTTGGAAAAAAATCATAGAAGACCAAAAATTAATGTAGAAAATCAGAGATTTCAACTTTGGATGAGTATTCCAAATATATGGTAACTGCTAGATACCATTTTCTAATTTTAGTTGGTACACATACATTTCAAAAACGGTATGTACTAGAAACAATGATGGTCATCGCTGTGGATTTGCTGTGGATTATTTTTATAAATGTTGTGTAAGGTGTGGGGGTGTTCCACTCTAAGATTATTGGGTAATGATTGGTATTTGTAACTTTTGACCTAGGGCAACTCCAATGAAGGTTTGAGGTGTTCTGACTTGTGAACGTAATGACCAGCACTGAGAATTGGGATGGGTTTAATGAGAAGGTAGGAGATCCGTCGTTAAAGCAGATGAATCCAGCTTCCTGTGCCTCATGTTCTGTTTTGTGTCCCTTTCTATCGCTCGTAGAATTACTCCATGCTATTGATTTGGCGTTTAGGTTGCCCCCTATGATGGATTGGTTTGACAGTGACGCTGCGTAGGTGAATATTGGTCTTAGCTCATGTAGCCCAGCATGCTACAGTCCGAGCTGTCTTTAACCCAGGTCACTGAGATGATGGCAATATCGACTTCGTTGTTAATCAGGTACATCTTGAGAAGGTGTTTGTTGTTTGATTTTTGATGCTTTGTATATTTACTTTTAGGATTTCCATTTTTTTGTGAAGATTGGCTATTAAGCAGTTCTATTTGTGAGACGTCAATCTTTGAATTTTTGTAGTGTTGATAAAGTCCCTTAAGTCCGTGAGGAAAGTGATGATATTGGAGTTTTAATCTGGGTCGTTGTGGATATCCAGTAGGAATGAAGAGTTTTTTCCCCAGTGTGTCAAGTGTGTTTTGTGCTACACTGGAGCACGGAATAGGGGTGGGGGGTGGTAATTATGCAATTTTAGCATAAGAGTGGTATGTATTCATCTAAGATTCTGAGGTGTGGTTGTGTGTGCTATTTGGCATTTGCCAGGCCGGTTCTGGAAAGAAAGAACGGTCATCCGGGTTTGGGAATGCCCTTTAGAGGAAAGATGGGTGTTTAAGTTTTAGCTCCTGCATAGATAGGTTTCTACCACTTTTATTTTTTGGATCTTATAGGCTTTAATTCTAGCTGGATACACCCTGCTTATGGCAGAGTGACCGCAGTTGGCACATTTAATCTTTTGGCAATGCTCCTCCTTGGGATGTTTCCCTCCACATTGGCCACATTTCTCTTGCCCTTTGCAGTGTAGGGCTGTATGTCAAAAGCGGAAACACCTGAAGCATTGGATGAAGTATATCAAAGGCTGCATTTCCACCTTTGAATACATAAAGAAAATTTTTTTCGGGACTTTTTGACCCTGGAACGAAATTTTGACCCTGTTTGTCGGAATGAGCTGACCCTTGTCTTTGGGGTCCTTTTTCATTACTCTAGATACACCTAGGATTGGGATTTCTGAGCTTATATTTTGACTAATTTCCTCTTTTGAGAAGTTGGTGGGGATTCTGAAAATTATCCCCGTCTTACAAATAAAGTGTGGGAAAATTTTAGCACGGTAGCCATTTTCTTCTAGCTTCTCATTGGGCTCTATTATGGAGTTGCTATAGCTGCTGAGCTAAATTGAATTTGGCACCGGCCATAAGCTACTCTTTTAATCTCCAAGATATCGTTGATGTTCAGTTTTTTAAGCGTGTCTGCTAAATGGAATTGAGGGATCGCTTTTCTAGCTGATGATTCGCTAGTTCTATCAAAGCATACCATGAAAATTTGTTTTTTTTTTTTTGTTTTTATTTTTCTCACTTACCCAACAATTTTCTCTGAGACATTGCTTTTCTTTTCACTCACTATTTTTTTACCGTTCGTCGTTTGCGATGCGGCATCGGATTTTGGCGCGCGTGTTTGGACTCCCGGTTTATGTAGTGGTTTCTTCAAACCATTTCTATTTTTCCTTGTTTCCATTGTGCATCCAAGAATTGTTGCCTTCACCTTTCCTTTTTTTAGCTTTCCGGCCATGTCGTTTGATGTTTTTTAAAGAACTTCTTTTTTATACCGACCGAACCGAAGTTTCCCTGTAAAAGTTTCGATTCAGCTCGGTCTGGCAACACTGTCTGTTGCCAGAGAAAAAACCCCCAAAAAGAAAAGAAACACGTCCGTCCTCTTAGGCGCTTGAGTCGCAATATCTCTTTCACTTTCTTTGTCCAAATTCTTCACCAAATGTCTTAACAGTAGACTAAAAATAATACACTGAAAAGAAATTTTTTTTTAAGAAAAAAAAATCTTTTTTTAAACTTGTCTCATTTGATCTTATTGATATTGCACGTGGAGATAGCCCTTGAGATGACGCAACGTTTGATATATCGCTTATATCTGGCATTCGTTAACTCAAGGTATAGTCCTATAAGTGCAGCTACTAATATTGTGCAGCCACCTGTGAAGCCGTTGCGGGTTGGTACCAATACACACGCCCTCCCAAAGCTTGCGCCCAGCAGGACGTGTGGTCTTGGTGCCTGGCGCCGAATCGGCTTACGGTTCCCTCCGTTTGGACTCACGTGCTCCAGTTGCGGGGCCTGGTCCAGTCAGATTTTTGTAAACCTTGCCTCCTCTTTCTTTCTTTGGCGGAGAATATTGGGAATGGGCTGAGTTTAACTCGGTTTTCTGAACCTCATGCAAAAACCTTTGCACCTCAGGGTGCAAAAATTTCAGAGGTTACGATCTTGTCTTCGGGACTCGGCTTTAGAGGCAGTCTGTTCCTTGGATATTTCGCAGGAGAATTTTGATGTGCCAGTGCATCTTTTGGCATCTTTCTGGGCCTCAATCTATTGGAAGGTGGCTCAGTGGAAGCGCTTCCAAGGCTTTCAGGTGGGATGAAGTAGAGTCGCAAATAGCAGTAGATCTTCCTTTATCATTACTAATTTACCTTCCTCTGCCTGTATATTATGCACTGGGTTGTGCCATGTATTGTCAGCATGCCCCAGATTTCTGTTAATGCCCGCTGAGAGCCGCCTTGGCGAGACTAGGTGGCTATGTCGGAAATGTTTACAAACTGATGTTTACGCTGATAATTGTCGCATTTGTGGGAGGAGGTACCAAAGCCTGCAGTATTTTTTGCAGTTAGTCTTCCAGGCGCTTCACCATCCCCCGCTAATGCACTAGTTGCCCAGGGTCGCAGTGGTGAGATAGCCTTACTGGTGCAAATCGCACATGACAGTGTCTGGCATAGGCGACACTGGCTTCGCGACAGACGGATTCTCTGTTGAGGTGCTCCTACGTTCCCATGGCTCCGAACATTCGTCCCTTGTTGAGAAAGTTGTTTGTGGCCACAGCCCACCGCAAGGATGTTGTGAAGAGCCCAAGCCAGCTGGATGAGCGCTTAGAATGTCTGCTTTGTAAATTTTTGGAAATCGAAGACTGCTCCGAGCCCATTGTGAAGTGGACGAAGCCATGACTTTTTGAAAATAGGAGATTAAAAACTCCAATTCACTTGAAGAAAATATTGTTTAACCACCTATAATAATTTCAATAAAATTATTTCGAGTTTTTCCTTAAATCCAAAATTAAAACATGGTATGATCTACTGATTTCAATAAGAATATAAAAATCTTCCATGGGAAAATGTTTGGAAAAAAATCATAGAAGACCAAAAATTAATGTAGAAAATCAGAGATTTCAACTTTGGATGAGTATTCCAAAGATATGGTAACTGCTAGATACCATTTTCTAATTTTAGTTGGTACACATACATTTCAAAAACGGTATGTACTAGAAACAATGATGGTCATCGCTGTGGATTTGCTGTGGATTATTTTTATAAATGTTGTGTAAGGTGTGGGGGTGTTCCACTCTAAGATTATTGGGTAATGATTGGTATTTGTAACTTTTGACCTAGGGCAACTCCAATGAAGGTTTGAGGTGTTCTGACTTGTGAACGTAATGACCAGCACTGAGAATTGGGATGGGTTTAATGAGAAGGTAGGAGATCCGTCGTTAAAGCAGATGAATCCAGCTTCCTGTGCCTCATGTTCTGTTTTGTGTCCCTTTCTATCGCTCGTAGAATTACTCCATGCTATTGATTTGGCGTTTAGGTTGCCCCCTATGATGGATTGGTTTGACAGTGACGCTGCGTAGGTGAATATTGGTCTTAGCTCATGTAGCCCAGCATGCTACAGTCCGAGCTGTCTTTAACCCAGGTCACTGAGATGATGGCAATATCGACTTCGTTGTTAATCAGGTACATCTTGAGAAGGTGTTTGTTGTTTGATTTTTGATGCTTTGTATATTTACTTTTAGGATTTCCATTTTTTTGGGAAGATTGGCTATTAAGCAGTTCTATTTGTGAGACGTCAATCTTTGAATTTTTGTAGTGTTGATAAAGTCCCTTAAGTCCGTGAGGAAAGTGATGATATTGGAGTTTGAATCTGGGTCGTTGTGGATATCCAGTAGGAATGAAGAGTTTTTTCCCCAGTGTGTCAAGTGTGTTTTGTGCTACACTGGAGCACGGAATAGGGGTGGGGGGTGGTAATTATGCAATTTTAGCATAAGAGTGGTATGTATTCATCTAAGATTCTGAGGTGTGGTTGTGTGTGCTATTTGGCATTTGCCAGGCCGGTTCTGGAAAGAAAGAACGGTCATCCGGGTTTGGGAATGCCCTTTAGAGGAAAGATGGGTGTTTAAGTTTTAGCTCCTGCATAGATAGGTTTACCGTTCGTCGTTTGCGATGCGGCATCGGATTTTGGCGCGCGTGTTTAGACTCCCGGTTTATGTAGTGGTTTCTTCAAACCATTTCTATTTTTCCTTGTTTCCATTGTGGATCCAAGAATTGTTGCCTTCACCTTTCCTTTTTTTAGCTTTCCGGCCATGTCGTTTGATGTTTTTTAAAGAACTTCTTTTTTATACCGACCGAACCGAAGTTTCCCTGTAAAAGTTTCGATTCAGCTCGGTCTGGCAACACTGTCTGTTGCCAGAGAAAAAACCCCCAAAAGGAAAAGAAACACGTCCGTCCTCTTAGGCGCTTGAGTCGCAATATCTCTTTCACTTTCTTTGTCCAAATTCTTCACCAAATGTCTTAACAGTAGACAAAAAATAATACACTGAAAAGAAATTTTTTTTTAAGAAAAAAAAATCTTTTTTTAAACTTGTCTCATTTGATCTTATTGATATTGCACGTGGAGATAGCCCTTGAGATGACGCAACGTTTGATATATCGCTTATATCTGGCATTCGTTAACTCAAGGTATAGTCCTATAAGTGCAGCTACTAATATTGTGCAGCCACCTGTGAAGCCGTTGCGGGTTGGTACCAATACACACGCCCTCCCAAAGCTTGCGCCCAGCAGGACGTGTGGTCTTGGTGCCTGGCGCCGAATCGGCTTACGGTTCCCTCCGTTTGGACTCACGTGCTCCAGTTGCGGGGCCTGGTCCAGTCAGATTTTTGTAAACCTTGCCTCCTCTTTCTTTCTTTGGCGGAGAATATTGGGAATGGGCTGAGTTTAACTCGGTTTTCTGAACCTCATGCAAAAACCTTTGCACCTCAGGGTGCAAAAATTTCAGAGGTTACGATCTTGTCTTCGGGACTAGGCTTTAGAGGCAGTCTGTTCCTTGGATATTTCGGAGGAGAATTTTGATGTGCCAGTGCATCTTTTGGCATCTTTCTGGGCCTCAATCTATTGGAAGGTGGCTCAGTGGAAGCGCTTCCAAGGCTTTCAGGTGGGATGAAGTAGAGTCGCAAATAGCAGTAGATCTTCCTTTATCATTACTAATTTACCTTCCTCTGCCTGTATATTATGCACTGGGTTGTGCCATGTATTGTCAGCATGCCCCAGATTTCTGTTAATGCCCGCTGAGAGCCGCCTTGGCGAGACTAGGTGGCTATGTCGGAAATGTTTACAAACTGATGTTTACGCTGATAATTGTCGCATTTGTGGGAGGAGGTACCAAAGCCTGCAGTATTTTTTGCAGTTAGTCTTCCAGGCGCTTCACCATCCCCCGCTAATGCACTAGTTGCCCAGGGTCGCAGTGGTGAGATAGCCTTACTGGTGCAAATCGCACATGACAGTGTCTGGCATAGGCGACACTGGCTTCGCGACAGACGGATTCTCTGTTGAGGTGCTCCTACGTTCCCATGGCTCCGAACATTCGTCCCTTGTTGAGAAAGTTGTTTGTGGCCACAGCCCACCGCAAGGATGTTGTGAAGAGCCCAAGCCTGCTGGATGAGCGCTTAGAATGTCTGCTTTGTAAATTTTTGGAAATCGAAGACTGCTCCGAGCCCATTGTGAAGTGGACGAAGCCATGACTTTTTGAAAATAGGAGATTAAAAACTCCAATTTACTTGAAGAAAATATTGGTTAACCACCTATAATAATTTCAATAAAATTATTTCGAGTTTTTCCTTAAATCCAAAATTAAAACATGGTATGATCTACTGATTTCAATAAGAATATAAAAATCTTCCATGGGAAAATGTTTGTAAAAAAATCATAGAAGACCAAAAATTAATGTAGAAAATCTGAGATTTCAACTTTGGATGAGTATTCCAAAGATATGGTAATTGCTAGATACCATTTTCTAATTTTAGTTGGTACACATACATTTCAAAAACGGTATGTACTAGAAACAATGATGGTCATCGCAATTACACGGCCTACATAATTCAATATATGGTAAAATTTGATCGATTTCTTCTCTTAGGTGTACCGCGGAAACTGTGGGTGATAGAACCTATGTTTGTTCTAGACTTTGGTTCAGTGGAGCTTAAAGGTTATGGAGCAGGTGTAATTATGCGTGGAGATTTTTTGCTGTTGGCCTGTGTAATGGAAGATCAATACATACAAAAAACAGCTGAAATGCCGCGGCTAGCTCACAGCGTTTGGGGAATCGTTCCACCGAGTTTATATATACGACGTGATTGCCCGAGCCCAGAAATTCGATAAAGTTCCAAAAGGGTGAATCTCACCGGCTGCTTAGCTCAGTCGACCGACCGCTCGTCCTCCCGTCGTTTCCCAAACACCGTTGCGGGTTGGTACCAATACACACGCCCTCCCAAAGCTTGCGCCCAGCAGGACGTGTGGTCTTGGTGCATGTTCCCTCCATTTGGACTCACGTGCTCCAGTTGCGGGGCCAGGTCCAGTCAGATTTTTCAAACCTTGCCTCCTCTTCCTTTCTTTGGCGGGGAATATTGGGAATGGGCTGAGTTTAACTCGGTTTTCTGAACCTCATGCAAAAACCTTTGCACCTCAGGATGCAAAAATTTCAGAGGTTACGATCTTCTCTTCGGGACTCAGCTTTAGAGGCAGTCCTTGGAACAGTCCTTGGATATTTCGGAGGAGAATTTTGATGTGCCAGTGCATCTTTTGGCATCTTTCTGGGCCTCAATCTATTGGAAGGTGGCTCAGTGGAAGCGCTTCCAAGGCTTACAGGTGGGATGAAGTAGAGTCACAAATAGCAGTAGATCTTCCTTTATCATTACTAATTTACCTTCCTCTGCCTGTATATTATGCACTGGGTTGTGCCATGTATTGTCAGCATGCCCCAGATTTCTGTTAATGCCCGCTGAGAGCCGCCTTGGCGAGACTAGGTGGCTATGTCGGAAATGTTTACAAACTGATTTTTACGCTGATAATTGTCGCATTTGTGGGAGGAGGTACCAAAGCCTGCAGTATTTTTTGCAGTTAGTCTTCCAGGCGCTTCACCATCCCCCGCTAATGCACTAGTTGCCCAGGGTCGCAGTGGTGAGATAGCCTTACTGGTGCAAATCGCACATGACAGTGTCTGGCATAGGCGACACTGGCTTCGCGACAGACGGATTCTCTGTTGAGGTGCTCCTACGTTCCCATGGCTCCGAACATTCGTCCCTTGTTGAGAAAGTTGTTTGTGGCCACAGCCCACAGCAAGGATGTTGTGAAGAGCCCAAGCCAGCCGGATTAGCGCTTAGAATGTCTGCTTTGTAAATTTTCGGCGATTTTTCTCCCTCGAAAGGAAGCTTTGCCGTCAGCCTCAATTAAAGGATCAGTATGATGCGTTCAAAAAGAATTATTTAGATTTGGGGCATATGTCTCCAGTTCGGCCTAGTGCACGACAACCAAGCTTAGGGTTTTTTCACCTCTGGGTATTCGTTGAATGACGTGTTGATGTCTGATCCAGTTATCCCACCGAAGCTGCTGCACATGCTTCTAAGGTTCCGTTGCTATCGAGTGGCCATCACAGGAGATATTTGCAAAGTATACTGATGCGACAGAGTTTCCCCGAGGTGAGCTATCTGCAGCGCATTCTTTGGTGCAATTCCACTCAGGATGAGTTGCAGGTTTTCAAACTGGATACTCTCACTTATGGATCAGTTGGCAGAGGATGAGCTGTTTTTGTTTCCAAAGGGTGCCAAAATTGTGCTTCGCGATTGTTGGCACCTAGTGCCAAGACCTTCTACCCTATATGCACACATAGTAATTTGATCCTATCAATATGCATCAGCATTTCGCAATATAAAAAACCACTAACCGATTTTCTCACCTATAAACAATTAGTAATAAGCATAAAACTATATCCAACCTATTAACCCAGCACTAGTAGACGGCGCCAAAAGCAGAAGCAGCATATCAGCGGGAAGAATGACCGACTGACCGATGCAAGTAAAAACCAGCCAGCTAAGCCGAAATGCGCAAGCAGTACATGAACAAACAATCTGAGTCAGCAGACTCAGAGGTGGGTGACCCTGGCATTAACCTTAGTTTAGCACGTCCAGAACTTTGACCTTTCTTAGATTTAATGATGTATAATTTAGCATCTTATATAAGAGTTATTCTTCTGAAATAAAGACAGTTCCGAAATCAGAGTCAATCGTCTCGTTACTCAGTGTCTGAACCACGGCACTTAAAATCAACCTACTTCTAGTGATCCTGTGTAAAACGGTTCACAAGTAGAATCCGCGGCATACCAGTCTACTTCTAGTGTTGCTCCCGTGAAACGAACCACAAGTTGACCCCGCGTCACCTCCTTACTTCTCGTGTTGCTCCCGTGAAACGGACCACGAGTTGATCCCGCGGCATACCAGTCTACTTCGAGTGTTGCTCCCGTGAAACGGACCGCCAGTAGACCCCGCGGTACCTAACTACTCCAAGTGTTGCTCCCGTGAAACGGACCACGAGGAGACCCCGCGGCATACCAGTCTAGCTCGAGTGTTGCTCCCGTGAAACGGACTGCCAGTAGGACCGGCCGATAAGGAATCAGCCGAACCACCATACCACCCGTACCTGAGGAAAACCACCCCAGGACTTCAAGCACATCAACTCATGCCTGATCACAGCAAGCGTCTGGCCAACCCGAGCAGTCCCTTGCAGAATCCAGGTAAATTTAGTCAGGACTATTTACGGTTTTGACTACGACTCCGGGACCTACCGTTACTCCCGTGAGTTCAAGTTTGACGTAGTTGCCGCATAACGCTCTACGGACGAACAGCGATTCTTTTTCAAGTGCTCTCTAACGTGCCGGATGAAGATCGGGATTCGTTCCTAAGGCTTGATGATGTTAGAAATTTTACGAAGACTCTGGGCCTCGCTTGGGATCCTGCTCCTGATCGCTTGCTATTTTCGTTTGAAGGGCTTAAGTCAACCTCGTAGCCCACTTGGCGCATCATGTTTTCTTAAATCGGCCGGTTGTATAATATTTCTTCAGATGCTATACCGTGGGATGTTTTCCTGGGATGAAAGTCTGCCTCAAGCTCTTCACTCCGATTGGGAGATAATTTGTTGCAGCTTCACCATGGCGCAGCGTGCTGAATTCCCATGGATTTTGCGACGCCAGTATCGAGGCTTATGGTACTTGCATTTATGTACAGCAATTGTACTTGCATTTATCGAAGGGTAAAAAGTCAGAGAGTCATTTACCCTGCTCAGAGTCCCGAGTCGCACCTCTAAAAACTTTTACGGTGCTGAAACAGGAGTTATCTGAAGCAGAGTTGCTGGCTCGTTTTATGTCGGAAGTAGCTCAGTTGAAGGTCTACGATGGGAAGTATTTCAGCTGGTGCGATTCTGCTGTGGAGCTGGCCTGGATTCGGTAGGAGCCCGCTCCCTGTAATGTTTTCGTCGCCAATCGGTATTCGCCAATACAGTAGTTGACGTCTTTGAACCCGGCAGACATCCTGTCGCGTGGTGCTCTTCCCAAGAAGTTAATTGCTGATAACCTGTTGTCTCATGGTCCTGCGTTTCTTCTTTGACATCAAGATCAGTAGCCAGCAGCAGTTCCATCTAAAAGACAAACTTTTGAGCTAAGTGCAACTATTCTGCTAATCCAATCTCCGTACGTTGACGTGACAGCTGATTTAAAGTACGTCAATTCATTTCCAGCATTCTGGAGTCCCTGGTCAAGATGGATTGTCTCGAGTTGCGGTGATTAGAACCACATCTGAAACTATCAAGCGCGCAGTGCCTATTGCCCCTTAAGGATGAAGTTGAAAAGCAGTCCTCATATGGGGGGAGAATTTTGGGTCAGGCAGCTGCCACGACATAGATTAGATCACTAAAATATAATAAGTTTTTATCGCCTTAGTCGGTCGTAAGCCGACTCATTCTCGGCCGCTCGACTTCAACTGGCATATGTTTTGTAAGTTTGGTCGCCCTCTCGCTAATAGAAAGTGTAGCCCCGCAAATTTTCAAGGCGTTCTCACTCTCGCCCTTTATCTCAGTGCATACACATCATAAATTGGAGCTTTTGTCTCACTTCTAAAACAATAACGTTCTAAAAATAAATAATTTCGTATTATAATTTAGATAAAACGTCATTAAAAAATCGCAATGACCAAGCACTGGGTAAACTGGTAATGATTGGGCTTAGTCTCTTTTGAACTAAACACTATATTCAAACCTATAAAAGCCCATGAAAACTAACTTCTCGAAATATTTCAGAATCCTTTCAGCCAACATCACACCAAACAATATCTTCTACAAGTGCCGTCTTCTGGGAAATAACGGGATTCCTCTCCCCTCTTCTAGTAATAGCATACGCGGGTGACGTTGCAATCCTTTTCAGAGGAAAATACCATGAATTACTTTGTGACCTCATGTGCGCAAAACAAATTCTCGCCACTACTTTCTTCTACTGAACGACCCTCTAGTTCCTATCAGCATAGGCTTCTATACTCCTAGGTACGACAACATATAAAAACTCCTTGAAATGAAATGAACTGGCCCAAACCCGGCCCAAAAAATACAATAAGATTCTATACAGATGGGTTGAAATTAAAAAACAAAGCAGGAGGAGGAGTATACCCCGGACAATTAGGCATCAGAGCCTGTCTCATATTTCCTGATCATTGCAGCATCTTCTAGTCAAAGGAGATGTACATTAAGGAAGCACTTAAACACTTAAAAAAATATAGCATCAAAAACGGCCATCAACTATAACTCAAGAAACTCAAAAACGGTCCCAGACTGTAGGTAATCTCTACAAATGGCCCAACAGTATGTTACCTGTTTGGCCGTAACCGGTAATATTCCGCTAGACCGGAATATTCAACATTATTTTGCAGCTAAAGCTCATCTTCCAACGGGGGGAGTATGTCGGATCAAGCAGGCGCCGGAAATTTGGCCGGCCATAATTTATTGAATTTGTGTATCTATTCTTTATCTTTGTCTCTATTCTCGTCGCCCGCTTTCGTGCATTCGAACGGCCCCCTGCATCTGCCGTCATGCGCAATATTTGTCTCGCTCTCTCGCGGTATCTCTCGGTCGCTCCGAAGCATCAAGCGTTGAGCCGTGCTCCCGCGTCTATAATTCTTATTCGGTCGTCAATCCTACGCAGTCACATACATATGTCATATGTTCTATATATAAACCAAATCATTTAAATAAATTTTAATCATACGTAGAAATATAAAGTTCCTTGTTTTTTATTAAAGGCTAGATTTGGAACATTAAATAAAGCTCCTGAAAACGCTCGGCAACTGAACAGGTAATATTTATCCGCTATTGTATTCGTTTCTAATCTTCTGTCTGATTGTGACCAGCTGGTAGCTCTGGGTGACTTTAATATCCCCGAACTTATGTGGTCTAATGTTGATAGTTCACCGTCTTCGTATATAGTTCCTCGAATCGTATATACGAGTAGTACGATCCTATACGATCCTTATGAGAACTTGACTATCAAATCGATGTTCTACTAAAAATATTGGAAACAGTCCCAAGCGTCTTTAAAAAAAAGAAACGTTGTGTCATTTCCAATCTTTCAGTTATATGGAAGCTATAGGATATAGTCGACCGATCTCGTTCCGACTTATATACACCTCTCAAACGTTTACAAAGATTGATGTCGAAAGCTTTAAAACTGAGAGACTAGTTTGCGTAGAAACAGACAGACGGACATGCCTATTTCGACTCAGAAGGTGATCCTGATCAAGAATATATATACTGTTTAGGGTCGGAGATATCGTATTTACTGTGTTGCACATTTGACAAAAATTAAAATACCCTCTGTGTTTGGTCATTGATATTTTTCAATGACTTTTATCCAAAATAAAAACAAAGTAATTATTTGTTTCACCACGTTATAAAAATGTTTGTTTATTCGCATATGAAATCGAGACAGAAAGCTCCGATTTATGATGCGTATGCACTGAGATAAGAAGTACAAGTGGGCCCGCCATTTAGCATAGGACGGGCGAAAGCTCGTTAACTTAATACAACAATTAAATAAAGCCGAGCGGCCGAGAAGAGTCGGCTTGCGTCTAGCAACAGCGATTAGAAAAGGACTATATGAATGACTATATTATATATATATGTTACATTTATTTATATATGATTCGATTTATGCCGTGGCTGCTGCCTGACCCGATATACTCCCCCCAGTTGAGGCCTTTCCTTCAACTTCATCCTTAAGGGGCAGTAGGCAAAGCTTGGTCACTGCGCGCTTGGTTGTTCCAGAAGCGGTTCTAACCACCGCCACTTGGGGCACTCAATCCCGACCAGGGACTAGAGCCAGAATTCTAGCCAACGGCCACTTCATGGGGGGTAGGTTCTCGTCCTTGACTAGCACCACATCGTTAATCGCCAAGGCAGGCGCGGACGCACGCCATTTGGAGCGCTGCTGAAGAAGGCTTTTCACAACGTCCTTGCGGGCTGTGGCTACGAACGACTTTCTCTCCAGTTGTGAACCACCGCCACACACAACCCATCCAAGCCGGGTTTTCTGCAGCACCGGTAGGCCAGCTGAGAGCTGGATTTGACCAACACACAGCAGATCATAGAATAGACTGGCTCCGATAAGTAAATCGATCCGCTGCGGTCGAAAGAACTGGGGATCAGCCAAAGTGAGGTTTGACGGAATATTCCAGCTGGAGACATCCAAGCTAAAACTAGGCTAAAGGTCCGTGATGTTGGTGGCGATTGCAGCGTTGACGAGGGCCGAATATCCAGAGCAATAGGATCGTAGGAGCACATCAACAGAGAATCCATCTGCCGCGATGCCAGTGTCACCAATGCCCGACACTGCCACGTACGATTTGCGTCTACGAAGCTGATGCTGACTAGCCAGTCGTGACGTAATCACGTGCACCTGCGATCCAGAATCCAAAAGAGCCCGGCATGGAACAAAAAACCCAGAACGACTCCGAATAAGAATGTTCGCTGTGGCCAGTAAGGCTATCTCACCGCTGCGACCCTGGGCAACTAGTGCATTAGCCGTGGATGGTGAAGCGCCTATTGGCTCGGCGCACTCGGCTGCGGCTGATGTAGATGGCACAGCAGAAGGCTGGTTGCTGGAAGGCTGGAACTCCAAAAAATGCAACAGACTGTGATGCCTCCTCCCACAACTGCGACAATTATCAGCGGGGCACTCACGAAGGTGATGGCCAGTTTGGAGACATTTCCGACATAGACCTAGTCGCCTAGCCTCGCCAAGGCGGCTCTCAGAGGGCAATGATAAAAATCTTGAGCATACAGAAACTACATGGGACCACCCACCGCATAATATACAAGCAGAGGCAGGTGAATTAGTAATAATAAAGGAGGCTCTACTGTTATCTGCGACTCTACGTCTTCCCACCTGAGTGCCTGGCGCGTAAGCGGCCAAGGCCACATCCATAGCCTCCAAAGTCCTGCAACGCTGTTCCAAAAACTCTGCCATCGACTCCCAAGTAGGGATGAGATCCGAGTTTGAGGCATTTTGACCTTCCTCCCACTTGGCCTGAGTAGCTGGATCCAACCTTTGAAGAAGTACCTGAACAATGATGCAGCCGGCGATCTGAACTGTCGTCCCCAAATTTTTTAAAGCTCGCATATGGGCATTAAATTTATCGGACAGCCCTCGAAGCGCTACCACAAAGTCACCTTCCAATAGATTGAGGCCCAAAATCTCGTTCACATGAGCCTGAAATATCAACCGACGGTTAATAAATCGATTCTCCAAAAGCTGCACTGCGACATCATAATTCTCCTCGGAGATTTCCAAGGAACGGACTGCCTCTAAAGCGGAGTCAAGACAAGATCGCAACCTCTGAAACTTTTCCACCTTACTTATATAAGGATTGCAGCCTACGATCGTCGAAAAGACCGAATGAAACTCAGCCCACTCTGAATATCCTCCGCTGAAAGTAGGAAGAGGAAGAGGAGGCAAGGCTTGAAAACTCCGACTAAGCGCTGGTTCCACCTGAACACTGGAAACTCCGCTGGCAAGGGTGGAATGGGCAGCAAATCGAGCAGAGCGCAACGACGTCTCATGCTCGATTTCGCTGCTTATTTCAGCAATGTCTAACTCTTCAAGCTCCCCGTGGATGGCCTTAAAATGGAGTTCATCGCCACTATAATTGAAACGCTCAATTTAGGTAAAAACACGAACAAATTAATTTTGGCGCCAAAATTATAGTTATTGTTTATTTTATTATATTTAATTATATTTGAACGCAGCGAACACGATTTATCCCACTGTGCGCTCAGAACCGTACACTGAGTTGTGGAATGTATATATATATGAACGCTTGTGTGAGTCGAATGCACTTGCAATTGGAACGTATTTATGTATGTATGTATGTATGCTGGCGGACCGGATAACAATTGTATGTATTTTATTTATTTATATTATTAAATGATTTATGTATAAATACAAAATAATTGTAAGCTAGCAGATTGAAAATTTTTACAGATTCTAAGTATGGCTAACTAATGTTGTTTAATTCATATACGAATATGTTTCTATATAACTTTATTTAAACTCTGATACTTGGGAATTGTCATAAAAATATCGGACGTCTTTATTTCATATTTCCGAAATATCTCCAGTACTCTATCTTACCAAATAGTCCTTTAGACCGGCGATCTTTAACATGATCTATATTCGAAAGACAGTAACCCATTTAATGAAACATTTCATATTACATAAATTGTGCTAAACAATGTTTTACTCGGACGCATATACTCGGGATATACATATAACTACCTTTTCTTTTTATAAGACTATGTTATTTTTCGACGTTTTAATATCATATCATATAATGCGTCCAATCCTTCTTGTAGGCCTTCGCCAGTTATAGCACAGGTCGGTTGTATATACCAACCCTTCGATTGGAAGTTATTAAAAGCAGTCCCATTATATTTTTGGTTACGAAACCTATTGTTTGATTGGTTTTGAATATATTGGTCCAATCGAGTAGAATCGGAATAAATAATAGGTGTGCTAGAGACTTTGTTCATTGATGAGTTTTCTTCAATATTTTGAGCAAGATCCGGCGGTATATTAACCACAGATGTAGAATATTGAATATTTTTTTCTGTTGGCAATAAAGTCTCAATATATCTTTGGTTTGAGACGCTGCAGCCGATTAAATTACTGGATGGTGAGTTGGACCTTATCATCGCGTTTTTTGGAACTATACTATAAAGTTCATTTAATCCTAGAAGTTTCTCAAGTTCTTTTGTCCCGCAAGCGTTTGGCAGATCCTGCTTATTAGCCAATAGCATTACCGGAATACCCTATGAAAGAAAAATTATACATATCAATTGAAAAGTAATAATTTTCCAAAAATGTTTGTTATATAATATAGCCATAAAAATCGGAATAGACAATTTTATGTTATTTATTTCGACATTTTTACATTCGCTTGCTTCTATAAATAAATGGGTTTTGCTAAAATAGCTGGTTTTTAATGAATAACAATAAGCACACATAAAATTTAACGTCCGTAATTTTGTCAACTCTGTCAAGTTTTCAACTCTGGTGTCAAAGTCTTGAATCTATTGGCCTTGCGTATTTAAAGCAGAATTTAATAGAATTTATAATATAAAATATTTATATAGATAATAATATGCAATGTATGAGTATAAAAATATTTAATATTGCTGCCATTATGTTGGTTACCTACAATATCTACAAAGGCCTTCTTAAAGGCGCTGAGGTTTCTTATTTTTTTCATTATGTAAAAAATCATCCTTAATTTAAGGCAGTCCTGTGCAGCATACGCCCACAGCCCCTGTGGCGTACCCGAAGCTCTGGCAACGTTGGAGTTAAAGAATCAAAAGTTTAAGCTTTAGTGTTAAACGTATGTTAAGTCAGCCGTTAGGTGCCTTACGTTTTATTTATTGTTTAATACTCGAGGGAAGCACCAACTTTTTCATAGATGGAGGCTGGCCTTGCAAAAAGGTATCTGTAGCTTCAAATACTCGGTACCATCATCATTGAACATCATTGTTTTTAGTACATATAATTTTTGAAATGTATGTGTATCAACTATAATAAAAAAATTACATGAATCAGTAACCATTGATGTAGAGAGTGGACGTGTTTCTGTGCTGCTCCGCCAGCAGCTATGCAAATACAAGAAAACTCATTGAAAAAGCAAAAGAAGTGGTGTGCTCTAGAAATCTCGAAAGGACGCTTTTGGACACACATAAGTCTCGAGTTTATAGTGTCCAATAACTAACACAAAATCAAAATTTATTAAATTCAAAAATTGAAATGCCATCACGACAAACTAAACCAACTAAGCTTGAACACATTCATTTAAAGAAATAAGATCGGCCCCCTGCCTGCAGTACCTAACATAAGCAACCACAACATGCACGAAAGTAAGCTCTCTGTCCCAGAAACAGCGTAGACGATCTTCCAATGCCTATTTCTCATTCGTCGCAAACGAAGAGCGAGCAAGATCATGCTCTCCCGCTCTCCCAGGCACAAGCAGTGGAGTAATCTGGAGTGCGCAGTGCACCTCCCCAGCTCTATCATCCTCTGGTCTATCAACTCCGTTATATTTGCCTACAACGAGCACTACTACATCGATTACCACATCGTGCACATCAACTACAACAGCAACATCGGTAGCTGTTTCTCAGCCCTCATACGGAAGTTCCCAAAGCCAAGCAAAAGCCCCCACCCATTTACATACGTGATCAAAACTGCAGCGATATGGTAAACTGTCTCGCTAAGCTAATTGGAAATAACAATTTTCATATAATGCCACTGACCAAGGGCAATATACGGGAGACCAAGCTCCAAGTCTACATGGAGGAAAATCATCGCTTAGCCACGAAATACTTATACAACAACCAGAAAAAATATTACACCTACCAATTGAAGAGCAGCAAGGGCCTTCAAGTGGTCATAAAGGGTATTGAATCGTCGGTACCAATAAAAGAAATCATCGAAGCCCTTTCAAGCGCAGGTTTTAAAATTAAGGGAGCCATTAATGTCATCAACAGACAAAAGGTCCCCCAACCTATGTTCAAAGTTGAGCTGCAACCTGAAACGAAAACAACTCCTAAAAATATGATTCATCCCATATACAAACTACAGTATCTTCTGCATAGAAGAATCACGGTAGAGGAACCTCAAAAGCGCAACCAACCTCTACAGTGTTCAAACTGCCAAGAATATGGACACTCAAAGTCGTACTGCACCTTGCGTGCAGTCTGTGTGGCTTGTGGATTCCTCCATGACACTGCCAGCTGTACCATAAATAAAACCGACCATAACTCTAAGAAATGTGGCAGCTGCGGTGGAAATCATACTGCCAATTACAGGGGATGCCCAGTTTATAAAGAGCAAAAAAATCGTATGAATACAAAAAAACCCTTACAACAACGTTCGTTTGCCATTCACACTAACCACCAAACCACCACGGCATCTTTGACTACACCTGGAGTTTCTTTCTCTAGCGCTCTACGATGGCCAGGACTACTAAATGGTGTAGGTTCAGCACCACTGGAACCTGAAACTATAGGATATCCACCTCCGCCGAAATAAAGGGTATCGAAGGAATGTTGTCCACACTTATAAGTCTAATGGTCACAATGCAAAATAATATGCAGGAGCTCCTGCGAAACCAAAATCGACTAATGGAGCTTTTGTCAAACAAAAATCCAATTAGATGGCTTATTTGAGAATCTGTCTATGGAATGTTAACGGCATTTCAAAGCGCAAAAATGAACTTAAGACATTTCTTGATGATAATAATATTGATATTATGCTCCTCTCCGAAACTCATCTAACGAACAAAAACAACTTCTATCTGACGGGCTATATATTTCATGCATCAAATCATCTAGATGGGAAGGCTCATGGAGGAACTAGGATCTATATAAAGCAGCGCATAAAACACCATTCTCTCCAACGAGTTGCTACAAATTCCTTGCAGTCAACTTCAATACGAATTCAAACTGTGGGAGGTCATCTAAACCTAGCTGCAATATACTGCCCACCACGTTTCTGCATATCTGATATGGAGTTTATGCAATTCTTTGATACACTAGGCGATTGCTTTAAGGCAGGCGGCGACTACAATGCCAAGCACCCTCACTGGGGTTCTCGCCTAACCAACCCAAAGGGTAGACAACTATACAACGCTTTGATACACCCAGGAAATAAACTAGACTTTCTATCACCGGGAAAGCCTACATTCTGGCCACGGAAGAAGCCAGACCTAATTGACTTTGCGATCACTAGAAAAATTCCACAAAGCATCATTCGAGCCGAACCTTTGGATGACCTATCGTCTGACCATTCAGTTGTCCTTCTTCACCTATTTCAACATGCCGAATTACAAAATAATCAAATTTATCTCACATCAAAAGGGACAAACTGGCTTAGGTACAAAAAGTACATAAGCTCTCACATAAACATAAGACCGTCAATTAACTGTAGCAAGGACATTCAAGATGCAGTCAACCACCTGGAAGACATGACGACCTCAGCAGCAAAGCTCTCGACTCTTGCGACCACAGAAAAACCTCCATACTCCGCCACAAATTCCTATATAGAAAATCTAGTCTGGGAAAAGCGGCAGCTCCGCCGTGAATGGCATGCAGATCCCCTTCTTCAAAGAAAAGGCTAAAAACAGCGACACGAAGGCTCACAAAGGACCTACGGAGCAGAGAAGAACTTGCTCAAAAATCATACATAGAACAGCTTTCCCCAAAAAGTACCAGGTGTCCTCTATGAAAAGCCCATCCTAACTTAAAGCCGCCCATAGAAGCAGATATGCCCCTTCGAAAACCAGATGGATCTTGGGCGCGCAGCGATGAAGAAAAAGCAAGCGTCTTCGCTAGTCACCTTTGTAAAGTTTTTACTCCAAATCAAGCAGCCTCTCCTTTCATTCTTCCAGAGCTACCAATTCCAGATCCAATTCCAGCTATAGAATTTCAAACAACCGAAATCACTAAGGTCATCAAAGAGCACCTCAAGCCATATAAGTCTCCAGGGTATGACCTCATTGCGCCGTAAATGATTACGCTATCAATTATATAAAAATTCTATTTAACTCTATTACAATGCTTGGCCACTTCCCCCAACAATGGAAAAAATCCATTATAATAATGATACCGAAACCAGGGAAAAACAAAGCTTTGGCCTCTTCATATAGACCAACTTTCATGCTTATCAAAGCTTTTTGAGAAACTTCTACTGCTCCGTATCTCGCCTCATATGACTTTGAATAATATAATTCCTGAACACCAATTTGGCTTCCGAGAAAATCATGGCACCATAGAGCAGGTGAACCGTATCACATCTGAAATTCGAACCGCCTATGAACAGCGAGAATACTGTTCTGCTATATTTCTGGACATATCCCAGGCATTTGACCGAGTCTGGCTGCAAGGACTTATGTATAAAATACAACTATTACTCCCACAAAACTGTCATGAGCTGCTCAAAACATACCTGTTTAATGTAATGTTAATGTGTTCACTGTAAAACAAAAAATCTTTACAACAGAAGAGTTCGAAATTAAGGCGGGCGTACCCCAATGAAGCGTCCTAGGCCCCACCCTATATCTTCTATATACAGCAGATATCCCAACAGACCAGCGTCTAACTATGTCAACATTTGCCGATGATTCAGCCATACTAAAAAGATCTAAATGCCCGCTGGAGGCAACCAGAAGCCTCTCCTCTCACCTTGCACTAATAGAAAAGTGGATGGCGGACTGGCGTATAAAGATAAACGGTGAAAAATCTAAACACATTACCTTTACTCTCAACAGACAAAACTGCCCCGCTCCAACTCTAAACAATACCATACTCCCCTCTGTAAATGAGGTCACATATCTCGGCGTCCACCTGGACAGGCGTCTTACGTGGAAAAAACATATTGAAGCAAAACGGGACCAATTAAGACATAAATCCAGAGGGCTGCACTGGCTTATCAATCCTCGTTCCCCACTTCGACTGGAATATAAAGTACTACTCTACAATTCAGTCATAAAGCCTATCTGGAAGTATGGCTTCGAACTTTGGGGCAATGCAAGCAGTAGCAATATAGACGTTATCCAAAGGGCACAGTCTAAAGTGCTCAGAACCATCACAGGAGGTCCATGGTATATTAGCAATGAAGATATCCATAGAGACCTAGTTATACCTCTCGTCAAAGTCGAAATTTCTCAACTCCAGGAAAAATACAAAAGGAAACTCTCTACGCACCAAAATCCTCTAGCCAGATCACTAAACCAAGTTAGTCAACAATCCCGATTAAGAAGAAATGACCTTCCAGCCCGTTGACATCGGAGGTCCCATAGTAAAGATGTTTACAAAGATAAACTAATTATGTATTAGATTAAGATTTTTAAAATTGTTGTTAGTCTCTTAATAAGATAAGATCCAACAAATAAAAGATAAAAGTATGAAAAAAAAAAAACTTCCCAATTGTTACATCAAAAACTAACTTTTGTTTCATTAATTTAAGAATTTTACCAAATAAATTGTTAATTTAAGCCCATATGAATTATGGGTGTTAACAAAATTTTTTCCCAAAACAAAAAAAGAAGAAGAAAAAATGGAGAACGAAAAGTATAAAAGTGTAAAGATCTTTCTCAAAATAAAAAAAGATAAAGGAAAAATAGATAGAAAAAAAGTAAAAATATAAAAATAAAGTAGCAAAGATTTTCCTCAAAATAAAAAAAGAAAATACGAGAAAGTCCGCTAGGTGCCGCCACGCATCTAATATTATTAGATATATAGCGGATCGTATATAGTTCACCGATCCTTATGAAATTTAGCATATCGAATTATTTTGCCCAAAGAGGAACCCCCATTGAAACTCCCATCCTTCTAACTTAAACAAGAAAGGAAAGCTAACTTCGGGCGGAGTTCGGCTCCTTCGGTTTATATACCCTTGCAGTTGAGTCGCAGTCCGCTAGGTGGCGCCACGCATCTTATATTATTAGATATATAGCGGATCGTATATAGGCGAGTTATATGGCAGCTATAGGATATAGTCGACCGATCCCGGCCGTTCCGACTTATATACTGCGTGCAAAGGAAAGAAGGATGTGTGCAAAGTTTCAACTCGATAGCTCTAAAACTGAGAGACTAGTTTGCGTAGAAACAGACAGACGGACAGACGGACATGCTTATATCTACTCAGAAGGTGATCCTTATCAAGAATATATATACTTTATAGGGTCGGAGATGTCTTCTTCACTGCGTTGCACACTTTTGACCAAAATTATAATACCCTCTGCAAGGGTATAAAAATAAGAGAACCACCGCGAAGACATTCGCGAGTGGCAAGAATTATAAACAAAACAAGAAAGGAAAGCTAACTTCGGGCGGAGCCGAAGTTTATATACCCTTGCAGTTCAGTCGCAGTCCGCTAGGTGGCGCCACGCATCTTAAATTATTAGATATGTAGCGGATCGTATATAGTCGGCCGATCCTTATGAAATTTGGCATATTGAATTATTTTTCCCAAAATAGAATCTCTACCAAATCCCAACCCTCTAACTTAAAAAACACCAAAGTTATGGCATTTCCGATCAATCAGTTATATGGCAGCTATAGGATATAGTCGACCGATCCCGGCCGTTCCGACTTATATACTGCCTGCAAAGGAAAGAAGGGTGTGTGCAAAGTTTCAACTCGATAGCTTTAAAACTGAGAGACTAGTTTGCGTAGAAACGGACAGACGGACAGACGGACATGCTCATATCGACTCAGGAGGTGATCCTGATCAAGAATATATATACTTTATAGGGTCGGAGATGTCTCCTTCACTGCGTTGCACACTTTTGACCAAAATTATAATACCCTCTGCAAGGGTATAAAAATAATATAAAAAGGGTTTGTGTTGTGTTATAAAAAGAAAGAAACGCAATTACGCACTGCGGCGGTTTGTCACTGGCACATCCGCGAGTGTTAAAATATTGCCGTACATAAAGAAATAAAGAGAGCCAATGTTGTTTTGTCTAATATGGAGTTGCCTTTAAACGGCTCCCCACAAACGTAGGTCCAATGAAAGAGGATGCTTCAAGGGCCTATGGCCGTGGCAAACGGGCGATTTATTCTGAAATTTCTTAATTAGTTTCACAATATAGAATCTTAATCTAAATCTTATTCTTACCGCAGTGTGCCCTCCTACAATAAACAAAACAATGAGAAGGCACTTTTTCGGCGGCATTCACTTTTCCAAAATCAGTAGGCCCGTACTTCAAAGGGCCAAGCTATCGGATACTTAAAAAATATTAGATCCTACTGGATAACTCACTCTGTATCCTCTCCGTCTCGAACACATCTCCAAATCGTCTGGCCTCCCTGTCAGCTCCCACGAAATTCTTGCCGTTGTCACTCCGCAGTTTTCGTATTGGTCCTCTACGGCAAACGAAGTTCCTGATCGCTATTATGCAGGAATCCGTTGACAGGTCATGCGCCAGCTCCAAGTGAATCGCCCTCGTCGTCAAGCACGTGAACAGGGCGACCCAACGCTTCTCTCTGTGACGGGCAACAGGCACCAGCAGTGGCCCAAAGTAGTCAAGTCCAGTATAATTGAATGACCGTAAGGCGCCAGACCTCGCGTTCCGCCGACCTCATCTCGTCGGGAAACGATTCCAGTTGGGCCTGCCTGACTAACAGGTTCTCTGCCGCCTCACACTCCGTTGCAGTGAGTCCATATTCCTCGAGCTCGCTTCTCTGTTTGCGGCACCGCCGCGCAAACCTCAGGACCCAGGCTGTGGTCCTCACCAGGCGACTGAAGCTCGAGAATCTCTGGAACGGGATAACAAATTCATTTGATGCCACCAATGCGAACTCACTAGGCATCTTCTCCTCATTAGGTGCATCCGGAACATGCTCGGTTCCCTCCTCAGGCGATGGCCACCCGCTTGCTGGCTGCCTCAAAAATGCGGGACCGCTTAGCCACCGGGATTCCGGGATAAGGTCCGCCTTGCTCTGCGACCGCGTCGCATCATCCGCTGCGTTGTCAGCTGTGGGCACCCATCTCCACTGGGAAACCTTTGAGGACTCCAAAATCTCCGCCACTCGGTTGCCAACAAACTGCTTGTATCGGCGGTGGGTGCTGTCGATCCATTTCAGCACCGTTCTTGAGTCCATCCATAACACCGTCTCACTGATGTCCACACTGTGCTCCTCCTTGACAGTGTTCATCATTCTGGTTCCAAGGACCACTGCCTGCAGCTCCAGCCGTGGGATAGACATCATTCTCATTGGCGCATACTTCGTCTTTGCGCACACGAAGCTAATCAGCACGTTGCCATCCTTGTACGTGGCCCTCCAATAGGCCACATGCAACTCGATGGTTCGAACTGCTCCACTCCCAAAATAGTGGCGAGGACATCGGAACTGTCCCACGGCGTCCATCTCTCTGCGCCAGGCAGCAAAGGCCCTGCCTATCTCCTCAGGCAGTGGTTCGTCCCACTGGATCTTCTGCCTCCAGATCTCCCGCAGCAACAGCTTTGCTGTAATCATCAGGCAGCAAAAGAACTCCAATGGGTCGAACGTCGACATCAGCAGGCTCAAATACTCCCTCTTTGTAGGGACTCCATCTCCACTTAGAACGCTTTTTGGCACTCGAAGATACTTCACGCTGAATCTGAAGTCATCCGTTGCTACCTGCCAACGCATTCCAAGGATCTTCTGCTCAGCCTTACCTTATCCGACGCTCTTGACCTGTCCAGGTGGTCCCAACGCCGCTTCCACGATGGGTGAGCTGGATGAAAACTGGCATAATTCGAATCGAGCCTCCGCATGTATCTCCTTCACTCGGGTAGATACCGCAATAGATTCGCTCTCCGTAGCGAAACTGTCCACGTAGTCATCGACGTAATGGTGGTCGATGATGGCCTTGACCGCCCTCGGATCTGAATCCCGAAACTTTAGGGCATTCACCGTCTTAACGTAGTTCGCTGTGCTCGGCGAGCAGGCTGCTCCAAACGTCATTACGTTCATCTGGTACACATCCGGGTCTCGATCGTCGTTACCATCTCCCCAAAGGAATCGTTGGGAACATCGATCCTCGGGTCGGATCAGCACCTGGTGGAACATCTCCTTGATGTCACCGCAGACTCTGACTGCTCCTTCCCTGAAGTGGAAGAGCACGGCTGGCAAGGGCTTGTAGTGCTGAGGCCCCTTGTCCAGCGCCGAATTTAACGAGGTTGCAGCATCAAACACAAGCCGGATCTCACCGGGCTTGTTCGGGTTCTCGACACCAAAATGTGGCAAGTACCATAGCTTGTCGCTCTTCACCGCGACCTCATCCAGCTACAGCTTCCTTACATATCCTTTTGACACGTAATCCTTGATGATCCGATCGTATTCCAGCGCCAACTGCCCGTTGCGCTTCAACTTCTTCTCGACGTTGATCAGCCGTCTGTGCGCCATCTCGTAGCTCCGTGGCAGCACAGCGCGGTCGTCCTTCCAGAGCAATCCCGTCTGGTAGCGACGCCCCACTTTCACCGTGGTGTCTTCGAGGATTCTTTGGGCCCGCGCGTCGTCGTTGGCTGCAACCGGTGGCGCAAGCTTCACACCAAAGCATTCCATCTCGAAGTAGTCCTCCACCATCTTTTCCATCGTATCGTCCACTGACACGGCTAGAAGGCAGGACCTCGGTGACGGCGAAGTTGATTGTCCACTTACCGGCCCAAACACAACACATCCAATCTCGGTTGCGGCCGCATACGGTCCTTCTTTGGCAAACCGCCTCATCCTAAGTGGCAATCCCAAATGTCCATGGTCCAGTCCGATGAGCAACTTCGGCACCACGTTGCTGTAGGGCTTCATCGGCAGTCGCGAATCCATATGCACGCCCTGGACATCTCGTCGACATAACGTCTGCATCGGCAGACTCAAGCTCGATACGGCGTACACGTTCCTCAACGGGTGGCGAGTGGGCTTCCCAGCTCCACTTATCTCCAGGCTCACTACGTTGGTGGGCTCCCTGCTGGCCCTTCCTCCAAACCATTGGATGTTCAGCTGTCGCTGCCGCTGTTCGCCTTGCACTCCCAGATCCCACCGTAGCTCGTCGTCGATCATCGTGACGGAGGATCCTTTATCCAAGAGCGCGTATGTGTCCACCTGGCGACCCTGCTCCGTACAGCGTTATTAGCAGTATACGGAACAAAAGTCGGCCTCCTTCGACGTCGATGCTTAGATTCCTCTGTACGGGCTCCTCCGCTGGCTGCGGGGCCCTTCTCTCCAGGCTGTTTCTGGGGACAACCGACTGCTGGCTCCTCTCGTGGTCCCTGTAACCACCTCGGGGCGAAGACCTCCTGTCGGGGCTGCGTCTGGAAACTGCTGACTGCTGGTTTCCTCCGTTGTGGCGCCTGAAGCCACCTCGCTGCTCCGGCAGACGGTGATGCAATCTGCGGCATCCGTTGATCTGGCACTCGCCATGCACAACGCAGGATCTGGACGAATGACCACTCCGTAAGCATGTGAAGCAGAGCCGATGCCTCTTCACCATGCTCCACCTGCCCGGTGGCGAAGCTCCGATGAACTCCCTGCAGCTCGTCGTAGCATGTTGCCCTCCACAAATTGGACAACCTCCATGCCGATCATCCCGCTGCTCGCCTCCGTTCTGGTCAACGCTCGCGTGTAGAACTCGACGCCTCGGCTCCTTTCCCTCGCAATCCAAAATCGTACACTGGATGTTTGCGTACTCCTGTAGCCACGCGCTGAAGTGCGCTACAGTGGGAAAGGGCACGATCGATGCAGCATCCCTGGCCCAATCCACTCGCGTGCTCGTTGGAAGCTTTGCCACAAGCTCCTCTATGAGGGTGGGGTTCCCCAAATGCTGCTCCGCCTTCGCCGACTGCAAGAAGGCCATGAGGTTACTCACTCGGGTTGGAACGATCGGAGGGAACGATCCTCGCCAGGTGCTACTCCGAAATCGGCGGCACCTCTCGCACGCTGTTCAGCTGGCTGCGTATAAGCTGCTCCGGTCGGCCAAACCTAAAGCGCAGCTGCTCCATCACGGCGCTGACGTTCGCAGGGTGAATCAGCAGCGACTTCACTGTCTCGCGTGCTTCATCCTTCAGCGCCTTCAACAACCTCTGGTTGTTCTCCAGGTCCGTGCAGTTGTACGCTTGGGCCGTCTCCACAAATGCACAATTAAAGATGGGCCACTCCTCGGGCTGCCCTCCAAATACAGGCAAGTCCGGGCAGTAGCATAGATAGGGGGGGGATCAGGGGGATCAATCCCCCCCCCTTGGGTCTGAGAATTATAAGATGATATAATCTCAAAATTGAAAAAGAAACACATTTTTACGCGATGACTGTGCAGTACAGCATTATTATTATTATTATCGCAGATTGCGGATTATTATCGCAGTGTAAAATAAAACTTACAAAAAAACAGGATATTATTCTGAGTCATATCCCCCCCCATATCAAAAAGCTATCTACGCCACTGAGTCCGGGAGCCTCCATGGCCCATTCGCTCCTTGGATCCATTCGGCGTCATCGATGCGTAGGATGCAACATACGGCGATGAAGTTGCCGCGTTGTGGATGCTCCCGCCCGGTAGCACGAATCCATGCGCTGTCTGCGCAGCACTTCTAGCGCACATTGGATCCACAGGATGATTGCTACTCATTAGCAATGGCTGTCCACTCCAGGATGGTGGCAGCGTGCAGGCCGCACCGACGTCGCTATGTGGGACCGGCCCGACCCCGTATGTTGGGCCCTCACTGCTCGATGTGGCTAATGGCGGTCAAGCGCCATTTGCGCTTGGGCCAACTGCGATTGGCGCGCGTTCTCCAACGCCGTGATCCTTTCCAGCAGGTACAACGTGAGTGGCTGGCCCCCCTCCGGCTTCGAACTACTCCGACGCTACTGTAGTCACCGTTGTGGCTGGGCGCCGCCGTGGTTATATTCACCTGCGGCCGGTTTCCTGCTCCACCACTCGCTGACTGCTGATCCGCACGCGTTGTTGTAGGGGTGGCTTCCCCTCCGTTCAGCCGGGAACTCCTCCTGGGGGAATGCTGCATCTCCAAATGGTCCAAATATGGCGCTGCCCCAGCGCTCCAAAATGGCGGACCTGTGCCTTCTGGCCGCTGGCTGCGGCCGCTGATGCTTAGCGCTCCTTGCGCCTCCTGACCACTGGCTGCGTCTTCTCAATTGACGCTGGCTGCGTCTCCCTGTCGCTGGCTGCGACTCCGTCCGTACAGTGTTTAGCGCTGACTGCGCCCTCTGGCTGCGTCGCTGGCTGCGATTCCTCTACTCGTACGGGAACTGCGCTCTGTGCGCTCCTGGCAACTCTTTAGCTGATCGTCAAGCCGTCCTCCAGCGCAAGTTGCCATTACAGTCTTCCTAGAAAGATGTTCTTTTTTGTCTAATGTGGAGTTGCCTTTAAACGGCTTCCCACAAACGTAGGTCCAATGAAAGAAGATGCTTCAAGGGCCTATGGCCGTGGCAGACGGGCGTTTTATTCTGAAATTTCTTAATTTCATAATATAGTTTCACAATACAGAATCTTAATCTAAATCTTATTCTTACCGCAGTGTGCCCTCCTACAATAAACAAAACAATGAGAAGGCGGCATTCACTTTTCCAAAATCAGTAGGCCCGTACTTCAAAGGGCCAAGCTATCGGATACTTAAAAAATACTAGATCCTCCCAAATACTAACTCTACCTATCGATTACAATGTTTGACCGTCGACAACCACTGTGAGCATATTCGCGAGTTGCAAGAAGTATAAATCAAAAATAAAGATAAAAATGGCAACCTACTGGAAACGCAAAGAAGTGTGCAATGCACCCAAAAAAAGCTGCCCAGTGGGTTGTGTGTGCAACCGTAGCTGAGTAGGCCTACGAGCCAAAACGAAACAATACGGACCACCGCGCCCAGTGCCAAGGAAATAAAAAGGAACACAAAAAAACCCAGATTGTGTGAAGGAACTTCAGACTTTTGAGGGGGAGCCCGGGAAATGTCCTGGGTTAACAGGGCTCAAGCCATTGTTAATGACTATGAGATCATTATAGGCAAGCCCTTGTATAGGACCATCATTCTCTATATTACGCAAAAAATAAGAGGCTTTCTTCTTACAATGTAGACGATGATAATTGGTCGGAAATTAAGCGGTACGACAAGCAAGACGAATATCAACGAACCCTCGAATATCAACTAAGCCAATTGACACAAGCAGGTAGAACTCTAGAACAATTCTATAACGAGGTCAATAATCACTTTTCCTTGATTCTGAATAAATAAATTAAAACAATCAGATCATGCGCCTAACGTTTGCCTGAGGCATATTCCTTTTGCCTAGAGCTGCAAAACGTATCGGTCAGGGGAAATGCACGTATGGAACACACGAATAGGTTCACCCCATTTCTTCAACCCCGTTACCCAACAAGCGCATCACGCTATGCGCCTCAAATAGCATCCCCACGGTATTCGTCTTTGTTCCAACCACCAATAAGGGCACCAGCGGGCATGAACTTTAACGATAGCTCATCCGGTATCTCGCGAGGTTTTAATAGTTTCCAAGGACCACGACCAGCCATTAAGATGGAGTCAAACCGATCTGGCCAGTCTTATCAGTCCGGCTTTGGCGTACGCCGTGGAAACGACTCTGATGATAGGTCCCTAAATACTTCGCCCGGTTCGAATCTCTTTAGGAAAGCACACAGATTGTACCACATGACGGCGGTTCCGTCTAGCGGGGTGGCAATGCCTGAAAACGACACGCAGAATTCCGCTTGTCAGACTGCTTATGAAGACAATGAAGACCGCTTATGAAGCGGTAAGAGCCCAGGACACGAGCCTCGAGTATGATGTCCCATACCATAAGGCCGACAACGAGAACGCTAACGACGAGGCAAATTTTATGACGGACGCCTATCCAGCGTGCCATACAAAGAATACAACACGAGGAATAGCAACAAGTTAAGGTTTCTTATCGACACCGGCGCGAGTAAGTACTTTGTTAGCTAAAAACACTCCGCTCCACCCCATTACCTACTCCCTTTTACGTTCAATCTGCTGCTGGCAATGTTAAAATCACGCTTTGCTTAGTAGGACGATTCTTTGAGCCCATCGGCAATAACTCGATTACCACCTTCTACGTCCTCCCCGGCCTGAATTCCTTCGACGGTATCATCGGTGACGATACTCTCAAGGAAGCGAAAGCCCTAATTGATCGGAAAATCGATCTCCTGTTAATATCCCCTGGTATCAAACTACACCTCCTGGCAAGATATTCCTCCAATGTCCATGCTCTGATTGATGGCGATCATGATGTCGACACCAATCGAGCGCTAGACAATCTACTTAAAGAATTTGCACCAATTTTTGAACCACTTTCGTCAGGGGAAGCGGTGAATACAACTGTTAAGGCCGAAATACGTACTAGTACTCTAGACCCCATTTTCACTCCTATCATACCCAAATCAAGGCAAGTACAGGAACTCTTAGACGGAGGAATAATAAGACCATCTGTCAGCCCATATAACTCTCCGCTTTGGATTGTCCCAAAAAATCCGAAACCAAAAGGGTGTCACCTAAGTGCTATCTAGGGCGTCGCTAGGCGTAGTGCGTAGACTGCCTGTTATACAGACTTCCGCCATGCGCTGCGACTTTCTGAACCTGTCCCTGCATAAGAAGTTGTCCAGGGCTGGCCACCAGACCACAACTCCATAGAATAAGATTGGTCTGATGATCGCTGTGTATAACCATCTGACTATTTTGGGGGAAATTCCCCATTTCAGGCCTGCCTCCTTGCGGCAGGTATAGAGTGCTATTGCCGCTTTCTTAGTCCTATCTGCGGTGTTTAGCTTCCAGTCCAGTTTCCTGTCTATAGTGATGCCTAGGTCGCACTATCGCTAAGAACTAGTGATTCCCCTAGAAGTTTCGGAAGCCTTAGATTTGGTATCTTGTACTTCCTGGTGAACAGCACGAGCTCTGTCTTGGACGGATTGACTCCCAGCCCGTTCCTTTGCGCCCAGGCCGACAGAACTTTGAGCTTCCCTGTCATTAGGTCGCATAGCGTTTGCGGGTATTTCCCTATGAAGGCGATAGCAACATCGTCCGCGTACGCAATGATCTTACAGCCGCCACCCTCCAAGGATCGTAGTAGGCTATTAACCGCCACGTTCCAGAGTAGTGGTGAGAGTACACCTCCTTGCGGGGTGCCCCTCTTGACGTATCTTCGAATAGTCGAACCTCCAAGAGTAGCCTCGACACTCCTGTTGAACAGAATCTGCCGTATTAGGTCAATTGATCGGTCGTCTATTCCAAGTCCCGTAAGTGCATCAATGATTGAGCACGGCAAGATGTTGTTGAAGGCCCCTTCTATGTCTAGGAAAGCAACAAGTGCGTATTCCTTAAAGTTGATCGCTCGCTCGTTGATCGGCCCCTTTTGTAAGCATGCTGAGAGCATAAGATGTCCCTTGGGTTAATGGTTAGTTGGAGATGGAGACTCAGGAGTCTTTCCATAGTCTTAAGGAGGAAGGATGAAAGACCTTTAGGTCTGTAGTCCTTAGGGGTGCAGTGGGATGGTTTGCCCGCCTTGGGTATGAATACAACCTTCGTGCACAGCCACGCCTTTGGTACCATACCAGTAGTGAAGACTGTACTGAAGATTTTCTTGATCCATTTCCTTAGGTTAATACCGGCCCTGGATAACTGAGCCGGTATAATACCGTCCGGGCCCGGAGATTTGAAGGGTTTAAAGCTTTCTATTGCCCACTTAAGATTTCTGTCACTAAGTAGGTAGTTGAGTAGGCCCTGATGGCCCTGGTTACGCATCTCCTGGGTTGTTTCTTCCGATGAGCAACCCGGGAAGTGTGCATTGACAAGGGTCTCCAGGGATTCCTGGCTTGAGGTTGTCCACCGCCCATCCGTGTTCTTAATATAGCCTACGATGGGGGCTGTAGTAGAGAGAATCTTTCTTAGGCGGGCGGCCTTTGATGTCTCCTGGATATTGGTGCAGAAATTGGCCCAGGCAACCCTCTTTGCCTTACGCAATTCTTTGTTATACCGCCTGAGTTCAGCTTTATAGGCCTCTCACACGTCATCTGTGTTGGTACGGTGCGCGTGGTTAAAGGGCGTGGCCCTACGTGCATTTTTCTTGAAGGGGGCTAGCGACGAGGTCCACCATGGAGGCTTCTTCGATCTGCTGCTACCTAATCTTTTCTTGGGGCAGGCCCTATGGTATGCTTTTGCGCTCGTCGCAGTAAGCTTGCCTACCATGGCGTTAAGGCCCTCGTGGGACTCGATAGTCTCTGAAGGTGGTTCACCTAGGGATCTCTCGAGTATCTTTTTGTAGAGCTCCCAGTTTGCCTTCCTAGGGCTTCGAACTGCTTGCTTGGTGACGTTTACAAAATTTACGACTACCTCAATGTAGCGGTGGTCTGAAAAGGAGTGTTTGTCTAGGACTCTCCAGCTAGTGATTGCATCAGCCAGGGAGTTCGAGAATAGTGTAATGTCAAGAACCTCTCTCCTGTTCTTGACGACGAAGGTGGGTTCTGAACCTCTGTTACCCACTAGAAGCTTGGAGCTGAGGATAAAATCGAAGATTGACTCACCCCTCTCATTTGTGTCCGTGCTTCCCCACTGACTATAATGAGCGTTGGCATCGCATCCTATTAGTAGGTCGATTTTTCTCCTCTCGCTGTCTTCCACTAGCCGCCTAATAAGCGAGTGCGGTGGGGGTCCTGTTTGGTCATGACCCATATATGCCGAGCATATTCTTAGATGGCCGCCTTGGCCTTCTATCGATGCGGCTACATGATCTTCATTGCTGAAATTTGGTAGCAAGAAAATGTTAAGGCTCTTTTTTGCGAGAATGCATGCTCGCTTTTTACCTGTTACATAGCCTGAATTCCGACGTCCCCAAACCAAGAATCCTGTCTCCATGGATCCAGGGTTCTTGGATGAGGGCCACGTCAGCTCCACTCTCTGCGAGATGCCACCTTACTGTGATGGAGATTTATCTGCAGGAATGTCAGAGACATCCTTTAGATTTTCCACCACAGTAACCTCAGCCTCGGTGACGGAGCCCAGCAGTGAGTCCTCCTCCATGCCGACGCCCCCAAGAGCCCTTGCCAAGTCACTCTTCTCTGAGGTGTACCCTTCCAGAATGTCCTCCTCCACATCTGACATTCCATCTGGGCGGACCTCTTCGGTCAGTTCCTCCAAGTCTAGCTCTTGTGCGTCTGTCTCCAAGTCGATGCCTCCTGGCTTCTTCTTCGCATCCGACTTGAAGATTCTCACTGCTACGTGCTCGAACCCGTACTTAATACGGCTAACAGCACCCTCCAGGATCCTAGCAGTCTCCTCATTTAGAGTGAGTACGATCTGCCTTCTTAGTCCCACTGCTTCCTCCACCTTGGCGACTCTCCAGTCCGCCGTAGGGAGTGTGGAATTGCACATTTTGAGCATGGCCAGTATGGTAGCAGGGTCCGCCGGCTTCTCTGTCAGCCATATGCGGGCCCTCGGTTTGCTGGGGATCTTGTCCCAGTCCACCGTATATTTCTCGTTCATTGACAGAAACCGAAGAAAGTTACGCTACCATAGAAAATGAAAGGCTAGTGATAGTATGGGCATTAGATAATCTTAAATCTTATCTCTATGGCGCAGGGTCAATCAAAGTATACACCGATCACCAACCACTTACGTTCGCGTTGGGCAATCGCAACTTCAATGCGAAACTCAAGCGATGTAAGTCGCGAATTGAAGAATATGGCTGCACACTTTTGTAAAAGCCCGGTAGATCCAACATCGTCGCTGACGCTCTTTCGAGTATCACGACGCAAGTTTACTATCTTGGGTCAACCACGTGCACTCCCTCTGAAACTGACTCGTTGGTTATGCTTTTATGCTTCCCAACTGATACCACATGTGGAAACACCAATCAATGCATTTAGGAATCCACTGGTTTTTGATGAAAACCAACCTAAGTAATATTAAACGGAATATATTTAAAACCATAATTAATGGAGTAAAGATTGCCGAAACTTACCTCCTCGAATAACGCAGAGATTGGTAAAGGATTTGTCCGATTCAGAGCAGATTTCTGAGGCAATAGAAAGGGAACATCGCAGGGCCCACAGAGGTTTGAAAAAGTCACCATCCAAATTCTTGAGAAATTCTATTTTCCCAGAATGACAAGTACGATTCGTGCTTAGTTGTCATCGTGCGACTGCTGCAAACGATTCAAATATGAGCGTCATCCCAATAAACCAGAATTGCAACCGACACCCATCCCAAACTACCCATGAGAAATATTGCATATCGACGTGTTCACCTTAGAAAAACAGGATTATCTAAGTTGGAACGACAAATTTACAAAATTCGCCAAACTCTTTCCCCTACAATACAAAGCATCAATTCACCTCCGCGAAACTCTGCTAGAGGCCTTTCATTACTTTACGGTGCCTAGAATGATAGTGTCGGACAACGAAAGGGGTCTCCTTTGCCCAACGGTACTAAACTACCTTCAAACATTGGAGATCTAATTATATTATACCCCTATTCAAAAGAGCGAAGTCAACGGCCAGGTGGAAAGATTTCATTCAACCTTCTTGAAAATTTACCGGTGTTTGAAATTCGAACATCCAAATTTCACGAGTGCACAGTTAGCGCTGATCGCTGTAGACAGATACAACCACTCTGTCCATTCAGTGATAAACAAAAGCCTAGTCGACTTATTTTTAAACCGCGTATCGCGCATCAGTTATCAGGGATTATCGAACTTCAAGGAAAAAACGCTTGAGATGTTAGGGGCCTGATCGAGCGAAACCAGACTATGGCCAATATAGGACATAATATAAATATGACAGAGCCTAGACAGTACGAGTCTGGGGATAAGGTTTTCGTCGCTAATAAGCCAATTGAAACTAAAGAAAAACAACGTTTCAGACCAAAGGAGGTCCAAGAAAATCGCGGAGTAACGATAAAAACTAGATCAGGGAAAATTTTACATAAATCAGACTTGAGGAATTGAAGAGCGCTTTATAAACCATTCTTTTAAAAAAAAAAAAAAAAAAACACACACAAAAAATGTCTCTATTTTAACACTCACACAAAAACATTAAACGTAGAACAAAAATATTATAAGTATGAATAGTATATACACAAGCTTTTCTTTTCTTCTCGATCACGATGCTCCACAAGTCTCACGACGCACCCGTCGTTCCCCTGCAACAAAGAGCAGTATGGCGAATCAACGGAGTGTTCAAACTGGTACATGCACGGATGATGCAGCTAGTAGACGACACTAGCCGGGACGCGGCAACCCTGACGGACCAACGTGTTAGCCCAATAACGGGCATTACCTGGATCAAGCAGCGAAGGGAATAAACAGAGTGATGAGGCCATCATCACGCAGAGCTCGAGCAATAAACTGGCTGGGTTCAGCCTGGAAATGGATTGCAGGATCACCAGACGCGGAGGACTGGAATGCGATACTCAACTCGGAAAAGATGATCGCCGAAAACGGTGACCAACAAATTCGGATCAACACTCGACTCTTCGACGCCAGCCATAAATCAATTCAACAATTGAATGATGTGGTAGCGGATGTCAATGCGATAGACGGCGACCTTCATGCGGTTACTACCAACTGAAAGGAAGGTACGTTGTCCAGTTTAGCAACGAAATCATCACAGTCCGTTACAAAAAATTCACCGCCTATTCCGCAAATCACCCGATGGCCTTACCACCAATGCTGACCAACATAACAGTATCTGGATATCGACCTTCACTTGGATACGTCGATGACGTCAACGCCCAAAACATACAGCTGATGTCTGGCGTTTCACGAGGCGTAACCTTTTCCTTTGTCTTGGAGGCTTCACTAACAATAGTAGTCTTCTCGATACTGTTCATCATCTCGAGGAAGTTGACCTCCACCAAAGGAATACCAACCACAAGGGTTATAATCGAGGACCTGGAAAACCCAAAGAGGATGTCGACAACTGCTCACCATTCTGCCAACTGATCTGCGGGACGCAGACTTTTAGAGAGGAAGAGTTGCTCAGCACCATTCGCCCCTACTACCACTACGCCTCGAACTCGACCCCAGACTCTTAAACCCGAATCCCCAGCATAAGCAATACTCGATATTTAAGTATTGTGGGTTCAACTACACCCGGATATATCGCAAGAGTGCAACTATGTCACAAGTGTGCAACTATGCACGCTGACTAGAATGTTGCGAGAAATCTGACACACCCGCTGACACCACACACGCCGACACCGCACACGCAGACACCACATATAGAGTTGGAGTGGAAGATCGGCCGATATCGAACCGATGACCGGAGGGTCACAACTCTGGGAAGTCAGTCTATTTTGCACCACCGAACCACCTAGCTGAAACTACTCCAAATATTCCTAAAAATACTTCCCAATTGTTACATCAAAAACTAACTTTTCTTTCATTAATTAAGAACTTTGCCAAATAAATTGTTAATTTAAGTGACTCAAACAATAAATTGTATTTTCATCAATATCATTGTTTGGTCATTGAGATTTTTCAATGACTTTTCCAAAATATCCAAAATAAAAACAAAGTAATTATTTGTTTCACCACGTTATAAAAATGTTTATTTATTCGCATATGAAATCGAGACAGAAAGCTCCGATTTATGATGCGTATGCACTGAGATAAAGAGTACAAGTGGGCCCGCCTTTTAGCATAGGACGGACGAAAGCTCGTTAACTTAATACAACAATAAAATAAAGCCGAGCGGCCGAGAAGAGTCGGCTTGCGACTAACAACAGCGATTAGAAAATGACAATATGATAAACTATAATTAATACATTTGTCGGAGAGGAGGTAATTCAGTCTTTCGTTAGACATTAGACTTTAAGGTGTGACCATTGGTCGTGCGGGAATATAACAGTCCTGGTATGATGAGGACTTAGTTTGCGAACTAAGGCCGTGTGTGGCTTCGTTGTGTTGCTAGATCTGGTCCTTCTTTCTTTTTCATCTCTGCTTTGTATTGAGCTAGACGTGTGGACTTCACTGCTAACATTAATTGACAAAAGATGAGCAACAAAGGCAACGAGGAAATGTTCTCGCTGCATCAGCCAGAACATGGCATGGAACACCACCAGGGGAACGAACAATGAAATCCCGAGACCCCGCGAGGAGAAGGCTTAACTTATCCGACATCAGAAGTGGGATACGGCCCTAACCAAACTACTTCGGAACTTGGGAACAAAATCGGAACTTTCTGGAACTGGTTAAGAGGCTACAGATGCCGGCGAGTGAGTTGCAACCGACTAGCGAGATTTGCCTGCCGAAATATAATCCGGACGTTGCTGGTGTGGATGCCACGCAGTGGTGCGCTACGGTCGACATCATCTTACGAGAAAAACCATTAAGTGACAGCGCTCTTATATTAGCGTTAAGTAAAGCTTTGGAAGGCACAGCGGCGCAATGGTTATCTGAAATATGTTACCCGGGAATAACTTGGCAACAGTTCCGGCAATTGTTTGAGCAGCGATACGAGACTTCAGAGACGCCGGCCGCCGTCATTTTAAATCTTCTTAATAGCCGTCCAAGCAATGGAGAAAGCCTGCCTGTTTTTGCAAGTCGCTGTGTGACGTCACTGTGCACAAAACTTCGCAATTTGAGTTCAGAACAAATTTCCATTGCGTTGGTTCTTGGGCACATGGCTAATTTCGACCGGCGTTTGCAGCAAATGATATACACAACGCATGTTAGCAATCGACGAGAACTGCAAGCGGTGTTGCAAGTATTCTCAGCGCTAAGAGAGCGCCCTAATGCAACGAACTGGGAACCAGAGACGAAGCGAGCTAAAACTGCGGAAATCAAATGTTACCAGTGTGGAAAACTATGCCACAAAAAGCAAGACTGTATATCCGGATTCCAGATTTCGACAACTGGAAAGGAATGGCGGTCAGCGCAGCCCTGTCATGGAAGGACTAACGTAACGTGCTACAGATGTCAGGAGCCGGGACACATAGCCACTAATTGTCAAAAAAAAGTGCAGAACGCTGGATTGGGAGTCAGAACAGAAAAAAGAGTGGAGCTATGCGCTATAGTGGAGCCTCAATCGAGTATGCTGGTCAATGGTGAGAGATTTCCAATTACATTTGATTCGGGAGCTGATTAATTAAGAAAAGCGTTTCTAATAAGTTAGCTGGTAAGAGAATTCATAACGTTATTTCTTTAAAGGGGATAGGTAATGCCAATACCTATAGTACCTCAGAAGTTGAATCAAACATCATGACCAGACGAATGTATGAAAAATAATATTGTAATCGGCAGAGAAATATTGGCTCAAGGGTACAGTAGAAGTCTCCTATGATAATTTTAAAATTGTTCAATCCAAAGTTGTAGACATTTGTGAAACCATTCAACCTACTAATTTTGATAATATTGAAACGGAAATGGTCGAAAATGAAAAAGAAATTTTAATATCATTGCTAAAGCAACATTCCCTATCTTTTATTAAAGGCACTCGGCAGTCTTGCTCATTCGTTTGTAATTGTTTATATGGATGACATATTAATTGTTTCAGAAACGAAGGAAGAAGCGTATGAAAGTTTGAAACTTTTATTAGACGTTTTAGTGAAGGCAGGATTCACTTTTAACATTTCAAAGTGCTTTTTCTTGAGAACATCAGTGCGCTACCTGGGCTATGAGATACAAGCGGGGGAGATATGTCCAAATTCTAACAAAATAGAATCACTAGTGGCATTGCCTCCACCAAAGTCAGTTACTTCTTTAAGACAGTTTATTGGGCTAGCGTCTTATTTTCGTCAATTCATCCCTGGGTTTTCTCAACTGATGAAGCCTTTATATTTTCTTACATCTGAAAAGACTAGATTTGATTAGAAAACACAACATGAACAAATTCGCAGTAAAATCATAAGTAACTGCATACCGACGCCAGCTCTATCGGGTATGGTGCCATCCTTTTGCACCGCATAAACTCTAAACCCCATGTGGTTGAATACTTTAGCAAAGCAACTAGCCCCTGCAAGTCCAGATATACATCATATTAATTGGAAACGTTGGCCGTTGTGAATGCAGTAAAACATTTTCGTCACTATCTACATGGGAGAAGGTAGGGAAGGTAGGGAAGGTCTACAGGGAAGGTAATCGTATGGCACACGTTGACTTTTTATCTAAGAACCCGGTGTGTCAAAAAAATAAATCAATACCAAATAAAGTAGAAGAAAAACGAATTGACTTAATAGAAATATCGGAGAACTGGATACTGGTGGAACAACAAAAGGATCCAGAAATATCAGAAATCTTAACTAAGTTGAAGAATGACGATTTACCATTAGCATTAGTTGCCACTATGGGAAATTAGATCAAATGTTTTGTATAGAAAGATTCAAAGGAATTCAAGAACTCGTTGTTTACCTGTAGTTCTTCGTACTTTTCACTGGTCAGTTATAAATCAGGTGCTTGAGTCTATCATGCATTCAGGTTGGGAGAAAACACTTGATAAAGTGTATGATCATTACTGGTTTTCAGGTATGGCAAAATATGTTCGAAGATTCGTGGAAAACTGCATTACATGCAGAGTGTCTAAGGGTATGTCAGGAAAACCTCAAATGGAATTACACCCAATTCCAAAAATAAGCATTCCTTGGCACACTATTCACATAGATATATCGAGTAAATTGAGCGGAAAAAGCGATCGTAAGGAATATATTATTGTACAAATCGACGCTTTTAGAACTTTAGAACTTTTGATTGGTAAAGTTGGGCGACCACTAGGGTTGATGCCTATTAGTGATACCGAAGATGAAATCGACAAGATTAAATGAAGGGAGTTGGCCGCTAAGAACATGGAGGACGCCGCTAGATATGAGAAGATAAAATTTGATAAAAATAAGGCTAAAGTAATAAGGTTCTGTGTGTGGGACTTTGTGCTGCTTAAAAACAGCGAGAGACAGCAAACTAAATTAGATCCTAAGTTCAGAGGACCCTTTTTGGTGGTCGAGGTATTGGATATACACAGAACAATAGGCGTTACAAGTATCCACTCGAAAGTTTGCGAAAGTTACCGGTAGTGCAAATTCCAGAAGAGTTTGATGAAAATTACAAAGAACAATATCAGTTGGAAAAGTCTGTTGAAAAAGAAAGTGTTCGCGAAGCCATGTGATTGGCGATGGACGAGATTTGTTTTAGAAATGTGTTTGATGAATTCGTGAAGCCATGTGATTGGTGATGGACGAGAGTTGCATTAGAAATATGTTTGATGAATTCGTGAAGCCAAGTGTTGGGCGATGGACGAAAGATTTGTTTGATGAATTCGTGAAGCCAACTGTTGGGCGATGGACGAGAAATGAGATTGATGAATTCGTGAAGCCAACTGTTGGGCGATGGACGAGTAATGAGATTAATGAATTTGTGAAGCCGTGTTCTTGGGCGATGGACAATTTAATTTGTTTGAAAATGTGTGAAGCCAATGTGTTTGGTGAAGAATTTAAAAAGCGGCTTGTAAAAGTTTAGTTATGTATTTTGGATTATGAAGTAACTATTTTAACTGATTAATGTATAATTTAAAAACGATTTATTGATCTTTTGTATGGAAATGGTTTATTGGAGAACATAAGAGATATGTTAAAAATAGAAGTTTAGTTATGTTAATGAACATTATATGAAGTTAAGATTATGTGATTAAGTTCTTTGAAAGCATTAACTAAAATTATAAAGTGGAATGAAATTCAGATTATAGACACGAGGACGTGTATATGTCAGGATGGCCGTGTCGGAGAGGAGGTAATTCAGTCTTTCGTTAGACATTAGACTTCAAGGTGTGACCATTGGTCGTGCGGGAATATAACAGTCCTGGTATGATGAGGACTTAGTTTGCGAACTAAGGCCGTGTGTGGCTTCGTTGTGTTGCTAGATCTGGTCCTTCTTTCTATTTCATCTCTGCTTTAGCTAGATAGCTCTGTATTGAGCTAGACGTGTGGACTTTACTGCTAACATTATTTGACAAAAGATGAGCAACAAAGGCAACGAGGACTCGCTGCATCAGCCAGAACATGGCATGGAACACCACCAGGGGAACGAACAAAGAAATCCCGAGACCCCGCGAGGAGAAGGCTTAACTTATCCGACACATTTATATATATGTTACATTTATTTATATATGATTCGATTTATGCCGTGGCTGCTGCCTGACCCGACAATCATACCATGAATCGACTACTCATCATCAGGTGATCAATGGATCAGCTTAGCTTATATATACATAAATAGGTCATATAAATGTTCCAATATCAAATGTGTATCAATTTGATCTCACAAGAATTCCAGTATGAATCACAATATGCTTAGTTGGCATATCTAGCCTGCGCGACAGCGATATGTATGCATGACACCTTTCACCTCCCATACATATATAAACCTACTTGCAGATATGTACAAACATGTAAAATATGGGATAACGACGCAGATTTCGTCATCCTTGCCTTTGCCTCATCCTAGCATACTTTCATACTTGCGTCATCCTCTACTTTTTTCGACCAGTTTGTCGTTGGATTTTTATAGTCGTCCAATTATATTGCCTAGAATCCATCCAGTCACTCTAAGCGAAAATTAAGATTTACTGGTGTGGATTTTTGCGGCCCATTTAATTATAAGCCGGAAGTTCGGAAAAAGGACCCGTCCGGCTCTGCCTTGGCAATTAACGATGTGGTGCTAGTAAAGGTGAGAATTATTGATCTTGTCCCTGGTCGAGATGGAGTGTCTCGAACGGCGGTGACTAGAACTGCTTCTGGAACCACCAAGCGCACAGCGGTTAATAGTTGCCCATTGACGTTTAAGGATGAAGTTGAAGGCAGGCCCAAGCTGGGGGGAGAATGTCGGCTCAGGCTGCAGCTACTGTTTAAATTTATCACTAAAATATAATAAGATTAGTTTAACTTATTATTGTATCTTTACAAAGAGGATTTTTATTTTATTCAAAAGTGTGCAACGCAGCAAAAGAGGCATCTCCGACCCTATAAAGTAAATATATTCTTGATCAGGATCACCCCCTGAGTCGATATAAGTATGTCCACCATGTCTGTCAGTTTTAAAGCTATCGACTTCAAACTTTGCACACATTTTTTTTTACTTTGCAGGCAGGCAGTACTTTGCAGTCGGAACCGCCAGGATCGGTCGACTATATCCTATAGCTGCCATATAATTGATTAATCGAAAATGGCATAGCTTTGCTTTGGGACTTTCTATGATTTCCATTTTGGGAAAACTAATTAAATCTGCAAAATTTCATAAGGATCGTCCGACTATATCCATTAGCTGCCATGCAACTTAACGATCAGATATGGCGTAACCTTGATTTTTAAGCCGCTTAGGGCTGTTTCCAACATTTTACTTATAAAATAGATATGAAAGTGAAATTCTCATTAGGATCGGCCAGCTATATACAATCCGATATATATACAACCCTAGTCATAATTATTTTCACAACACACAACTATTTGCACATTCCAACTTCTTTTATTTGTTAATCTTGTTGTTGTTGAACGATTTCACTGAAACAAATGTTATTGTGTAGCTTGATCCTTGCTGAAGGGACACAAAAAGAAATGGGAAAGATAGAGGTTCATAGGAAAAATCTAAAAGCAAAAGAAAAAAAAATAATCAGTTGTCAGAAGTATTTGCACGCGTTTTCGGTGCGTAAAAATTATATTAACAAAAGTTAGTTTGATTTATTTCAGCTTAATATGATATATAATTTTAACAAAGGATTTTCTTAATTTTATCAAAATACATTAATAGTATTTAGTTACACCACCTTTGGCATCAATGACAACTTTTAGTCTTTTAGGTATTGACCTTACCAAAGTTTGGGCAAATTCAAGGGTCAATTTGGACCAAATTTCGTCAATTTCAGCGATGACTCCGTCGCGTTTTCGATTTTTATCAATGGTTCTTTGATTTTTTATAAAAGCCCAAACGTTTTCGATGATATTTAGATCTGGGCTTTGAAGGGGCCAAGGAAGAACCGACCGATTAAGCTCGTTCAAAAATTTGGTGGGAATCCTACCCTTGTGGCATGGAGCATTGTCCTGCTGAAGAATCCATTCATAAGTAGGAAAAAGTCTATTCCCTAACATAAAAGCATGGTCATTAAGGATTCGAACGTATCCGATCTGGTTTAAAGATCCTTCTATCGGTACGAGGTCTCCGAATCCATAATAGGAAAGGCATCCCCAGAACATGACTGTGCCACCACCAAAAATATTGATTGGCTGGGCTGCCAAATACTTTTGGTTTTTCTTCAAATGCCTAAAATGATGACTGTCGGACCCTCGGTACTGAAATGCAGCCTCATCCGTCCTTAAAACATTAAACCAATAGTCAAGAGGCTTCTTAATATAGTCCAATGCAAATTGCAGACGTATTGTTCGGTTGGTTGGTGTGATGTTAATCACTTTGCGGGCAACATATGTATTGAAATCAGCTTCTTTTAGCCTGCGACGAATTGTAGAATCACTTATTTGTTTACCAATTGTATTTTTTTATTCTTGGGCAATTTTTACTGGACTTGCACTTGGATTGCTCGCTACAACTCCTAGTAAGTGCTTGCATTGTCTTTGGTCCAACATACGTTTTCAGCCTGATCTTTTCTTATTTTTTAAAGTGCCAGCTTCTTTTATCTTTTTTACTAAGTAGTTTCTTAGTACATTTCTGCGCATAATTTTATACAATTTAGTGATTTCAGCTGCTGAAATACCGGCTTTAAGCTTAGTAACAATTTTAGCCCGGAGCTCAAGGGTTAACTTCCTTGATTTAGGCATTTTGTTTAGAAAAATGTAAAAGATAAATTATTATTTTTTATTGAATTTTCACCGAATTGAATTTATTAGAGCAAACGAACCGCCACTTGTCGCTGAAAACCAAATACTAATGACGAAATTGCATTGTGAAAATAATTTTGACGCACCGAAAACGTGTGCAAATACTGACAACTGATAAGCTTTTTTTCTTTTGCTTTTAGATTTGTTCTATAAACCTCTATCTTTCCCATTTCTTTTTGTGTCCCTTCAAGCTACGGGGGATCAAGCTACGCAATAACATTTGTTTCAGTGAAATCGTTCAACAACAACAAAAATAACAACTAAAAGATGTTGGGATGTGCAAATAATTGTGTGTTGTGAAAATAATTATGACTAGGGTTGTATAATAATATAAGCAGAAGTTAGGTTTTGTCTCTTATTTTTGTTTGAATAATGGACGGAAACATTGGAAAAGCCCGCCAAAGTTCTATGAAATAGAAATCATCAATTCAATTGGATAAAATTTCAGTAAAATATTTAGATGCCAATTTTATTTTCATGTGGTAGGATACAATTTTATAAAAATTCCTCGCCCCAAATGTAAATTTGTGAAAAAATGCTAAAATCTTCATCATATTTTTAAAGCTTACAATAATAAGAAAATACTAAGAATATCAGTTTTTAATAATAATTCTAACTTTAGCGCATTGAAAAATCAATGTTATACAGTCGTTTGTACTCACATTTGTATAAATTTAAAAAAACTAAATTTTTATTGTTCAAATTCAAATAATTGTAAACGGCTGATTGACAGTGAGACCGTAGACCGTGGGTGAACTGGTATGGTATTTATACCTATACCTATACCTATATATTTATTTTTGGGCGAAGCGGTATAGTTTTATCGTTATCGAAATAGTCTTTCCGTTGTCAAAAACTTTCGTTCAATTGAAAATATAAATCTAGTGTTGTGCATTTGTTTTCGTGTGAATCAAATAAGGTAAACAGAATAAAAAGCAATTTTAATAGATTTTGGTGGTATGCAAGAAACATAATTCCTCAAAATATATTTAGGTTTTACACATTTAGTTTAATTTACATCATTGTAATTTAAAAGATTTTCCATTTAAAGCTTCGGTAAACAAAAATTTGAATTTATATCTATAGAAATCAATAAATGAAAATTATAAAGACTGAGTAACTTTTACAAATTATTTTTTCCACCCTCAGTTTAAGCTTGAATTCTGGGGACAGTAGCTAACGGTATTTTTTTATATACTCAAAAAGTAGCCGCGTATACATGTATGTATGTATGTATGTAAACAATGTATCCAATAGTTTTATTTTAATTTTCAAACAACATTGGGATGTATAAAAAACGGGTTAAGATTCATAATAATTGTAAAATGCATATGGGAAACAGTTACCATAGGTGAAATATCTCCGATTGTGTGGAAAGGGCTTTGAAAATGTGCTATATGAAAATGTCACTATAGACGCTCGTCCACGTAATAGAAAAAACGCACTTGGAGTATGCGCAAGGAGACCCATTTACATATATTCTTTTCTGACTCTGATTACACCCTGAAACTACATGTAAAACTTTTTAAATATATCATTCTTTTATTAGCATATTTTTTTTTTTTTTAATTTTAAATTATTTATATTCATTTTTACACATATTTTTGAAACATTTTAATCGCATTGAGTTCTATAATAAATGTAAATTTTAATTACTGGGCCCTGCACAGTGGTCGGCTATGGAGCTGTGTCCATAAATACTCAGAAATAAAATAATTTTCATTTTTAAGTCTTTTTAAAAATTTAATTTTTTGCGAACTGATACTTTGATCCTTCATTACGATCGGCTGATTGACATAAAATGTCAAAGTCAAGGTACAGTGGGAGAAACAACTGTTGTAGCGGCGATTTATTAATAACTCTTTATGAATAACAAAAATGATTATATTTTTGTACGGGTAATTTTTTGATGAATATAAATTATTTAATTGCTTGTGCCGGCTGGCCGTGCCTCCGTGGCAGGGGTAGAGCCGGCTGGTTGAAGATCAGTGGCAGGGGTCGGCGGGAGGTTGCTGCCGCTGGTGGCCCTCGTCGCTATAGCTCCCAAGGCTCCCAAGGTTTGGGTAGTGGTGACCACCAAGGTTGGCAGCCACTGGAGAATCGAGTGGTCGCTTCGACTTGCTTCCTTCTTCCGAAGTTTACGGTGGGAGATACTTTTCTCCGTTGTTACGGCCCTTAAGGCACGATAACCAAATTCAATAAATGTGACGGCTAAAGCCGGAGTTTCATAATCGAGCTAGTGCTCTTTATTCCAAATCCAATTTAAAACTAAACTTAAGAATTGACAAAAGCTAAAGCCTGGCCTGATGCCCGTGGCAGACCGCTGACCTTGCACATTTTGCAGAAGTCATACGATCGGTGTCCACCAATCAGACAAAGCCCAAATCTTCGGAGATCCTCCGGTCGACACGTCATCTCTGAGCTTCTGCATCAAACGCAGGTTATGCTCGTTCAACCACTGTAGTAGTGGCAAACTTAGTATGTGATCGTGTCCCATGATGTTACTTAAAGGGGAGGCCGCAATACCCGGGCCTCCCCTTATTCACAGCGTAGTTGAGGTTCAGATACACGGAGTCGTTGCTCACCGCCTTCCTCTCGAAAGTACTAAGGTGGGTCCCTATTATAAATGTTGTGGGACCGTCATCGATAGTAATCCTCGTTAATTTTCGTTGACGATTATTATTCCGTCGTCCTCAATTGTAAGGGGTTCCAGGTTGCTGGGCCACGTCCGGCTTGTAGCCGCCCCGCCGGCATGTGGGACGCCTTTTTGAAAAATGTGGGCAAGTTGGTAGAAGCGCAATCAGCGACTGCTAGGATTCCATCATAACATTCCGCTACGATGTTGTCTTCTGTTTGTAGCATAGTATGGCAGTGTGCGACAAAAAAAGTAGGACTTTCGATGTTGTCTTCTGTTTGTAGCATAGTATGGCAGTGTGCGACAAAAAAAGTAGGACTTTCTTACAAATAAGCTTAACTCTTGGATACTGAACTTTGATCTTAGATACATCCATTAGGCTAACTATGGGGACCTCTGTGAGCTGTTCGTCAAAAATAGCCTTTAGGTCATTACGGTTGAAAATAATAGGGTTTATGATGTTGTTTTTAGCGAGTGTAATAGTGAGCATATAATTTGGGATTTCGGATATTAACATTCTATTTCTGGCGAGGAGTGTTTCGAACAAATGACCTGAGTCGACAAGGCCGTCCCTTTTCTCCTTGAGGATCCAATTTACTGTGTCTGTGAACAAATTAATGTGTTTCTGTGTTAACAAAAACCTGTCTATTGTTGGCCTCGATAAGCGATGCTTGATTGGTTTTAATTCTACTAAGATCATCCGCGTCGGGTGTACCCGCCACGACCTTAAGGACTAAGCCCAAAAAATTGAGGCTCCTGGCCATTCTATGGTGTATCTTAAGCTCATCCAAAATGTTCTGGGGGTGTTCGATGTCAACTTTCAGCAGCTTCCTCATGTGGGATTGTGGGAAAAATTCCAGCATTCCGACCGTGGAGTCAATTATGCTAGCATACTCGGAAAGATTTGTCGAGTGCCTGGGATGTATTTTGCATGCAAGAAGTCGGTGATTCTCGCGCTTGCGGTGGACCGCAGTATGATGGGTATAATGGCAAGCCTGTTGCGAAGCCTTATATAAGGGCGAATGTGGCAGGCCTATCTGATGTTGTCCTTATGGACCACCCTCCCCTTAATGAGAACAGATGTTCCCAGATCTGCTTCAACACGCTCTTCTGAATAAAGCGGTGTCAATTTGTTCCCTAGTCTCTTGTTGTTGCGCAGGTGTACTCTTTCACCGACTTCGAAAACTCGGTTCTGCCTCGTTTGTTTAACCCTGTCTAAGTTAGACTGCTGTGCCTTGTCAATTTTGGCTTTAATTGCCAGCTTCATCTCATAGCTGCTGGCGTGGATGACCTCCACCGGCCTAAACTCTGTGACCGAATGTACCGACTTATTGTATTCTACCGTAGACCGCAATATTACTTCTACAGTATCCTTTATTTTTTTTATCAATTTTGAGGCATCTGACAATTTCCGCCAGGGTACTGTGAAACCTCTCTACTTGGCCATTGGAGCTACTGTGTAGCGGTGGCGCATTGACGACATCGATGCTGTACTGGTTTTTCAGCAATGATGTGATTGTTTCAGAGTTAAAGGAGGCCTCATTGTCGCAAAATATGGTCTTGGTGTTAGGGTAGAAATTTACCAATTGGAGGATAGGTGCTCGTACATCTATTATTTTCCTAGAAACCAAGGGCTGTACGATAGCGAATTTGGAAAATTTGTCAATGCAGGTTAAAAAGATTTTTTTGTCTGTCGAAAAAATGTCGATATGCAACATTTCTCCAACATATGACGGGATAGGTGTAGTTCCTAATTCCTGCTTCTTGGGATGGCGGTCGTATTTAGCTTTATAGCAGACCTTACAATTTGCGACCACTTCGCTAGCTAACTTAGACATGTTCGGGAAGTAGTAATCCCGGAGAATTTGCTTTGCGTTCTCCTGTGCAGCCCTATGAGCGCGATTGTGCTCGGTGTTAGCGATTTCAAGCTGTTCGTTAGCGTTGGTGATGTCGCTGACGAAGTTTTTACAATGCCAAAACTTCGTCGCAGAAAATTCCTGCCTCAAGGCATGTTGGATACGAGCCAGTGTGGGGAAATCACAATGAATCGCGTTCACAACGTTGGCGTTGATGATTTCCTTAACAGATTCAACAAGCAAGTCCTTATTATTAAAATCAACAATATGGCGGGTTTTATTTCCGAAGATTATGAAATCCCGGCGAAGCGGTTGGCTTGCTTCATCCAAAATGATTTGGTTTCTAAAGCAATTAAGAGGTTTGTCTGTAGTTTCTATGGTGTATGAGAGCGAACGCTCATTATGCACCGTGGCCGCATCGGAATGGGCCTCAGCCTCTATGTTATTCAGGGGTGCCTCGATAGCGCGTCAGCTACCAGGTTTTGCTTCCCGGGTGTGTAAAGCACTTTCCCGTTGTTCTCATCAATAAATGCTTTCCATCGCTTAATCTTAGCGTTGATGTTTTTGTCGGATACCGCATATGTGAGGGGCTGGTGGTCTGTAAAGATCCGTACCCCCTTGTTACCGTATAGGTAGTTTTGGAGTTTGCCTATGGCCCAGACCATCGCCAATAATTCTCTTTCGTTGGTGGCGTAGTTCAGTTCGCAGTCTTTTAGTGTGCGTGAAATCATGGTAATAGGTCTTTTATTCTGGGACAGTACCGCGCCTATTCCACTCGCTGAGGCGTCGGTGGTTAAGTCAAACGGCAATTTGAAATCAGGGTATGTCAATATGACATCTTCCGATGCCAAAATGTTACGAAGGTGATCGAATGCATTTCGCTGGGTTTCATCAAACCTGACATCTACTTTTTTCGACTTATTCTTGCTGACCGTCCCGTTTTCCCCTTTGAGGATGGCGGTAAGAGGTCTAGCAATAGAGGAAAAACTTCTTTACAAAGCTCCTGTAATAACTCGCCAGGCCGAGGAAAGACCTGAGGCTAAACAGATTTCTTGGCTCTGGGAACTCTTTTATTGCCCTGACTTTTTCTGGGTCTGTTTTTGTCCCTCCTCTGGTGACAATAAATCCTAAAAATTCAACGCTCTCTGTTCGCTCTTTCAGCTTCCTGAAGTCGATTACTAATCGCTTCATCTTGATGCCATTATCGTCAGTCTCTTTTTTGTCAACCACCCAGGTAGGGCTGTTGTATGGGGATCTGGACGGCCTAATTATGCCATTTTGCAGCAGCTTATTGATTTCTTTGTTTACAAAGTCCGCTGCCCCCATAGCATAAGGGTATAACCTGGAGTGGGCAGGTTCGTCACTCGTCGTTCGAATAGTAGCGATGACCGAAATGTTAAAGGTGAGCGCCTCGTTAGAGGTCGAAAACACCTTAATTCTTTTCAGAATAATTTTTTTGAATTCGCCTTTAGCCGAATTTGGCACCACTATATCATCGATTTTTGTAAAATTGACATTCTGACAGTCAAAGAATTTGAGCTTTTCAGTGATGCTTGCGTATTTTATTACGCTGTTGCCTAGGTCCAATACTACTCCTGCCCGCGTTAGCGAATCGAAGCCTATTATAGCATCGAACGTGCTCAGTGTATCTAAGAGGAAAAATGGGACGTCTAGTCCAAAGATGGGCATTACGCACTTGTTTTTTACGTCACTGGAGCCGTGAATAAAGCTCACAGTGAAAGGGGTCTCGACCGGCATTACGTTTCTTAGCTCTTTTACGGGCTTCACGTAATTTTTTGCCGCCCCCGTGTCGATGAGAATTTTTACTGTTTTGCCAGCCAACTGTTGCTCGACGAACGGCAGTCGAGAGCGCTCCCTAAAAAATGGAGGAGGTCGTTAAGCTCGGCGGTATCGCTATCTTCCTCAATGTTGGCAACCTCAGCCTCAGCTGTGGCGGCATATTCAGTTTCCTCCTGTTGGAGCTGGGCTATATTATTGAGGCGTTGGCGTCTTTGGCCCGATTGACTCTGGGACGAGTTCTGCCTTTTGTAATTGTTATTACTTTGCGGTTTCCCCCAGTTTGTTTCTTGTCTGAATTTAGCCGTTGAGGGGTCTACCTCCATGGGCTGAACTTTATTCTGGTCTAAGGTCTCTGGATCCTTGCGCTTTGGCCAGGAATTGTCCTCATGAGGCCTACCTTGGTTTTGCTTAGGAATGAAGTGCGGATTTTTGTCCTCACCTCTCCATTGCTTTCCCTGACCTTTATTGTTGCGCCTGTTGCCCTCATTGAAAGGGGCCTTGTCTTCCATAGCTTTTGCGTAGGATGCCGCGAACGCAGTCCGTCCCTTTTCTCCTTGAGGAACCAATTTACTGTGTCTGTGAACAAATTAATGTGTTTCTGTGTTAACAAAAACCTGTCTATTGTTGGCCTCGATAAGCGATGCTTGATTGGTTTTAATTCTACTAAGATCATCCGCGTCGGGTGTACCCGCCACGACCTTAAGGACTAAGCCCAAAAAATTGAGGCTCCTGGCCATTCTATGGTGTATCTTAAGCTCATCCAAAATGTTCTGGGGGTGTTCGATGTCAACTTTCAGCAGCTTCCTCATGTGGGATTGTGGGAACAATTCCAGCATTCCGACCGTGGAGTCAATTATGCTAGCATACTCGGACAGATTTGTCGAGTGCCTGGGATGTACTTTGCATGCAAGAAGTCGGTGATTCTCGCGCTTGCGATGGACCGCAGTATGATGGGTATAATGGCAAGCCTGTGGCGAAGCCTTATATAAGGGCGAATGTGGCAGGCCTATCTGATGTTGTCCTTATGGACCACCCTCCCCTTAATGAGAACAGATGTTCCCAGATCTGCTTCAACACGCTCTTCTGAATAAAGAGGTGTCAATTTGTTCCCTAGTCTCTTGTTGTTGCGCAGGTGTACTCTTTCACCGACTTCGAAAACTCGGTTCTGCCTCGTTTGTTTAACCCTGTCTAAGTTAGACTGCTGTGCCTTGTCAATTTTGGCTTTAATTGCCAGCTTCATCTCATAGCTGCTGGCGTGGATGACCTCCACCGGCCTAAACTCTGTAACCGAATGTACCGACTTATTGTATTCTACCGTAGACCGCAATATTACTTCTACAGTATCCTTTATTTTTTTTTATCAATTTTGAGGCATCTGGCAATTTCCGCCAGGGTACTGTGAAACCTCTCTACTTGGCCATTGGAGCTACTGTGTAGCGGTGGCGCATTGACGACATCGATGCTGTACTGGTTTTTCAGCAATGATGTGATTGTTTCAGAGTTAAAGGAGGCCTCATTGTCGCAAAATATGGTCTTGGTGTTAGGGTAGAAATTTACCAATTGGAGGATAGGTGCTCGTACATCTATTATTTCCCTAGAAACCAAGGGCTGTACGATAGCGAATTTGGAAAATTTGTCAATGCAGGTTAAAAAGATTTTTTTGTCTGTCGAAAAAATGTCGATATGCAACATTTCTCCAACATATGACGGGATAGGTGTAGTTCCTAATTCCTGCTTCTTGGGATGGCGGTCGTATTTAGCTTTATAGCAGACCTTACAATTTGCGACCACTTCGCTAGCTAACTTAGACATGTTCGGGAAGTAGTAATCCCGGAGAATTTGCTTTGCGTTCTCCTGTGCAGCCCTATGAGCGCGATTGTGCTCGGTGTTAGCGATTTCAAGCTGTTCGTTAGCGTTGGTGATGTCGCTGACGAAGTTTTTACAATGCCAAAACTTCGTCGCAGAAAATTCCTGCCTCAAGGCATGTTGGATACGAGCCAGTGTGGGGAAATCACAATGAATCGCGTTCACAACGTTGGCGTTGATGATTTCCTTAACAGATTCAACAAGCGAGTCCTTATTATTAAAATCAACGATATGGCGGGTTTTATTTCTGAAGATTATGAAATCCCGGCGAAGCGGTTGGCTTGCTTCATCCAAAATGATTTGGTTTCTAAAGCAATTAAGAGGTTTGTCTGTAGTTTCTATGGTGTATGAGAGCGAACGCTCACTATGCACCGTGGCCGCATCGGAATGGGCCTCAGCCTCTATGTTATTCAGGGGTGCCTCGATAGCGCGTCAGCTACCAGGTTTTGCTTCCCGGGTGTGTAAAGCACTTTCCCGTTGTTCTCATCAATAAATGCTTTCCATCGCTTAATCTTAGCGTTGATGTTTTTGTCGGATACCGCATATGTGAGGGGCTGGTGGTCTGTAAAGATCCGTACCCCCTTGTTACCGTATAGGTAGTTTTGGAGTTTGCCTATGGCCCAGACCATCGCCAATAATTCTCTTTCGTTGGTGGCGTAGTTCAGTTCGCAGTCTTTTAGTGTGCGTGAAATCATGGTAATAGGTCTTTTATTCTGGGACAGTACCGCGCCTATTCCACTCGCTGAGGCGTCGGTGGTTAAGTCAAACGGCAATTTGAAATCAGGGTATGTCAATATGACATCTTCCGATGCCAAAATGTTACGAAGGTGATCGAATGCATTTCGCTGGGTTTCATCAAACCTGACATCTACTTTTTTCGACTTATTCTTGCTGACCGTCCCGTTTTCCCCTTTGAGGATGGCGGTAAGAGGTCTAGCAATAGAGGCAAAATTCTTTACAAAGCTCCTGTAATAACTCGCCAGGCCGAGGAAAGACCTGAGGCTAAACAGATTTCTTGGCTCTGGGAACTCTTTTATTGCCCTGACTTTTTCTGGGTCTGTTTTTGTCCCTCCTCTGGTGACAATAAATCCTAAAAATTCAACGCTCTCTTTAAAGAACTTTGTCTTTTCCCGTGCCACCCTCATGTTGGCATCGAGTAGGCGCCCAAGCACTGTGTCAAGGTGCTTGACATGATCCGTTTCATTTTCGGAAAAGATAATAACGTCGTCAACGTAGACGTAGCATATTTTGCCGATTTCTTCCCGCAGCACATCGTCGATGGCTCTTTGGAAAATACTCCCAGCGTTCTTTAGAACGAAGGGTAGTCGGCAAAATTCGAATTTCCCACCATTGACTGAGAACGAGGTCTTCTCTCGGTCCTTTTCAGCCAGGTATATTTGATGGTACCCTGACCTTAAGTCTAGGGTGGTAAAGAATTTAGCTTTCCCCAAGTTCGCTAGAATCATGGGTATGCTTGGCATGGGGTAGCGATCGGCGATTGTTCGCTCTTTCAGCTTCCTGAAGTCGATTACTAATCGCTTCTTCTTGATGCCATTATCGTCAGTCTCTTTTTTGTCAACCACCCAGGTAGGGCTGTTGTATGGGGATCTGGACGGCCTAATTATGCCATTTTGCAGCAGCTTATTGATTTCTTTGTTTACAAAGTCCGCTGCCCCCATAGCATAAGGGTATAACCTGGAGTGGGCAGGTTCGTCACTCGTCGTTCGAATAGTAGCGATGACCGAAATGTTAAAGGTGAGCGCCTCGTTAGAGGTCGAAAACACCTTAATTCTTTTCAGAATAATTTTTTTGAATTCGCCTTTAGCCGAATTTGGCACCACTATATCATCGATTTTTGTAAAATTGACATTCTGACAGTCAAAGAATTTGAGCTTTTCAGTGATGCTTGCGTATTTTATTACGCTGTTGCCTAGGTCCAATACTACTCCTGCCCGCGTTAGCGAATCGAAGCCTATTATAGCATCGAACGTGCTCAGTGTATCTAAGAGGAAAAATGGGACGTCTAGTCCAAAGATGGGCATTACGCACTTGTTTTTTACGTCACTGGAGCCGTGAATAAAGCTCACAGTGAAAGGGGTCTCGACCGGCATTACGTTTCTTAGCTCCTTTACGGGCTTCACGTAATTTTTTGCCGCCCCCGTGTCGGTGAGAATTTTTACTGTTTTGCCAGCCAACTGTCGCTCGACGAACGGCAGTCGAGAGCGCTCCCTAAAAAATGGAGGAGGTCGTTAAGCTCGGCGGTATCGCTATCTTCCTCAATGTTGGCAACCTCAGCCTCAGCTGTGGCGGCATATTCTGTTTCCTCCTGTTGGAGCTGGGCTATATTATTGACTCGTTGGCGTCTTTGGCCCGATTGACTCTGGGACGAGTTCTGCCTTTTGTAATTTTTATTACTTTGCGGTTTCCCCCAGTTTGTTTCTTGTCTGAATTTAGCCGTTGAGGGGTCTACCTCCATGGGCTGAACTTTATTCTGGTCTAAGGTCTCTGGATCCCTGCGCTTTGGCCAGGAATTGTCCTCATGAGGCCTACCTTGGTTTTGCTTAGGAATGAAGTGCGGATTTTTGTCCTCACCTCTCCATTGCTTTCCCTGACCTTTATTGTTGCGCCTGTTGCCCTCATTGAAAGGGGCCTTGTCTTCCATAGCTTTTGCGTAGGATGCCGCGAACGCAGTCCGTCCCTTTTCTCCTTGAGGATCCAATTTACTGTGTCTGTGAACAAATTAATGTGTTTCTGTGTTAACAAAAACCTGTCTATTGTTGGCCTCGATAAGCGATGCTTGATTGGTTTTAATTCTACTAAGATCATCCGCGTCGGGTGTACCCGCCACGACCTTAAGGACTAAGCCCAAAAAATTGAGGCTCCTGGCCATTCTATGGTGTATCTTAAGCTCATCCAAAATGTTCTGGGGGTGTTCGATGTCAACTTTCAGCAGCTTCCTCATGTGGGATTGTGGGAACAATTCCAGCATTCCGACCGTGGAGTCAATTATGCTAGCATACTCGGACAGATTTGTCGAGTGCCTGGGATGTACTTTGCATGCAAGAAGTCGGTGATTCTCGCGCTTGCGATGGACCGCAGTATGATGGGTATAATGGCAAGCCTGTGGCGAAGCCTTATATAAGGGCGAATGTGGCAGGCCTATCTGATGTTGTCCTTATGGACCACCCTCCCCTTAATGAGAACAGATGTTCCCAGATCTGCTTCAACACGCTCTTCTGAATAAAGAGGTGTCAATTTGTTCCCTAGTCTCTTGTTGTTGCGCAGGTGTACTCTTTCACCGACTTCGAAAACTCGGTTCTGCCTCGTTTGTTTAACCCTGTCTAAGTTAGACTGCTGTGCCTTGTCAATTTTGGCTTTAATTGCCAGCTTCATCTCATAGCTGCTGGCGTGGATGACCTCCACCGGCCTAAACTCTGTAACCGAATGTACCGACTTATTGTATTCTACCGTAGACCGCAATATTACTTCTACAGTATCCTTTATTTTTTTTTATCAATTTTGAGGCATCTGGCAATTTCCGCCAGGGTACTGTGAAACCTCTCTACTTGGCCATTGGAGCTACTGTGTAGCGGTGGCGCATTGACGACATCGATGCTGTACTGGTTTTTCAGCAATGATGTGATTGTTTCAGAGTTAAAGGAGGCCTCATTGTCGCAAAATATGGTCTTGGTGTTAGGGTAGAAATTTACCAATTGGAGGATAGGTGCTCGTACATCTATTATTTCCCTAGAAACCAAGGGCTGTACGATAGCGAATTTGGAAAATTTGTCAATGCAGGTTAAAAAGATTTTTTTGTCTGTCGAAAAAATGTCGATATGCAACATTTCTCCAACATATGACGGGATAGGTGTAGTTCCTAATTCCTGCTTCTTGGGATGGCGGTCGTATTTAGCTTTATAGCAGACCTTACAATTTGCGACCACTTCGCTAGCTAACTTAGACATGTTCGGGAAGTAGTAATCCCGGAGAATTTGCTTTGCGTTCTCCTGTGCAGCCCTATGAGCGCGATTGTGCTCGGTGTTAGCGATTTCAAGCTGTTCGTTAGCGTTGGTGATGTCGCTGACGAAGTTTTTACAATGCCAAAACTTCGTCGCAGAAAATTCCTGCCTCAAGGCATGTTGGATACGAGCCAGTGTGGGGAAATCACAATGAATCGCGTTCACAACGTTGGCGTTGATGATTTCCTTAACAGATTCAACAAGCGAGTCCTTATTATTAAAATCAACGATATGGCGGGTTTTATTTCTGAAGATTATGAAATCCCGGCGAAGCGGTTGGCTTGCTTCATCCAAAATGATTTGGTTTCTAAAGCAATTAAGAGGTTTGTCTGTAGTTTCTATGGTGTATGAGAGCGAACGCTCACTATGCACCGTGGCCGCATCGGAATGGGCCTCAGCCTCTATGTTATTCAGGGGTGCCTCGATAGCGCGTCAGCTACCAGGTTTTGCTTCCCGGGTGTGTAAAGCACTTTCCCGTTGTTCTCATCAATAAATGCTTTCCATCGCTTAATCTTAGCGTTGATGTTTTTGTCGGATACCGCATATGTGAGGGGCTGGTGGTCTGTAAAGATCCGTACCCCCTTGTTACCGTATAGGTAGTTTTGGAGTTTGCCTATGGCCCAGACCATCGCCAATAATTCTCTTTCGTTGGTGGCGTAGTTCAGTTCGCAGTCTTTTAGTGTGCGTGAAATCATGGTAATAGGTCTTTTATTCTGGGACAGTACCGCGCCTATTCCACTCGCTGAGGCGTCGGTGGTTAAGTCAAACGGCAATTTGAAATCAGGGTATGTCAATATGACATCTTCCGATGCCAAAATGTTACGAAGGTGATCGAATGCATTTCGCTGGGTTTCATCAAACCTGACATCTACTTTTTTCGACTTATTCTTGCTGACCGTCCCGTTTTCCCCTTTGAGGATGGCGGTAAGAGGTCTAGCAATAGAGGCAAAATTCTTTACAAAGCTCCTGTAATAACTCGCCAGGCCGAGGAAAGACCTGAGGCTAAACAGATTTCTTGGCTCTGGGAACTCTTTTATTGCCCTGACTTTTTCTGGGTCTGTTTTTGTCCCTCCTCTGGTGACAATAAATCCTAAAAATTCAACGCTCTCTTTAAAGAACTTTGTCTTTTCCCGTGCCACCCTCATGTTGGCATCGAGTAGGCGCCCAAGCACTGTGTCAAGGTGCTTGACATGATCCGTTTCATTTTCGGAAAAGATAATAACGTCGTCAACGTAGACGTAGCATATTTTGCCGATTTCTTCCCGCAGCACATCGTCGATGGCTCTTTGGAAAATACTCCCAGCGTTCTTTAGAACGAAGGGTAGTCGGCAAAATTCGAATTTCCCACCATTGACTGAGAACGAGGTCTTCTCTCGGTCCTTTTCAGCCAGGTATATTTGATGGTACCCTGACCTTAAGTCTAGGGTGGTAAAGAATTTAGCTTTCCCCAAGTTCGCTAGAATCATGGGTATGCTTGGCATGGGGTAGCGATCGGCGATTGTTCGCTCTTTCAGCTTCCTGAAGTCGATTACTAATCGCTTCTTCTTGATGCCATTATCGTCAGTCTCTTTTTTGTCAACCACCCAGGTAGGGCTGTTGTATGGGGATCTGGACGGCCTAATTATGCCATTTTGCAGCAGCTTATTGATTTCTTTGTTTACAAAGTCCGCTGCCCCCATAGCATAAGGGTATAACCTGGAGTGGGCAGGTTCGTCACTCGTCGTTCGAATAGTAGCGATGACCGAAATGTTAAAGGTGAGCGCCTCGTTAGAGGTCGAAAACACCTTAATTCTTTTCAGAATAATTTTTTTGAATTCGCCTTTAGCCGAATTTGGCACCACTATATCATCGATTTTTGTAAAATTGACATTCTGACAGTCAAAGAATTTGAGCTTTTCAGTGATGCTTGCGTATTTTATTACGCTGTTGCCTAGGTCCAATACTACTCCTGCCCGCGTTAGCGAATCGAAGCCTATTATAGCATCGAACGTGCTCAGTGTATCTAAGAGGAAAAATGGGACGTCTAGTCCAAAGATGGGCATTACGCACTTGTTTTTTACGTCACTGGAGCCGTGAATAAAGCTCACAGTGAAAGGGGTCTCGACCGGCATTACGTTTCTTAGCTCCTTTACGGGCTTCACGTAATTTTTTGCCGCCCCCGTGTCGGTGAGAATTTTTACTGTTTTGCCAGCCAACTGTCGCTCGACGAACGGCAGTCGAGAGCGCTCCCTAAAAAATGGAGGAGGTCGTTAAGCTCGGCGGTATCGCTATCTTCCTCAATGTTGGCAACCTCAGCCTCAGCTGTGGCGGCATATTCTGTTTCCTCCTGTTGGAGCTGGGCTATATTATTGACTCGTTGGCGTCTTTGGCCCGATTGACTCTGGGACGAGTTCTGCCTTTTGTAATTTTTATTACTTTGCGGTTTCCCCCAGTTTGTTTCTTGTCTGAATTTAGCCGTTGAGGGGTCTACCTCCATGGGCTGAACTTTATTCTGGTCTAAGGTCTCTGGATCCCTGCGCTTTGGCCAGGAATTGTCCTCATGAGGCCTACCTTGGTTTTGCTTAGGAATGAAGTGCGGATTTTTGTCCTCACCTCTCCATTGCTTTCCCTGACCTTTATTGTTGCGCCTGTTGCCCTCATTGAAAGGGGCCTTGTCTTCCATAGCTTTTGCGTAGGATGCCGCGAACGCAGTCCGTCCCTTTTCTCCTTGAGGATCCAATTTACTGTGTCTGTGAACAAATTAATGTGTTTCTGTGTTAACAAAAACCTGTCTATTGTTGGCCTCGATAAGCGATGCTTGATTGGTTTTAATTCTACTAAGATCATCCGCGTCGGGTGTACCCGCCACGACCTTAAGGACTAAGCCCAAAAAATTGAGGCTCCTGGCCATTCTATGGTGTATCTTAAGCTCATCCAAAATGTTCTGGGGGTGTTCGATGTCAACTTTCAGCAGCTTCCTCATGTGGGATTGTGGGAACAATTCCAGCATTCCGACCGTGGAGTCAATTATGCTAGCATACTCGGACAGATTTGTCGAGTGCCTGGGATGTACTTTGCATGCAAGAAGTCGGTGATTCTCGCGCTTGTGGTGGACCGCAGTATGATGGGTATAATGGCAAGCCTGTGGCGAAGCCTTATATAAGGGCGAATGTGGCAGGCCTATCTGATGTTGTCCTTATGGACCACCCTCCCCTTAATGAGAACAGATGTTCCCAGATCTGCTTCAACACGCTCTTCTGAATAAAGCGGTGTCAATTTGTTCCCTAGTCTCTTGTTGTTGCGCAGGTGTACTCTTTCACCGACTTCGAAAAATCGGTTCTGCCTCGTTTGTTTAACCCTGTCTAAGTTAGACTGCTGTGCCTTGTCAATTTTGGCTTTAATTGCCAGCTTCATCTCATAGCTGCTGGCGTGGATGACCTCCACCGGCCTAAACTCTGTAACCGAATGTACCGACTTATTGTATTCTACCGTAGACCGCAATATTACTTCTACAGTATCCTTTATTTTTTTTTTATCAATTTTGAGGCATCTGGCAATTTCCGCCAGGGTACTGTGAAACCTCTCTACTTGGCCATTGGAGCTACTGTGTAGCGGTGGCGCATTGACGACATCGATGCTGTACTGGTTTTTCAGCAATGATGTGATTGTTTCAGAGTTAAAGGAGGCCTCATTATCGCAAAATATGGTCTTGGTGTTAGGGTAGAAATTTACCAATTGGAGGATAGGTGCTCGTACATCTATTATTTCCCTAGAAACCAAGGGCTGTACGATAGCGAATTTGGAAAATTTGTCAATGCAGGTTAAAAAGATTTTTTTGTCTGTCGAAAAAATGTCGATATGCAACATTTCTCCAACATATGACGGGATAGGTGTAGTTCCTAATTCCTGCTTCTTGGGATGGCGGTCGTATTTAGCTTTATAGCAGACCTTACAATTTGCGACCACTTCGCTAGCTAACTTAGACATGTTCGGGAAGTAGTAATCCCGGAGAATTTGCTTTGCGTTCTCCTGTGCAGCCCTATGAGCGCGATTGTGCTCGGTGTTAGCTGTTCGTTAGCGTTGGTGATGTCGCTGACGAAGTTTTTACAATGCCAAAACTTCGTCGCAGAAAAGTCCTGCCTCAAGGCATGTTGGATACGAGCCGGTGTAGGGAAATCACAATGAATCGCGTTCACAACGTTGGCGTTGATGATTTCCTTAACAGATTCAACAAGCGAGTCCTTATTATTAAAATCAACGATATGGCGGGTTTTATTTCCGAAGATTATGAAATTCCGGCGAAGCGGTTGGCTTGCTTCATCCAAAATGATTTGGTTTCTAAAGCAATTAAGAGGTTTGTCTGTAGTTTCTATGGTGTATGAGAGCGAACGCTCACTATGCACCGTGGCCGCATCGGAATGGGCCTCAGCCTCTATGTTATTCAGGGGTGCCTCGATAGCGCGTCAGCTACCAGGTTTTGCTTCCCGGGTGTGTAAAGCACTTTCCCGTTGTTCTCATCAATAAATGCTTTCCATCGCTTAATCTTAGCGTTGATGTTTTTGTCGGATACCGCATATGTGAGGGGCTGGTGGTCTGTAAAGATCCGTACCCCCTTGTTACCGTATAGGTAGTTTTGGAGTTTGCCTATGGCCCAGACCATCGCCAATAATTCTCTTTCGTTGGTGGCGTAGTTCAGTTCGCAGTCTTTTAGTGTGCGTGAAATCATGGTAATAGGTCTTTTATTCTGGGACAGTACCGCGCCTATTCCACTCGCTGAGGCGTCGGTGGTTAAGTCAAACGGCAATTTGAAATCAGGGTATGTCAATATGACATCTTCCGATGCCAAAATGTTACGAAGGTGATCGAATGCATTTCGCTGGGTTTCATCAAACCTGACATCTACTTTTTTCGACTTATTCTTGCTGACCGTCCCGTTTTCCCCTTTGAGGATGGCGGTAAGAGGTCTAGCAATAGAGGAAAAAATTCTTTACAAAGCTCCTGTAATAACTCGCCAGGCCGAGGAAAGACCTGAGGCTAAACAGATTTCTTGGCTCTGGGAACTCTTTTATTGCCCTGACTTTTTCTGGGTCTGTTTTTGTCCCTCCTCTGGTGACAATAAATCCTAAAAATTCAACGCTCTCTTTAAAGAACTTTGTCTTTTCCCGTGCCACCCTCATGTTGGCATCGAGTAGGCGCCCAAGCACTGTGTCAAGGTGCTTGACATGATCCGTTTCATTTTCGGAAAAGATAATAACGTCGTCAACGTAGACGTAGCATATTTTGCCGATTTCTTCCCGCAGCACATCGTCGATGGCTCTTTGGAAAATACTCCCAGCGTTCTTTAGAACGAAGGGTAGTCGGCAAAATTCGAATTTCCCACCATTGACTGAGAACGAGGTCTTCTCTCGGTCCTTTTCAGCCAGGTATATTTGATGGTACCCTGACCTTAAGTCTAGGGTGGTAAAGAATTTAGCTTTCCCCAAGTTCGCTAGAATCATGGGTATGCTTGGCATGGGGTAGCGATCGGCGATTGTTCGCTCTTTCAGCTTCCTGAAGTCGATTACTAATCGCTTCATCTTGATGCCATTATCGTCAGTCTCTTTTTTGTCAACCACCCAGGTAGGGCTGTTGTATGGGGATCTGGACGGCCTAATTATGCCATTTTGCAGCAGCTTATTGATTTCTTTGTTTACAAAGTCCGCTGCCCCCATAGCATAAGGGTATAACCTGGAGTGGGCAGGTTCGTCACTCGTCGTTCGAATAGTAGCGATGACCGAAATGTTAAAGGTGAGCGCCTCGTTAGAGGTCGAAAACACCTTAATTCTTTTCAGAATAATTTTTTTGAATTCGCCTTTAGCCGAATTTGGCACCACTATATCATCGATTTTTGTAAAATTGACATTCTGACAGTCAAAGAATTTGAGCTTTTCAGTGATGCTTGCGTATTTTATTACGCTGTTGCCTAGGTCCAATACTACTCCTGCCCGCGTTAGCGAATCGAAGCCTATTATAGCATCGAACGTGCTCAGTGTATCTAAGAGGAAAAATGGGACGTCTAGTCCAAAGATGGGCATTACGCACTTGTTTTTGACGTCACTGGAGCCGTGAATAAAGCTCACAGTGAAAGGGGTCTCGACCGGCATTACGTTTCTTAGCTCCTTTACGGGCTTCACGTAATTTTTTGCCGCCCCCGTGTCGATGAGAATTTTTACTGTTTTGCCAGCCAACTGTCGCTCGACGAACGGCAGTCGAGAGCGCTCCCTAAAAAATGGAGGAGGTCGTTAAGCTCGGCGGTATCGCTACCTTCCTCAATGGTGGCAACCTCAGCCTCAGCTGTGGCGGCATATTCTGTTTCCTCCTGTTGGGGCTGGGCTATATTATTGACGCGTTGGCGTCTTTGGCCCGATTGACTCTGGGACGAGTTCTGCCTTTTGTAATTGTTATTACTTTGCGGTTTCCCCCAGCTTGTTTCTTGTCTGAATTTAGCCGTTGAGGGGTCTACCTCCATGGGCTGAACTTTATTCTGGTCTAAGATCTCTGGATCCCTGCGCTTTGGCCAGGAATTGTCCTCATGAGGCCTACCTTGGTTTTGCTTAGGAATGAAGTGCGGATTTTTGTCCTCACCTCTCCATTGCTTTCCCTGACCTTTATTGTTGCGCCTGTTGCCCTCATTGAAAGGGGCCTTGTCTTCCATAGCTTTCGCGTAAGATGCCGCGAACCTATTCCGTGTCCGAGTTGTGTGACATGACTATTTTGTTGGTGACGAGCGTGAGTTTCCTCTCGACCTCGTCATAGTATGCCATAAGGTCGGCATCTCCTTGCCGAACCTTAGGGACATTTTGTCCGCGTATGTGCAATCTAGTCTGTGTGGGGACGTGTTGTGGGACGTGAGGAGCGACCGAGCGGGACCGCAAATTTTGTTTTTAATGATAACAACGGCCTCGTAGTGGGCTTCGCTGCCGTCGTATTTTTTGAATACTTCGTATGCATCTAATGCAGCCTGCCTCCACGAAACGTACTCATCGTGGCTTCCATCGAACGTCGGCAGAGATTTTACTATGTCTACTTGACTCGCATTTTATTTCAGGGTTCGGCACTGCTCTTTTATAGACTTCTACCCGCGGCGCTTGCACTATCAGCGCGCTAACCTGTGTTCTAACTGCTTCTAATTCTGAGGCGAATTGACTTCTCAAACGCTCTTCCTGATCGGCGAGAGCGGTGCTGACCGCATTTGCGACAAGAGCTTGGATCATATCCGCGTTCATTTCTGGTTGATGTATGTTCCTAACTTCGGGGCGGAACCCTACTTCTTCGTTATCGTCGCTATCAATCGCCTGTTTCACTTCCCTATACTCCCAACTCATTGCTAAGGGAGCTGGGTAGGTTAGCGGTGTTTATACTGGGCAGATACGACGTGTTTAACGATTGGACACCAGGCAAAAGGTTTCGATGTGACACTTTTTTGCGCAGAAGCAGAAAAAATAAAAATTTTTGCGAAAAATACTGGATCGTTTCTGTTAAGAGGAGCCCCTTTTATAAAGGTGTAACTCCAATGAGTTTTCAAACGAAACCTTATTAGTATAGGGGCTCCTCTTAGCAAGTGATCCGGCTCGAAGGACCAAATGTTAAGAGGAGCCCCGTAAATACTCGTGATACTCCAATGAGTTCTGTTTTAAAACTGTTTTTATTTCACACACTTCTCTTACAAGAAAGATACATGAAAATCTTAAATCTATTTAAAACTACTTATCAACGGACTGCACGCTGACATGCTATGTGACCCTTTCTTAAGTGCTTCAAGTGCACCACATAAATATTTGGATAGACTGCAGGAGATCGTCTTTCAACCCATGCTGTTAATCACTTATTCACATGGGTCCGATCTCTTACATTCTATGTTTGGAATTTTTATCGTGTTCAATGCTTGAACAGTTTCTAAAACGCAAAAATGTTGGATTAATTTGTCCCAAATCACACGAGAGCGAACCAATATATGCTGGACGATAACCAACAGGTATTGGTCAATTCGACTGGGTGTATTATTAGCACAGACACACTGGATATTTTCAGTAAAAAATTCAATATAGGACAGTGGATAAAATAGTAGCGGAATACAAGGAGAAAAGCGACTGTCAACCTCTAAATGTGTATAGAGACCAACACTAATAAAGAAATAAAATATTTCTTTGTATAATTAATTCATGTAAATATTGATTGCCTTGGCGCGAGTGTGCGTTATTGGAGTTATTTAATTTCCTTTATTTCCAGTGCACTCGAAAAACTCCACATTGAACAAAATTAATTAAATCAACTTCAAGAAAACAAGTGAACGTAACTTGAGTTGTATGTTTTTTTTTTTATTTTTGTAACGTACTTAAAAAACAATCTGAACCAGAAATCGAAAATCGAGTCACTTTTATTTATTCGTAGAAAATTCCTACTGCCGGTCATAGGAATTTATATGCACTGTTTAATGACTAAGTGTGTAAGTGTAGACCTTGGCTATTGTTGGCGCTCAGCTACTTACATATTGCAACCTTCCCGTGGCAGACCGCTGACCTTGCAACGCAAGCCGCAAATTGCACATAACGGTCCAACATGCAGGCTAAGCTTTCGGGCCCGTTAGGCTGGATCCAACTTAAGGTGGACCACACAAGAGTGTGTTAATAATAGTAATGAAAATGATTAATAATAAAAATGATTAACATTAATAAAAATGGATAATTGTTGGATAAGAATTGGCCTGCTCAGCCTACGCTGAGAGTTGGTTGTTAACTTATATATATACTTTATGGGGTGGGAGAACTAGAATACTAGAATACAATTGACCATACCATACCAAAATGAGTTTTGAAATTTTTATTATTTTTGATATTAAAGCCGGTTTAGTTTTGTGGAAAGTAGACCAGTTGGGCAGACAACTAGAACTTTGAACGTGTATTTCTCGGAACTTTATCTTAAATTGGAACGAATTTCTTCAAAATTTGGCATGAATATACTTTTATCGCACAAAAATGAAATATGTATGAAAAATGGTTGGTCCAATGGTTTATAATATTTCTAAAGAATTTTTAAAATTTTTGAAGTGCAAATCGATTTTTGTTATTGGTAGCCGGTAATATACTGGAAAACTAAACTTCGTGTTCTTATGTGCGGTAGCGACATTCAACAAAATTGATCATTTAGAGTTCTTTCGTTTTCGGATGACTATTGGAGTCATTCCAATGCGTATCAACCAAGTCTCAACTTTTTTTACGCCTTCTACTTTGCTGATGCGTATTTCCATGAAAATACATCTTAAGTATATGTCGGCGCACACTAAGAGTGTGTGGAAGTTGGTATGAATGTATGGGTATGCTGTCGTGGGGAATTTCACCAGGTGCTTAATTTCATCATTATAGGAATATTACATCAGTTACTAATTGTGCTGTGATTGGTTGTGTGTATGTTGTCGCTTTAACAAGCGTCGTTTTAGCAAGGCGACAGCGTAGTGTCGCTGTCGCCGAGTGTGGTTCCGTGGTAAGCATAGAAAAAAGAAAGGACGACGCAGGCAGTTGCGTATAGATCGTCGTGTGTGCGAAACCAAACAGATGCTATTTACACCGACTTTACTAAAGCATGAAAAAGTGATTGACTCCATCTTGTTGAGTAAACTAAATCTTTTGTGATTTCCTTTAAACTCCCTACGTGCATTTCCAGCTACTTGGATGGAAAAACAGATCGAGTTCATTTTAAAAATGAATATTCCCGCTTAGTCCCTCAAGGAAGCCAACTCGGTCCGTTACTCTTTACCTTTTTTCTTAATGAATTTTGCCCATTTTTAACGAACACGCTATTAGTTATGTTCAAAGACGATCTTCAGTATAAATCCTCTTTTTTCCAAAGTAAACCTCAGTTCTAATGATTTGATGATGTAAATGATTAATAAGCTAAACATTTAAATCTTAATTATTCAAAAAAAAATCATCATATCGCTTTATTTTTCTGTAAATGTGAAACCATTGTAAATTTCCTACACCGAAGGGAAGGGAAGGGAAACCCGAAGGGAAGAAGGGAGAATAGTGTTAATATAATAATACACTGCGATTATTCAACCTACTGAACACTGAAATCTTTCAGGTAATCAAGGAATATTACCTTCACCCTTAACAAAAACAATTGTCCTGAATTATAACTCACTTAACAGCATCGCAAATGAAGTCACATATCTCGGCGTACACCTAGATAAGCGACTCATCTAAAGTAATCACTTAGAAGAATATCTAACAAATCTCGGGAAAGACATTGGCTAATAAACTTTTGTTCGGTACTATGGACATAAGGCTATATATTTTAGGGTTTAAAAGAGCACAATCTCTAATATAACTCTATTATTAAACAGTAGCACCCTGGTTACCAAGACTTATGTCCACAAAGAAAAATTTTGCAACTACAAGCCAAATATACAACCAAACGCTCTCGGCGAAACCGTAACCACACCCGCTCAGCCCTAAAAAAATATAAAATAAATATAAAGAAAGAAACTTCGGGCGGAGCGGAAGTTGGTATTTCCTTGCATTTAGGTGGTAGCTTAAATTATTATATATTTTTATATATATAAAATTGTATGTAGTTGTCCTATCCTTATGAGAATTTCACCATCAAATCAATTTCCTAATAAAAATACAAAGTCCCAACCCTCTAAATTAAAAAAACCAAAGTTATGGCTATTCTGATCAATCAGTTATATGGCAGCTGTAGGATATAGTCGACCCAAGCAGTTTCGACTTATATACTGGCTGCCAATAAAAGTAGGATGTGTGCAAAGTTTTAAGTCGACAGCTTTAAAACTAAGAGACTAGTTGCAAACTTTTAACCAAAATTATAATACCCATGGGTATTTAATACTGCATGGGTATAAAAATTGATTTTTGTGTTTGTTAGCCGCTTTATAGAAACTATTCTTTCGGTTTTGTTTATTTGTGCGCTAGCGACAATCATTAAACTTAAAAATAAATCTTTAAGTCTTTATAAATATATATATCGGGTAGCTATTGAATTTCCATAATGTCTATTTAATAAATAAACTTTAAAAAAATGTTAAAAAATGTTAAGTAAAAATGTTAGTCTTTTAATGGGTTTCCGTTTATTAGTTGTATTAGTTGTAAATGTCTCGTAATGTCTCTCGTATGTCTCGTGCATGTTTTGTTTATTTCGTCCATATGCTTGCAATATTGTAAATTGTACTGTATTCTAACAGTATTAACACGAACCTGCTTAATTATCCAATTATCTTTTGGAAGCCCACCAAAAGCTATCGCCCGAAGCACAGTTTTATAACTTTAGCTCATCGATCGAACAGAGACACTGTATTGGGTATTGTCATTGCTGATCATTGTTAAATAGTCGTATTTTATATGTTTATAAATATCTAAAATTCACAAATTTGTTAACAAATTAATTGATTTTGTCACTTAACACTTTGTTTTTTGAAATTTTAGTGACGGTGCGTGATTCAACTTAGTTTTGGCATGATCGATCCAAGTTCAAGTGAGGAAGAGGGTGAAGATGATCCCGTTATCAATGTGCCAGCTAAAGGAAGAATTATACAAACGCCCAAAGGTGTAAACTGTGTTTCAACCTTAGGTGTATCTTCTGCAGCCGGATGTAACCCTATCGCAACAGGCTCTAATAGCGATTTGACTGCCAACCATAAACAATCAAATCCTAGTACTGTTATTGGCCGCACAGACACCGGAACTTCCACGGGCGGACAATATTCTTCAAGAACCAGCCAAATTCATGGTGGCCGAGTAGATGGATCGAATCTTGAAATACCCACAAAAACCATTCCCAGGTAAGGGTTGTTCTTTAAAGTCAGTTCTTTAAAGTTTTAAATATAAATATGAATAACGCACGAATTTCAAAATGCGCGTGTTCGACTCCACTTACAAATCGATAGGTTTGGTTAGACGACTTAGACGGTTAGGATACTTAGAAAGCATTCGGAACCTTGTGATACCGTGGGCCGGTTCTGAACTTCCTTTATTCGCGGAGGACTTATGGGCTAGCTGTTCCCCCACTCTGAGGCTTTGGTGAATCTTTCTATCGTATTAGGATTTATTTCTGTCATCATTGAGATGTTGCTGAGGACCCTGTCGCCCAGGTGCTGAAGTCTGAGAAACTGCGAGGCTGGGCAGTGGCATAGAATATTCTCAACAGTTTCTTCTTCTTCTTCGTCTCTGCAGCTGTGGCAGTAGACGTTGTGGGGTAAATTCATTCGCTTAGTGTGTGTTCCCACTAGCCAGTGCCCCGTGATGACTCTTATAGCAGTGCTGATTCGGGTTCTTTCCATCCATCAAGTATTTGTGACGTTCTTGTGTTGGAGATTTTGGGCCGGAGCTGGTGGGCCAGCCGGCAGTTGAGAATACAGTGGCCTATGTGTAAGACTGTTTTGGAGCTGCTGGTGATCGAGCTGATCGATTTTATAGCCGCTTGGCTATCACTGTATATATTGACTCCTCTTTGTGTGTGACTGTCGCTTCAGCTTCAAATACGCTGCAATGATTGGGTAGTCTAAAAGAGGCTTTAATGCCTAGTTGTTCGGAGTATATGCCTCCTCCTACTTTATTTTTTAGTTCGGCATCAGTGTAGAAGCTAAGTGCGTTCTCTGGGCCTGCGGTTTGATCCTCCCACTCCTCTATATCTAGAATGAGGGTTTGGAAGGGTGTTTGTGAATACTCCCTGGGAGTACAGTAGTTTGTACTGTTGGGAATGAAAGGGTCGTTTAGTAGAATGGTGGAGTGGCCCTTGTTAAGTTGGCTCCATTGCTATGTTTCCCTTAGCCTGAATGCCGCTACTTTCGCTTGTTTTATTCCAGCTAGTCCTGGATTTGGTATGCTGAGTATGGCATTTAGAGCTTCGTTTGGGATGGATCGTAGTGCACCTCTAAGACGTACTGCTGCTTGTAGCTGGATTTTTTTTCAGCTTCTTAAGAATATTTCTATACCCTTGCAGAGGATATTATAATTTTGGTCAAAAGTGTGCAACACAGTAAAGGCAACATCTCCAACCCTATAAAGTATACACATTCTTGATCAGGATCACCTACTGAGTCGATATGAGCACGTCCTTCTGTCCGTCTATCTGTCTGTTTGTTTCTACGCAGACTAGTCTCTCAGTTTTAAAGCTATCGAGTTGAAACTTTGCACACATCCTTCTTTTGTTTAGAGGCAGTATATAAGTTGGAACTTTAGTGTTTTTTAAGCTAGAGACTCTGTACAGATTCCATTTTGGGCAAAACAATCTGAAATTTCATAACGATCGGCCGAATATATCTTACAGCTACCATATAACTGAACGATCGGAAATGTCACAACCTCGCTATTTTTAAAGATGCTTGGGGCCATCATTTTTATTAGATGGTGGAATTCTCATAAGAATTGGCCCAATTTAAACGATCCGATATATAATATATAAGTTAAAAAGATTTTATTAATATTCTTTTAAAAAAAGAAATTAATCTTTTTCACTTTTTTTTTATTTGAGTATCGGATTAGAACTGACAATTATGATTCTTATAATTAATAATTACACCTATGCGTTGCTCCATCGCTGCCGCGATCTCGGTCGCGATTGCTGCTGCTGCTGGCTGCCCTCGATGTCATTGGTAGCTGATGTTGTTGCTGTAGCTTAAGTCCATATCTTCATTGCTGATTGGTCAATGCAAGTGCATTGTGTTGTTGGTGGATGCACTTGCCATTAAGTTCAGTGTGCTTTGCCAAATATTTGGGTGTTTTCTTTCTTTTGGCTTTCCCACCATCGTAAGCATAATCAATGCTTACTCAGCGCACGTGTCTTTCGATCCGTGTGACCCTTATTGGTGCCACGGTATCATATTGCATCCGGTGCACGGTGCACACTATGCGTTTATGTAAGCTCTTTTGCAGTTGTTATTAAGAACTTATGTGCTTGGACTTAGCGTTTTATTAATATTATCTAGTGTTTGACATTTTAGGTGTTAACTCTTCCCCCTTAAACGCGGGCGTCCTTGTTCGCAACGTAGAAGAGAACGGGGTTAGGTGGGGTTGGATCCGCCGGTGTTTTTGTCGTTTTCCGGGCGGCTTCTTTTGGTCTGCACCTTCTAACTAGCATTATGATCAGACTTACGATCATTATGAGCAGGATACGAATTATACTGACGTATAATTCACGGAAGCCTCGATTGTCTTCTCTTCTTTAATTTTTTTCAGAATCTTAGTGTTATTTATGTTTAATTCTTTGATTAATTGAAGGGAGAGGACTTCGTTAATTTTAGGGTTTACCGCTGACAGTTGGAATAGCGGAGGTTCGGGGTCTACCACAGTGACGTCTTCCGTTCTGTAGATGTTTTCGCCGATCTGTACCGTGGAGTTCCTGTGCTGGATGATGAAGGATCCTTGAAGATTAAGGTTCTTTCCGTCCAAAGACACCATTCCGTTAAAGTCGTTCAGCATCAGTGTTCCTGGTAGTAATTCCTCAAAATTAGGCACATGTTGGCTGTTGATTGCCTTGCATTCCGGTGGTCTTAGGTTTAATAGAGCGCTTACGCAAGTGTCGATGCTTAAGTCTAACAGTTTATCCTTAACACAAATGGTTCTATCATTATGCGATTCACATGGTTTTGATATCGCGAATAGTTGCTTCTTACATTCTAACAAGTTTTCATATTTTATGTCATATATTATATGGGCTTTTTTTACTGCTTTGACTAATAGGGTTCTACAGGTTTCATTACTTATTATTGGGATACTTATGATATACAGAAGAGCTTTATTATTCGATGCAAGTTTGACTTTTGAAAATTCTAGTAATTCTTCCATATTAATAAACAGGTTATTTCCTTTATTAAAAATTTGTTCTAAAATATTGGTTTCTATTGTTGAGATTATAAAAGAGTTTATAATATTTGTTTTGGCCCAAGTTATTGCATGTAGTATATTATATATTTCTTCTTTTACTATTTGAATTCTATATCTGAGGATATTTGCCTCTTCATTAATTATTTCGTTTGAATTTTTAGTTATTTTTAATTAATTTAACACTTAATTTTTTATTTATTATGACCTGCTTATTAATATTTTCTAATTGTCCGTTTATTTTGTTCTTTAGTATTTCATGATCATGGTGGTCCGGTGTTCCTGCCAACCGATTTTTTTTGTCGATTTTTACATGAATTGTATCTCCTGTCTCATATTGTTTTGGCTGTATTTTATCCTGATTATGGTATTCTAAGTCGGCTACCTGTTTTTATACCCTTGCAGAGGGTATTATAATTTTGGTCAAAAGTGTGCAACGCAGTGAAGGAGACATCTCCGACCCTATAAAGTATATATATTCTTGATCAGGATCACCTCCTGAGTCGATATGAGCATGTCCGTCTGTCCGTCTGTCTGTCTGTCTGTTTCTACGCAAACTAGTCTCTCAGTTTTAAAGCTATCGAGCTGAAACTTTGCACACACCCTTCTTTCTATTGCAGGCAGTACATAAGTCGGAACGGTCGGGATCGGTCGACTATATCCTATAGCTGCCATATAACTGATTGATCGGAAATGCCATAACTTCGTTGTTTTTTAAGATAGAGGGTTGGGACTTTCCACACATGTTATATTTGATCAACATATCTTATGTACAAAATAAGGATCGGCCGACTATATCCTATAGCTGTCATACAACGATCGGAATTGGCATAACTTTGTTGTTTTTTAAGTTAGAAAGATGGGACTTGGTACAGATTCTCTTTTGGATAAAATAATCTGATTTGCCAAATTTCATAAGGATCGGCCGCCTATATACGATCCGCTATTTACCTAATAATATAAGATGCGTGGCGCCACCTAGCGGACTGCGACTGAACTGCAAGGGTATATCAACTTCGGCTCCGCCCGAAGTTAGCTTTCCTTTCTTGTTTTTTTTATTTTTTCCCTGATTTCGGTCCGCTGTTTCTCATGTCCTCTGTGGTGTTCGGAGTGGACCTCCTGAAAAACACCTCAACTGGTTTTTCCTTTATTACTGAATGGATGGACCCATTATATTCTTCGACTGATTTGAAAATTAGGTCTTCGAATGTCATACTCCCGTTGTCTTTTTTAATGCATCTCATGATTTCTGAAAGTGTTGAATGAAATCGTTCTACCTGACCATTAATGGTTGAAGCGTATGGGGCTGTTGTATGGACTGATATTTTAAGTTGATCTTCTAAAGGGAATCGAATCACTTCAGAGTTTAAAGCGCGTTCGTTGTCCATTACTACCCACTTGGGCATGCCGAATGCTATCAGCATTTCTCTCAAAGGCGCTTTAATGTCCTCGGAGGCCCTTGATTTTAATATCTTGATTTGGGCGTATTTTGAGAACTTGTCGAGACCAGTTAGAATATTATTTTTTTCTGTAATATAAATGTCTATGTGGATGATTTCTCCTGGGTACTTAGGGATGGGAGTTGGTTGGATTGCCCCCTTCAGTGGGTGTCTATCGTATTTGGATTCTCTACATGTTTGACAGGATTGGACTATTGCCTGAATTTTCTTTTGAGCTTGTGGGAAGAAGTATTTTTTAAGAATTTGTATTTTGTTTTATTTTGCGTCTCTGTGGGCTCTTTTGTGTTCTAATGTAATGATCTGATTCTGGGTTGTTTCTGATGGTACGTCTTTAACTTGATTACTAGTAAACCTAACTTTGTAAGAAGTGCGTAGGATAAATAGTTTGAATTTTTCCCATTATTTCTTCTGAAGTGTAGATACCATTGATAATTCTGGGATCTAATCGGGCTCGGAGTATATTAATGATTTCCTGTTCTGTGTAAGAAATCTTTTTTATTATATGGCGATGAAAAGTTGGAAATGGAATTTCGAAGTTATACGCATCAGTGTTTTCTTTTAATAAAAAAATTTGGTTTTTAAATGCGTTGATCGGGGCTTCTACTGAGAATATTAGATTATGTGAGGAACTTTCGTCGCTGTGGATTGTAGAGTCTGTATGGATTGAATTAACTTCTGGTCGGGCTCTGGATAGGGCGTCTGCTACTACGTTAGCTACACCGGGCTTGTATTTTATCTCGGGGCTATATTCGCCGATAATGTCTCTCCAGCGTTTAAGCTTGGCATTGTGATTATTTCCTCTATTCGAAAAGGTCAAGAGTTGGTGGTCTGTATAAATTGTCACTTGGTTTTAACTCCCACTTCTGAAATCGTATATCCCAGAAAATCGACTTCTTTTTTGAAAAAGTGATATTTGTCGATGTGTATTCTCATATTGGCTTTTTTTAATGTTAGAAACACTTTGTTCAAGTTTTTGGCATGATCGTTTTCTGTTTTGCTGAAAACGATGATGTCGTCGACGTACACATAACAGATTTTCCCTATGTGTTCTCGCAAAATGTCATCTAAAGCTCTTTGAAATATGGCTGGTGAATTTTTTAATCCAAATGGCAATCTGGTAAATTCGTATTTGCCTCCTTTTACTGCGAATGCAGTTTTTTCCATGTCTGACTCTTTAAGTGGTATTTGATGAAATCCACTTTTTAAGTCTAGTACTGAGAAGAATCTGTTGTTTCCTAATTGTGCGATTATTTCGCCTATTTCAGGAATGGGGTACCGATCGGATATTTTTACTGTTGGGACTTGTGCCAACATCAAAAATCATAATTATTTCTATTTCTATTCTCTCAGTGTAACCAGCCGCAGCGGTCCACTAATTGCCCGTTATCAGCTGCTCCATATTCTTTGTTTCTCCCGCATGCGCTTTGTTGTTCTTTTGTAGCGCATGCAGTTTGGGAGCTTTGGTGGAGCTTCTGCGCAAGCTCTTAGGTTTTAGCACTTGTAATTCGGCATTGTTGGGATCGGCCGCTGCCGTTGTTTTGGGGTTAAATTGACCCAATAAAATTATTGAAATTAAATTGTGGATTCTTTATTAATTCGGTCGCTATCAAAACGCTGATAGCTCAACAGTTACCTCATTGAGCTTTCTATAGTCAATAACTAGCCTGTATTTTTGTTTTTCATTAGAGTTGGTTTTTTTTCGGGACTACCCAAACTGGTGCATTATAGGGTGACCGTGAGGCTCTAATAATGCCATCCTGCAACATTTCTTGAATTTGTTGTTCTACTTCTTGCATAAGCGATGCCGGATATGGGTTGTGCTTTCCGTAGACAGGGGTATCGGAGGAAGTCCTAATTTCACCTACAACTCTGGTAGTGAAAGTTAGTTTCGTTTCAGGATCGGCGAAAAGGTTTTTATGGGTGTCGATAAATTTTTTGATTATTTCTCTTTAAGTTTCTGTCATATGTTCGTCTGTTGGTCCGATCTTGTTTACGGCTTGTGCCTCTAATTGATGGATTTTAATTTTCCTATTATTTTCTAACAGCAGAATATCATTTTTAACATCTATTATTGCCCCTAGTTTTTTCATAGTGTCGTTACCTAGAATTCCATGGAAGGTTTTCAGTGTATCTAATAGAAAGAATTTTAGTGGGGTATCTGATATGTTGGGAAGTTTAACTATTGTATGTTGTTTTATTTCGTTATTCCCTCCTACTGAATTTACTGTAAAGTTGTTAGTATTGGGTTTAGGGCTTGGTACTAGTTTCGCTTGAATGTAATTTTGATTTGAGCCGGTGTCAATTAAGAATTTCAGAGTTTTGCCGTTCCCGATAGTTACCTTAAAATAGGGTAAGGAGGAACGGTTTATTCTAAAAAATATAATTCTGACATATCAATGGATTCCTGTTGTTCGGATTCCGCTTGCCATGGAGCTTCTTCATCCAGCTCGTTTATTCCATTCTCTTCCGATGACTGAAAATATTCTTGTTCCTCATCTACCTCTGGTTGTATATTGAACTGGCGTTGCATTTTATTAGTATTTTGAACATTTGTGTTGCTCAGGGGTCGTTTCCCTACAAAATTGTTGTCCTGAGGTCTATTCATATCGTTAACGTGGCGTGAACGAATAGACCAGTCTCTACGTCCATGGGTGTTGGCTTTGGTTGGGGTCTGGGAGGTGGGTTGGGGTTAGAGAAAGCTTGCCCTCCTGGTTGATTTGTCTGAGTTTGGTTGAGTGGGTTAGGTCGGTTTGGTGTTGTTTCAAATATCCTTGGTGGGATTGCGGGTTTTTTTACTTGGCTTGGGTAATAGTACAGGTTTGGTTGAAAATTTGGTTTGGTCATTCGGGGTAGGGCTTGTGGCGGATACCCTCTAGTGGGTACTAAGTTATCTCTTCGGGGGTAAGTGTTTTTTGGTGTTTGGCCATTCCTAGTGTTCTGATTCTCTATTAGGTTGCAAAGATGTAATGCATGTCCTAAGTCGTGGGGTTCTTTAATAGCCAGAAGTTGGGAAAGATTGCCGTTCAGGCCTCTTACAAATGTATCCAGTGCTTTCTCTCTATACAGTGCTGTTAGTGCCTGTATAGTTTCCTGAGATGCTTCGAGATTCCCAATTTGGTTCAAAATCAAAGAAAGTTGTTGGTATACGGCTTGATAGAATTCGACTATCGAGTTGCTGCCTTGGTTAAGTGCATACAACTGATATTCTAGTGTCTTTAAGTCTCTCCTATCAGCAAAGTGTGCAGTCAGACACTTCGATATTGCCTCCCAGTCCAAAGGTGTGTTATAAGACTCGAGGACAGCATCTGCTTGACCGACGATTTTGTTCCTAATTGCTAATATTATGCCATAATATTTTTGGGGACCCCTTTTTACTGTCATAAATTTTTAAAACCCTTTCTACACTCTTCTTCCAAGACGAATATTCGGTCTTATTTCCGGAAAAGTCTCTAAGTGTCCGCACTATGTCCGGTAATTTATCTAACTCGCCAATATTGTGGGCTAGTTCCCTTTAAATTATTTGGTCTGAAAAGTTTGAAAAGTCCTTGTTTGGGTTAATGATTTCCTTTACCAACCCAGCTAGGTTCTCTTGAAGTATGTACCTAATTTTCTCTTCAATGTCTTTTTCCGTCAGTAGTTTTGAACTCGTCCTTACAGAGGACGAAGGTCCTGCAAGATTTCCCATCCTATCTACCAAGTCCTGTTCAGTCATTTTAATGAGGTTTTTGATGGATGATCGTTAGTGGTCTTATGAGGGTTAGTTGTTTGGATGTCAAACGAATTATATTTAATTTTTTCTCTTATTTTTGATTTGAACTATTAATTTTTTGTTCGTGTTTTACTCAAGGTTTCTTATGGATTTTTATGTTTTCAAATATTTCTTAACTAGCTTACATTAAAATCATTTCGGCGTGCTATCGTGACGATAGGTTCGGCTGATTCCTTTTTGCCCCACGCAGCAACGATTCCTCCTGTGTGTGGGTCTACTACGGAGCCTCCTCTATACCTGGATCACGTTCCCTCTGAACGGTACTGAAGGGATCACGGCGATAAAAGTTGGAGCCTGGTTTTTCCGCTAGGTACAATTCCTTTAGGAGTGCGTTGTAGCGTTTCTTTTTTAACGGCACTTTTGCACTTTCGAATCGCGGTGTTTGGCGTTTTCTTAATTAGTTGAAGATATAGCCGAACGTCGGGATTTTTTTTACCGATCTGAGCGAGATTCGGAACTTGTATCCTTTCGCGGTTTTTCACCAGGTCCCTGCTCGGGCGCCAGTTAAAAAGATTTTATTAATATTCTTTTAAAAAAATAAATTAATCTTTTTCACGTTTTTTTTATTTGAGTATCGGATTAGAACTGACAATTATGATTCTTATAATTAATAATTACACCTATGCGTTGCTCCATCGCTGCCGCGATCTCGGTCGCGATTGCTGCTGCTGCTGGCTGCCCTCGATGTCATTGGTAGCTGATGTTGTTGCTGTAGCTTAAGTCCATATCTTCATTGCTGATTGGTCAATGCAAGTGCATTGTGTTGTTGGTGGATGCACTTGCCATTAAGTTCAGTGAGCCTTGCCAAATATTTGGGTGTTTTCTTTCTTTTGGCTTTCCCACCATCGCAAGCATAATCAATGCTTACTCAGCGCACGTGTCTTTCGATCCGTGTGACCCTTATTGGTGCCACGGCATCATATTGCATCCGGTGCACGGTGCACTCAATGCGTTTATGTAAGCTCTTTTGCAGTTGTTATTGAGAACTTATGTGCTTGGACTTAGCGTTTTATTAATATTATCTAGTGTTTGACATTTTAGGTGTTAACTTATATAAGAATATAATCTGCAACCTACCTGCAATGGTATATCAACTTCGGCTCCACCCGAAGTTAGCTTTCCTTTCTCGTTCTTTTTGATATGGGTCTGACTATGGCCGTGTAGATCCAGTTTTCAATATCCAGCTTTTTTGAAGGTAAAGAGGGCTACAGCAGCTTTTTTTGACGTTTTTTCAATATTAGAGTTCCAATTTAGCTTCCTATCCAGAATTAGCCCGCTCATTTCCGCTTCTAAGATGACAGAGCATCTGTGGGTATTTGCCTGTGAACAGGTCTGCGACGTCGTCCGCATAAGCCACTATCCTGCAGCCTCCCTCTTCCATCTTTCATAGAATAGAGTTGATCCATACTGCCTCTACTGACGGCCCTTGTTGAGGAAGATGTGCCTAGTGAGGACGTCACTGTTCTGCAGGTTAGCAGCTGGTCAATGAGTCCCACCATGGTGTCATCTACCCCAAGAGTGTTCGGGAAAACGTTGTTGAAGTCTGAGAAAAGGCTTTCTCTATTTTGAAAGTGAGCTCGTTGAGGTCAGTCTCGGTGGATTTACTCTTTTTTTAAGCATGTTGTGCATCAGAGATTTGGGTGGGGTTAGAGTTGATAGGTCAGCAATCTTTTGGGGTCGTATAGGGCTAGGGATCTGCTCCTAATGATATTTAGGAGCCAGTTTGAGCCACTGTCTCCTGCTTGTTGGATTTGTATCGTCGGGATATCGGGATAACGCGCCGTTCGCTTCCGGTGTGTAACTTAGAAAGTGGATTTCTAGGAGTGTGCCTAGAGATCCTTCACTTGTATTGGTCCAAGTCCCGTTTTATTTTTTAAAATACCCAAGAGTTGTGGCTGATTGTGATAGAATTTTATTATGTCTTGCAGCTTGGGCTGTATTTTCGATATCTAAGCTGAAGGAGGGTCTGGAGGGTTGGTAGCTCTGTAGACCGCCAGGATGGCCTAATTCGCTTTTTTGTTTTTGTTCTTGGATATGCTTTTTTGAGAGCATTGTTGCAGGGTTGAGTCGATTCTTGCGTCAGAGTATTAAGACTAATCAACGGTTTCTGTGATTTGTGTGTGAAATTAAAATTAATTTATTAAATTTACTATGTACCTGAGGTCAGAGAAATAGGGTTTCTCTAGGACCTTTCATAGAATTACGTGGCTAAGTATCTGTTTCGATACAAGCGTGAGATCAATGGATTCCCTGCGATTTGCAATAATGAAAGTGGAATCATCTCTCTTATTTCAGAGGAAAAGGTTTCACCTAAGAATAAAGTTGAAAAGAGACTAAGCGCGGTCAGCGTGAGTGGTGGAGGAGGCCTAGATTTTGCCTTTCGCTGTTGTTCAGTTACTGAGCGTTTTCGGTAGTTTTATTTTTGTGTTCTAAATTTTGCCTATAATGAAAACAGCCACAGTTCGATTTATAGATATTGATACAATTTATTTAATTGTTTTGGCGTTTCTACAAATGATATATGTATTTACAAATGTGACTGAGTAGGGTTGACGACCGAATTAGAATGATGACGCGGGAGCGCGGCTCAACGCTTCATGCTGCGGAGCGACCGCGAGAGAGCGAGACAAACGCGCATGACGGCAGATGCAGGTGGCCGATCGAATGCACGAGAGCGGCGACGAGAATAGAGCGGGAGACGCGAACATAAATATAAAAGAAAGTGACGTCACGAATTCAATAAATTATTTCCGGCCAAACTTCTTTCCGGCGGCTGCTTGACTTGACATACTCCCCCCCTTGGAAGTTGCGCTTTCAACAGCATCATGAAGGGGCAGCAGGCACAATTTGTTGACTGCCCGCCTCTAAGCTCCGGACGCCGTCCTCAGCAGCGCCACCCGACACACTCCGTCATCTCCGACGACCATTTCCGTCTCGCGAGGCCACTTCATTGGAGGCAAGTTTTCGTCCTTCACCAGCACGATGTCATTTACTGCTATGCCTTGACCAGGGATGCGCCATTTGTTGCTGCAACAGGGATGAACTTCCATTCAATGGACTCTGAAAGGCAAAAATCCAAGACTGCTCTCTGGTGCTCGACGCTAAGAAATAGTCTCTTTAACTCGCTCAACTGATTTTTTGCTCCAATGAAATTGTTTGCGTTGTCGGACCAGTTCTGTCGAGCCTTCCTCCTGATAGAAAGGGCATGCAGAAAGGCGGCGGTGGACAGATCCCTCACCAGCTCTAAATGGACGGCCTTTGTCATAAAAAAAAAAATGAAACATTTGATGGGAGCCTTGATGCGAACCTCCGACTTATAGAAGAAAGGACCGCAAAAATCGATGCCGGTTACATCAAAGACTTGATAACCTTCCACTCTCTCCTTCGGAAGATCGCCCATTACATGCTCCAACAAACGAGGTTTCGTCCGAAAGCATTTCATACATTTATTTATCGCCTTGAACACAGTTTTTCTCCCCCAATCGGCCAATACTGAGCACGTATCATCGCCAATAACGATCGAGGTCCAGCGTGCAGGTTGTGCTCATGAAAGCTAAGGATTATGCTTCGCGTTACCGGATGGCTCCTGGGCAAAATTACTGGGTGACGACCATCGTAATCCAAGGATGAATTCTTGAGACGCCCGTCTACTCGAAGCAATCCAGACTGATCTAAAAAGGGGGATAACGAAGCCAGTGAACTGTAGGAGGCAACCATTCCCTTTGTCTGCAACGTCCTTATTTCATCACCCAAATGAGCGCGCTGAACTGCCCACAAAAGCATGCGAGTCCCCACTTTGAGATCATGAACGGTAATTCCTTTATGCCGAACCCGTCCGCCAAACTTATAGACGTACGCAAACACTCGCTGCAAAGCTGGAAAGGAGTTAACGTATTTGCATATCGCCACGAGGTCTGTATATGGCGACTTTACCAATAAAATTGAAGGGCGAAGACCTTCTGGCCGTCACAGCTCCTGTGTCTTTAACAAATAGGCCGGCCCCTGATACCATAACCTGGATCCGATCAACTCAGTAGGAAGGGCTCCACGAGACAAGATATCTGCTGGATCTTCCAACGTAGGCACATATCGCCACTCCATGGAACTCGTCAAATTTTGGATGGTTGACACGCGGTTAGCGACAAAAACATTAAACCTGGCAGGCTCATCTCGAATCCACGATAACACGGTTGAAGAGTCGCATCAACAAAAATACTTTCCTCTGTAAGCTCCTAGACTGTGAACCTCTGCCATGATTCTCGCCAACAACTCAGCTCCAGCTAGCTCCAACTTCGGCACAGTTAACGTCTTAAGAGGCGATACTTGAGACTTCGCACATAGAAGGCGGCTCTCAGCCCCTGGCGACCTGGAAACTATGTAGACACATGCTCCGTTGGCTTTAATGCTGGCGCCACAAAATCCATGAATCTCCAGGAGTGCTCCAGACGTAAGTGCCAGCCGAGGAAATTCTGTAAGTTGGGTGTGACTGAAGCTCCGGCAGATCTCCTGCCACTCGTTGTAAAAACCCTGAGGTAAGCTTTCTTCCCAAGAAAGATGCTCTCGGCACAGCTTCTACAAGAATATTTTTTCTTTAGTAACAACTGGACCAACAAGGCCCAGCGGATCGTATAACCGCGCTATTGATGATAGGACAGAACGTCGGGACGGCTTCGAAGTGGACCGAAGAGAGAAAGCAGCAGCTGATCAGTGAAAGGATCCCAAGCCCATCCTTACGTTTTCGTGAAGTTGCTGCCGTCATCAAAAGTTAGATAAGACTCCGATCCCCTTTAGGCCCGCCGTCCAACACGCTAGGGATATTGGAGCACCATTTCCGCAGCTAAAATTCGCCCTTGGACAGAAGCGCTGAAATCTGCCTTAAAATGCCAACAACCTCCTCCTTGTAGCTGCCACCAGATAAGATCATCGACGTAAGAATCTCGAAGCAAGATTACGGATCCCACTGGAAAGTCTTCCACCTCGTCTTTAGCCAATTGATGCATCGCTCGCACAGATAGATAGAACGCAGGCATTGTTCCATATGTAACAGTGTCCAATTGTTTGTTTGCAGCAGTGTATGTTTGCAGCTCCTCCAGAGGGGCATCTCTCCACAAAATGCACTGCAAGTAGCTGTCGGACGAACGGGCTGATGAGACAGTTTCCTCTCTAACGACTGGAAGCGACGTAGAGCCTGTGAGTACGAATCACCCAATAAACCGGAGTTGTGTTTAATTGGTAACCTGACTGTATACGCACCACCTTCTAACCGCACGAAGTTTTTAATAAAGTCACTCTCGCAATCCAGTTCTTCCTTTGACGCCTTCACAATCGGATCGGTGCAGGTTTCCAGTTCCCAGAACTGTAAAAGAAGTTGATCGAGCCGCTAATCTAAAGGGCCCTTTGGGCAGATCAGTCTCGACCGCTCAGCAGCCATGAAAACCTTGCCATTGTCGGGACCTCCACCACAAACAACCCAACCGAGCCGAGTTTTTTGGATGGAGGGCAAACCAGGAGACAAATAAATTTGCCCGACAAAAAGCATCTCGTAAAATAATTCAGCTCTAATTAGCAAATCAACCCACTATGGCTGGTGAAAATGAGGATCTGCTAGCTATACATTGGCGGGAATTTTGCAAGAGCTGTCGTCCAATGCAAAATTGGACTGAAGGTCAGTGATGTTGGAGGCCACGATCGCAGTTACTTGCGCCGAGTAGTCAGAGCATTGGGGTTGCCAGCTGACTTGCACAGAAAACCCATCAGTGGAAAACCCTGCGTCACCTATGACGGATACAGAAACCGGAGACCTAAGGAGATCTTCCGCAGCTGCAGCTGGTTCTTCAGCCTTGAGGTGACTAGATGGACCTGCGAACCGGAATCGAGCAGCGCTCGGCAGGGCAGTAGAACTCCGGAGCGGTTCCTGTGAGAATGGCCATCACAAATCATGCATGCGGACGAGTTGGTAATCACAAATGCAGAGTTACCTGGATGAAAGGACCTACGCCGGCCTACCGCAAGGTTTGGTGCATACGATGTCGTCGGCAAATCCATGCTCTCCAAAGTCCGGCATCTCTGCTCTAGAAAACTGGCGATGGACTCCCACTTTGGAATGGAATCCAAGGAATCCGAGTCAGCTTGCATTTCCTTCCACTTAGACTGCGTGGCATCATCAACCTTCTGCAACAGCACCTGGATAATGATGCAGCTAGCAATCTGCTTCGTCGTTCCCATGCTTGCCAGGGCTCGCATATGCGAATTAAATTTGTCCGAAAGCTCGCGAAGCCTCGTCGCCGATGCGGACTCTACGGCCCTCAGATTCATTATCTCATTAACATGAGCTTGAAAAATGAGCCTGCGATTACTAAACCTTTTGTTTAGCAGCTCCAATGCGACATCATAATTTTTGTCCGTCAGCTATAACGATCGAACAGTCTCCAATGCAGATTCACGAAGGCAGGACCGCAACCTTTGAAGCTTCTCGACCCGACTGATGAATGGGTTTGTGTCCACCATGGTCGAGAACAGTTACCGAAATTCAAGCCACTCCGCATAACCTCCACTAAAAGGTTCTGCCAAACGATGCATCAATACATCGTGATACAATTTATTTAATTGTTTTGGCGTTTCTACAAATGATGTATATATTTACATATGTGACTGAGTAGGGTTGACGACCGAATTAGAATGATGACGCGGGATCGCGGCTCAACGCTTGATGCTGCGGAGCGACCGAGAGATCCCGTGAGAGAGCGAGACAAATGCCTGCGCATGATGGCAGATGCAAGTGGCCGATCGAATGCACGAGAGCGGCGACGAGAATAGAGCGGGAGACGCGAACATAAATATAAAAGAAAGTGACGTCACGAATTCAATGAATTATTTCCGGCCAAACTTCTTTCCGGCGGCTGCTTGACTCGACAGCTGTCTTGTACTAGCTTCTCTACTAGTTCGACTGGGGGTTCCAGCCTCTCATAGGCAATGTAGAACGATAGTAACCGGATAGGAGAGATGTTTTCATCGATGACTGAACTCGCAGCCCTCCTCGATATCTGAGGCCTCTAACTCTGAAGCCAGTTCCTCCTGAGTTGAGGCTTGTTTCGCTCCATCGCCCGAGTCCGACTTTTAAAACTTTATGGTTAAGGAGCTGAAGCCGAAGATTAGCTCCTCTTGAGCAGACTCTGTGGGAGCTAGACTTTCCTTATTTATGATAAGAATCGATTGGTTTTCCGGTCCTTCCATCTCTTCCACTTGAAATCGGCGCCCTTATACACCTCCTTTAGCTCATCTACCGCAGTCCTGTACAGCTCTGCAGACCTCTTGTCATTGCACCCCACGTCTTTGCAGACAGGAGGGGGTCTTGTTTCCCGGGCCACGAGTTTTGATTTTCCGAATGGTTGGGAAATTTTTAACATTTATCGTCCAACTTTATCGTAAGTTTTTTCAAGCTAGGCTTATCGCTGATAAGGGACTTCTGGTGGATAGGGCTGCTGTGCTATGGTAGTCTAACAGTCTTATGAATTCAGATACTGACATTACTTTTTTGAAACCAAGTTGCCTATGATAAAAAAGTTTACAATTAGCAGTTAGCCACCATAATCTTTTTGCTAAGATCTAAAATCATTGCAATGCATTTGTTATGCTATTAATAGTTTTTAATAGCAGCCAAATAAATAGACGCGTTTCAAATCATATGTCAATACTTTTATTTGGGTTCAATTTAACCCTAATCTATGCTGCTCCAATCAATTCCAAATCACAGCTAACCAAAAACCAATTGCTTGCGCAGAAGCTCTACCAAAGCTTCCCAAAGCTCATGCGCTAGAAAAGTCGACGCATTCAAGAGTCCGGCACCTTTGCTCCAAGAATCGTGCCATGGACTCCCAAGACGGAAGGCTGTCGTTGTTTCCGGAGAGAGTCAATTCCCACTTGGCTTTTGTGGTAGGATCCAACTTCTGCAGGATAATCTGGATAAGCAAGCATCCTTGGATCTCGGCAGCTGATCCGGAACTCATAAGAGCCCGCATATGCCCACTTAACCGATCCGATAGCTTTCGCAAAGTAACAACAGACCCTGGGTCGACCACACGAAGCTGCAGGATCTCATTAATGTGAGACTGAAATAATAAGTAAAGTAATTTCCAGAGCTCTCACCGTATCCAGGGCTGATTCGCGCATGAGGCTCCGGAGTTTTTCCAGTTTCGTTAGGTGAGGATGGTTGTCAATTGTGGTCTTAAAAAGGACGCAGAAATCCGGCCACTCGGTATAGCCGCCTCTGAATGTTGGCATCGGCAACGGTGGCAAGGAGGGGGCTGGCTTGTATCTGTGTACATTGGCACCGTCGAGAAGTGTGGAGTGGGCAGCGATTCTCATGGAGCGCTTGGTAACCTCCACCTGAATGTCAGATCACTCCCGATCTCGCTAAAATTAAGATCCTCCAACTCTTCTTGAAGCGCGGTGAACCGCTCACGCAAACGCTTCTCCAATGACTCCAGCGCCATAATGGTGCAATCCTCAGTCTGCGCCGCCGGCTTCACCTTATGATGCAGCGCCTCCATCTCCTGGCAGGTCACCTCTGCTCTTCTCCGCAGCATCCTTTCCCGGGTTGCGGCAGCAGCTCTAATAGTCTCAGCTCCAGACTCCATTATTCAATTAAAATGCAAATTGTAAGAACAACAACAAGGGCGTTTTCTTGGGACTTTTAATGCTGATCACAATAATCAACAGGGATGAAATTACGTCGGGGTCACCAAATGTTATGATATTAATAGTTTTTAATAGTAGCCAAATAAATTGACACGTTTCGAATCAGATTTGAATACTTTTATTTGGGTTCAATTTAACCCTAATCTATGCTGCTCCAATCAATTCCAAATCACAACTAACCAAAAACCACTAGCTTGCGCAGAAGCTCTACCAAAGCTTCCCAAAGCGCATACACTACAAATAACAATAAAGCGCATGCGAAACTGGGAGACAAAACAGAGAAGAATACATGCTGATAACAACAGCTGCAGCAAAACATTTTATGATTATTTTAAATTCATTTTTTGGTGGCTGCTTGGCCTAACTGCATAAGTTGATTGAAATATGTCGATAAGAGACCGTTTTGGGGGAGTTTTCTTAAGGATTAATAGGATATAACTCTTCTTTAATTTTTTAAGGAATGGTTAGGAAATGTTTTATGAATCGGGATGTAATATCGATGGGAAGATGTTTTATTATGAAATACGGTCTTGCCCGGAAGATTTACCATTAAGATTATTGAGTGCCGCATTAAATTCAAATAATTTTATATCATCTTCCATATAATCTGGAAGAGTAGATAATGCTCTATTTATTGTGTCCCAAAAGCAGTCATCGATGTTGGACGGGGCTTCTGACTCATAGAACACAAATTCTTGCGCTCGTGTCTTTATGAGCGATTATAAATTGGGTAATGTTCTGAGCAGATTTGAGTTTTCTACCGCAAAATGTGGTAAGTGTGGCTAGTTTTTTTATATTCAATTTAAATAGAATTCTTATATGCTTGAGGTATAGCCTAAGGCAGCTGCGTTCGTGGCTGCGGACCACCAAATTAATGTTGGAAATAAGGACGTGTCCCGCTTGCCTGCCAAGCTGTTCCTCTCCCTACCATCCTCCCTTAGCTATAACCAAGAAGTCTTCATCGGAGGCCGTGTGGTGTCTTCGGTTACGGCTTCGCTGTTGCATTCCGCCTTAAGCTATGCTGCAAAGGCATCAGCCATTTCTGCTATAGCTCTGCTCAAGCAGACATTAAAGTAAGAGCAATAGAGTAAGAGCAAAAGAGAATCCAACTTGTGGTCCGTTTTACACAGGATCTCTCGAAGTAGGTTGGTTTTAAGTGCCGTACCTTGACACTGAGTAACGAACCGATCTACTCTGTATTCGCATCTGTCTTTATTGCAGAAGAAAAATTCGTATATAAGAAGCTAAATTATACAAAAACTAAGTCTAGGGAAGGTCATTTTTATGAAAGTATTCCCCCAATGCAAATGCCAATGTCACCCACCCATGTACTGCTGATTTCTGCTTCTGGAGCCGTCTACTACTGCTGGGTTATTAGGTTGGCTATTATTTCATGCTTATTGCTAATTATAACTAGGTGTGCCAATAGGTTAGTGGGTCTGATCATTGTTTATTGCGACATACTGAAGAACATTGATTAGATCAGATTACTAAGTGTAAATATAGATTAGTAGGTCTTGGCACTAGGTGCCAACATTCTCCCCCCTCCCTCCAACATTGGTAAGATACCAACAATATTTCTATCCGGCCTGTTGTCTCCTTCGCCTTGTTGTGCTCCCTCGTAACCATTCCCCAAGGACACCCCATGTAGTACTAGTTGTTTTTTCTGGTTGGTCAGTGCGCATCTTGGTCGTTTTTTGTTGCTTCTTGCTTCTTTTTGGAGATGCCTGTTACCCATGCCATGTGATGTGTCTCCCCCTACATACTTTAGAATTGGAGGTGACTTCAATTCCTTCAATTCCCATGTTTACTCGCCCTTGCACTGGGAAGTTGACACACTTAATCTTGTGGTTCAGGGTCCGTCTGCGACTTGGTCTGCCCTGACATCAGGAGCTGATTCCGGTCGCATTGGCCCCATCACAATCCATCCAGGCGCGGTATTTTTGAGTAGTGGCGGTTGTGGCCTATGGGGTTGTGTAAATTAAGGATCGGCTAAGCGCAACTGAGGTGTTATATTGCTTGGCGCTTGAATAGGGTGGGATGGTTGATGGGGCATTATTTCCGGTAGTACAACAGCGTTGATTTGTATTTGGAAATCAGTGGTAAATGATGATAGGGTCACCACTGACCTTTTTCGTGACTTTAAGTCTGTATATCTGTAAGCAGGGCTGTGGCTGAACACCCCACTCGTGATGAACTGGATCGAAGCGGCGCGGTCGACGTATTTTTCCGCATTGTTACTTGACTGGTTGCCTGTCGCTCAAGATGTTCTAACATCTGCTTCAGAGATTGTCGATTTGTTGGATCGGTGATGGCTAGTTCTAGAGATGACAGCGTGTGTGGGTCCAATCTCTCCTCAATGATGTGTATCAAGATTGGCTCCCAGTTGTCTGTTGACCCTTTGAATGCGTTGGGAGAGGCGACCGTTCGGAGCACGCAGCTTACATGAGCTGCGCAGCTGGTCCGCCGATCCCTTTGTTGTGGTGTCCGAAAAGGTCTTGGATCGCGAATTTAATCAACAGCCGTTCATTTTGGTATCGATTCTTTAGTCGTTGCCAGGCATCCTGGTAACTGGTCTGTCCGCCAATTCATGTTGAGATTAGTTTTTTTGCTTCGCCTGTTACATGATTCTACAAAGCATTCCGTAAAAATTTCGTAGAATCGTAGTCAATGTCGGTAGTCTCCGTTAAACTTTGGAATTGCTGGTGGTATTACAAACGGAGGAGCGATTGCGGGTTTTTGTGTTGATACTGAAACCGATTCTGAAGGCTTGTACAACCTGAAATCTGGCATCGGTGCGTCCATCATTTTGTAAGGTTGGTTCCAGGTCGATGAGATCATGGTATCCCGTGACGATTTCTTTCCATAGCTCCTTTATGTGTTGTCTGTTGTGTGGACAATTCCCGTCCGAAAATATGGCTTTATATATTTTGACAAGCTCTTCTAGCGCTTTGGCCTTTGTAAAATACTCATTCTCAGGAATTAGTGCTAGCTCATGAAGGGAGCTTGGCTTTATTTTTTTTAAACTGGGTCCATGAGAGAGTGAGCTGTCTTTGTCTCTCCTCGAAGTATCCTTCCTTGAGTTTCCGCTCTGCGGAGTCCTTAGTGAAGTTTCTTATTAGCCTTTGGATGGCTATGTTGCTTTCAATTTGAGTTGAGTGTGTCATCTTTGACGTTTGTTTTTTTTTTGTTGATGAGTTGAATTTACTTGCGGCTTGTGTTCAGGTTAAGATCCTATAGAAAGGTATATCATCGGGGTCACCAAATGTTCGTCCGTAGAGCGTTGTGCGGCCACTACGTCGAACTTGAACTCGCTGGCATAACGGTAGGCCCCGGAGTCGTGGTCAAAGAACGTATAAAAGTTCTGATTAAATATACCTGAATTCTGCAAGGGACTGATCGGGTTGACCAGGCGCTTGCTATGATCAGGCTGGAATTGATGTGAGATACTTGAAGTCCTGGGTTGGTTCTCCTCAAGTACATATGGTACGGGGTTTCGGCTGATTCCGTATCGGCCGATCCTACTTGTGGTCCGTTTCACGGGAGCAACACACGAAGTAAGGTGGGTAACGCGGTTCCACTTGTGGTCCGTTTCAGGGGAGCAACACTCGAAGTAAGTTGGGTAACGCGGGTTCTACTTGTGGTCCGTTTCACGGGAGCAACACTCGAAGTAGGTTTGTTTGAAGAGAGTCCTACTTGTAATCCGTTTTACACTGTATCTACTCTGGATTCGCAACTATCTTTTTTTCAGAAGAAAAGTTCTTATATAACTTAAAAAGTAACCAACATTTTTAAATTATGTGTTTGGAATTATTTTTATGATAATAAACTATGATAAAAATATTAAAAAAAAGAGGAGTGGTCTATTATTATTTTTTATTTCTTAAAATAAAATATTTTTTTTTTTTAATTATAAATTTTATTGAAAAATAATATAATTTTAAAGAAATGGGTGTGGTCCCACAATTTTTGTTCACTGGATAACTTCTAAAAGAATATTTTCCAGCTACTGTTTTTGGTCTTCGTTTTCCAACGCCACATTCCACGAATGTCCGATTGAGTCATTATAATCGTTCATCCTCTACATCAGCCGTGCTGTCAAAATCACAAGATATTAATTGAATTACCTCTGTTGGGAGATTTTGCCTTGGAGAGGCAAACCTCTGTTGGAGAGGTTAGGACCTAAAAAGTTAAATTTCAGAGAAAGTGCTCAAAAGTGCACTTTTATTTTAGCTGAGTATAAGAATAATACAATGCTCTACGACATGTAACAAATTCTAGAGGTGCAAAGTGCTTGCTCTATTTAAAAATTACATTTCACTACCGGATTTTTGTTTATTTAAGTTACAACTTACACAAGATTATTTGGACATCACAATCAATTTACAAAGTTAACGCTCACAAAAACATATTACAATATTATTGGACTCCATTCCAATAATCGTGCAGTAAAAAAAGCAGTACTTAAATTGCAGTACTTAAATTGTTAATTTTCAAGCTTTTTCCTCTTTGAACCTGAGAAAAAATTTTTCGCTTTTGCAACTTGCTTTTTTATTAGGAAAAACAGCTGACTTCAACAGCTGATTGTCAATTAGTGGCGCCATCTATTACGTTTACATTTATGAAACAGTAAAGATTGGTCATTTCTTTATACATTCCAATTAAAAAAGGAATATTTTTAACTTTTAAAAAATGGGTTTTGGCCAGAAAAAGTGGTCAAATGTCCCATAGGGCGATGCATGCACTAGAACCTTGTTCCGATGCAATTTCACCGATACCCTTCGTGGCTCATTAGCTTCCGGTGCCCAAGCCGCCGTATTAAAGACGACTTGTTCTGCCTTGACATCAGGAGCTGATTCCGGTCGCACTGGCCCTATCACAATCCATCCAAGCGCGGTATTTTTGAGTAGAGACTATTCCATGTATTGTCACTTGGGCGGTTGGTAACAGAACGGTGGGCCTATCTGTAAGCAGGGCTGTCACTGCTGGTCACCGCTGTCATAAGCAGCGTTAAGAACAAGCAGCCCCCTTCCCCATGCCCCCTTCCCCTAATCGATGCCCCGACTACGTTAGGTTTGTATGCTCATAATTAACGATCACAATATGCAAAAGAAAAGTCTCCATAAGTCGATACTTTTGAAGGAATCGAACTAGTGAATTTAAGCAATATAGTAAATAAGGATTTAGCTTCTCAACTACTCTGATTTTTAAAGCGACCGAATGAATATACGAGTTTGAATTCAGATTTTCAATTTTTATTAGGGTTTCAATTTAACCCAAAAAATGCAGCTGCTCAAATTGATGCCGAAAATACAAGTAAGAACGCCGCTTCGCAATAGAAGCAGAACAATGCAGTTGTGTATCATTTCATTGGCAAGAGGTGAGGCGGGGGAACGCACACAAATACAAGATGAGTTCGGGTGCAGCAGCTCTATAAAAAAAGCTCCCAAAGGTGCATGCGCTACAATTACCAGGAAAGCTCCAAAGAAACAAATGGAAACAAACTGCTTATAAACCCAACGCCGCTCCTCTGTTTCAGAGTTTTTTAGATAATTTTAAACTGTTCGCCTTTGGCTTCTTAGCCCAAGAGCCAGTGTATAAGATTGAACTGGCGCCAGAAACTAATCCAGAGTTTAGATGATATATAAAAGAGCCGCACAAACGAAACGGGCACACAAAGAGCAACTGTCAAGCTGCCGAGCACAGCGAATATGTTAATTTTATGTTGATGACTGTCCGAGACCAAAAACAATACAGATATCTTTACTTCAAATAATTGGTCCTTTTTTTTACCGGGCTTGACTATAAAATGTCAACGATTCGATTGTTAATGATGAGTAGCTACGTCGCACACCCCCACTACCGAATCCTCGCTGTTCTTTCGGCTATTCCTATTCCGGTCGTCATTACTGGTTTGACGCCAAGATCGCCACTCTCAAGGACTACGCCAGGAAGAATAGGTCACCAGCTGCTAGAAAGCTACGCGCTCGTGCCCCTTCTTCCGAGGCTGCTGTCCAGACAGCCACTCCATCTTTCCCATCCCAGCACCAAACTGTCTCCCATGCCAATTCACCAGCAGGTTTAGTCCCTTCTCCTTGTTTCCATAAATACCGGTGTTCTGGAGTAACGATATAAAGCTTGCCGTAGCTCCAGTGTCTATCATGGCCTTGAATTCCGTCCTTCTTTCCGAGAGGTAGCATCTCGCGATCCCCGCTTCCTTCTCTGTGGCTAAGTCCGCTGCATATTTCTCGCATACTGGCAGAATGCAGTGCTCCTTTTTCCTATCGCACTATATTATTAGCGCCCTTTATTGTTTTTTCTGGGGTTCCTGCATCCACTTGCCAAGATCTGCGCTGCGTTATCAAGTGGTCCTTGCCTATGACCTTGCATTGATGTCCACTGCTGATTCTGAGCCATTCGATGCTGTCCCTCGGCGTGCCATCTCGACATCCATCCCTGGCCCTGCTACTCCTGCTGCTTATTATGGTTCCACCCTCTGTCATGTTGGTGTTCATCGCTGATCTTGTTGACTTTTCCGTGTAGGCGGAATCTGGTGAAATCGTTCTCTCTGCCATCTTGATCCTGATGTTTTTGCCCGTTGGCTCAACCGGCTGCAGCTCTTTTCCCTGCCATCTTTCGTCTACCGCCGGCTGTCTGTGGGCCCATCGTGTCTCGGCGGCAACGCCTCCTTTTCTAGTGTCATTTTCCTGAATTTTTCTGCTACACTCCTTAAGAGATGCGCATGCGTATGGCCCTATGAACATCAAAGACTGGAGGTCCACCTTGTCCACTCGATCCAAAAATTCTAATCCCGCATCTTTTCCCGCCTTTTAAGCTTCCCATAGTCCACCTGCATCGGGACCAACTTTCGCGATTGTGGCTCCATGCTCATTCCTATTTTTAGCTTTACTACCTCCAGACTTGTTATGAGCTGCTCGGACTCGCTCATCGCTCTTTGCCACTATCAAAAAGCTGGCTTTGGTGACCCCGACGTGATCGCGCCCGAAGTCCAATCAGTTTAATTGCCCCAGAAACTGAAAAAACTACGCGATTCTAAAAATAAAACAAACAAAATTTTGTTTTCGTTTCATTTGTTCCGTCATCATTTGCGCTGAAAATTTTACGCGATGGAGTCTGGATGTGAAACAATTGGAAAGCTGCGGCGCAGAATGAGTCAGTGGAAAAACGTTTGCGTGATCGAATCACCACGCTTCAAGAAGATTTGGAGGAGCCTAATTTCACCAAAATCGATAGTGGCTGTATTGGTGATTCTCGCAGCTGGCGACTGATGTGCGTGTGTACATTCAGGTGGAGATTGCCAAGCGCTCCATGAGAATTGCTGCCCACTCCACACATCGACGGTTCCAGTATTTTACCCATGCCATTAAAGTCAGCCCCCTCCTTGCCACCGTTGCCGATGCACCGGCGACTATCCCGAGTGGCCGGATTTCTGCGCTCTTTTTAAGACCACGATTGACCAACAAGATTAATGGACAATGGAAAAGCTCCGGGGGCTCATGCCTGCGGGATTCAGCCCTGGAGACAGTGAGAGCTCTGGAAATTACTGACGCGAACTACGATGTGGCCCTTGACCTATTACGCAATCGTTTTAGTGATCGGCGTTTAATATTCCAGTCTCACATTAATGAGATCCTGCAGCTTCGTTTGGTCGAGCCGCGGTCTGTTGCTACTTTGCGGGAGCTATCGGATATGTTCAATGGGCATATGCGGGCTCTCATGAGTTACGGATCAGCTGCTGATCCCAACTTCCATAGACCGCAGCTCTCAATTGCCCAAAATTCGTTTTTGGGCTGGGTGGTTTCTGGACGCAATGGTGTACCGCGGGAAAAGAGCTTGGCAGTTTCGGTCAGCAGTTGAATTCGGCCGCTATCAAAAAGCGGTAGCGTTACAACCACTTTGAAAAATGTTTGATGCCAAACCAATTTTATACCCTTGCAGACGGTATTTTAATTTTGGTCAAAAGTGTGTAACTCACTGAAGGAGACGACTTCGACCCTTTAATCTATATATAGGCTTGATCAGGATAATCTGCTGAGTCGATATACGCATGTCCGTCTGTTCATCTGTCTGTCTGTTTCTACGCTAACTAGTCTGTCATTTTTAGAGCTATCGACTTGAAACTTTGCATACATTCTTCTTTGGTTTACAGGCAGCATATAAGTACCTTAAAGTTTAGCTGCCATGTAACTGATTGATCGGAAATGCCATAATATTCGGATCGGAATATGCCATATTTTTAAAGATGCTTGGGGCTGCTTTCAACATTTTTATTAAAAAATTGATTTGATGGTGAAATTCTCAAAGGGTTAAACCAAAGATATACAATCCGATATATATATAAAATATAAGCTGATACCTATATGCAAGGGTATATCAACTTCGGTCCGCCCGATGTTAGCTTTCCTTTTTTGTTATGGCTAATTTATATCTGGAAATCAAATTTCAGTCTTATAGTCCAAAAAATTTAGAGGAGTTATCACTATTTATATTTTAACTCTCATACTAGGTTCTTGTATTTTTAAACGAGTTATCCGATTTTCCATATACACTTCAATGGAAGATCAAGTTTGAGGTCACTTTTCCACACCCAAAAATGAAACCTTGATTTAGTACCAACTCAGAAGTTTTTTTTCGAAAAGTGAATGTCAAACTATTCCAATTCTTAATTTAGAACTAAAAAACAAAATTAAAATGGAATGATTTTTATGAATGGTATAGACATTTTATTCTACTTCTCCGAAGTTTTTAGTTTCAAAACATACAAATGTATGCAACAAAAATTTTTAGTCATGAGAATCTATAATTTGAACGATAAATTATTTATTTCTCGTTTAAGGTTCTAGCAGAGCCACTAACCGTGGCTCTGGAACATGAATATAACGCTACATCTGAATAAATATTGCCGGCCAGATTTTCTAACGGGTTCTTGACCCGACATAAAGCTTTGTATGCCGGCTAGTGATTTGAAATAATTTTTTTTGTCTTCAAAACCTGCTTCTGATAAGCAATTTAATAAGTAATTGAATTTATCATTTATCGATATGCATGAATACGGCTTAAACCCCTTGTTGTCGAAGCACTCACCATTGTTTTGTGGCAACTTCAGATTTAGTAGTCGAAATAAATGTACCGTAGCCGACAAATTGACAAAACTGGACGCTGCTGAGCTTGAATGGCGCTGCTTATTCACTAACATTTTATTAACTTTCACGGTAATAAGGAAAATTTCTATTATATTTATTTTCTATTATATATATTTTTTTCTTTTATTCATCCATCCATCTTATGTTTAATTCCATTTTTAATTCATTGTAGTCGTAGATTAGTTAGTTTCCCTCTAAGGGCGGCGGTTTCTGTTTCCTTACTAAAGATGCTCTAAAGATGCTTCAAATTGATTCGAATAAACAATGTATAAAGCGTTTTTCGTTTGCTATTGCAATTGCAATGGATTTGCTATTGCAATAGATAATTTCTTTTTTCCAGAACGAGAGATTTTAGTCACGCCGAAGGTTATGAGAAACTTTTCTTATATGGCAATTGTCTGGGTCCTGACATGGTCGCCAAATGTTAACCAAAAATGTTCTCAAAAGCTTCGCAAAACCTTTAAGAAGAGAATTTCTATAAGTTTTTCGTTCCGCTATTATTAAGCAAATTATGGTACAGTATTAAAGTTACTAGAACTTGTTCGATAGCTCTATTGACCTAGATAGATACCTCTCTTATGATATTGATGGCTGCTTATATTGATGTGTTTACAAGTTAACAATTTACATTTTTATACCCTTGCAGAGGGTATTATAATTTTGGTCAAAAGTGTGCAACGCAGTGAAGGAGACATCTCCGACCCTATAAAGTATATATATTCTTGATCAGGATCACCTCCTGAGTCGATATAAGCATGTCCGTCTGTCCGTCTGTCCGTCGGTCCGTCTGTCCGTCTGTCTGTCGGTTTCTACGCAAACTAGTCTCTCAGTTTTAGAGCTATCGAGTTGAAACTTTGCACACATCCTTATTTTCTTTGCAGGTAGTACATAAGTCGGAACGGCCGGGATCGGTCGACTATATCCTATAGCTGCCATATAACTGATTGATCGGAAATGCCATAACTTCGTTGTTTTTTAAGATAGAGGGTTGGGACTTTCCACACATGTTATATTTGACCAACATATCTTATGTAAAAAATTTCATAAGGATCGGCCGACTATATCCTATAGCTGTCATACAACGATCGGAATTGGCATAACTTTGGTTTTTTTTAAGTTAGAAAGATGGGACTTGGTACAGATTCTATTTTGGACAAAATAATCTGATTTGCTAAATTTCATAAGGATCGGCCGACTATATACGATCTTCTATATATCTAATAATATAATATGCGTGGCGCCACCTAGCGGACTGCGACTGAACTGCAAGGGTATATCAACTTCGGCTCCGCCCGAAGTTAGCTTTCCTTTCTTGTTTTTAAATGTGTTTATATACTTTAACCAATTTCTTTTGATAAGGGATAGGGATAAAAAAAACCATCACGTCTGCCAAGCGTTGTTGTCAGCCTCGGTTCATTAAATAAAAGACCAGCAGTTTAATAATACATTTTGGTTTATTTAATTTAGGTTAAACCCGTGCAACAGAATTCTACGCAGCTTTACACACTGCCGTAGTACACAGAAGTCAAGCTTGAACTGAAGCCCAAATGATACTTTGCCAAAGCAAAATCATAAAAAAAATCTGTTTAAGATAATGATTTTCTCACATTTTTTATACTCGGAATTTCCTCTGATATTTACACACATCACACATTTTAAACATTGCACCACCTTTAATTATACCTCATATTCAATATCGCTTGTACACTTGACGATAACATAATCCAGAAATCGAGGAATTCTTTTAAGTGTCTGGGGCTTGCTTGTTATGGTTTTTCGTGTAGTTCAACATAAATTCTTTTGAAAACTTTGTGGTGTGTGGTTTTTTTCCCGCATTTTTTTTAATTAATCGCCACTTGGTTTTAACCAGATATTTTTTTGGTTTCGTTGCTAATAAATAAATATAAATTACACAGTGTTACAAACAAAAAACAAAAGTGAATGAACTTTTGAAGTGACATAGTAGGAATTGTTTATTGAGTCGAGTATATCACAAAACCATGTTTGAAATATTTGTAACACCCTCAAAATCTTGATTTATGGTTAAAAACCCGATTTTTTTTGGGAAAAGCGTTATAACTTCACCAACTTTCATTATTTTTTGATGAAATTTATCTCGATTTATTCAGAATTAATGAGACAACATTGATATGTGGCATGAATGACGGAATTTTTGTAAGTTGTACCGAAAAACTGGCGTCAAAATCCGAAAAACACTAATAAAAGGCGAAAACGTCAGTTTCAGGTGTAACAATTTTGTCCTTTTTGTTTAACAAAATAGAAGATATATTTTTTTCAAAAGCTACAACATTTAACTATTGAAAAACACCGAAAATTTTGAAATTGGTTGAAAAAAACGCGTTCAGGAATTTTTAAGCGCAAAAAAGTCCCGAAAAACGGTTTTTTAACCATAAATCAAGATTTTGAGGGTGTAACAAATATTTCAAACATGGTTTTGTGATATACTCGACCCAATAAACAATTCCTACTATGTCACTTCAAAAGTTCAGAATCACTGTTATACTGTGTTATGTATATGTAAAAATTTTTTGTTTTAGATATGTTGGATATTTTTGAAAATTCAATTCCCTTGAACGTTCATTTATTAAATCAACTATACAAGAAACAAGAAAGGAAAGCTAACTTCGGGCGGAACCGAAGTTGATATACCCTTGCAGTTAAGATTATTCCATTTCCGATCGTTCAGATATATGGCGTCTATAGGATATAGCCGATCCTTATAAAATTTGGCTAATCGGATTATATTGCTCAAAGTGGAATCCGTAGAAAGTCCCATCATTCTAGCTTAAAAAAATCAAAAGTTATGCTAATTTCAATCGTTCAGTTATATGGCAGCTATAGAATATAGTTGGCCGATCCTTTTGAAATTTGGCAAATCGTATTATTTTGCCCAAGTCCCAAGAAATAGAATCTTTACCAAGTCCCATCTTTCTAACTTAAAAAACACCAAAGTTATTGCATTTTCGATAAATCAGTTATATGGCAGCTATAGGATATAGCCGACCGATCCCGTCCGTTCCGACTTATATACTACCTGCAAGGAAAAGAAGAATGTGTGCAAAGTTTCAACTCGATAGCTTTAAAACTGAGCGACTAGTTTGCATTGAAGCCGACAGACAGACGGACAGACGGACCTGCTCATATCGACTCAGGAGGTGATCTTGATCAAGAATATATTTACTTTATAGGGTCGGCGATGTCTCCTTCACTGCGTTGCACACTTTTGACCAAAATCATAATACCCTCTGCAAGGGTATAAAAATATACTGATTAGTGTAAGAGAATGTCTGAATATAATATTCTCTATCATGTTTTTATACCCTTGCAGAGGGTATTATAATTTTGGCCAAAAGTGTGTGTTACGCCAGTGCCTTTTGAAATCTACGTTCAAAAATGTAAACGCGCTTATAACCTAACCGCTAGCAATTTCTCCAAGAAAAAAATTCTTGGAAATTACTATTATGAAGTTTCGAGCGTCCTGTTTCCTTGTGATCACTAATACAATATATAATAATTTATTTTTTTTCTCAGTGGTACATCGCAAGAAACTTTAAAAGAAAGTATTGGATCGTCGAGGGCCAACTCACTGCCAAGACCATCGTCACCAACACTTTCAATAGAAAGCGACAAGCAAGAGCCTTCAGAATTCCATGTAAGTATTTCAATAAATGTGTCTTTTAAAAAATTGTATGTTCATAGTCATAGAATTCTCAATAGAAAACTTTATAACTTATGATGATGGGATTTTTAGTTTAAATAGAAATTGGATTGTTTGTAAAAGTAACGGGTGAACCGGAGAACTTAATTTCTTTCCCGAGTTTTTGGATGACTTGAAGTTTTTGGTTATTTATGCTTAGAAGCAGATATGCACTATTTGTTATTTTGGCAAAAAGAAAAGTGTTGAAATGTGCAAAATACTATTGTTCAAGCATTGATCTCTATAAAAATTCCAAAGATAGAATGTCAAGAGATCGGACCCAAGGGAATAAGTGATTAACAGCATGGTTTAAAAACGATCTCCTGCAGTCTAAAACAAATACTTATGTGATGCACTTGAAGCACTTAAGAATGGGTCACATAGCATGTCAGCGTGCAGTCCGTTGATAAGTAGTTTTCAATAGATTTAAGATTTTCATGTATCTTTCTTGTAAGAGAATTGTATGAAATATAAACAGTTTTAAAACGAAACTCATTGGAGTAACACATTATTAATATAAGAGGCTCCTCTTATCAACTATTTTTTTTACTTTCGATAAGTTGAATTAACAAACATTCTACAAAATTTCACATATTTTTTAAAAACGAATACATTTTTTTAATATTTTATAACCCTGGCATTGTGACATCAGAGAGAAATCTTTTTTCTCATGCCTCATCTGCCTTTTAATTCAAATGTATAATACAAATAAATACCACTGTATGTCTAACTACATTTACTTAGCTACATAATATATGTAGTTCGTCATAAACTTATATTTTACTCCGCGATTCGAGTCAATAAAGTTTAACGTCGATAGTTTACTTTATCCTTCGTAAACTAAGTTGTTTTTTTTGACAATTTCTGGCATAAAGTGTCATGTAGCATGATTATATAAAAATAGATTCATTAATGAATAGCGAAAAAAACTGAAGCTTAGTATAAGTTAGCATAGGGCGGAGCGGGAGCGAAGTAAAAGCTCAGTTGCGCTCTCTTGCGAATTCGCCCCGCTTCGCCGCAATCGCTGGTGAACACATTTTAGTCCTTAGATAGAATATTTTTATATATTCGCATTCGATTAAATACGCATCGATTGGTACCTCAATCGACCCGATCCGACATTTCATTCAGAAGTTATTCGAAAAATTCGATTTATTCTTCTTCTTCAAAATGAAGCCAGTTTGCGTCGGTTTGTCGGTTTGTCTGTTTGCACTATTTTTATCTTAAAAATCCTGAAAAAAATTGGAAAATGTTTGTTACTATCATATGAGCAACTTTTTGTTCTACAACTTTTTGAAATACCTTAAGCTTACGTCAAAAAATTAAAAAAACTTTGTTAATGAAAAAATGTATAACTTAATAATTAAGAAAGATATTAAAAAGAGCTTTACACCGTTGAAATGGTTTTTTAAATATCAATTTCACTTGTTTTGAGACCAAACGTATATAAAGTACAAAAAAAAACAATACACTGAAAATAAACTTTTTTTTTAAGAAAATTTTCAAAATTTGCTCGACTGATCCTTTTTATATTGCACGTGTAGATAGCTTTTGAGATGAAGCAACTTTTGATATATCGCTCATATCTGGCAAAATCCGTTAACTCAAGATATAGTCCTGTAAGTGCAGCTACCCATTTTGTACAGCCTCCTTTGAAGCTTGCATTTACTTATACATGTGTGTGTATTTGATTGGCAACTTTGCTTTTTTGGAATATATTTGGTCAATACCCTAAAAAATATGGAGTATATCTTTTCAGATTTTAGTTTATATATTTAAAAATAAAATCAAAATAAAAAAGGGCTTAAAAAGTAAAACGTAAACATTGACTCAACTTGGACTCGAACCCAGGCCCTCCGTGTTAGGAACCACGACGCTCTCCACTCGGCTAACCTCGAACTTTGTTGCTTGATGGCAACTTTTGATGTAATTCTGCTTTGTGTTTCAGTGTCTCATGTCTTAATGAGAAGAATGAGCATATAACTCTGAGCATATAATGCATATAAATAAAACTCTGCTTTACTTAAATTACAGCCACCACCGTTTTCGCCCAAATCATGGATTAAAAGCTAAAAAAAAAAAAACAGGCAAACCAACTCCGCCAATACTTTTCTAATATTTATTGTTTTATATCGCACACCCAAAATAAATTGTTACATTCAACAATTGCTTTAACTAGAAAAACTGGAAAAACGTAATTTTCAGTTTTTTTATTTTTTTATCTTTGCGCATTTATTTTAGATATAATATATTTTTATTATATGATTGATCGGATATGCCATAATTTTTTTTTTTTTTTTTATAAGTTAGAAGGATGGGACTTAGTACAGATTGCATTTTGGGCAATCTTATCCGATTTGCAAAATTTTATTAGGATAATTGGCTTAACTTTGTTGTTTTTGAAGCTAGAATGATGGGACTATCTATGGTTTCCGTTTTGGGCAATCTAATCCTATGTTTCATAAGAACCGGCCAACTATATCCTATACCTGCCATATAACTGAACGATTGGAAATGGCACAACCTTTCTATTTTTAAAGATGCTTGGGGCTGTTTCCAATATTTTTATTAGAAATTTTGTTGATGGTGAAATTCTCATAAGGATCGGACAACTATATAGGATCCGATATATATAATAATAATATAAGCTTCTGCTTAACTGCAAGGGTATTCGGCTCCGCATGAAGTTAGCTTTCCTTTCTTGTTATACCCTTGCAGAGGGTTTTATAATTTTGGTCAAAAGTGTGCAACGCAGTGAAGGAGACATCTCCGACCCTATAAAGTAAATATATTCTTAATCAGGATCACCTCCTGAGTCAATATGAGCATGTCCGTCTGTCCGTCTGTCTGTCTGTCGGTTTCTACGCAAACTAGTCTCTCAGTTTTTAAGCTATCGAGTTGAAACTTTGCACAAAAATCCTTTTTTTCCTTGCAGGTAGTATATAAGTCGGAACGGCCGGGATCGGTCGACTATATCCTTTAGCTGGCATATAACAGATTGATCGGAAATGCCATAACATTGGTGTTTTTTAAGTTGGAAATATGGGACTTGGTACGGATTCTATTTTGAACAAAATAATTTGATTTGCCAAATTTCATAAGGATCGGCCGAATATATCATATAGCTGCCATATAACTGAACGATCGGAATTGGCATAACTTTGCTGTGTTTTAAGTTAGAAAGATGGGACTTGGTACAGATTCCATTTTGGGCAAAATAATCTTATTTGACAAATTTCATAGGGATCGGCCAACTATATCCAATAGCCACCATATAACTGAACGATCAGAAATGGCACAACTGCAAGGGTATATCAACTTCGGCTCCGCCCGAAGTTAGCTTTTCTTTCTTGTTTTTTTTTTTTAAATTTATTATATAGTGGAACTCTCATAAGGATAGGCCTCTCATCTGTTAATTTGTTAAAACAATTTGGTTTCCCAAAACTACGAAACAATTTTGAATTTTAAATACATTTTTGGGCAAATTTTTAATTAAAATTTTTAAACTAACCAAATTCCAAAACCTTTGTAAATTAAAAATACGTATAACTTCAGAGCCACTGAAGCTATCGAAAAATTCTTTACGTCTTTGGAAAGGTTTTTAATTATTCCACCTTCTTGAATGCCAAAATCTATAGAGTTAAAAAAAAAGAGTTTCTTTGCTTATCCTTAGAATTAAAGTATTGCTAACTGTGTGAATCGCCTGTCCAGAGGTTACTTCCATATATATATATATATTCTATATATTATGCGTTCTGTTTTAAATAATTGAAGATCAATATATACAAAAAAACAACTGATATCATATAAAAAAACCTCTTGACGAGGTAAAGTACCGGTGACGAACCTGCATGCGAAACCCAAAATATCTGATATCAATTTTAGTGACGAAAATATGCTATATAGGTGTACAAAATTGCATATAACAAATATTTTTGTTCGGCACGTGGAAGAAAAACCAAAAAAAATCAGTCAATGCATTTTTGGCGCATTTTATTTAACGGAACGCCAAGAGTCGCGATACCCTACAATTTGGTTAGGTATATTGTTCCCGGTATCATTGGCGATCATATATTTAAAATACTCAGTGCCTCGACTATCAATTTATTTAACTATCAATTAGTTAATTATTTTCGTTGGTTTAAAATCAATAAGTTATTTTTTATTAAAAAAAAAATTATAATTCGCCGTATTACTTTAACAAAAAAATTTAAATAAAAGTAATATTTATTCAATTAATTAATAATTGTCGTTTTTTTATTGAAATTGAAATAAAAATGTATTCAATTTTAATAATTAAAAAATATTTAAATAAATAATTTTTAAATATTAAAATTTGCATCGATTTTGTTTCTTCTTAGAAAAGAAATAATTTTTGTAGAATGGAGAGTTATAAACCCAAACTTAATTCAACGACCCTCAATGATTTAAAAAGAAGATTAAATGTTAAAGTAATAAGCATTCGCCGGTTAGAGGAACGTTTTGAAGCTGGATCACTTCCTCTAGAAAATTACGAGCTTGAATGCATGCTTCAGGTTTTAAATGAGGCAATTTCTAAAGCAAATAAGTTGCAAGACCAGATCGAGCAGTTAGACAAAATGGATGCATTTGGAGCCGAGTTGGAAGAGTTAGCAATAACACCCAATGCAAGGATGATCCTTATGTATTGCCTTCAATACAGCTGAAGACTCACGCCCAGCTACTACAATTTCTACAGCTCCAACTCAAGCTAGATTTCCCAGTTTAGCATTACCAAAATTCAGTGGAAATTATTCGGAGTTCAAAAATTTTATAAGTCTTTTCGAGACCTTGGTACACAAAGATGTGAACATTCCTGTTATTGAGAAATTTAATCATTTAATTTCTTGCCTCTCTGGTGAAGCCTTTATCGCTATTTAAAAGGCAATTTATCGCTAGTCTAAAAAGAGTCTATGATAACGAATGTCTCATCTTTGCGAACCAAATAAGTCAATTGTTCAGCCTTCCGAAAATTTCCCAGCCGTCTGCGGGGTTGAGGGGTCTCATCGACACTGTGTCATCGATTTATGGATCATTATTATCCATAGGAGATGACACTAAAATTGCAAACTCTATGATTATATATTTAGTTTTGAGTAGAGTAGATCCAGTGACCAGGCAAAAATGGGAAGAGTCACTGGATTATGAGGAACTGCCGCTGTGGTCCGATTTCGAAAAGGTATTAAATCGTGGGTACCAGAATCTATCCGCTGAAGAGACTGGCAAAACAAATCAGGACCGCAAGGTTTGAGATTGTCAAGTCAGCATCTGTCTATCTAAATTGTCTGCGAAAAGGTCACACCTAGATGTCAAATCTGTGCAAGATCGCACAATAAACTTCTGCACCGATTTACAGTGACTGAAAATAACTTAGCGTTACCACCACCAACAGAAAATCCGCCTTCAGCGTTAACGAATGATGACCCTTCTACTTCACATGCTTTGCATGCGCCGGCTCTAGAAAGGGTATTGTTAGTGACGTTAATCGTAAGAGTAAAAAATTTCCATTCAAATCTCAGAGAGAGTGGACGTGTTTCTGTGCTGCTCCGCCAGCAGTTAAGCATATACCAGAAAACTCAGTGAAAAAGAAAAAGAAGTGGTGTGCTCTAGAAATCGCGAAAGGACGCTTTTGGACACACATAAGTCTCGAGCTTATAGTGTCCAATAACTAACACAAAATAACGGCCCCTCTGCCTGCAGTACCTAACACAAACACCAACAACATGAACGAAAGTAAGCTCTCTGCCCAGAAACAGAGCGTAGACGGTCTTCCAATGCCTATTTCTCATTCGTCGCAAACGAAGAGCGTGCAAGATCATGCTCTCCTGCTCTCCCAGGCACAAGCAGTGCAGTAACCTGGAGTGCGCAGTGCACCTCCCCAGCACTATCACTCTCTGGTCTATCAACTCCGTTATATTTGAAAGGACGCTTTTGGACACACATAAGTCTCGAGCTTATAGTGTCCAATAACTAACACAAAGTAACGGCCCCTCTGCCTGCAGTACCTAACACAAACCAACAACATGAACGAAAGTAAGCTCTCTGTCCCAGAAACAGAGCGTAGACGGTCTTCCAATGCCTATTTCTCATTCGTCGCAAACGAAGAGCGTGCAAGATCATGCTCTCCTGCTCTCCCAGGCACAAGCAGTGCAGTAACCTGGAGTGCGCAGTGCACCTCCCCAGCACTATCACTCTCTGGTCTATCAACTCCATTATATTTGCCTACAACGAGCACTACTACAAAAAAGTCCCCAAAAAAAAAAAGGCTAACGCTGCAAAAGCAATGAAAGTCAACAATCAAGACGAGCCGATTAATTCTCTGTGTGAAAACAGACTTGCTTTATTAAGCGAAGACCGTAATAATGAAGAAAATACGGAAGTTCCCAAAGCCAAGCAAAAGCCCCCACCCATTTACATACGTGATCAAAACTACAGCGATATGGTAAACTGTCTCGCTAAGCTAATTGGAAATAACAATTTTCATATAATGCCACTGACCAAGGGCAATATACGGGAGACCAAGCTCCAAGTCTACGCGGTGGAAAATCATCGCTTAGCCACAAAATAACTAAACGACAACCAGAAAAACTATTAAACCTACCAGTTGAAGAGCAGCAAGGGCCTTCAAGTGGTCATAAAAGGTATTGAATCGTCGGTACCAATTAAAGAAATCATCGAAGCCCTTTCAAGCGCAGGTTTTAAAATTAAGGGAGCCATTAATGTCATCAACAGACAAAAAGTCCCCCAACCTATGTTCAAAGTTGAGCTGCAACCTGAAACGAAAACAACTCCTAAAAATATGATTCATCCCATATACAAACTACAGTATCTTCTGCATAGAAGAATCACGGTAGAGGAACCTCATAAGCGCAACCAACCTCTACAGTGTTCAAACTGCCAAGAATATGGACACTCAAACTTGCGTGCAGTCTGTGTGGCTTGTGGCTTCCTCCATGACACTGCCAGCTGTACCATAAATAAAATCGACCATAACTTTAAGAAATGTGGCAAATGCGGTGGAAATCATACTGCCAATTACAGGGGATGCCCAGTTTATAAAGATCTAAAATATCGTATGAATACAAAAAAACCCTTACAAACGTTCGTTTGCCAATCACACTAACCACCAAACCACCACGGCATCTTTGACTACTCCTGGAGTTTCTTTCTCTAGCGCTCTACGATGGCCAGTGTAGGTACTAAATAGTGTAGGTTCAGTACCACTGGAACCTGAAACTATAGGATATCCTCCTCCGCCTACGGGTACAACGAGGGTAAGAGTAGGCCAAGAATCTGCAACCCCCGAAACAAAGGGTATCGAAGGAATGTTGTCCACACTTATAAGTTTAATGGTCACAATGCAAAATAATATGCAAGAGCTCATGCGCGACTAAAAGCAGGCTAAAAGCAGCTTAAAGCAGCGACACGAAGGCTCACAAAGGTTCTACGGAGCAGAGAAGAACTTGCTCAAAAATCATACATAGAACAGCTTTCCCCAAAAAGTAACAGGTGTCCTCTATGGAAAGCCCATCCTAACTTAAAGCCGCCCATAGAAGCAGATATGCCCCTTCGAAAACCAGATGGATCTTGTGCGCGCAGCGATAAAGAAAAAAAAAGCGTCTTCGCTAGACACCTTTGTAAAGTTTTTACTCCAAACAAGCAGCCTCTCCTTCCATTCTTCCAGAGCTACCAATTCCAGCTATAGAATTTCAAACAACCGAAATCACTAAGGTCATCAAAGAGCACAACTTGCTTGGAATTGGCCAATCCAATTCACAAGTAAAGAAAAAGATACACACCGTGGTAAAGTCGAGAATCAATGGTGGTGAGTTTTCGTTCGACTTTTGGATTTTAAAAACAATTTCAGGCTATCACCCTGACCAGTCAATGAACGTAAAAGATTGGACCCTACCAAAGAACTGGCCATTAGCAGACCCATATTTTTATAAACCTCATTGGAGCTGAGTGATTTTTCGAACTTTTGTCCGTTGGCCGAATAAAGCAAGGTCCGAACCATCCCATACTGCAAAAAACGCTCCTTGGATGGATAGTATCGGGAAAATATTAGGCAAATCCCTCAACTCCTCAACAAGCGCTCTCTAGCCTGAATTGCCAAAAAAAATATTATAATCAATAGACTACAATTTGAGAAAATTTTGGACATTGGAAGAAGTTCCATCTTCTAAAAAGATGTTGTCGCCAGACCAGGAGTTGTGTGAGGAAAATTATCGAAAGACTAATAGAATACTGCATTCAGGTTGATTTGAAGTCAGACTTCCATTTAAGTCGGATCCAAGCGTTTTGGGCAACTCATTCGAGATAGCCAAACGCCGTTTTCTGTCGCTAGAGAAAAGATTATCTCGAGATCCGAACTTAAAAAAAAATGTATTTGGAATTTATGAAAGAATATTAATCCCTAGGTCAAATGTCCCCTGCAAGCAATGGTGTTCTTTCTACTCCACACTACGTAACACCCCACTAGTGTGTCCTCCGGCATCAAAGTACAACGACCAAACTACGAGTCGTTTTTATACCCTTGCAGAGGGTATTATAATTTTGGTCAAAAGTGTGCAACGCATTGAAGGAGACATCTCCGACCCTATAAAGTATATATATTCTTGATCAGGATCACCTCCTGAGTCGATATAAGCATGTCCGTCTGTCTGGTTTCTGTCTGTCTGGTTTCTACGCAATCTAGTCTCTCAGTTTTAGAGCTATCAGAGCTATAGAGCAGTTTCAGTTGGTAGTTTATAAGTCGGAACGGCCGGGATCGGTCGACTATATCCTATAGCTGCCATATAACTGATTCATCGGAAGTGCCATAAGTTTGGTGTTTTTTTAAGATAGAGGGTTGGGACTTTCCACACATGTTATATTTGACCAAAATATCTTATGTACAAAAGGATCGGATCGGATTTCATAAGGATCGGCCGACCGACTATAGCTATAGCTGTTATAGAACGATCGAAATTGGCATAACTTCGTAACTTCGTTGTTTTTCAAGTTACAAGGATTGGACTTTCAATGGATTCCTCTTTTGGCAAAATAATTTGGGCCAACTTATATGATCTGCCAAATTTCATAATGATCGGCCGTCTATATCCTCTAGCTCCCATATAACTGATTGATCGGAAATGCTATAACTTCGTTGTTTTTCAAGTTAGAAGGATGGGAGTTTTAATGGATTCCTCTTTTGGCAAAATAATTCGATATGCCAAATTTCATAAGGATCGGCCGACTATATACGATCCGCTATATATCTAATAATATAAGATGCATGGCGCCACCTAACGGACTGCGACTCAACTGCAAGGGTATATAAACTTCGGCTCCGCCCGAAGTTAGCTTTCCTTTCTTGTTTTTAATCCACTTTTGAAAATTTTTTTTTTGATTTTTGGAGATGTGCAGATTTTTTAAGGTATATCTCGAGTTTTAATGAACCGATTTTATGGAATGAGCACTTATTTTAATGGTAATTGAGTTTGCTACAACTTTCATTTTATTCATTTTTCGATTCGTTGGAAATTTCAGGCGGTAAAAGCTCGAACATTTCAAAAAATTTCACTTTTTTGAGTAAATTCAACTGCAAAAATGTTTCATATCGTCCCACGAAAAATATAAATTTTTTTTTTTTTTTTTTTAAACTTTGCTTTTATTTATTGGATCTTCTCTTAATTTTGAGACTAACAATAAGTTTTCAAATCTTAACATTAACATTTAACTAACAGTAGACTAAGACTGCATTCTGGTTGCACGTTCCTCAAGACGGTCGCTGGGTGGGTAGGTCATTCCGACGAAGTCGTGATTGGTTACTCAACCTTGTTAGACCTCTCGCCAGGTGGTTAGGGTGCGACAATAGCTTGCTAAAGTACTTTTCCTTCTGTTCTGCGATCACATCTTTGACTGGAAGAATGTTTAAGTCGCGATGTATGTTTTCGTTGCGAACGTACCAAGGTGCCCCGGTGATTGTTCTCAAGATCTTCGACTGAGCTCGCTGGACTATGTCAATATTGCTATTGCTGGCATTCCCCCATAACTGGGAGCCGTACATCCATATAGGTTTAAGTACCGAGTTATACAGCAGGACTTTATATTCAAGGCAAAGGGGAGACCGAGCGTTGATAAGCCAATGAAGGCTGCTGGCTTTTAGCTTTAGGTGGGTTCTTTTAGCTTCTATGTGCCGACGCCATGTGAGTCTTCTATCGAGGTGTACTCCTAGATATGTTACCTCGTTTGCTTGCGGGAGTAGGGTGTTGTTTAGCGTAAGGGGCGGGCAGTTTTGCCTATTCAAGGTGAACGTAACGTGCTTGCATTTTTGTTCGTTTACTTTAATTCGCCAGTCTGATAGCCATTTTTCAACATCCACCAGATGAAGAGCTAGCTGCGCAGTTGCTTGCATCGGGCATTTTGAGCGGCTAAGAATAGCTGTATCATCAGCAAACGTAGATGTTGTTAATCGTGTGCTTGTCGGGATGTCTGCTGTGTAGAGAACATATAATGTTGGTCCGAGTACGCTTCCTTGAGGAACTCCAGCTCCAACAGTGAATTCGTCAGATATATCAGTGTTGCACCTCACAGCAAATTTTCTGTCGTAGAGGTAAGACTCTAAAAGCTTGTGGGTATTACAAGGGAGCATTGTCTTGATTTTGTACATTAGACCTTCTAGCCAGACTCTATCAAATGCTTGAGAGACATCTAGAAATATTGCGGTACAGTACTCGCGTTTTTCGAATGCATTCCGAATTTCTGCTGTTATCCGGTTGACCTGCTCAATTGTACCGTGCTTTTCACGAAACCCAAACTGATGTGACGGGATTCCTTCCTGGATCCTTAGGTATGTGTTTATTCGAGTCAGAATGCATTTCTCAAAGAGTTTAGATAAGCATGAAAGTAGGCTTATAGGTCTATACGACGTGGGAATTGTGTGGTCTTTTCCCGGCTTTGCTATCATTATTATAGTTGACTTTTTCCATCTCGCTGGAAAGTGGCCAAGTTTTGCGATGGCATTGAAGAGCTGGGTGATAGTGCAGACGGCGCAATATGGAAGCTCAATGATCATTTTGGGAGTTATGAGGTCGCAGCCTGGTGATTTTTTCGGATTTAGTTGGTTTTTGATGATATTAGCGATTTCGTTTGGGCGAAACTCGATTGGTTCATGTTGAAGCTGAGGCTCATATGGTAAAGTCGGCAGAGTAAAGGCACTAGTGGCCGGATTTGGTTGGAAGATATTTTTGAGGTGATTGGCAAACGTGCTGGCTCTGTCTGCATCGCTGCGCGCCCAGCCGCCTGTGGGATTTCTAATAGGCATCACTGTTTCTTTCGGTGAGCTTAGAGTTGGGTGAGCTCTCCATAGTGAGTGTTTTGTACTAGAAGTTGACAATTGCTCTATATAGCGGCGGTGGACATAAGCTTCTTCTTGCTGTAGGGCTTTAGTAAGTTGACGTGAGGCATGTCTAAAGCTTTGCTTAGTAGATGGCGATCTGTGGAATTGCCACTCGCGACGTGAACGCCGCTTTTCGAGGACGAGCTGTTCGATTTGTAGATTTGTCTTTTTATTGCTTTGTGTATTTATAGTTTGCGATGTTGAGGCTCGAGCTGCAGAGACGAGTACAGACTCAAGTGAATTAACAAAGCTGTCTACGTTGGCTTCATCGTGGAGATGAGGACTTAGCTCAATGTGTGAGCTGATATATTTTCTGTACTTAACCCAATTGGTTTTCTGTGAGGTCAATTTTAATGGTTGTTCCAATGTTCCTGGATGTCGCAGTAGAATAAACAGGACAGGCGAGTGATCAGATGAAAGATCCGATGGGCAATTGACACTTATCAGATTTTTAGGGATGTTTTTGGTAATCGCAAAGTCTATTAAATCTGGTAGTTTCCTTGGGTCTGCCGGCCAGTATGTTGGTGTGCCAGAAGAAACATAGTCGAGCTTGTTCTTGGCTTTGATAATTGCATTATAGAGCTGCTTCCCTTTTGGAGTCACGAGACGGGATCCCCAGTGTGTGTGCTTGGCATTGTAGTCTCCTGCTGCTATGAAGTGGTCTCCAAGTGTGTTGAAAAACTGCATAAACTCATCTTCAGCTATATTGAAGCGAGGGGGGCAGTATACGGCGGCTAGTGTAAGTTGGTTGCCAGTATTTAGTTGTATATTTATAGATGTGGCCTGTAGGTAGTTTTTAGCAAATTTGTTTTGATAATGGTGCTTTATGCGGCTTCTGATTAGAATTCCAGTCCCACCATGTGCTTTACCATCTGGATGATTTGTTCCGTAGAATGAATATCCTCGTAGTTGAAAATTGTATTTGTTTGTGAGGTGTGTTTCCGAAAGCAGCATTACATCGATGTGATTGTCGAGTAGGAATTGAGCTAACTCAAGTTTATGTTGCGAAACGCTGTTAGCGTTCCACGTAGATATCCGTAGGAAAGCCATTATTTGGATTGTTGTGAAACCAGCATTTGAATCAATAGATTTTGGTTTCGCATTAAATCTTGCATAGTTGTGCGCATAAACGACATAAATTCCGTCAGGCTTTGTTGTAGGCTGCATATCATAGCTTCAAAGTTGCTTTTTGGCTGCTCTGTTGGTTGATGTTGCTGAGCCGTGTTCGGTTCTTGATATGCTGATTGCAGAAATGAGCTTCTTGAGGCAGGTGTCGCCGGTCCTGATTTTAAGGCGCTTGCGTATGTCACATTTTTGTCAACGTTAATGGGTCCTAGTGAGGATCTGGCTGCAGTCGAGAAGAAGACTTCAGGGTTTGATCTGGACGCCGTGAACTGTCCATTTTGGGTGCGGGCAGCTATTCCTTTCTGGTGGATGCGACTTTTCAGCTCCTTATAGACTGGGCATCCTCTATAATTAGCAGTGTGATTGCCACCGCAGTTGCCGCACTTTTTCGAGTTGCTGTCATCTTTGCTCGCTGGGCAGTGTGCGGAGTCATGAAGCTCTCCGCAAACTACACACACCGGGCGCAGTTTACAGTATGACCTTGTATGGCCATATTCCTGGCAGTTCGCACATTGTACCGGGCCATTGCGTTTGTGCGGTTCCTCAACTGTAATTCTGCGGTGCAGCAGGTACTGAAGATTGTATATTGGGTGCACTTCGTATTTCTTCAGGAGCTTGGTTTCAGGTTCAAGCTCAACCTTAAAGAGTGGCTGCGGCTTTCTATCCCTGTTAAGGATATTAAAGACTGTCTTGGCGCTAAAACCCTTCTCCTGTAGCGCCTTTTTTATCTCTGCAGGCGTTACTTCGGGCTCTATGCCCTTAAGTACGACTTGCAGGCCCTTGCTGCTTTTTAGCTGGTACGTGTAAAAGTTCTTTTTATTCTCGGTAAGATATTTTGATAATACTCTATAGTTATCTTCAGACTTCATTTGAACTTTTGTTTCTTGAATGTTGCCCTTTACAAGGGGTATTATGTGGAAGTTATCCTTACCAATAAGCTCAATAATTTTGTTGACAAGAACATTGGAACTTTTTTCGCGTATATAGATAGGCGGAGGTTTTGGCTTCCTTTTCCCAACTTCAGTGGATTCGACCGCCTCAACCTCATCGGCGTCTGCCAAGATTTTAAATCGGTTTGAGTTAATGGGCGTTTCTTTTGCTACTAGGCTAGCATTGCCACGGGTTATTTTGCGTTTGGAATTCAGGGGGCTCAGCTTCCTTTTGATTTGGATGTAGCGATCTATGCCAGTCTGCACAGCCGGCTTAATATAGTCATTGTTTTTGTTTTTGTTTTGGTTTTCGGGCAGCGCGGACGTATTACTATTTGCGCTGCTAGCTGATGACGTCGTTAAACGCGCTGTCGATACAGTTGCGGTTGTTGTTGTTGTTACTGTTGACGTTGTCAAAGAAATTGAGGTGCTAGTTACTGCACTCTTTGGCTGCAGAGACATCGATGGTATCGAGGGGGAGCAGGAACGCGCTCTCTCGCTCTCTACGTTAAAGAATTCGGTCAAGTTGGGGGTAATTGACCGAGCTTGATCGGAGCTTGCATGGTTTTCGGTTGCTTTAAAAGAGAAGTACGCGTTGTTTCTTTGTACTGAGAGCCGTCTCTCGTCTAGCTCACGTTGACGTTGTGTGCGAACGTCGTTTGAACTCATTGCAGTCGAGGTTGATTTAGTTTGAGTTTTAAGTGTTGTGTTTTATATTAATTAATTAATTAATTAATCAATATAAACATTAGCGATTTCATCGCAAAAAGCGTCTTTTCGCGTTATTGTAGATTTCTTAGAGCAGTCACTGCACTTTTATGATTTTATTGAATATTTTTTCCCGGAGCACAATAAAAAACACGTCTGCATGCGACGACTGCAATCGAAGACTAAAAAAAAATATAAATTGTGAAGATAAGTTATGTTTGAATTTTTTTAATCAAAGCTTACACTTTTACGGCTAAAATAAGCTATTGATGATGAAAATCTATGGAAAAATTGCGGATTGTATGAATTTTTGAGTAAATTACTCAATTTGAGCATTTTTACTATTCGAACGTTTTTTCTCATTCTCATTCAATGTTACTTTGCTCAATGTATTTTGCTTGCATATAAACTCTATTAAATATCATTTATATTATTTATTGTATATTATGTATAATACATCATGTATTTATTTATCATTTATTTATAATAAATAATTCATTTTTCATTTTAAATTCTGACAAAGGAGATACCAAAAATCCCAAATGTTAATCACTGGGGGAATTGGGGATTTCCATAAATAATAAATTTTAAAAATATGTTACGTTCGAATTTTTTTATTCAAAGCTTACACTTTACTGGCAAAAACCAGCTATTGTTGATGAAAATCCACGAAAAATAATGGATTTTATAATTTTTTCGGTCAACTATGTTATATATTTCAAAAATAATTCTGGCTTCAGGTAACGTCTGAAATGGACGTGAATAACGTTTAATATATAACAATCCCTCTAGTCCTTTCATATGACGAAGATATAAAGAAAAGTGGCAGGTACATACCTTTCTCCGCAAGCCCATTTGTGAAGAATTGATTGGCATGTGGCACATACACTCTGTGGGGTCCACGGATCGTTATGATTCGGCTCAATTTTGAAGTAATGGAAGTACTTTTGTCGTAAGTCATTAGTAAATGATCGTACATTTTTACGGTCTATATGTTCACCGCACACATTGCAAAAACCGTTCGGATCGTTTACGCAGGCGAACTCGCGTTTTCTTTTACTCATTTTCCAAAACCTTACGGATAAAATTTAACGCTAGAGATGCACAATCTTGGGCACCAACACTTTTTATACCCAGCTGGATCCATTAAAAACAACTTAAATAATCTTGATAATAAATAATCATCTTTAAAATATACGGTTTGGGAAGTTTTCATATAAATAAATGATACATAATATCTTAATATATATAAATTTCGTGTCACAATGTTTGTCTTCAATGGACTCCTAAACCGCTTAACCGATTATAATAAAATTCGCACACCATGTGCTGTTCGATCCAACTTGAGAGATAGGATAGTTTAAACATCAAATAATAGTCGCGATTTTAATTTATTGCTAATTATTTGTCTGTTATTATTTGACGCCAGTTATTTGTTAACTCCAAATGATTCTAACAGATGTATCTACCTTTCGACTGTGTTGAGTAAGTAATCAATAGATGGCGCTGCAATGGTAAATCTACGAACGTGTCATATAAGCTACATTTTAACAGCATAATTACCACGTGTTGTTGACGCTATAAAGTTAATTAAATTTATTTTGTAGTGAACAAAATACCGTATAATTCAATTATTTCCACTTTTCAAATTTTTAGTGTTAGCATAGCCGGCCACGTCTTACTCAGACTGAAGTGTAAATTGAATGCATATTATAACTAGATATTGGGAACGGTAAAATAGAACTGCCACCAAATACGCGATACATTAAACTACCCGACAATTTTTGCACTGTTGTTCAGGATAAAAATTAATTGAATCAGAGTATTTTCAGAGTATAAATTTTTGAATCATGAATGGCTTAGTCAACGGGCGATTTTGGCAGCTAAAAACGTTGATGTTGACGAAATTAACTTCCAGATACAACAGTTGTTACCCGGCGATCTGATGTCTTTTAAATCAATCGATACTGTTGCTGATGAAAATGAAAGTGTAAATTTTCCGATTGAATTTTTAAATTCATTAGATATCCCTGGAATGCCACCACATAATCTTCGATTATAGATTGGCTCCCCTATTATTCTCCTCCGTAATTTGAATCCACCTCAATTATGTAACGGTACGCGTTTGGTCATCAAAAAGATCATCGGAAACATTCTTGAAGCAACCATTTTGGCTGGGAAGTTTAAAGGAAAAGTGGTCCTGCTGCCACGTATTCCGATGATACCATCAGATTCTACCATACCCTTCAAAAGGCTACAGTTTCCAATTCGTTTAGCTTTCGCCATGTCTATAAATAAATCTCAAGGTCAAACAATGTCCATTTGTGGTTTAGATTTGAAAAATCCATGTTTTTCTCATGCTTAACTATATGTGTGTTGCGTGTTCACGTGTTGGAAAACCGTCGAATCTATTTGTGTTAGGTAAAGACAGTGTTAAGAGGAGCCCCTTATATAATGGTGTTACTCCAATGAGTTCCGTTTCAAAACTGTTTTTATTTCATACACTTCTCTTACAAGAAAGATACATGAAAATCTTAAATCTATTTTAAACTACTTATCAACGGACTGCACGCTGACATGCTATGTGACCCTATTTTAAGTGCTTCAAGTGCACCTCATAAATATTAACTTAGACTGCAGGAGATCTTTTTCAAATCATGCCCATGATTACCTATTCCCATGGGTCCGATCTCTTACATTCTATCTTTGGAATTCATATCGTGTTCAATTCTTGAACAGACAGGTTAACCGAAAACATTGTGCACCGATTGGTGTTAAATTAAATTGAAAAGTTTTAGTGTCTGCCTTGCTTACCTCATTCATGAGTTTAAGCGTCACATATTATTTACTATATTATACTGCAATATACTTTATTTTATTTAAATGGTTATAAATTTAAATGGAAATAATAAATCTGATAAATTTTTATTTTGCACCTACTGATTTCTGCTTAATATCAAGTGTAAGAACATTTTAATTAATTGTGTTCAACGTACTTCCCATTCAAATCTCAGTCCAGTGAATTTGTATACCAACATCAACATTTTCGTCTTTGTTCGTAAATAATTTCATTGTACTAAAGGGTTATAGTAGTAGAAAGTCAAATAAGGAGATCACCATATTTTTTTACAAATACCATCAACAATACAAGTGCTACTTAATAGAGTTTATATGCAAGCAAAATATATAACATTGAATGAGAATGAGAAAAAACGTTCGAATAGAAAAAATGCTCAAATTGAGTGATTTACTCAAAAATTCAAAAAATCCATAATATTCCATAGCTTTTTATCATCAATAGCTTATTTTAGCCGTAAAAGTGTAAGCTTTGATTAAAAAAATTCAAACATAAGTTATCTTCACAATTTATATTTTTCGTGGGACGATATGTAAATTTTTGCAGTTGAATTTACTCAAAAAAGTACAATTTTTTGACATGTTCGAGCCTCTACCTCCTGAAATTTCCAACGAATCGAAAAATTAATAAAATAAAGTTGTAGCAAATTACCATTAAATTATAAAATTATCAATTACCAATAAAATAAGGGCTCATTCCATAAAATCGGTTCATTAGAACGCGAGATATACATACATACTTAAAAAAGTCTGCACATCTCTAAAAATCCAAAAAAAAGTTTTCAAAAGTGAATTAAAAAAAATTTTACCATAAAAAAATTTATGAAAGTCATTTTCGTGTTTACTAGACCTACATACATCAAAAAATCATAATGAGTGCTATTTATGTACATATGTACGTATGGCTGATCTGACATTTTTGGAGTTGAAGAAGTTGTTTTACAAAATGTTGCTAATAGATTGGCAATGATCCACAGTTCGCAGATAAGTTTTTAATTTTAAGCAAAGGCTGAAAAGAAATATGTTTTTGCTTAGTTTTGACAAACTTATAAAAATTCTTTGGATCTTCAGTAAACTGAGTCCGGCAGCGACGAATGTAACTCCCATAACTTTTTGCGTTATTCACGATAACGTTTGACCAAGCTAAAAAGCCTTTAGAACAATTTATATAGTTTTAGTTTAAGCCATGTGCTTTTTATATTTTATCCATCTTCCGCTACGCTTACTAGTGTGACCATCCTTCGATAACATTATATTACTATATATATATGAAAAAATAAAAATACTTAATTTATACTCTTATTACACGCTTTTTATACCCTCGCAGAGTGTATTATGATTTTGGTCAAAAGTGTGCAACGCAATGAAGGCGACATATCCGACCCTTTAAAGTATATATGTATATTCTTGAACAGGATCACATCCTGAGTCGATATGAGCATGTCCGTCTGTCCGTCTGTTTGTCGGTTTCTACACAAACTTGTCTCTCATGTTTTAGAACTATCGAGGTGAAACTTTGCACACATCCTTTTTTTCCTTGCTGGTAGTATATAAGTCGGAACGGCTGGGATCGGTCTACTATATCCTATAGCTGTCATAGTAGTGATTGATCGAAAATGCCATAACTTTGGTGTTTTCTATTTTGGGAAAAATAATCCGATTTGAGGAGTTTCATAAGGATCGGCCAACTATATCCTAAGCTGCCATATAACTGAAGGATCGGAATTGGCATAACTTTGGTGTTTTTTAAGCTAGAATGATGGGACGGATTCCTTTCTACGGATTCCATTTTGGGCAATCTAATCTGTTCTGCTAAATATTATAACGATCGGGTGACTATATCCTATAGGCGCCATATAACTGAACGATCGGAAATGTCACAACCTTAACTGCAAGGGTATATCAACTTCGGCTCCGCCCGAAGTTAGTTTTCCTTTGTTTTTTTTTTGTATTTTTTTTTTATTTTTTGTCTTAACTCAATTCCATCCGTATCTTTGAGGAGTATTTATGGATCTTCCAGATCGCGAAATATCTGGTGTCTGGATTTCTATTTTAGTCTCGTCCTCTGACCAGCGGTTTCATTATTAGATACATCACCTTCTCCCTCATTCACAATAGAGTTTTCAATTAGGTCTACAATTTCGTCTTCATTTTCTTCACAATGTAATTCATTTTCAATACTTTCATTTATAATATTCTCATTCTCACTTAATCTAACATAATTTTTTGGTTGTCTTAAATTACTTTTAGTTTTTGGAATCTCTTTGTTTTCACTTATGCTTATACTTATACAACCATGAAAATATCTTCACAGGAATTTTTTTTTCGATAAACTTCCGTGAGATTATTTCTTCATTAATCATATTTCTATATAATGCAGTCTTCTTTATAGGCAATTTGGTCTTGCACATTCTTCCAAAGAATAATTATCATGGCGCTAGATCCAAACTTTCTACTGGGGTAGCGTTGTATTCAAGGATCCTATATTAATAATCATTTACTTGTGAGCAACGTTCTAGGATATTGTTTGCTATTGCCACTTCATTTTCTGCCAATCCATTGCTGTGAGGATATTTAGGGCTTGAAACAGGAACTTTTCCTTTTAAATTTCTAATTTTAGATTTTCAGCTATATTTATTGGTATAGTTGATCTCAATATTGATATATAGCAATATCTACCATAAATGTAATATTAACTCCATTTATTTGAAAGGTTTTCGTCCACCGTTCACCACTTTGTCTGCTTTCACTTATTGTTAAGCTATTAGTTAAAACATGATCATTTGAATTTTTTTGAAAATTTTAATTTTTACCTAACCCTAGCCAATTTATTGAAGATCCAGAGGATTGTTTGTTACTCCGTTTTTTCTGCTGCTTACAATATCTCGCAAAATGTACCAATTTTCAACAAAAATGACATTTCGCCTCCTTGGTTCGACACTCGACCAGATGATTTGGGTTAAATATAGCTCCACAATTATAGCATTTGCGAGCAACAGCATTGATTGTACTGCTCTCCAACAAAAAACGTTGCTGATTTTATAAAATCGCGTTTTTTTCCGTATCAGTTTCATAGGCTTTGCACTCGTATAGCACATCCTCTAGCTTTTCTATTTTTGACTCTAGAAGCTTTAGTTGTAGCCTTTTGTCGTTTATGACAATAATGATACGATTCATTAGCATCCTTTCTTAGTACTTCTATAGAGAATCCCTAGGGGGATTCCCCCTACAAATCGAACCGCCCTAATATATATATATATCCCATCGAATATAGTTGGCCGATCCCTATGAGAATTTCACCATGAAATCAATTTTCTAATAAAAATGTTGCAAACAGCCCCAAGAATCCGTAAAAGTAGTAAAGCTGTGTCATTTCCGATCGTTCAGTTTCATGGCAGCTATAATATAATCGTCCGATCCTTTCGAAATTTGGCAGATCGGATTAGCTTGCCCAAAATGGAAACCGTAAAAAGTCTCATCTATCTTAAAAGACAGTTATAGGATATAGTCGGCATTTTTAAAATCCTTAAAAAAAAACCCAAGTTATGATATTTCCGATCAATCACTTATGGAAACAGACAGACGGACATGGTTATATAGACTCAGGATGGGATCCTTATCCAGAATATATATACTTTACTTTGTCAGAGATGTCTCCTTCATTGACTAACATTTTAATAATGTCTGGAAGCAATTAAATATACAGTTATATCAGTGCATGCCAGAAATCGGACCAATCAAATGTATTCATTAAGTTTATGAAAGTTATCCTTACGAAATCAGCGGATTTTATTTTCCACGCATGGAGACTTATTGTCGACAGAAGAAATAGTATCGCTTGAAACCTCTACAGAAGCTTGATATGGATCCTCGGGGTTGAAAGAGGTAAAGCTCTGGAAAGGGATGTTAATCTCCAAGGTATAAGGCAAGCCTTGAAACAAACCTTTGTCTTTAGGTGGAATCAATTGTAAGAGTTTTGGTGCTACGGTCGGTAATATCATGGCATCAGTCCGCACCTCGGTCTTGCCGGTGGGTTACCCTGTTGAGTGGATACTGCACTCAGAGAAAACCCAAGAATTTCGCATTTAAACTAACTACGAACGCACTTGGAAGTCGACCTAGAAAGACTTTACTTAATTCAAGAAAAAAATTCTTAATTTAAGTAAGATTTTTTCCCCTGAAGTTCGATTTGGGAAACGACAACTATTTATAATTTATAGAATTATACAATTAATAATTTCTCTTATATAAATTACACAGGCCAACAGCAAAAAATCTCCACGCATAATTTTACCTGCCCCATAACCTTTAGGCTCCCCTGAACCAAAGTCCAGAACAAACATAGTTCACCCACAGTTTCCGCGGTACACCTAAGAGAAGAAATTGATCAAATTTTACCATATATTGAATTATGTAGGCCGTGTAATGGCGATGACCATCATTGTTTCTAGTACATATCATTTTTGAAATGTATGTGTACCAACTAAAATTAAACAAGAAAGGAAAGCTAACTTCAGGCGGAGCCGAAGTTTATATACGAGTATATGAGTCGCAGTCCGCTAGGTGGCGCCACGCAGCTTATATTATTAGATATATAACGGATCGTATATAGTCGGCCGATCCTTATGAAATTTGGCATATCGAATTATTTTGCCCAAAGAGGCATCCATTGTCCCATCCTTCTAACTTGAAAAACAACGAGGTTATGGCATTTCCGATCAATCAGTTATATGGCAGCTATAGGATATAGTCGACCGATCCCGGCCGTTCCGACTTATGTACTGCCTGCAACAGAAAGAAGGGTGTGTGCAAAGATTCAACTCGATAGCTTTAAAACTGAGAGACAGACAGACAGACAGACAGACAGACGGACAGACGGACATGCTCATATCGACTCAGGAGGTGATCCTGATCAAGAATATATATACTTTATCTAAAACTGTTTCTTTGTTCAAAACGTATATATGGCAGGTTCAGCTTTGTTTGGTAAAGTTTTACAGAAGTTGGAGATAGCCATGACCTTTTGAAAATATGAGATTAAACACTTAAACAAATTTAATTGAAGAAAATATTGTTTAACCACCTATAATAAATTCAATAAAATTATTTCGAGTTTTTCCTTAAATTAAAACATGGTATGATCTACTGATTTCAATAAGAAAATGAAATTCTTCCATAGAAAAATGTTTGGGGAAAAATCATAGTAGACCAAAAATGAATGTAGAAAATCTGAGATTTCAACTTTGGATGCGTATTCCAAAGATATGGTAACTGCTAGATACCAATTTTAAATTTTAGTTGGTACACATACATTCAAAAATGATATGTACTAGAAACAATGATGGTCGTCGCCATTACACGGCCTACATAATTCAATATATGGTAAAATTTGATCAATTTCTTCTCTCTTTGATCAATTTCTTCCCTGACTTTGGTTCAGGGGAGCCTAAAGTTCATGGAGCAGGTAAAATTATGCGGGTAGGAAAAAAAAAGTTGGAAATTGTCGGCCTGTGTTATCATATAAGTTAAGGTGTCCTTCCATTGATCATCTGATGATTAGAAGTCCGTTCATATTCATGGTTTGATACAATTTATTGTTCAAGTCTTAAGCTAACAATTCATTCGTCAAGTCCTTAATTAGTGATTGGAAATAGTAGTTAAATGTAACAATTGGGAAGTAATTTTAGGAATATTTGGATTCGGCTTCGTGGTTCTGTGGTCCGGAGAAGACTGACTACCCAGAGATCGTCAGTTCGATATCGGCCGATCTCCCACTCCAACTCTATATGTGGTGTCAGCGTGTGTGGTGTCGGCGTGTGTGGTGTCAGCGGGTGTGGAGTCAGCTATCCGGTGTCAAGAGTCAGCGTAACACTTAGAGTGTGTGTCAGCTCTCCCGAAACATTCTAGTCAGCGTGGATAGTTGCACACTTGTGACATAGTTGCACTGTTGCGACATGTCCTGGTGTGGTTGAACCCACAACACTTGAATATCGAGTATTGCTTATGCTGCGGATTCGGAGTCTGGGGTCGAGTTCAGGGCGTAGTAGTAGTAGGGGGCGAATAATGCTGAGCAAAGGGAGGGGCTCGAATGTGCCGGGTGATAACTCCTCCCCCTCTAAAAGTCTGCGTCCCGCAGATCAATTAACAGAATGGTGGGCTGTTGTCGACGTCGTCTTTGTCATAACCCTCGTGGTTGGTATTCCTTCGGTGGAGGGCAGCTTCCTCCAGATGATGAACAGGATCGAGAAGACTACTATTGTTAGTGAAGCCTCCAAGACATTTTTTTTTTTTTTGAAACGCCACACATCACCTGTATGTTTTGGGCGTTGACGTCATCAACATAACCAAGGGAAGGTCTATAGCCAGTTACCGTAATGTTGGTCAGCACTGGTGGTAAGGCCATTGGGTGATTTGCGGAATAGGCGGTGAATTTTTTGTTCCGGACTGTGATGACTTCGTTGTTGAACTGGACTATGTACGTCCCTTCCAGTTGGTAGTCTCTTTCGGGTGTTGCAAGCGATCCATTATAATTGGAGAGGAATAATGTCCCATTCTTGACTAACTGCACGACCTCTTCGTTGCTCCGAAGGTATGAGCAGGATGCATGGCCACCCTTCAGGAGCCGTGGAATGCATGAGTTCTCCTCCAAAGCTATTAAATCCTCTTCTGGGCAGACTGTAATGTTGCCGATGGAGGAACAGCTGCCCACTACTGCATATGTTTCTTCTCCGTTTAGTGCGAGCTTCTATTGCTCGAGCACTATCGTTGGGAGATCGTTGACTTCCGTGAGTACAGTTTCAATTTTTTCATGATCCAGGAGGTTCGAATTCGTCACTCCCGTTTTGGCAAGTTGGCAGGTCCTCGTGATTTCCGCCACTTGGTCAGCCAGGATAATTGCGTGGAGATCGCCGTCTATCGCATTGACTCTCGCTACCACATCATTCAGTTGTTGAATTGATTTATGGCTTGCGTCGAAGAGTCGAGCGTTGATCCGAATTTGCTGGTCAACGTTTTCGGTGATCATCTTCTCCGAGTTGAGTACCGCATTCCAGTCCTCTGCATCCGGTGATCCTGCTATCCATTTCCAGGCTGAACCCAGCCAGTTTACCGCTCGAGCTCTGCGTGATGATGGCCTCATCACTCTGTTCATCCCTTCCGCTGCCTGCTCCAGGTAATGCCTCGTTATTGTGTTGACACGTTGATCCGTCAGGGTTGCCGCATCCCGGCTAGTTTCGTCTACTAGCTGCATCATCCTTGATATGTCGATGACGTGTACCAGTTTGAACATTCCGTTGATGCGCCATACTCCTCCTTGTTGCAGGGGTACGACGGGTGCGTCGTATTTGTATATGCGCGCGGCTGATGTGAGACCGATGATTGTGAGGCTTGTAGGTCATTGATCGAGAAGAAAAGAAAAGCTTGTGTATACTTATAATATCTTATTCTACGTTTAATGTTTTGTGAGAGTGTTAAAATAAAAAAAATGTTTTGTGTGTGTTTTTTTTTTTTAAAGAGAGGGTCGTAAAGCGCTCTTCAATTCCTCAAGTCTGCTTTGTGTAAGATTTTCCCTGATTTAGTTTTTATCGTCACTCCGCGATTCTCTTGGACCTCCTCTGGTCTGAAACGTTGTTTCTCTTTAGTTTTAATTTGCTTATTAGCGACGAAAACCTTATCCCCCGACTCGTACTGTTTAGGTTCGGTCCTATTTTTATTATGTCCTATATTGGCCATAGTCTGGTTTCGCTCGATCAGGCCTCTAACGTCTTCAAGTATTTTTTCCTTGAAGATTGATAATCCCTGATAATTGATGCGCGATGCGCGGTTTAAAAATAGGTCGACTGGCTTTTTGTTTGTTATTGAATGGATAGTGTTGTTGTATCTGTCTACAGCGATCAGTGCTAACTGTGCACTCGTGAAATTTGAATTTTCAAATTTCAAACACCGGAAAATTTCCAAGAAGGTTGAATGAAATCTTTCCACTTGGCCGTTAACTTCGCTCTTGTGAGTAGGGGTATAATATAATTCGATCTCCAATGCTCGGAGATAGTTTAGTACAGTCGGACAAAGGAGACCCCTTTCGTTGTCTGACACTATCATTCTAGGCACCGTAAAGTAATAAAGGGCCTCTAACAGTGTTTCGCGGAGGTGAATTGATGCCTTGGATTGTAGGGGAAAAAGTTTGGCGAATTTTGTAAATTTGTCGATACAACTTAGATAAACCCGTTTTTCTAAGGTGAACACGTCGGGGTAGTTTGGGATGGGTGTCAGTTGCAATTCTGGTTTATTGGGATGACGCTCATATTTGAATCGTTTACAGCAGTCGCACGATGACAACTGAGCACGAATCGTACTTGTCATTCTGGGAAAATAGAATTTCTCAAGAATTTGGATGGTGACTTCTTTTGGACCTCTGTGGGCCCTGCGATGTTCCCTTTCTATTGCCTCAGAAATCTGCTCTGAATCGGACAAATCCTTTACCAATCTCTGCGTTATTCGAATTTTATACAGCTTAAAATTCTCAAAGCATATGGATTGGAAGGATGGGAGGTGAGTTTCGGCAATCTTTACTCCATTAATTATGGAGGGTTTTAAATATTTTTCGAGAATGTTTACTAAATCGGACATAGTCTCGTCGTTAAGTGGACATAACCAACATGTGGGTGCTCGCATGAGTACTCAAGCTGGTTTTCATCAAAAACCAGTTGATTCCTAAACGCATTGATTGGTGCTTCTACATGAGGTATCAATTGAGAAGCATCCTCAAGCGCACTGTGAACGGTGGCCAAGAAGTCAGTTTCCACGGCGTATGCCAAAGCCGGACTGATAAGACTGGCCAGACCGATTTGATTCCATCTTAATGGCTGGTCGTGGTCCCTGGAATCTATTAAAGCCTCGTGAGTTACCGGATGAGCTATCGTTAAAGGTTGCGCCCACCGGTGCCCTCACTGGTGGTTGGAACGAAGGTGAAAACCGTGGGGCTATTGGAGGCGCATAGGGTGATGCGTTTGTTGGGTAGCGGAGTTGAAAAAATGGAGTGAACCTATTTGTGTGTTCCATACGTGCATTTCCTCTGACCGATACATTTTGCAGCTCCAGGCAAAAGGAATATGCCTCAGGCAAATTTTTCGGACCCCGGATGATCAGTAATTTAGAGGCATCGCCGTTGAGCCCTCTTACAAAAACATCCAGTGCTTTGTCCTTATACATCTCAATTAGGGCGCTGGCCACGTTAGGAGCGTGCTCTGATTGTTTTAATTTGTTTAGGATCAAGGAAAAGTGATTATTGACATCATTGTAGAATTGATCTAGAGTTCTACCTGCCTGTGACAATTGGCTCAATTGATACTCAAGGGTTCGGACGTCTCGCTTGTCGGCGTAGTGAAGCGAGAGGACCCGCTTAATTTCCGACCAATCATCGTCTTCTACATTGTAAGAAGAAAGCGCCAAATTGGCGTCACCTCTTATTTTTTGTCTAATATAAAGAATGATGGTCCTCGTCCCGACTTTCCTAATATCCTCCTTAACTGCTACAACCTGATCTAAGAGGGTGGCCGAATTTTTGCAGGGTGGCCTTGATTTCTTCCATTTCAAGAGGGAGGGGAAAATGTTTTATTCAGAAAAAATACTATAGACCTATGCCAAGGGGCCCCAAGAGAATGACGTGTAAGTCGTATAAAAATAATAAGTAAGTAAGCAATTTAATTCTTTGAACTCTTGAAATATAATTTTTAGTATTCGTAAAGGGTGGTTTTAATTTTTTGTTTTTTTTTTTTTTTCTTGCAATATAATTTTTAGTATTTGTTTTTTCCTTGCAATATAATTTTTAGTATTTGTAAATGGTGTTTGAATTTTTTAATGATTATGTTTATGTCAAAAGGAATATTCAATCTTTATCTGAATTTATTATCTTTGAGGAGGAAGGGAGGAAGCGCTTTACTCACCCTTTACAAGTATTTGTGTATCAATATTGGAGTGTTCGTGTTCGTCTTCAAATTCTTCTGATGATGAAAAAAAGAAATTTTTTTAAATATGAGGAATAGCAGAATATAATATTATTTAATTGTAATAGGGTGTAGAGTGAGCGTGCATTACGGGTGCTGTTTTGTTGCGTATATTGTATACTTTTAGTTTTCCCTTTTTGTTGCATACTTTAAGTTTCACTTTTTTGTTGCTTTCTACATTTTTACCCTTTTTTCTTGATTTTTGATTGATTTTTTCTTTTTCTTTTTCTTGGGAAAACATTTTTCAGCACTCATAATACACTTTCACTCTACTTATCTGCTCGGGCGCCAGTTAAGGTGTCCTTCCATTTATCACCTGATGATTAGAAGTCCGTTCATATTCATGGTTTGATACAATTTATTGTTCAAGTCTTAAGCTAACAATTCATTCGTCAAGTCCTTAATTAGTGATTGGAAATAGTAGTTAAATGTAACAATTGGGAAGTAATTTTAGGAATATTTGGATTCGGCATCGTGGTTCTGTGGTCCGGAGAAGACTGACTACCCAGAGTTGTGACCCTTCGATCGTTAGTTCGATATCGGCCGATCTCCCACTCCAACTCTATATGTGGTGTCAGCGTGTGTGGTGTCGGCGTGTGTGGTGTCAGCGGGTGTGGAGTCAGCTATCCGGTGTCAAGAGTCAGCGTAACACTTAGAGTGTGTGTCAGCTCTCCCGAAACATTCTAGTCAGCGTGCATAGTTGCACACTTGTGACATAGTTGCACTGTTGCGACATGTCCGGGTGTAGTTGAACCCACAACACTTGAATATCGAGTATTGCTTATGCTGCGGATTCGGGTTTAAGAGTCTGGGGTCGAGTTCAGGGCGTAGTAGTAGTATGGGGCGAATAATGCTGAGCAACGGGAGGGGCTCGAATGTGCCGGGTGTTAACTTATATAATTTATCATATCACTTAATCTTTTCATATTTATTTTAGTACTTAACTTATGTTTTTAAGTCTTTTATTGAACAGAATTTTATTGAATACGAACCCAAACCAAATTACCCTTGGTGTTTCGTAAAAACCAAGTATTTGAATAACAAAAATAAAAATTAGTAAGCAAATAAATAAAATAACAGAAATATTTGAATTCTCGAGCTCGACTCGAACCCGTTGGGCTATCCCTGACAATTTTTTGCTGGAAAAAGTTTCCCAACATTAGTTTTTGCTCCTTGCCGCTTTAAGAATCTATTTTTTGGTGCTTCATATTTTTCCCTAAGCCCCACAAAGTGATTTCATGGATGGAAACTTGTTAGCTGAATTTTTTCTCACTGTTCCTATATTGGGTGGCAATTGAAATAAGCGTCTGCATGATTGCGGGATGATCAGATTGTCAAGCGATTTTTGAAGCTTTAACATTATTAGTAGGGCATTTTTTACTTTTAGGAGACTCATTCACAAGATCGAGTCTATTGAATTGAGAATCCACCGCACTAAGTTGATCGATGATTTTGCGGAAACCCATTCTTGGTCTATCGGTCTGATATCTCAGCGGAAAATAATATCAGACACAGATGCAGTTAAGCCAGCATATTTAAAAACGTTGGCCTGGGACGATGAAATCGTTGTATTGCAAGACTTTAACGCGCAGAAAATATAATATTTCACTTTGATAAATACAGTTTCAAATACAAATACAAATACCGTCGACCACTGTTCTGAAACCATTAATACAAAGTAGAAAGCGAGACTTAGTAAAGGCGAGAGAGCTACAGAAGAGCTCAAATGTTAACAAAAAGTGCAAAAAGAAAGGAAAAAAAGAAGCAAAACTATACTTGGATTAAACAATTTTACTAAATTCGTATAATGTTCTTTTTATAAGGGCACTGCACAACGCTTGGCGATATGGGTATAGAGTTATAGTTTTAGTTCTCAGAGAGAGGGACGGCCATGAATGTATCATCGCAACAATATTGTACTCAAGCGTCTGCAATTCGTAGGCCTGGTGCAGCCGAGCCTACGACCCCGTAAAAATTATACTTGGCTGTCTTAACAACAGTTTTCCACAAGCCGCCAAAGTGGGAGAAGGGGGAAAGATAAACTTTCATTCAATGGACCCTGAAAGGCAAAAATCTAGGACTACTCTTCAATGATCGCCGCTAAGAAATTACCGTTTTAATTCTCTCAATTGATTTTTGGCTCCAACGAAATTGGTGTCGTTGTCGGACCAGGTCTGTCGAGGCTTCTTTCTGATAGAAATGAATCACCTCAGTGCATGCAGAAAGGCGACCGTGGAAAGCTCCCTCGTCAGCTCTAAGTGGACGGCCTTTGTCGTGAAACAGATGAAAACGCTGACTTATACAGGGAGAACCTCAAAAATCAATGCCGGTTACATCGAAGACTATCGATGCTTCAACAAACGAGGCTTCGTTCAAAAATATCTTACGCATTTATTTGAGCATAGTCTTTCTCCCCCCAATCGCCAACACTGAGAAAGTATCATCGCCACGATCGAGATCCAGAATGCAGGTTCTGTCCTTTAAAATTAATTATTATGCTTTGCGGATAGCTCCTTGTTCTTGAGCCGCCCGTATACTCGTATACCCGTAAGTAATCCAAACTGATCGAAAAAGGGGGATATCGCAATTGGCGGAAGCAAGATGCCGGAGGCAACCATTCCCTTTCTCTGCAGCGTCCTTATTTCATCACACAAATGATCGCGCTTAACAACACACATAAGCATGGGAGCCCCCGTCTTAGGATCATGAACGGTAATTCGTTTATGACGGACCCGTCTGGCAACCTTATAGACGTACGTAAATACTCGGTGAAGAGCTGGAAATGAATTAGAGTATTTACAGTACAGTACAGGCCGGCTCATATCGAATCCAGCATATCACAAATGACAACTGACTAGTCGCACCAACTAACATACTTCCCTTTTTAAGCGCCTAGTCTGAAAACCTCTGCCATCATTCTTACCAACAATTTAGCTTCAGCCAGCTCTAACATTGACACAGTTAACGTCTTAAGAGACGAAACACGAGACTTCGCACATCGGAGAAGGTCCTCATCCCCGGTGAGTTCAAGGCCATGAATTTCCACGAGCGTTCCAAACGTAACCGCCAGCTGCGGAAATCCGGGACGTTGGATGTGACTGAAGCTCGGGCAGATCTCCTGCCACTCCGTGTAAAAACTCCCCTTCAGCTTTGTTCCATATGTAACAGTTTCCAATTTGTATGTTCGCAGCTCATCCAGAGAAGAATCTCGCCACAAAATACACCGCAAGTAGCTGTCGGTCGAGGCCATCCTCAACAACGGTACATTTTACAAATGTCTCCAGTCAGCGCTACCGGATGCGAACGAAACCTGAGCAGGATGTGAAAAAGCTTCGGTTGAATAACAGGACCATGTCATTCAAGGTATAACCCGAAGTAGTAGCAGCGGACACATTAAACTCTACGTGTCGTCGTGGTGGTGTCCTTTTTTTTTACACAGTGATGTGGCAGAACAATCTATCAATCTCGATTCCTAGGTTAAGATACACCCTTACAATGCCGAATACTAACCGCGCAGTTCGGGCTGATAAATAAGCTTCTTCTCCAACGATTGGAAGCGACGTAGTGAGTGAGTATGATTCGTCCAGTCCACCGGAGTTGTGTTTAATTGGCACCCTGACTGAAGAGGGACCACTCTCTAACCTCACGAAGTTTGACACAAAGTGACTTCAGCAATCCAGTTCTTCCTTTGACGCCTTCGTAATTGGATCGATGAAGTTTTCCACTCCCCAGAACTGGCGAAGAAGTTGATCGAGCTTCTCATCTAAAGTGCCTTGAAGGCTGAATAGTCGCGACCGCTCAGCTGCCATAAAGACCAATTTTATCTAACGCAAAATTGGGCTGAAGTTGGGTGATGTTGGAGGCTGCGATAGCAGTTCATTGCGCCAAGTAGCCCGAGCAGTGTGATTGCAAGCAGACTTACGCATAAAACCCATCTATAGAGATCCCTGCGTCTCCTATACCGGATACTGACACCGGAGACCTTATCTTCCGCAGCTGCAGCTGGTTTGTCTTAAAGTGACTAAGTGTACCTGCGAGCAGCGTTCAGCAGGCGATAGAACACCATAGCGGTTTCGGTGCCTAGCAGCACCACATCACCAAAGCGATCCTTGGTGACAAAGGAATTGGCGGCAGAGGCCGTTGAGCGAGAAACAGCGTCGCTGGATGCGAAAAATTCGGGAGGGGGGTGTTGGTATTGGAGAGGTGCCACCGAATCAAAGGCACTTACTGCATAAATGCAGCCGTCGAACATCGCCTAAACGATCCTCAGGCGACAAACTTAGAAATCCTTAGAATCCGTCTTCAACAAATCCATACTCTCCAAAAACCGACATCATTGATCGAAGAAACTGGCGATAGACTCCTACGGTGGAATGGAATCCAAGGAACCCGAGTCACCCTGCATTTCTTTCCACTTGTACTGTGTGCGGGAGATCTGCTCCGTTGTGCCCATACTTGCCAAGACTCACTGTTGGCACCTAGTGCCAAGACCTACTACCCAATCAAGATGCATCAGCAGGTCACAATATACAAGCATCAGACCTGTTGAATTGTATAAATATAATAATCTAGAGTTACTTATATTTAAGCTAGTGTAAATAAGATATTCCGTATAGTATATAATATTATAATAAGCTATTGTGAATTAGACCTTATCGATAACGATTGTAATTATGCTTTACTTCTCCTTCTTCATTAAAAGAGCTTGAAAGAACAAGATTAACTTTTCCTTAATAAAAAACTCGAATCTCAACATGGTAGCAGAACAAGGTTAATTGAACAAGGTTAATTAAACAAGGTTTATTAAACAAGTAAAGGAAAAGTGAATAGTTTTGGTATAAAATAAAAATAAACAGTTAAAAGAAAAGTTTTAGTCCAAGTAAAGAGCTTGCGAACTCATACACACAAATCTACGAAAAAGTGGCACGACGAACGAAAAGATTCAAATTTAAGGAAAAAAATATATATACTAAAAATAAGAACATCTGCATTAAAGTGAAGCGTGTTTGAAGGCATTTAATTAAATCGATCATCATAGTAAGCAAATACTCACATACATTACAAAGGAACACGTAGATGCGAACAGATTAAAAATTTTGAAACAAAAAAACGTGACAAAGACCAAGTGAAGAACTACAACTAAAAGCGAAAGAAATATAAAAGACAATAAAAGAAAACAGAACAGCTTTAAAAGTGCTTTAGGAATTCTACACTGAATTCAAAAAACTGATCAATGCAAGGTGTTGCTATAAAAATTGAAAAAGACATAGACGAAAACAATGCAGAAATTAAAAAGGCAATAACTATGGCTGCTCAAGCAAGAATTGAAGACACCCTAATACCCGTCTTCGATGGAACAAACTTCACAAGTTGGAAACTGAGATTGATGGTTCTGCTGGAATACAAAGAATGCAAACAACAAGCAACAAGCATGAAGACCGATAAGGAAGCTGAAGCGGACTGGACTAAGAGAGACTTAAAAGCGAGGATGATGATTATGAGTACAGTCACTGACAGACAGTTGGAATACATAGGTGAATGCAAATCAGCCTATGAGATGATGAAAAAGTTTGATAGTATTTACACAACGATTTACTAGCCTATTAATAATGTAACGATAAGCATAAGCCAATATCCAACCTACTAACCGGGCACTAGTCGATGGCACCGGAAGCAGAATCAGCATTTTCAGCGGGAAGAATGACCGACTGACCGAAGCAAGCAGCCAGCGAAGCCGAAATGCGTGTGGAAAGCAGTACATGGACAAACAATCTGAGTCAGCAGATTCAGAGGTGGGTTACCCTGGAATTAACCTTAGTTTTAGCTCGTCCATAAAATTGACCTTTCTTAGATTTAATGATGTATAATTTAGCATCTTATATAAGAGTTGTCCTTCTGAAATAAAGACAGTTGCGAGATCAGAGTCAATAGTCTCGTTACTCAGTTCTGAAACTACGGCACTTAAAATTGACCTACTTCATGTGACCCTTTGTAAAACGATTCAAAAAGTAAGACTTTCTAAAAACTATCTACTTCGCGTGGCTCCAGTGTAAACGGACCACAAGTAGAATCCGCGGCATACCAGTCTACTTCAAGTGTTGCTCCCGTGAAACGGACCACAAGTAGACCCCGCATTACCTAACCACTTCGAGTGTTGCTCCCGTGAAACGGACCACGAGGAGATCCCGCGGCATACCAGTCTATTTCGAGTGTTGCTCCCATGAAACGGACCACCAGTAGACCCCGCGTTACCTAACCTTCTTCGAGTGTTGCTCCCGTGAAACGGACCGCCAGTAGGACCGGACGATAAGGAATCAGCCGAACTACCATACCACCGGTACTTGAGAAAAACCAGCCCATGACTTCAAGCACCCCACTTCAACTCCAGCCCGATCACAGTAAGCGCCTGGCCAACCCGAGCAGTCCCTAAAAATGTAGTCAGACTATTTACGGTCTTTGACTACGACTCCGGGACCTACCGCTACTCCCGCGAGTTCAAGTTTGACGTAGTTGCCGCATAACGCTCTACGGACGAACATTTGGTGACCCTGACGTGATCCTTTAGGATCACAACTTGAACACAAGCCTCAACGCAATTTAACTCAACGAAAAAAAAAAAAACAAAGAGAGATACATCGCAACAATGGGATCAGAATCAGACCCCGTAATCAAAATGCTCATTGATGAGCAAATTGAAGGCAACATAGCCATTCAAAGGCTAATAAAAAACTTCACTAAGGACTCCGCAGAGCGTAAACTCAAGGGAGCATACTTCGAGGAGAGACTCAGACAGCTCACTCACTCATGGACCCAGATTAAAAAAAAATGATGCAAACTCCATGAGCTCCATGAACAAAGGCCAAAGCGCTAGAAGAGCTTGTAAAAAAATATGAAGCAATATTTTCGGATGGAATCCCATCAGTGTCAGGCCCGTCACAAAGGCCCCGGAAAACAGGCGAAAATCTCGAGCCAAAGGCACAATCATCACGAGGAAACGAAGGAGAAGACCTTCGATTAACATCATTAAAACGAAGACATGAAGGACGATTAGACGATATGGAAGACTTTCTGTGCAACCACACCGAAGGACAGGAAGTGTCCACACACGTCAGACAACACATGAAGGAGCTATGGAAGGAAATCGTCACGGGATACCATGATCTCATCGACCTGGAACCAGCAATTAAAAATGATGGACACACCGATGACAGATCAGGTTGTACGAGTAGAATACTTTTCATTTCTGAGCGAAGAATCGCAATCAACTTCAGCATCAACACAAAAACTCGCGATTGCACCTCCGTTTGTAATACCACCAGTAGAAATTCCAAAGTTTGACGGAGACTACCGGCATTGGCTACGATTCTACGAAATTTTTACGGAATGCATCCACGATCAAGACTACAGTGATGCAGTAAAATTCCGTCATTTGGAGAATCATGTAACAGGTGAAGCAAAAAACCTAATCTCAACATGAATTGGCGGACAGACCAGTTACCAGGATGCCTGGCAACGACTAAAGAATCGATACCAAAATGAACGGCTGTTGATTAAATTCGCGATCCAAGACCTTTTCGGACACCCCAGAATAAATGGACCAGCTGCGCAGCCTACATAATACTAATACCGTGCTCCGAACGATCGCCACTCTCAACGCACTCAAGGTGTCAACAGACAACTGGGAGCCAATCTTGATACACATCATTGAGGAAAGACTGGACCTACACACGCTGTCATCTCTAGAACTACCCGTCACCGATCCAACCAATCGACAATCTCTGAAGCAGATGTTAGAAAATCTTGAGCGTCAGGCAACCAGTCAAGTAAAAATGGAGAAAAATAAATCGGCTGCTCCACTTCGATCCAGTTCATCACGATGGGTGTGTTCAGCCACAGCCCTGCTTACAGATATGCCCACCGTTCTGTTACCAACCGCCCAAGTGGCAATACATGGACCAGCCGGAACCCCTCAGAAATGTCGCACACTCCTAGATTCAGGATCACAGATTAACATAATCACCAGAAGGATGGCTGACACACTTGGACTACAATTGGAGCCATCAACCCTGAACATAGCTGCACTGGGAGGAACAACTAAAAGATCACGAAAAAAGGCTGTGGTGACCCTATCATCATTAACCACTGACTTCGAAGATCAAATCGACGTCGTTGTACTACCGGAAATAATGCCCAATCAACCATCCCACCCTATTCAAGCGCCAAGAAATATCTCACCTCAGTTGCGCTTAGCCGATCCCAGAATATTGATCTGTTGTTGGGCGCCGAAATCATCTCCCAGCTTATGAGGCCACAACAGGCATATTAAGGAGAAGGACAGCCACTACTAAAAAATACCGCGCTTGAATGGATTGTGATGGGGCCAGTGCGACCGGAATCAGCTCCTAATATCAAGGCAGAACAAGTCGTCGGTAATACGACGGCTTGGACACCGGAAGCTAACGAGCCACGACAAAGTTTGATTGTCAACTCACAACTGAAGAGCACAGAGTGGAAGGGCCAGTAACCAAGGAAATTCAAGGAGTAGAAGTCACCTCCTATCTGGCATGGGTGACATGTATCTTCAAAAGGGAGCAAGAAGCAAAGTCAAGAGAGGACCAAGAGTCCTGTATGCGCACTGACCAACCAGAAAAAAGGTAGTACTTCATGGGATGCCCAAGGAGAATGGTTACGAGGGCGCGCAACAAGGCGAAGGAGACAACAGGTCGGATAGAATTATCGTTGCTATCTTATCAATGTTGGAGATCTCACCCACATGATTCAAAAATTTTTGTATTAACATTAGGTTTTTAGTAATTAGTTTTAAGATCCAAAATATTTTCTAGCGCAAGGGTACACGTCGGTTCACTGAGACGGTCCAACAACAACGCACCAATTATTGAGTACCTCAATGGGGGGGGAGATCTCGCCGGGGCCTCCACAAATGTTCGTCCGTAGAGCGTTATGCGGTAACTATGTCAAACTTGAACTCGTGGGAGTAACGGTAGGTCCCGGAGTTGTAGTCAAAGACCGTAAATAGTCGGACTAAATTTACCTGGATTCAGCAAGGGACTGCTTGGGTTGACCAGGCGCTTACTGTGATCAGGCTGAAGTTGATGTGGGGTGCTTGAAGTCCTGGGCTGGTTTTCCTCAAGTACCGGTGGTATGGTGGTTCGGCTGATTCCTTATCGGCCGGTCCTACTAGCGGTCCGTTTCACGGGAGCAACACTCGAAGTAAGTTAGGTAACGCGGGGTCTACTGGTGGTCCGTTTCACGGGAGCAACACTCGAAATAGACTGGTATGCCGCGGGATCTCCTCGTGGTCCGTTTCACGGGAGCAACACTCGAAGTGGTTAGGTAATGCGGGGTCTACTTGTGGTCCGTTTCACGGGAGCAACACTTGAAGTAGACTGGTATGCCGCGGATTCTACTTGTGGTCCGTTCACACTGGAGCCACGCAAAGTAGAAGTAGGATCACATGAAGTAGGTCAATTTTTAGTGCCGTAGTTTCAGCACTATTGACTCTGATCTCGCAACTGTTTTTATTTCAGAAGAACAACTCTTATATAAGATGCTTAATTATACATCATTAAATCTAAGAAAGGTCAATTTTATGGACGTGCTAAAACTAAGATTAATGCCAGGGTCACCCACCTCTGAATCTGCTGACTCAGATTGTTTGTCCATGTACTGCTTTCCACTGGCTGCTTGCTTCGGTCAGTCGGTCATTCTTCCCGCTGAAAATGCTGATTCTGCTTCCGGTGCCATCGACTAGTGCCGGGTTAGTAGGTTGGATATTGGCTTATGCTTATCGTTACATTATTAATAGGCTAGTAGGTCTGATGCTTGTATATTGTGACCTGCTGATGCATCTTGATTGGGTCGTAGGTCTTGGCACTAGCTGCCAACACTCACAAATGCGAATTCAATTTATCGGAAAGCTCGTGAAGGCTCGTCGCCGAAGCGAAATCTACGGCTCTTGCTGTATTTTATTGACATGAGCTTGAAAAATGAGCCTAGTAATCGGCATTTATTCCAGCTCCAACAAACGCACAGTCTTCAAGGCAGACTCACGAAGGCTTGACCACAACTGCTGAAGCTTCTCATCCCGACTTATACATGGGTTTGTATCCCGAATGGCAAAGAATAGTGACCGGAATTCAAGATACTCCGCATAACCTCCACTAAAAGTGATGGTTCGAAATTCAAACGATGCATGCGTGGAAACGACGCATCGCAATTGGGGGCAGAAGTACCGTTGAGCTCACAGGCAACAAACTGGAGCACCGAATAATCTTTTGGTCCAGGATGCATCGTGCCTCCCTCGCCGCATCGTTGTAGTTGACGCGTGCTCCTGAAATCCGCGACGATACCTTCCAATTCCCTAAGCCGCACATTTTTCATTGCTTCCGGAAATGTCTCAAGGAGGACCGCTATCCTTGAAGATCCTCAAAAAGGTCAACAGCAACTTGACTAAAAAAAGATTGTTTTGAAAAAACAAAAAATGTTTTTATTTCGCGCACTAGTCTCAACCAAATCAAAGTTCCAATTCTCAATGGAAAATAATTCAACTAATTTTTTTCCCGAGCACAATCATGTCGGGGTTCACCAAATGTGAAGTTGCCGAGCGTTTTCGTTTATTAATGTTGAGAACTCCAGTTTTTAATAGGCGTAATTTATTTGATCAGATTTGATACAATGATTTTGGTTATATGTGTGGATATGTCTGACGGGCAGAAGCCCGAACGAACATTTGAGAACTCGGGGGCGCGGCTAATCACTTGATGCTGTAGAGAAACTGAGAGATCGCCTCTGTTGAAAACAATTCCAGGGTCATCGTGTTCAAATGAGAGAAGTTTTTCGGTCCTTCGTCGACTGAAAACATATTTAAGGTCGACAATGTGACAAAATCGGCTGAACAACGTCGCTCTTCTACGCTCTTTATTCAAATATGAGCGACGATATATGATATAGTTTCATAAAAGATAGTGAAAGGGAATGTAGTTCTTTGCCAATGCTTTACCGGCAAAGTTTCTTCCGAGTTTCATTGGGTAATGGGGTTAATTTTATAAAATGTCATGTTACTGTCTTCGAGATATTTTATAAACTTTATTTTTTCAGGACAAACATGAACGCGAAGAAGAAGAACGGAAACGTCGAATTCAACTGTATGTATTTATATCAAGATGTATTTCGTATCCGTTTAATGCAAAACAGCCCACGGATATGACGAAGCGGCAAACAAAAATTACAAAGCAGCAACTGGAAGTCATAACTCAACGGTTCCAGGTAATACGTAAATAAGTATTGTGTATCAAAAAAAATACTTACAAGCAGATTGAACTGATAAAATATTTTATTACAATTATTGGTTATTAATCGATTCCAAAAATAAGTGGTGTAAAACAAGAAAGGAAACCTAACTTCGGGCGGAGCCGAAGTTTATATACTCTTGCAGTTGAGTCGCAGTCCGCTAGGTGGCGCCACGCATCTTATATTATTAGATATATAGCGGATCGTATATAGTTGGCCGATCCTTATGAAACTTGGCAAATCGAATTATTTTGCCAAAAGAGGAATCCATTGAAACTCCCATCCTTCTAACTTGAAAAACAACGAAGTTATAGCATTTCCGATCAATCAGTTATATGACAGCTATAGGATATAGACGGCCGATCCTGATGACATTTAGCGGATCATATAAGTTGGCCCAAATTAGAATGCACAGAAAGTCCCATCCTTCTAACTTGAAAAACAACGAAGTTATAGCATTTCCGATCAATCTGTTATATGGCAGCTATAGGATATAGTTGGCCGATCCTTATAAAATTCGACAAATCAGATTGTTTTTCCCAAAATAGAATCTCTACCAATTCCCATCTCTCTAACTTAAAAAACACCAAAGTTATGGCATTTCCGATCAATCAGTTATATGGCAGCTGTAGGATATAGTCGACCGATTCCGGCCGTTCCGACTTATATACTGCCTGCAAAGGAAAGAAGGGTGTGTGCGAAGTTTCAACTCGATAGCTTTAAAACTGAGAGACTAGTTTGCGTAGAAACAGACAGACGGACAGACGGACCGACGGACAGACGGACATGCTCATATCGACTCCGGAGGTGATCCTGATCAAGAATATATATACTTTATAGGGTCGGAGAGGTCTCCTTCACTGCGTTGCAAACTTTTGACCAAAATTATAATACCCTCTGCAAGGGTATAAATATTGTTCCACTCCATTCCATTGTTCCACCACTTCCATGTAACAACAGATCTCCAAAATGGTGATATCGATATTGGAGGCTTAGGTTATTCAAAATAAATCGAGGAAGAAAAGCTAACTTAGGAAGCAGAGCGAAAATTTTTTGTTTTATTTATTTTTATTTTGAAATATCTTGAAACATAAAAAGTTGATTCGATCGTTCCTATTGCAGCTTCAAACTTGATCTGCCTGCAAGCAATCCAGGGCTTTATGAAAAATAGGAACCTTTAATACACTCCGAGTAAAATGCATAGACACTGTCAGACAAACGGTCAGACGGACATGTTTAATTTGTATACCCTTGCAGAGGGTATTATAATTTTGGTCAAAAGTGTGCAACGCAGTGAAGGAGACATCTCCGACCCTATAAAGTATATATATTCTTGATCAGGATCACCTCCTGAGTCGATATGAGCATGTCCGTCTGTCCGGGTGTCTGTTTCTACGCAAACTAGTCTCTCAGTTTTAAAGCTATCGAGTTGAAACTTTGCACACACCCTTCTTTCCTTTGCAGGCAGTACATAAGTCGGAACGGCCGGGATCGGTCGACTATATCCTATAGCTGCCATATAACTGATTGATCGGAAATGCCATAACTTTGGTGTTTTTTAAGTTAGAAAGATGGGATTTGGTACAGATTCTATTTTGGAAAAAAAAATCTGATTTGTCGAATTTCATAAGGATCGGCCGACTTTATCCTATAGCTGCCATAACTGATTGATCGGAAATGCTATAACTTCTGTAACGAACTGTGAGGTGGCATCTCTGGAAATGTCGGATGAGAGGAAAGGGTTGCACGCGGTGTCCGGCCAGATCTCGTCGGCTATTGGGTGGGTTCTGGAACACCCCCTTTCTCTCTCCTCGATGCTGCCTCGGGAATCATAAATTATATCGAATATGATGCGTGCGTGACCCCACGAACAACGTAGGTCAAACTCAGACTCCTGTGAACAGTGCTTATCAGGATCCTTCGGGGATCCCCAAGAATGTGCATGGCCTAGGCTAGCGGCAGGGCGAGGGCAAATGAAACGCGGCGAATTATGTTTTCTTACTCCATTATAAACTTCATTTTTTTATTCCTTAACAAAAGACCTTAAAATTCTAAATAACATCCTTATCCTAGCTTCCTAAATATCCTAATACTTCAATTTATGTTCCTTCTGGCTATGCGTAATAATATCTTAACGCTAAAGATTTGTGAACTTAAATGTGTATTCGATTTGATAGGGTTTGTGGACTCGCGTTTGATTTCATGACACAGGATTTTAATTGCTAAGAGACCGCTACTATAAAGTCCATGCGTGTGGTCGACTGTCTAACCGGTGAAGCCTCTTGGGCTGAAACTCGGAAAAAGAGGAAATATATTGATCGGAGAATTTCGTATCACTTCAGCTGACTTGGCATGGATCGAAGTTTACTCACTTTTTGTATCCGCGACTAGTCGTTGAAGCGCTTCCACTACTCGAGGCTGGAAGAGAAAATATGCAATTCGGGAGGCCCTTGCCTAACCCGTTAATAACGCCAACAACAATTACATACAGCCAGCAGCAGTACTCTAACGCGAAATCTCCGCCCACTACTTCTTCTTCTCCGCTTCCGGCACCGTTAGGCCATTAGCCGGTCGAGTCTCTCCGCTCTCGTGATCGACAAAGCGCTTCTTGAAAGTGCCGCAAGCGCCCTGCCCTGCTTCTTATTCTATGGCCGACGGGTAGTCCACGGCTGCTCCCCCGAGTAACGGAACGCTCCTTGAAAGCGCCGCAAGCGCTCCGCTTTCGCTCCTGCTCCTATAGGATTGCGCCTATTTCAAGGCGACTCCTCCGTTCGACGGAGTGCTCCTTAAAAGCGTCGCCAGCACTCCGTCCTTGGCTTCGCTACTCCAGGACGACGCCTACTTCACAGGTGACTCCTGTGATCGACGGGGTGCTCCTTAAAAGCGCCGCCAGTACTCCGTCCTTGGCTTCGCTACTCCAGGACGACGCCTACTTCACGGTGACTCCTGTGATCGACGGGGTGCTCCTTAAAAGCGCCGCCAGCACTCCGTCCTTGGCTTCGCTATTCCAGGATGACGCCTACTGTACGGCGGCTCCTGTGATCGACGGGGTGCTCCTCAAAAGCGCCGCCAGCACTCCGTCCTTCTTCACTACTCCAGGATGACGCCTACTTCACGGCGACCTCTGTGAGGTTAGGGCCGAACCCTATCCGAAACTCCGGCGGAGCGCCCCTTAAAGCGCCGCGAACGCTCCGACTGCTTCAGCTCAGGTCGAGCTCACTGTGATACTAGCTCCTCACTTGGTTTCGATGACCATCCTCAGCCCCGCCTCGTGGGCGGCCTGACCGCGAGATTCGCGGCGCAACTGTGACCCGCTCTGCTTCTTCTGGCCGAACGTTGCTCGCACCACGCCTCGCTGCCACTAGGGGACTAGCTCGCACGCTGGTACCCCTGACCTAGCTAAACGAAAACACCTACGTCAGGCTCGCACAACCATGACCTAGCCTTAAGACTCACCTAGCTTCTGCGACCCGCGACCTGCCTTGTCTGAGCTGCACGTATACCTCCAAATGGCCGCTTGTGGCCTTCTTTCTCTATGACTGCTGGTCCTGCGCCCGTTCCGCCAGCACGATGATTCCTCAGCGGGTAAAACTTCGCTGCAGTTCTTTGTAAATTTCTGGATAGGATCCTACTACGCGATCGGGCTGCCAGATAGGCTGAAACACCGCACCCTCCCCTCCCCCCCATGTATAAACTTCGGCTCCGCCCGAAGTTAGCTTTCCTTTCTTGTTTTTTATCCTCCTGCAAGGACGTTTTACGCAAAGTCCAATACCGATGCACAAAATCACAAATACATATGTGCAATAGTTTTTTTTTTATTTCCAATCCAACAAAATGCCTTCGCACTAGTTCGAAAAGTGTTGGAACTTTTTAAGTGTTGTTAATCTATGGAAAATTGTTATTGTTATTTGCCTTACCTATACGGGGAACCACACACGTATACGACTTTGCTCTACCCATATGACAGAGCAATCCAACAACGAAGTAGGAATGAGAGCAATGGGACTGGACATCCCTGGTTTAAAACGTTCTGTTAATTTTTATTTTGCGTACGTATAACATAGGCTAAGCAAAAGCTCTATAACATAATACTAAAGATGAAGCCCGTTGAAGCCGAGCGGAAGAGCAAAGTCAGCTTGCGACCAACAGTAGCGATAAGATAAAATAAAGAGAAGACAAACTAAATTTATTATACAAGTGAGCGGCAGTGAAGGAGACATCTCCGACCCGATAAAGTGTATATATTCTTGATCATTATCACCTTCTGAGTCGATAAAAGCATATCCATCTGTCCGTCTGTTTCTACGTAAACTAGACTCTCAGTTTAAGAGCCATTGAGTTGAAACTTTGCACACATCCTTCTAATGTTTGCAGGCAGTATCTAAGCTCCTATAGCTGCCTTATAACTGATTTATCGGAAATGCCATAACTTTGGTGTTTTTTAAGTTAGAAAGATAAGGGGAGGAGGAGTGTTCATTTCTGTAGACTCCAAATTGGCTTCTGAAGAGGTTAAATCATAAGAGTTTGGTGACATTAAATTTCTTTTTACTAAAATCAATTTGTCCGGTCAATCTTTATACGTTACCTGATCTTACATACCACCTTCGTCTGAACCCTCCCTACTGGCAACATTTGTCCGCTATTCGTTTCGTTTCTGATCATTTGTCTGATGGTAACCAGCTGGTAGCTCTGGTTCCGTAGGTCGACTGCAGGAGTTGGGTTTCGTTTCTGATCCTGATGGAATTACTCTTTCCAAAACATTGCCCATTTCTAACCCTTTATATCCATATCATCCCACTCTTGAGGTTTTAATCGAAAACAATTGCTTAATTGACCTTAAGTCTACACTTAAATCTCACAAAGTTCGTTTTTTCCGTAAGGCTGACTTATGAAATTAAATAAGTTAATTGTTGAATTTGATTGGTCCGATCTACTGGCATGCGAGGATAAAAACAATGTCTTACAAAAATTTTATTACACTTTGAATATATTTTTCGACGCTTACGTGCCGTGGAAATATTCGTCCGCTTCAACCAATCCTCCTTGGTATACAAGGCACCTTATAAATTTATAGAACATTATGAGTAGACTTTGAAATAAACAGATTATCTGGCTGTACAGTTAGTTATTCAAGATACTTAGTAGCTCGGTCCAATTTCACCGTGCATAAAGCAGCATGTTATAGGAGTTATATTCGCCGCTGCAGGATTCAGTTTCCTCAGGATCCGAAGCAATTTTATAACTTTGTAAACACTAAGCGCAAACAGGTATCTTTTCCTCCACTGCTTACGTTTGAGAACTGATTACACAGCAGTTCAATCCTTTACAAGCTCTTGGTGGAAGGCTTCGGTAGCAAAACAAATGAAACGTAACATGTTACGGGGGCCTTTTTCCGAACTTCCGGCTTATAATTAAAGGGGCCGCAAAAATCCACACCAATAACTCCTAACTTTCGTTCAGAGTGACTTGCTAGATTGCTTCTAGCCAAATATAATTGGACGACTATCAAAATTCAACGTCAAATTCTCGGGAAGAAGCCGAGCCAGAAACTTTACTTCAGATAACTCCAATTTCGTCACCCTGAAAGTTGTTAGAGGAGCGACTCGGGTCTTTGAGCAGATTAAATGACTTTAAGACCCTGTACCCCTCGATGCTGACGTCACAAAATCCATACATATCAAGTTGCCATGGCCATTTAGAAAGATCTTTGCCTTCGCTATATCAGGTCCGACAAGTCGTGTCGGATATCGGTGCCTATCGGTGAAATGAAAATAGCAAGCCATCAGTCGTAGAATACCAACGAGGCGCAGGTCTTTGTTAACTTTCTGCCATCATCATCATGTTGATAGCTACCTCCGGAAATTAGATCATTAAAATAAAAATCGTGTCGAAGAAACTCTGACGCATCGGTACATTTTGCAGATATCTCCTGTGTTAGCCAACCGATGGCTATGGAACCTTAGAAGTATGTGCAGTAACTTTGGCTGGATAACCGGACCAGACATCAAATCGTCATTCAGTGAAAACCTAGATGAGGTGGCAGCAGATCCATCAACCACCCTGAGCTTGGTTGTTGAACTGTTCGAGGGAGAGAAATCGCCGAAGAAAGATTTACCTAGCAACTCAGAGCTGCATTTCAACCCTCATAAATTAGGCGCCTGACTCGGGCCGAAATGCACCTCACAATCAAACTTCTCCTTGGCCCACTCCACAATGGGCTTGGTGCGATCTTCGAATTTCCTAAATTTACGGAGCAGACACTCTAAACGATCATCAAGCTAGGTTGGGCTCTTCAGTGGTTAGTGTAGCTGATCGGCAGAGTTGGCCCGCCAGGGGTCGCAAGCTATCCTACGGCCGACAAAAAGGGTAGCATACAAAACAGTGCTGTTGCGCCCGGTCCTTTGGCCAGCATAGCACGGAAGGTGTCGGAAAACACTGGCCTGCTACGAGGTAATGAAGGTCATGGAGCGGACCAATTGTCAATCCCTCCGCTACTGCGGTTCATTCATAAAAGGGGCTCTGGCGACCGAGTAGAAGAGTTATAACTCCCTTCGCCAGGACGAAATTTTCGGCGCATCGTTGCATGCAGCGCTCCCACATGCACAAAACTATTACCTCCCAGTCCACCTGTAGCGGAAGCCCGGGTGTAAGGGAGCTAGCACCTACACGCTAGCGTCTGTCCCACAACGGGAGGCTGAGAGGTCTGTGTCTGTGCCACAGTGGTCTGCAGTTCTTAGTCACCTGGCAGTAGGTATAAAATGCAGAAGAGCCTCATATCTAAGCTTAAAGACATCCACTCCATCCTAGAAGGAAGAGTCCCGGTGAAACCGGCGCGAACAGCCTTAATGCCCAGGCCAGTGTATACCATATGCGAGCGAGTAGGCACCGAAACAGTGAAAAGAGAGCAAAAGACCGTTCCGCCGTAAGTCTGAACGCTCGACCAGGCTGGGCAGACTGAGAGCACCCCCATCGCAAGTAAAGCTAGGAAGCTCAGGCCCAAAAGGGGGAGGATAACCCGGTGGGCAACTGCCCAGCAGCAACCAGAGCGCAGAAAAAGCAATCGCCAGCGCACAGACAGAGGAAAAAGAAAATGGAAAAAAATGTTCAAGTCGATTCGAATAAAAGTTTCGCAGATACAGCCTTGAAAAGGTGGTTGCTCGAGTTCAGGTTTAGGCAGAGCGCAAACTTTAAACGCGTTTTCTCAAAGTCGGTTGACAAGATTTTTCGGAAACTACTCAACCGATCTTGATCAAATTTTCCACAGGCCTTTGATATACGATTCTCGAGAACTTGAATTTTTTTTGTTAATAAAAACTATTTGAAAAAAAAAAGTTAAACAAATTTCACCAAAGTTTGAATTTTTTTGCAAAAAGGTGTCCCAAATATCAAATTTTTACTCTTTTTTTTTCCGTTGTTCAGTTTCTAGTTTTAGGTCTGTACTTAATGAAAATATTTGGTCTTATCATTTCGGATGACACCGTTTTTCCGAAAAGCACCGTTTTTCCGAGGGGTCACCAGAAATTACATCTCAATGGCTGACTGTTTAATATTTCTTTCTGAAAATTTTAGAAATCCTTCGAATTTATGCAAATTTATGTACATAAATATGTCACCGGCAGATAATAGGTACAACAGATAATTAAACAAGAAAGGAAAGCTAACTCGGGCGGAGCTACTTCTTTCTGAAAACTTCAGAAATTTTTCTTCAAATATGTATATTTAAGAAACTTAAAAGTTGTAATATAATTTTTCATTCTTTATATAAAATTATTGAAAATAGCCCTTTTTTTGCCGAATAAACAGTGTTGCCAACTTTTTCTTGAAAAAAGCTGTTTTTGACGTGAAAACCCATAAAATAAAGCCAAAAAAAATTTGAATGAAGCCATAAAAGAGTCAGTTTTTTTTTTAAATATATTTGTCGGGTTTAGTTAACAGTAAACTATATTAAAATATCAATTAATTCGTCAATATTTGGTGCTTGGTAAAACTCATAAGTAAAAATTCCCCGCTTCCTGTTCCATCGTTTTGATTGGCAAAGTCACAGAATCTAATTTATTGGATTGTTAAAATCCGCCTGAAGTACTTTTGTGTTTTTTTTGTCACGGCAAGGGCGCTCAAATCGGAAAGTTTCGAGGTAATTTTACATTTGCAGTAGCAAAACTCGCCTTTCGTCGGTGTCGTCTCTACGAGCCCAAGCCTTAAACTCTTCGCTTTTGAGCCACGCATCCCGATCTTTCTGTTTATAGTCTTTTGGAATTCTTAAATTTGTTATAACGTTGCTGTTAAGCTGACGATCATACGCAAAAAAATTGAAAAAACAATCATTTATCAAAATCGAAAATAATTACTTTTTTGACCATAAGTCTACAGTTAAATCTCAGAAAGTTCGTTTCTATCGTAAGGCTGACTTTACGAAATTAAATAAGTTAATTTTGGAATTTGATTGGTCTGATTTACTGGCATGCGAGGATATAAACATCGCATTACAAAAATTTTATTACACTTTGAACATATTTTTCGACGCTTGCGTGCCGTGGAAATATCCGTCCGCTTCAACGAATCCGCCTTGGTATACAAGGCACCTTATAAATTTAAAGAATAGTATGAGTAGACTTTTAAACAAACATAGATTATCTGGCTGTACAGTTAGTTATTCAAGATACTTAGTAGCTCGGTCCAATTTCACCGTGCATAACGCAGTATGTTATAGGAGTTATATTCGCCGCTGCAGTATTCAGTTTACTCAGGATCCGAAGCAGTTTTATAACTTTGTAAACACTAAGCGTAAACATGTATCTTTTCCCCCACTGCTTACGTTTGAGAACTCTTATGCGAACACCGATCAGGCAATGGCCGATCTCTTTGCACAGTTTTTTCAAACTACCTATTCACCTAGCAGCAGTTTAGCTCAGCCTTACACTTATAATATCCAATCAGCCAACCTTATATTTTGCCCATCTTTCGATCAAAGTGGTGTGTTATCGGATCTTCTTAAGGTTAAGCCCGTGTATTCGCCAGGCCCTGATGGAGTACCAGGCTGTGTTCTGAACTACTGCGCCGAGGCACTGTGCAAACCGCTTGTTAAACTCTTTAATCTATCGCTGGAAACTTCGATCTTTCCCCTTATGTGGATGGAATCCTTCATTATTCCACTGCATAAAAAAGGGAAAAAATCCGACGCTGCTAATTATAGAGGCATCTCTAAATTGTCAGCAATTCCAAAGCTTTTTGAAAAACTTATCACTCCACATTTGCAACACCTATGTAGTTCAATAATAACTCCTTGCCAGCATGGCTTCATGAAGCGCCGCTCCACCACTACCAACTTATTGCAGCTAACATCTTTTATCACGGTTGGCTTCCGGAATGGCTTACAAACAGACGTCATTTACACTGACTTCAGTAAAGCATTTGACTCTGTTAACCATTCGCTTCTTATAAGTAAACTCAGTCTTTTGGGATTCCCAACTGATCTTCTTATGTGGATTTCGAGCTACTTATCAGGGAGAACCCAACGTGTTTTCTTTAAAGATGTTACCTCGCGTTTAGTCCGCGCCACATCGGGGGTGCTCCAAGGAAGCCATCTTGGACCCCTACTTTTTACTCTGTTTATTAACGACTTGCCCCTTGCCTTAACTAATTCACTTGTACTTATGTACGCTGATGACGTTAAGCTATGCCTTCAGTATAAATTCACTAGCGCCCAGTCTAGACTTCGATCCGATTTGGATAAACTTCAAAATTGGTGTTTAGCAAATAACCTAAAGCTTAATGGATCGAAATGTAAACTTATGTCTTTTTACCGATCTAGTCCTCACCAGGCTATGTACTTTCTCTATGGGAACGCCTTAGAACGATTAACTCAGGTTAACGATCAAGGTGTCCTATTAGATTTGAAACTTAAATTTACCGACCATGTATCTACCATGGTTAATAAAGCTATGGGTGTGCTTGGTTTTATTAAAAGATGGTCAAAAGAATTTAATGACCCGTACATAACTAAAACGTTATATACATCACTGGTCCGTCCGATTCTTGAGTATGGATCGTGTGTCTGGAGTCCTCAATATGGAGTACACCAAGATCACATTGAATCTGTACAAAAAAACTTCCTTACTTTTGCGCTTAGGGGACTTAATTGGGATGCAAATCTTTACCTCCCCTCTTATCATAGTAGACTTTTACTAATCAACTTACCATCATTAACAAATCGTAGAACGATGCTGGGGGTCATGTTTCTATATAATCTTATTTATGGAAATATAGACAGCTAGCACTTACCAACACGCTTAAATTTTAACATTCCTAGTAGAAGGACCAGAAACTTTCGTCCTCTGCTCCTCAGCCATTGTAGTTCGACATATGCCCAACACGATCCCTCCAGGGTATTATGTTCGGACTACAATGGTCTCTACCACATCTTGTCACTTTGCTCTACTAACAATCTTAAATCGCTTATATTAACCGCCTTATCTGTGCAACACTCTTCCTCGTAATATCTTTCTCCTAATCCTCGCTTATCTATCTCGGATCTATTCCCGCGATTCGAGCCGTACGTTACGCGGCAGCGTCCCTCGGTCGGTTGGACGGGAGGGGGGCTGTACGTATGCAGTGGGAACCGCGCAAAAAAAAATAAAATAAAAAGCCAGAATTCCCGCTGTCCGCCTTTTTTAAATTTTTCTAGCAACTCGCCTTTATATAAAGCCAGATTTGACGAAAAAGTCGATGACGTCTCTAAGACCTCTTATCTGTTTTTTACAATGAATGTTCGCATTGGAGCCCATGTTACCACAGTAGTCTCCGCTGTTGCATCTGCTGTTGGCTGTTGGAAGGTGTCTTACAGTTCGAATGTGCCTGCCTCTGCATCTGTCTGTGATACCATTTCCCGCTGTAAAAGTCCCGCTAAAGAACTAACCCCCTTATCATCCACTCAACAGGGTAACCCAACGCACGGACCTCGGAACGAACTGTTTTCGCGGTATTATTAACCGTGGCACCAAAACCCTTTCAGGGGTTCTAAATCTGTTGGAGTCAAGCTCCCAGTATCAGTCCAATTACAGTCCAATCAGTCCAATTTTCTTTCAAGCTTACCCATCCGAATTGTAGAAGCCTACGAAGTAAGCTCCCTAGACTCTTTGTAGTCTTTACCGAAACCTGAAACTTTTAGACGTGACCGACCTCTGCGAAGAGGGGGAAGGGTTTAATCTTTATTGATTCTAATATCGCTTCTGAAGAAAGTTGCTAGGGAAGTTACTAGAGATTTCGAATATATCTGCGTTAAATTCATATTGTCTGCTCAAACGTTGTTTATTACATGTTTTTACATTCCACATTCCAACTTCCATCTTCCGAACCACCTGGCATCACTTGTCTCTGAATAGCAGATTCCAATCTAATATCCAATAGCGACCTGCTAGTAATTATTGGCTTAACTTTAATTTATTCATATATTTTATCCGATGCCAACCATTATGATTTCACGGCAAATCAACCATGTTAGAAATTCAGTTGGTCATCCAGATCTACATGGTACCACTCTTTTCAGAGCTTTGTCCCTCTCAACCCCTGAAGATCCATATCACCCCACGCTTGAGGTTTTAATTGAAACCATTTCTGGTTTTGGAAGGAATCGGATCGTTGGCGAGTGCAGACGTGTTTATTTTTATATTTTTTTTCCTATCTTCTTACAAGTAATTTAAATAAAAGAAGTGCAAGCTATAAACATCAACACACAGTGGGCGAAAAGACGCTTAGTACGATGAACTTCGTACATTTTGTGTAAATAAACAAGAAGAAAATCCAAAACATTAAGCTATGAGTGAATTCGACACTCTTTCGGTGCTCCAACGTCAGCAAGACGACCGTCGGCTCTCTCTGCAACGAAACAACGCATACCATTCATTCGTGTCAACCTAAGACAACGCGACCGCTAACCCAACAAAAACTACCCAACCGCGATCAATAACTCCAAGCCCGAGTAATCAACTTAATCCAACATCGCTAGGCAGGGCGCGCACTTGCTCTCCAGCGCTCTTGTTGGACAAACCTCATACCCCTCCCTCATGCCAACCTGCTTAGCCACGGTCACCAGTCACTACTTCTACAACAACTACAATAGTATCGACTACAATAGTACTGCTCGCGCAATACCATCTACTGCAACATCGAAATCTGCTGTTCAAGCAAATAATGCAGCACCTTACACCAGCGCGCTCTCCTCTAAACAACGTTCGGCCGTACAGACTGGCCTGGATCGGTACATACAAATAAAACGTAAGCTCAGCCCGCAGGCTTGGTAATTCTGCCAAAATAACTCGCGGCACCGCAAAACAATCCACATCATAGAAGCCCATAGAAGCAAACAGATTTGCTATTTTGGCAGATAACTCCGATGAAATACCCCCTGAACACATCGTAGGGGACAATAAAAAGCCCAAACCGCCGCCGATTTACATTAGAGAGAAAAGTTCTAATGCTCTCGTAAGCTCAATACTAAATCTAATCGGACCAGACAATTTTCACATAATTCCACTAACAAAGGGAAATATTCACGAAACAAAAGTTCAGACTAATACGGAAGTAAATTACAAAATTTTGTCGAAGTATTTAAACGACAACAATAAAAACTTCTACACGTACCAATTAAAAAGCAGTAAAGGCCAGCAAGTAGTACTTAAAGGTATTGAACCGGAAGTAACACCAGCCGAAGTTACAGGCGCAATAAAGGAAAAAGGTTTAAATGTTAAAAATGTTAAAAGTGTTACTAATATTTTGAATAGAGAAAGATAGCCTCAACCTCTGTTCAAGGTAGAACTTGAACCCAAAACCAAATCCAAGCCTCTGAAAAAAAATGAAGTGCATCCAATTTTTACTCTCCAGTTCCTACTTCACCGCAGAATAACCGTAGAAGAGCCGCATAAGAGAAATGGGCCGGTGCAGTGTAATAATTGTCAGGAATACGTCCACTCAAGGACTTTCTGCACGCTCCGTCCAGTATGCGTTGTTTGTGGAGAACTTCATGACTCCCATAAATGCCCAAAAAACAAAGAGGATCCCAGCAGCAAAAAGTGTGGAAACTGTGGAGGCAACCATACGGCTAACTACAGGGGCTGTCCAGTCTACAAGGAACTGAAAAGTCGTACACACCAAAAAGTGACCACTGCTCGCTCACACATTACACCTATGAAATCAACGCGTGATGTCTTACCCCCTACATCCGTGAAACCTTCAGCTTATAATGAGTTTACCGACAAAAGCTTTGCAGCTGCTCTAAAAATGGGCCTAAAAAGCACCGCCCCCACCAAGCCACGACCATCAGTTTCCCCTCACCAACCAGGAGAACAGTCAACGAACAAATTTCAAGAAATGATATGTAATAATCAACAAAGTATGATGGATTTCACGTCATTCATGCAGACAACTATATAAGATCTTGTGCAAAACCAGAACGTTTTGATTGAGCTGCTTGTTGCTCAAAACCAATCAAAGTAATCAATGGCTCCACTTCGTATATCACTGTGGAACGCCAACGGCGTCTCACAGCGCAATCTTGAGTTAGCTCAATTCCTTAATATGCTCCGTATGCTGTCCTTCTCGGTTTACAATATCCGAATGCCAATTCATGGACTACTTCAACTCTCTAAGCAAACAATTTATAGCAGCAAGAGACTTTAATGCCAAGCATACGCACTGGGGATCTCGACTGGTGACTCCAAAGGGAAGGCAGTTGTACAACGCAATAATAAATCCAAGCAACAAGCTAGACTGTGTGTCTCCTGGGACAACTACATATTGGCCAACAGATCCCAGAAAAGTGCCAGACTTGATAGACTTTGCAGTCACGAAAAACATTTCACGAAGCTGATATCAACTTATCCACAAACGCCCTTGAATCCGTCTTGGTCGCAGCAGTTCGCATGTCAACCCCACAAACGCAAGAAACCTCGTAAAATTATAGATACACGAACGTGGAAATAGAACAGCTTGTTCAAGCAAAGCGACGCTCACGGCGAGACTGGCAATCCAACAGATCACCTTCTGCAAAACAAAGGTTTAAAGATGCTACACGAAGACTCACAGCTGCACTGCGTCAAGAAGAAGAAAGGTCCCAAAAACATTTCATAGAGCAGTTATCCCCAACGAGGTCCAAGTTCCCACTTTGGAGAGCACACTCATCACTCAGCGCACCAATAGAACCTGCAATACCAATTAGGACATCCACAGGCAACTGGGCGCGCAGTGACGGAGAAAGAGCCGAGAGATTTGCAGAACATCTTCAAAATGTATTTCAGCCCAACACAGCATCAAACGGGATCTCACTGCCAGCAACATCAGATATCGACACATCTTCGTATGATCCAATTGTATTCAGACCACACGAGTTGCTCAAAATCATAAATGAACAAAACCTGGCAAAGACCGCACTATTCATCATATAGACCAATTAGTTTACTAACGTGTCTATCAAAACTCTTCGAAAAATGCCTCTTGGCACATATTACCCCACATCTCAGAACACACAAAAAAATCCCGACTCATCAATTCGGTTTTCAAAAAAAACATGGAACCATCGAGCAAGTCAACCGCATAACTTCAGAAATCAGAAATCGAACAAAGGGAGTACTGCACTGCGATATTTCTGGATGTATCACAAGCTTTCGACAGAGTATGGCTACAAGGTTTAATGCACAAAATAACAGAAATGCTCCCAACCAACACTCATAAACTTCTGAAGTCATACCTTTACAACAGGAAATTCTCAGTAAGATGTAATGCTTCCATGTCCGATAATTACATCATCAGTGCCGGAGTTCCTCAAGGCAGCGTGTTAGGACCAACACTCTACCTTATCTACACGGCGGACATCCCAACGAGCATGCAACTCACCACATTCACTTTTACTGATGACACAGCGATCCTAAGCCGATCGAGATGCCCCAAGCAAGCAGCGGCGCAAGTTGCTAAACACCTGGTGGCAGAGGAGAAATGGCTATTCGACTGGCGAATCAAAGTTAACGAACAAAAATGCAAACACGTAACGTTCACACTTAACAGGCAAGACTGCACCCCACTTATTCTAAACAACATAGTGGTTCCGGTAGCAAATTAAGTGACATATCTTGGCGTACACCTCGATAGACGTCTTACTTGGCGCAGCCACATTGAAGCCAAAAGAACTCATTTAAAGCTCAAAGCCAGCAACCTCCACTGGCTTATCAATAGCCGCTCGCCCCTTAGCCTGGACTATAAGGTACTCCTATACAACACAGTTCTGAAACCAATCTGGATGTACGGCTCTCAGTTGTGGGGGAATGCCAGTAACAGCAGTGTGGACATAATGCAAAGAACACAGTCAAAAATTCTCAGAACCATCACCGGGGCACCGTGGTACGTACGGAATGCAAACATTCACAGGGACATTGACATACCACTCGTCAGAGAAGAGATAACACAAATTACAACAAAGTACTACAACGGGCTATCAGTACATCAAAATCATCTCGCGAGAGCCCTCACGCAAATTTCTAGCAGTTCCCGCCTACACCGCAACGACCTTCCAATTATTAATTATTAGGACCTAATTAATTACTAGGCGCTAATTATTAGGACCATGTAGTCTCTATTCAGTTAAATTAAACTATTAGTGAAAGTATTATTTTAATATTTCCAACCTTATTGTTAGACTCATAAAGAGAAGATCCAATACATAAAATCAAGCTTATAAAAACAAAAAAAAAAAAATCTGGTTTTGGTCAGAAGTCTCCCCGCATGGCAAATAAGATTTGCTGTTTCCGTAAGGCTCATTGATATATATACAAACTCATAATAGATTCATTGATATATTTGATTGGACCAATATTTTGGCATGGACCGATAAAAAGGTCACCTTAGGATAATTTTACCATATTTGTATACCCCTGCAGTAGGTATTGTAATGTTGGTCAAAAGTGTGCAACGCAGTGAAGGAGACATCTCCGACCCCATAAAGTATATATATTTTTGGTCAGGATCTGCCCTTGAGTCGATATAAGCATGTCTGTTTCCAAGCAAACTTTTCTCTTAGTTTTGACGACTTTGCACACATCCTTTATTTGCTTGCAGGCATTATATAAGTCGGAACGCCCGGGATCGGGCGACTATACACTATAGCTGCCATATGTATATCTGATTGATCGGAAATGTCATAACTTTGGTATATTTTAAGATAGTGGGTCGAGACCTTCCACACATGTTAAATTTTGCCAAAATATCTTATCTACAAACTTTCTTCTCCGACACTATAAAGTATATATATTCTTGATCAGGATCACCTCCTGAGTCGATATGTGCATATGCGTCTGTCTTTTTCTTCGCAAACTAGTCTCTCAGTTTTAAAGCTATCGAGTAAGGATAGCTTTAAGGTGTGTAATACTATAAGAGTATTACACACCCTTCTTTCCTTTGCAGGCAGTATATAAGTCGGAACGGCCGGGATCAGTCGACTATATCCTATAGCTGCCATATAACTGATTGATCGGAAATGCCATAACTTGGTTGTTTTTCAAGTTAGAAGGATGGGAGTTTCAATGGGTTCCCTCTTTGGGAAAAATAATTCGATATGCCAAATTTCATAAGGATCGGCCAACTATATACGATCCGCTATATATCTAATAATATAAGATGCGTGGCGTCACCTAGTGGACTGCGACTCAACTGCAAGGGTATATAAACTTCGGCTCCGCCCGAAGTTAGCTTTCCTTTCTTGTTATTATTTTTTTTTCACTTATTGACTATTACAATTTTTATTGGTCATACTTCTATTTTATTCACTACTCTTTATTGATTCAAATGATCGATGCGGTTCTCCAAAAAAGACTGAAGTTCAATCATCAATAATCAAACCTTAAATTTAAAGATTTATCCCTAAACATTATTATGAATGATGACTCAAGAGAGTCGAAAAATAGGAAAATGTAATTTGTCAATTAAGTTTGAAAACTGAATTTGGCCGGAAAATGCTGTTTACATTATTGGACTTCAGGGATCGCTTAGGGGAACATTATGTTTACCTTAGCGGACATTTCGAATCGCTTCGATTTTTACAAGAATCGTTTGATGCGATCTGTGTGAAAGTGATCTGGGTGGAAATAATTTGGAGGCGTAGTCAAAAGAAAGAGCTTACGACAGATTTATTTCGGGTCTGTCAGAGTTATTTAGAAATTTTCTCTTGGCTGAAAGTTTTTTTTAAATTGGGTAATAGTCCTTGAATAATCTGCCATATAACTCCCCCCTTTCTAAATTGAATCACCCCGCTTTATTGGAACTGATGAGTATTTAATGTTCGTTTATTTACTATATGTTTGCTTAGAACTAATGAAAAATAACAAAAGCGTTGCTAGCTGCGGATGAGGCTGTCGATGAGGCGCAGAAAATGTTGTGTTTCTAGAAATGGCCTCCAGCGATATCGATACTCTCGTGAGATATCGAGCTCGATTATGCTATGGTAGCACTTAGGGTTGACACAGTACCCCCCTCCTAGAGTTCCAGTTAGGAAAGATACTTTGCTAAGAATCTGACTCGTCGTCCTAATCTTGATAACTGCTCGGGTGGCTGGGCAGTTGGCACCGTCGTTTTCTCTTGAGTCGGAGGAGATTCGTTTTGGAAGATGTATGCCGGTTTAAGTTTGTCGATAGACACCTTGTTTTCTTTTGTATGTCCTTTGAGCGTAAAGTACTTGTCGTGCTTTGCTAGCACTTCGAACGGACCCTCGTAGTTTGCTTCCAGAGGTGTTTTGACTCGATCCACTCTGACGAAGACGTGGGTACAATGGTTTAAATCCGGGTGCACAAATTCCTGCGGTGTATGATGGTGCACTGGCTTAGTGGTTGGTAGCTGAGATATGGTTTTTTGAAGAGCCTCGGCGAACTCAGACTCGGTATGTTTTTGTGTGTTTGGTGTAAAAAATCCGCCAGGGACACGTAGAGCGGTGCCATAAACCATTTCAGCTGGGCTCAGCCCGATGTCGCTTTTAACTGTTGTACGTAGGCCTAGGAGGATTAAGTGCAGGGAACTGCTCCAGTTAATAGGATCGGCGCATTTTAAGGCAGCTTTTAATGTTCTGTGCCAGCGTTCGATTATCCCGTTGGCTTGTGGGTGGTACGCCGTCGTGCCCAGGTGCTTAAAACCGCAAATTTTGGTGAGCTCTTGGAATAGTGTGGAATCAAATTGTCGGCCTAAATCCGTTGTGATGTCAAGAAGTACAGAGCGAACCAGCCCGAAATCAGTGCGTTGGCCACAGATTGTGCTGTGATGTCGACTAAGGGGATTGCTGCGGGCCATCTTGAGAAGCTATCGATACACGTGAGGCAGTATCGGTATCCGTTCGATGATGGCAGTGGGCCAACGATGTCGATGTTGATGTGTTCGAAACGCGCGTCGCTGGCGGCATATTCTCCCAGTGGCGATTTGGTGTGTCGTTGGATTTTGGCTTTTTGACTTGGGATGCAAGAGCGTACGATTTTAGCCACATCCTTCGCCATGTGGGGCCAAACATAGTGTTTGCCGACCAATTTATTCGTCGCCTTAACTCCTGAATGGCTCAGCGAATGCACGGCTTGAACCACGGTTTGGCGTAGGCATCTGGGCACGAACGGGCGTATCTGGTTATTGGCGACGTGGCAGTACAATTGCTTGTTTGAGCCTGAAAGGGAAAATTTCGTTAGTGAGATGGTATTTTCTGGATCAGAATTGATTGTAGTTCGTCGTCGTTTTCCTGTTCCAGTGCCATCTCGTCGAAGTCGATCTGTTTCATGGCTTCGATGCGTGAGAGAAGATCAGCCACGTTGTTTTCATCTCCTGTGATGTGCCGGATATCGGTACTAAATTGGCTGATGAAATCCAGATGCTTTCTCGCTGTTTTGATTGAAAGCGTACATCAGCGGCTTGTGGTCGGTGAAAATTATAAAGTTTCTGCTCTCCAATGCGAACTTGAAGTTCAAAATGGCCTGATAGATGGCAGTCAGTTCTCTATCGTAGGTGCTGTACTTCTTTTGCGTCGGTGTAAATTTCTTGGAGAACCACTGGGTTGCGGCACCCATGACGTCATTGGAGGCATCGGGGGTTAGTGTTAATTGAGAGTTAGGTGCCATGTAATTCAGCAACGTAGCGTTTGCAAGTTCGTTCTTGCAGGCGTCGAATGCGTGGTCAGCTTCTGTAGACCAGAGTTTTGGGGTTTTGTCGTTCTTTTTATTGCCTTGGATTAGCGTCTGGAGCATGTGTTGGTTATCAGCAGCACGTGGGATAAAAACGTTTAGCTAAAAGCGGTTTATTAAAGTGGCGGATGGCTTCCACTTTGGCTTCGGATTGTTTCAAACCGTGCTGGCTGATGTCATGTCCCAGGAACGTGAGTTGTGATTTACCAAATTGGCATTTTTCGAAGTTCACGGTGAGATGTGCCTTTCGAAGGCGGTCAAGGGTCGTACGGAGGTGCGTCTCGTGCTGCTCCTCGGATTCTGAAGCGATCAGAATGTCGTCGATGTATACGAAAACAAAGTCGAGACCCTGCATTACGTTGTTTATGTCCGTGGGCCGTTGGTCGAGATGAAGTGCGTTACTTTGGACTCTGCTGGCAGCCGGTTCGAGTTCATCGTTGCGAGGTCGCGGTATTCGTGAAGCAACCTAGCGTATTGGTTGCTCGTGTCGTAGGATAAACGTGGCACGTGACATATTGATTCGTGGAGCGTAGCTCGATCGATGAGTTTGCGTCGTTTCATATCGACGAGTAAGTCGAAATGTTGAAGGAAATCGGCTCCAATGATAGCGCAGTTGACGTCAGCTAATACGAAGGTCCAAACGAAGTTTCGTCCCTCCATAGGTTTGAATCTTCGTACTATTGGCGGCGAAAAGAAGCTTTGGAGTGAGCATAGTTTTAGCAATTCTGCAGGGTGGCATCACTGAAATGTCGGCGCCGGTGTCGATGAGAAATTGAGTTTTGGAGTAATTGTCGTTGATGGCGAAACGGGCAATTGTGTTGTGGTCTTCTTCAAATTTGTCCGCCGAATCCGAAGACTGTTTTAGTTTTTTGGTTCGGATGAAAACGAGCACGGTTGGCGACATTTCTTGGCGGCGTTGCCAAATTTGCTGTGGTACCAACACAAGCCTGAAGTCGGGACGCTGTTGCGATCCGTTAATGTGGATGAACTTTTCTTGCGGTAACGGTTTTTGAACAGCGCATTGATTTGTTGCTCGATGCGGTCTAGACGTTCGTCGAAAACGGTGCGTATATGATGAAAATCGCCGCCTTCCATGACTTTGTCTGTAAACTTAGCTAAATCTGCTAGGCAGGTGTCCGATGCTTGCAAGATCGCTTGCAGTTGTGTTGGTAGGCGCTGCAGCCACAGTGCTTTTAAGAAAGTTTCGTCAACTTTGTTTGCGGCGAGTGCGTTTAACTCGTTGAGCAGTTGTGTGGGGCGCTTGTCCCCAAGGTCAGTCTCCGAAATCAACTTCTAGATTTTCTTCTGCACGCTTTCGCAGAAGCGTTCCAAAATGCACGACTTTAAGTTTTCGTACTTGCCTGTGCCTGGTTGGTTGACGATGGCGTCGGCAATTCAGGACAGTACCGTTGCTTCGATTGACGCCAGGATCGTGTTGAATTTCGTGTCGTCTGCAGTTATTCCTGCCTGAACGAATTGGGCTTCGATTTGCGACAGCCATAATTCTGGGTGGTCGGTCCAAAAGGCCGGAATTTTAACCGCTACGCGGTTAATAACTGCGTCGGAACCGCGAGTAACGGTATCGTGAAAGACGTCGGCGTCGTCTTGTGTGGTGTCGTTGTTTGCCATTGTAAGCACCGGTGCTCGCGTCTATATAGTGATCACGTCGGGGTCACCAATTTAATGTTCGTTTATTTTTTTTTTATATATTTGCTTAAAACTAATGAAAAACAACAAAAGCGATGCTAGCTGCGGATGAGGCTGTCGATGTCGTGAGGCGCAGAAAATGTTGTGTTTCTAGAGATGGCCTCCAGCGATATCGATACCCTCGTGAGATATCGAGCTGCAGTGGACATATCGGACAATTTTTCTCAGGTCCGGCCCTTGGGGTGTCGGCTGAGCAGGCTGAATATTATTCGCCACAAGCACATCACTAATATACAGTGGCGAGCAAAATTGAGTGATAACACAGATAAATTCGAGGAGAATTACAGTAAAAACGAAAAAACCCGCATAAACTCAATTTTGCACGTTTCTAGATGCTTTAATTATTAAAATAATATTAATATTTTGTCCAAAGATCTTTATTTGAGATAACTTGCTGTACACGGTCAGGCATGCTCTCTACCAAATTTTCAATAATATCTTTGGGAATACGTCTCCATTCAGCTTCAACACGCTCCCAAAGGTTGCCCATGTTTGATGGAGCTGATTCGCAATGTCCGAGCCGTCTTTTCACGATTGACCAAAGATTTTACTGATTTTTTCCTGAAGAATATTTTTTATATGCAATTATGTACACCTATATAGCATATTTTCGTCACTAAAATTGATATCAGATTTTTTGGGTTTCGCTTGCAGGTTCGTCACCGGTACTTAACCTCGTCAAGAGGTTTTTTATACCCTTGCATGGGTATTATAATTTTGGTCAAAAGTGTGCAACGCAGTGAAGGAGACATCTCCGACCATATAAACTATATATATTCATGATCAGGATCACCTCCTGAGTCGATATAAGCATGTCCGTCTGTCTGTTTCTTCGCAAACTTGTCTCACAGTTTTAAAGCTATCGAGTTGAAACTTTGCACACATCCTTCTTTTGTTTGCAGACATATAATAAAAGTATATAAGTCAGAACGGCTGCCATATAACTGATTGATCGGAAATGCCATAACTTTGGTGTTTTTTTAGTTACAGGGTTAGGATTTTTCACACATGGTATATTTGGCCGTATGTACAAAATTCGTATGTACAAAATTTCATAAGGATCGGCCGACTATATCCTATAGCTGTCATAGAACGATCGGAATTGGCATTACTTTGGTGTCTTTTGAGCTTTTCGGATCCGCCCGAAGTTACCTTTCCTTCGATCATTCCAAAAATTCAAAAAGTTCAGGGTGAACAATCTTATTCGAAAAATATGTTAGAAATAATGTGATTGTTTTTTACTATGTCTCTTAGGCATTCCTAAAGGGTGAAACGCAAATAATGGCAGATGAGGCATTCCAAAATGCAGTACAAAGCTATCATGATGTGTTCTTAAAATCGGAACGGGTTTCAAAAATGGTCCAATCTGGAGCTTCATCCCAGCATGATTTTCGAGAAGTTTTTCGCAATAATATTGAAAAACGAGTCAGGTATTAAAAAACATGCATAATTTTAAAAAATTTATAAAATTTAAAGATTTTTTAAGGTCTTTACCAGAGATTGATGGTCTGAGTAAAGAAACTGTTTTAACTTCTTGGATGGCAAAATTCGACATCATATTGAAAGGCAGCGGAGAAGAGGACTCAAAACGGCCCTCACGTATGCAGCAATCATTGAACAGCGAACTAATTCTTTCCAAAGAGCAATTATTTGACATGTTTCAACAGATATTGTCAGTAAAAAAATTTGAACATCAAATTCTTTACAACGCTTTAATGGTAATTGTATAAAATGAATGTGTTGAAGTGTTATTATTTATTATTTTTTTTTTAGTTGGACTCTGCTGATGAGCAAGCAGCAGCAATTAGACGGGAATTGGATGGCAGAATGCAACGTGTTGGAGAAATGGAAAAAAATAGAAAACTTATGCCAAAATTTGTACTTAAGGAGATGGAGTCCTTATATATAGAAGAATTAAAATCTTCGATTAATCTTTTAATGGCAAACCTTGAATCGCTTCCTGTATCAAAGGGAAATATGGATAGCAAATATGGCCTTCAAAAACTAAAACGTTATAATCACAGGTTAATTTATATGTGCAAGTTGACTATGCATTTTTTAAATTTTATTTCTCTCTCCTTTTTGCTCGCGTGTTGGTTTATAGTACGCCGTCATTTTTGTAAGTTGACTTAAATTTCTATATCAATTAAACGGAATTAAATTTTTGTTAATACGAAAAAACGGAAGTTACCAACTACGCTAATTGGCGAAAATTTTACAATCAATGACATTGTGTTTTTAATTTTAAGACGTTATAATATAATAAGTGATATAGAAATCTATTAATTAAGTTTGCTTAAAATAGTTGATGATGACATTTCAGTAGTTTTGCATTTAAAAAAAAAATGCCTAAAAGAAAATTTTTAGTCACGAAAATTACACAGGCTAACAGCAAAAAATATCCACGCATAATTTCATCTGCTCCATATCCTTAGAGGTCCCCTGAAATAAAGTCCAGAACCAATATGGGTTCCATCACCCACAGTATCCGCGGTACACATAAGAGGAGAAATTTATCGAAGTTCTCATCCAAAGTTGAAATCTCCGATTTTCTGCATTTAATTTTTGTGCTTCTATGATTTTCCTCAAAATATTATCCTATGGAAGAATTTTGTTTTTTATTGAAATAAGTAGATCATACCATTTTTTAATTTTAGATTTAGGGAAAGTCTAAATAATTTGAGTGAATTAATTATAGTCAGTTAAACAATTTTTTAATTAAAAAGGAGTTTTTAATCTCATATTTTCAAAAAGTCATGGCCATGAAAATTGAAGATTTCAACTTTGGATGAATATTCCAAAGATATGGTAACTGCTAGATGAAATTTCAAAAATTATTTCTACAAAAAACAATTTTATTCAACGTAATTAGACGACCTAATAATTCAATAAATGGTAAAATTTGATCAAATTATGTTGCTAGGTGTACCGCGGAAACTGTGGGTGATGGAACCTACGATTGTTTTGGACTTTGGTTCAAGGGAGCCTAAAGGTAATGGAGCAGTTGAAATTACTAGAGAAAAAGAAAATTGGAAATTCTTGGCCTGTGTTATTATTATCCCAGTTTGCCAAAACCTTGTAAAAGATTTAGAAAATCTGAGCTCGGCCAAAAACAAACGTGTAACGAGTTTTAAGTTCAATCCGAACACAATAAAAAAACAAAAAAGGAAAGCTAACTTTCGGGCGGAGCCGAAGTTGATATACCCTTGCAGTTCAGTCGCAGTCCGCTAGGTGGCGCCACGCATCTTATATTATTAGATATATAGCGGATCGTATATAGTCGGCCGATCCTTATGAAATTTGGCATATTGAATTATTTTGCCCAAAGAGTAATCTGTACCAAGTCCCATCTTTCTAATTTAAAAAAAAGCAAAGTTATGCCAATTCCGAACGTTCTATGACAGCTATAGGATATAGTCGGCCGATCCTTATGAAATTTTGTACATAAGATATTTTGGTCAAATATAACATGTGTGGAAAGTCCCAACCCTCTAACTTAAAAAAACACCAAAGTTATGGCATTTCCGATCAATCAGTTATATGGCAGCTATAGGATATAGTCGACCGATCCCGACCGTTCCGACTTATGTACTGCCTGCAACAGAAAGAAGGGTGTGTGCAAAGTTTCAGCTCGATAGCTCTAAAACTGAGAGACTAGTTTGCGTAGAATCCGACAGACAGACGGACAGACAGACATGCATATGTCGACTCAGGGTGTGATCCTAATCAAGAATATATATACTTTATAGGGTCGGAGATGTCTCCTTCATTGCGTTGCACACTTTTGACCAAAATTATAATACCCTCTGCAATGGTATAAAAATCTCATCATTGGTCGTTAAATTTTTATCGGACTCTTATGATATCTGAAAGGAAGCGATTTTAATATCCGTAACACACTTTTAATATTAAAATTGATTTTACAAAAAATTAAGTTTATTTTAATGTTTGAAAATTTATTATTAATATTAACTGTCACACTATTAATATAAACAAGAAAGGCAAGCTAACTTCGGGCAGAGACGAAGTTGATATATCCTTGCTGTTAAAGTTGTGCCATTTCCGATCGTTCAGGTATATGGCGGTTATAGTCGGCCGACCCTTATGAAATTTAGAATAATTTAGCATAGCAATCAGATAAGATTGCCAAAAATAGAATCCGAAAAAACAACAAAGTTATGCCAATTCTGATAATTCAGTTATATGGCAGCTATAGGATATAGTCGGGTGATCCTTATGAAATCTGGCAAATCTCCGGATTACTTTGCTCAAAATGGAATCTGTACCAAGTCCCATCTTTATACCCTTGCAGAGGGTATTATAATTTTAGTCAAAAGTGTGCAACGCAGTGAAGGAGATATATCCGACATTATAAAGTATATATATTCTTAATCAGGATCACCTCCAGGTCAGGTCTGTCTGTCTGTCTGTTTCTTCGCAAACTAGTCTCTCAGTTTTAAAGCTATCGAGTTCAAACTTTGCACACATTCTTGATTTGTTTGGAGGCAATATATAAGTCGGTATAAGTATATCCTATAGCTTTCATATAATTGATTGATCGGAAATTCCATAACTTCGTTGTTTTCCAAGTTAGAAGGACTGGAGTTTGGGGCAAAATAATTCGATATGTCAAATTTCATAAGGATCGGCTGACTATATACGATCCGCTATACATACATATATCTAATAATATAAGATGCGTGTCGCCACCTAGCGGACTGCGACTCAACTGTAAGGGTATATAAACATCGGCTCCGCCCGAAGTTAGCTTTCCTTTCTTGTTCCAACTTTAAAATCACAAGCTATGCCAATTCCGATCGTTCTAGGACAGCTATAGGATAAGAGTCCCCCGACCCTTATGAAATTTTATACATAAGACATTTTTTCCAAATATAACGTGTGTGAAGTGTACCAACCCTCTAATTTAAAAAACTCCTTAAAAAAAACTTTAACTTCAAAAAGGATATAGTCAACCGATCCCGTCCATTCCGACTTAGATACTGCCTGCAAACAAAAGAAGGATGTGTGCAAAGTTTCAACTCGATAGCTTTAAAACTGAGAAACTAGTTTGCGTGGAAACAGACAGACGGACAGATGAGAATCTGTAGTAACTAATTTTACAACCAATTATTTCATGTTTATTTAAGAGAATATCCTTGATGTTCTTTAAATTTAATAGTTGCCTTGTAAATTTTTCGAAACGGAAGGATATTTTCACGGCACGCAAGAGTTGAAATACATACTCAGTCGTGGTGCGTATTAAGTAATAAAGACGGTGAAACAGTAGACCACGTGAGCTCTGGGATATTAAAGTCACCCAAATCGAAAGCGGGCAATTGTTGCCGTGGGAGGTTTTGACGAATGTGGTATATAAAAACAGATAACGTATAAAGATTGACCGGACAAAATGATTTTACTACAAAGAAATTCTTTGTCGCCAAACTCTTGTAATTTTACCTTCAGATTTGACCTTCAGCGGCTTATTTGGAGTCTACTGAAAATAACACACCTCCTCCCCTTCGCATTGTTCTATCACATCTAAAAGTGATCTACTCACTTGAAAAAATTTCGGAAATTAAGATCTCCAGCTTTAACCAAGATTCTATACTGTGAGATGCAAAAAAAGATCTATCAGAATACAGTATTCTGCGTAACCCTATAGTATTCTGATAGGTTAGTGTTAGGGAAGAAATTAGTTTATGCAGCTTAGGAAGATGAGGTGGAAGGTTGGTCAATCGCTCTAACATGTGTGAGTTTCACTTCCATCGGCTTGTTAACTTTTTTCTTTACCGTACTTGGCTGATTTTCTGTGACAAATATGTTCTCTGGTCAAAAACTGACGGAACAAATCGTTTTGGCACCTAGTGTTAAAACGACGCCAGAAACAATCTCAGCAATATCAGAGGAAAGAATGACCGACTGACCGGAGCAGCGGAAAGAATGACCGACGGATCGCCAGAAGGGCCCCCGATTGGAATCACCGATACGTAATCATACCGAAACCATAACCAAACCCCCACCACCGACTATACAAGGGGTTGCTATATATATTTCTGCCCTAGGCCATACTAAGTGTTGCCTGGCGCCATCTAACGGTTTCATTGGGAAGTATATGAAGCAGAAAACGACGCCGATGTTGGGATAGATCCGAGAAAGTTTAAGAGAAGAGTAGGAGTGAGATATCACGAGGAAGAGTGTTGCACAGGTAAGGCGTTTAGTATAAACCCAGCAGTACCAATCACCCACGAATCACCCCGGATTCACCCGTGCGTACCCTGGATCCTGAATCCCTGAATCCGCCCGGAAATCTAGAACAAGCGGCCTGGAATTTTGTACTGAAATTTTTGAAAATGTCCTCTCGGCCCGGAATTCGATTTTCAGGCATGAATCAGCCCAGAATCCGCCCTGATTTCGAATCAGGAATCAGGAGTGACAATTGTCTCGAAATCACCCCTGATTTCATTATTAATATTGAAAACTATATTTAATAATTACTCACCCTGGGATTCGAACCTTAGTGCTTTTGTATACTGGACCGACAAGCAAGCCTTTGGGACAGACTATAATATTTGATACCTCTATAAATTTACATGTTTAAAACAATCTCAATTATTAAGAATTCCCATTTAAAAAAATATTAAATATAACAGTTTATTTTGAGACTGCGATATTAAAAAAAAATTAAAGTAAACAAAAATCAACTAATATAATAATAATAAAGATTTTTCTGCTCGGAATCGAACCCACGACCTTACGATTAACAGGCAGATACCTTAAGGGGTTAGGTAGGTCTGGCGGCAAAAAAAAAATCGTTTTTTTTTTTATTTTTTTATAAAATTCTCCAGAATCTTGAGAATATTCTCCCAAATTTTCAAGTCGATTGGAATAAAAGTTTCGGAGATACAGTCCTGAAAAGGTGGACGCTCGAGGTCAGCTATAGGTAGAGCGCAAACTTTAAACGCGTTTTTCTTAAAACTGTGTTTTTGAAATCGGTTGTCAAGATTTCTCGGAAACTACTCAACCGATTTTGATAAAATTTTGCACAGACCTTCGAGATACGATTATCTAGAACTTGAACGAACGATTTTTATTTTCGTTGATTACAACTATTTAAAAAAAAAATGTTCGAAAAATTTCACAAAAGTTTGAATTTTTTGCAAAAAGGTGTCCCAAAAATCAAATTTTTGCTTGATTTTGTTTTCCTTCGATCAGTTTCTAGTTTTAGGTCTGTACTAAATATTTGGTTTTTTCATTTTAGATGATTCTGTTAGGAATTGTGCTGTCAACGCGAAAGCACCTTTTTTGCCAGGAGTCATGGCAAATGACGTCTCAATGGCTAACTGTAAAATATTTTTTTCTCAAAATTTCAGAAATTCATCTTTAAATATGTATATTTAATAATCCTAAAAGTTCCAATAAAATATTTCATTCTTTATATAAAAAAAAAATTTTTGAAAATAGGCCATTTTTTGGCCTCCCAGACCCACCTAACCCCTTAAGCATTGAACCATGGGGTTAAAGTTTTCCACGCAAACTATTTAGAATAACAAGAAAATATTAATGATTAATAACTAATATCGAATATACGTAATTTCGAACTCTACCAGCAGCAGAGGGCCGGCAGAATTACCTCGCCTATTTTGTTTTGACGTTCGAAGGGCAAACCTTATTAAATTGTTTTTCGAGCGAAATTTGACATTACGGCCGGAAAAGCCGGTGACAGGAATTTCAGTACTGCTGGGAAGAATTTAAGATTGTTAGTAGATCAAAGTGACAAGATGTGGTAGAGACCATTGTAGTCCGAACATAATACCCTGAAAGGATCATGTTGGGCATATGTCAAACTACAATGGTTAACTACTAGGAAAATTTAAATTTAAACGTTCTAAGGTGAGGACTAGATCGATAGAATGACATGAGTTTACATTTCGATCCATTAAGCTATAGGTTATTTGCTGAGCACCAATTTTGAAATTTATTGGAGATATTATTGAACTATAAAGGTGTTGCAAATGTGGATTGATAAGTTTTTCAAAAAGCTTTGGAATTGCTGACAACTTAGAAACGCCTCTATAATTTGCAGCTTCGGATTTTTTTCCTTTTTTATACAGCGGAATAAAGTAAGATTCCTTTCACATAAGAGAAAAGATCGAAGTCTGCATCGATAGAATAAACAGTTTAAGGAGCGGTTTGCACAGAGCCTCGGTTCAGTTCTTGAAAACACAGCCTTGTACTCCATCGAGGAGAAGATCCGATAACACACCACTTTGATAGTTTATATACAAAATTCTTGCATTTTCTCTAAGTGTACAAACAGGCGGGCTGAAGGACAATGCTAGATAAACTCGGCTGTTAACGTTTATCATATATTTTTTGCCTTTATGGGGTCAACATAAAATACATTTGCACGAATACAATTTATTCTTTCACTTTTCGGATATTTGGATATAAAAATTTAAACAAACATTTAAAAATATATCTAAATGATCAACTTGTAACTTATTATTTCGGTTTTGATGTTTTATTGCAAGGAAATTGATATTGCGATCTCATGGTTCCTTGTCCAAACTTGAGGGTGACTCAGAGGATGGTTCCAACCAATTGACGAAACTTGATGTTGTGCTGACGTTTCAATTAGAAGTAATTGTAATGGAAGTTAAAGGTCTTAAATCATTAGCTCCCAACCGAATCGTCTATTGTACCATGGAGGTTGAAAATGGCGAAAAGCTGCAGACTGATCAAGCAGAGGCATCCAAACCGATGTAAGTTTAATGTATATGGAATATAAAGCATTGAATATTTTATTTCTGTTTGTTGTAGGTGGGATACACAAGGGGATTTTACTACTACTCATCCTCTACCTGTCGTCAAAATCAAACTGTATACGGAAAATCCGGGAATGTTAGCTTTGGAGGATAAGGAATTAGGAAAAGTGACCCTTAAACCTACACCACTTTCATCAAAAGTTAGTTTCTTTTAATTAATTTTATGCCATTTTAACAATTTATTTTGCAGTCACCTGAATGGCATCGTATGATTATTCCCAAAAATTTACCTGACCAAGATTTACGAATTAAGATAGCATGCAGGCTTGATAAACCACTTAATATGAAACATTGCGGGTAAAAGTATGATAAAAACATTTATAGCCATTTAAACATTTTTTTTTAAATTAAGGCAACTATATGCGATCGGGAAATCTGTTTGGAAAAAATGGAAAAAGCGGTATTTTGTTTTAGTTCAAGTATCCCAATATACGTTTGCCATGTGTAGTTACAAAGAAAAAAAATCGGAGCCGTCGGAAATGATGCAACTCGATGGCTATACCGTGGATTATATTGAAGCTGCAAGTGGTAGGCATTAGTTGTCAATAACACAGGCCAACAGTAAAAAATCTCCACGCATCATTTCACCTGCTTCATAACCTTTAAGCTCCTCTGAACCAAAGTCCAGAACAAACATAGGTTCTATCACCCACAGTTTCCGCGGTACACCTAAGAGAAGAAATTAATCAAATTTTACCATATATTGAATTATGTAGGCCGTGTAATGGCGATGACCATCATTATTTCCAGTACATATCATTTTTGAAATGTATGTGTAACAAGTAAAATTAAAAAATGGTATCTAGCAGTTACCATATCTTTGGAATACTCATCCAAAGTTGAAATCTCAGATTTTCTACATTAATTTTTGGTCTTCAATGATTTTTCCCCAAACATTTTTCTATGGAAGATTTTTATTTTCTTATTGAAATCAGAAGATCATACTATATTTTAATTTTGGATTTAAGGAAAAATTCTAAATAATTTTATTGAATTTAATATAGGTGGCCAAACAATATTTTCTTCAATTAAATTGGAGTTTTTAATCTCATATTTTTAAAAAGTCATGGCTATCTAAAACTGTTTCTTTGTTCAAAACGTATCTATTGCAGGTTCAGCTGGTTTAGTAAAACTTGAAATTGTAGATAGCCATGACTTTTTCAAATATGAGATTAAAAACTCCAATTTAATTGAAGAAAATATAGTTTAACCACCTATAATAAATTCAATAAAATTATTTCGCGTTTTCCCTTAAATCCAAAATTAAAACATGGTATGATCTACTGATTTCAATAAGAAAATAAAAATCTTCCATAGGAAAATGTTTGGGGAAAAATCATAGAAGACCAAAAATTAATGTAGAAAATCTGAGATTTCAACTTTGGATGAGTATTCCAAAGATATGGTTACTGCTAGATACCATTTTTTAATTTTAGTTGGTACACATACATTTCAAAAATGATATGTACTGGAAATAATGATGGTCATCGCAATTACACGGCCTACATAATTCAATATATGGTAAAATTTGATTAATTTCTTCTCTTAGGTGTACCGCGGAAACTGTGGGTGATAAAACCTATGTTTGTTCTGGACTTTGGTTCAGGGGAGCTTAAAGGTTATGGAGCAGGTGAAATTGCGTGGAGGAAAAAAAAAGTTGGAAATTGTCGGCCTGTGTAATTTAAAAAGATTCATATAATAAAAGATAATTTTCTTTTTTTAATAGCAAATCTAATGTTTGGAATCGACTTAAACGGTGGTCGTTTTTTTTTCAACGCGGTTCGGGAAGGCGACAGTATATCATTTGCTTGTGACGATGAGAATGAGTGCAGTCTTTGGGTTATGGCAATGTATAGGGCTACAGGGCAGTCACATAAGCCAACACCTCCAGTAACACAGGATAAAAACTCAGCTATGTCTAAAATTCAAGGTGGTACGTATAGATAATATAAAATGTATATACCCTTGCAGATGGTAATATAATTGAAAGAGCTTAGCGCAGGATCTTATATGCGTATATGTCTGACTTTTCGTCAGTCCGGTGGTCTGTCTGTCTTTTTATAGGCAAACTATTCTTTCAATTTTAAAGCTTGCGACTTTAAACTTGGCACAAACAGAGTGCATGCAGTCTTTTCTTTTTATTTTATTTATTTTCAATTATATATTATATTATTTATATATGTATATAACAAATACATTGTACTAAATTTGATTAGTCGTTATTTAGTTGGCTTTAATCCAAATATAATATTGTCTTTTGGAAATGTGCTTTGGGCCGAAGTCCAAACCTTTTGGTCTTTATTTGTTGAATGATTCTTCGGGTCTGTCTTACATTTTATTTATTTCCGGCTGGGCTGCCTAAAAAGCTCGGTCTATGTATATCTATGCTCCTATATAAGGCTAGTAACAGAGGGAGCGCAGGGGTGTAGTATGCATGAGCTGTCAAGTCATGAGAATATGCTGACCATTGCGCTTGCTATAAGTGAGCAAATATGTGCGATCATATATCCACTGGCTATTTGCACGGGGCATTATGTTATGATACTTGTTATAATGACCCACGCATACTATCTGATTTATGAAATATTTATCTCATAATATAAAATGTCACTAACTGCAAGGGTATATCAACTTCGGCTCCTTTCTTTGTTTGTTGGAAGCTTAGAAAACCATAGAACAGAATTTAAATTATTTTGAAAACAAGAAAGGAAAGCTAACTTCGGGCGGAGCCGAAGTTTATATACCCTTGTAGTTGAGTCGCAGTCCGCTAGGTGGCGCCACGCATCTTATATTATTAGATATATAGCGGATCGTGTATAGGCGGCCGATCCTTATGAAATTTAGCATATTGAATTATTTTGCCCAAAGAGGAATCCATTGAAACTCCCATGCTTCTAATTTGAAAAACAACCAAGTGATGGCATTTCCGATCTATCATTTATATGGTAGCTATAGGATTAGACGGCCGATCCTTATGAAATTTGGCAGATCGGATAAATTAGAATGCATAGAAAGTCCCATCCTTCTAACTTGAAAAACAACGAAGTTATGCCATTTTCGATCAATTAGTTATATGGCAGCTATAGAATATAGTCGTTCCAACTTATATACTGCCTGCAAAGGAAAGAAGGATGTGTGCAAGTTTGAACTCGATAGCTTTAAAACTGAGAGACTAGTTTGCGTAGAAACAGACAGACGGACATGCTCATATCGACTCTGGAGGTGATCCTGATCAAGAATATACATACTTTACAGGGTCGAAGATGTCTCCTTCACTGCGTTGCACACTTTTGACCAAAATTGACCAAAAATTATAAAAAATTGTAACATTTTCAAATTAACTTACTTGTATTCACTTTCGATTATTTTAAAAGTAAATCGAAATAAAGTCGGAAAAACATTCCTACATTTTGCAATTAAAATCTGGTTTAATCTAATTAATTTCATCATCCCGTCAGACTTACTTGCAATTGGTAGTTTGAGTTTCCTAATTACCAATATAGAACGCTTTTAAGACGTTATATGCGTTAATCTGACAATTTACTTTTCATTACTTTTAGCTTTAAGATATATTGAAGCATAAAAAATTTTTAATTATTGGGTTTAAAAAAACTTTACTTTATTTGACTTTTTTTTGCTATTTTTTTTATTGTTTATATATTAGGTTATTTGGCCTCCTGGGGTAACTCCACAGCCAATTTGTGCAATTTTTTTTCAAGAAATGTATATCATTGAGATAAATCTATCTTTAGCGGGATCTATCTCTACAGAACCAATAGAGGAACCAACATCTGCGGCAGTAGTCGTTGTGGGGTGAATTCATTCGCCTAACATGTGTTCCTACTAGCCAGTGCCCCGTGATGACTCTTATAACCATGTTGATGCGGGTTCTTTCCCTTCTAAGTGCTTTTGATGTTCTTTTTTTTTAAGATTTTGGGCCAGAGTTTGCGGGGCAGCCGGCGGGCCAGGTTGGCGGGGGAGTTGGGGACGGTGTTCCAGCTGGTTTTCTTTCTTGCTTGCTTCTCTAAGTTGGAGCTTGTATGAGCTCCAGTTTTCTCTGGAGTGGTGTGATGGTGCCTATGCGCGCAAATTCGTCTGCTACGTAGTTGCCAGTGATGTCCCTGTGACCTGGTACCCAGATGACGCTTATGTCATACTGGTTTGCCATCTCGTGTAGAGATGATCTGCAGTCTGAGACTGCTTTGGAGTTGCTGGTGAGCGATGTAATAGATTTTATAACCGCTGGCTATCACTGTATATATTGACTCCTTTTTGTGTGAAGTTGTGTATGTTTGAGTATTTTAGTCCTTCCCTTATAGCTATCACTTCGGCTTAAAATACGGTATTGGGTAGTGTAAAAGAGGTTCTGATGCATAGTTGTTTGTAGTATAATCCTCCTGTTACTTTATTGTTTAGTTTGAAACCGTCAGTATAGAAGCTTAGTGCGTTCTCTGAGCCTGGGATTTGGGCTCCCCATTCTTCACTATTAGGAATGAGGGTCTGGAAAGGTGTTTGTGGATTGTGGGCTCCCTGGAAGTTGTTTAGTAGATTGGTAGAGTGGCCCAGTGGTTAAGGGTGCTCCATTGCTGGGTTTTCCTAAGCCTGATTACCGCTTTTTCTAGTTCTATTCCAGCTAGTCCTGGATTTGGTATGCTGAGTATGGCAGGGCTTCGTTTGCCTTTTTTGACATTTCTTTAATGTTGGAGTTCCAGTTTAGACTGCTATCCAAAATTAGCCCAAGGTATTTGGCGCTATTGCCTTTGGTTGTTTAGTCTTGCGGGGACGAGGGGCGGGGGTCCGTATTTCCTGCTGAAAAGAACTAACTCTGTTTTCTGCGCATTTAATCCCAGCCAGTTTCTGCTTGTTTAATCGGCTAGGGCTCGCAGAGCGTCTGTGGGTGTTTTCTGTGAACAGGATTGCGATGAAGTCCGCTTATGCCACTCTCCTGCAGCCTGTCAGGTAGCCGCGTATGTCACTGTTCTGCAGGTAGCAGCTGATTAATGAGTCCCACCAGGTGGTCATCTACTCCAAGAGTCCTCAGGGTTCTGGTTATGGTGTTCGGGAGAACGTTATTAAAGGCTCCTTCTATGTCCAGTAAGGCTACCAGGGCAAATTCCTTCTTAAAAAAGGCTTTATTTATTTTGGAAATGATCGCGTGGAGGGTCGTCTCGGTGGATTTTCCCTTTTTGTAAGTATGCTGCGAGTCTCTTTCTAGCGTCTTTAGCAGGAAATATGATCAATAAATTGTAGGGGTAGGCTTGCCCGAAGAGGACTCGCGATTTGAGCCACTGTTGTAGAATTTTGCGTATTGCAAGGGATCTGTTAATGATATTTAGGAGCCAATGTCTCCTGCTTGTTGGACTTGAGCCGGTATTATCTCATCTGGACCGGCCGATTTATAGGGTTTGAAACTTTGTATTGCCTTGTATAGGGTTATCAGGTCAATATCCAGTTTGAAGTTTGTGGGAGGGGCATTTCTTGCGCTTGTGTCAAGACTATCCACGGTTTGAGGATAGTCAGGTGGCTTAAGTGCAATAGTGTTTGACAGGATTTGGTAGTACTTGGACCAGTTGGTTTTTTTTATGATTTTGAAAAACAGCTGGTTCTAATTTTGAAGTGGGATGGGATGTTTCTATGAACCTGTGGTCTTAGAAAGAGTGTTTCTTTAGGACCTTTCAAAGGGTTACGTGGCTAAGTATCTGTTTCGATACAAGCATAGTAAGGAGCTTTGTGAGTGGTGAGCGTTAGAGTCACATCCTATAAGAAGGCCTAGGTTAAGCCTTTCGCTGTCCTGTACTACTAGCTGTACTTTTTCTACTAACTCGTCGGGGGGTTCCGGCCATTCATAGCCCATGTAGGATGACAGTGGTAGCTACTAGTAGCTTGCACTCTTAGGTCGTTAGTCCAGAAACCCTACCTCCTGCTATCCATAATTTGTGGACTAGGACTATGTCGGCTAGGACTGCTCGGCCAGATGGTGCAGTGGTGCAGCTGAGGCTGCCTTACAATTGTGGAGGCAGAATCTTATCTACAGAATCCGTAAGGACATCTGACAGCTTTCTTTATTTATGATTAAAATCTGGCGGTCATCTCCATCTCCACTTATCCCTTGGGACTTTGCCGACGGGTTTACTCCTCCGATAACCCTGGGAAAGATGCGTATTTTCGCAATCTCTGCGAAGGACCGCTGTGTGCGCAACCGCTTTGCCATTGGTCTTTTCGGCACATCCTAGAATCTTTCCCTTTTGGGATGTGCCTTTGGCTCCTGCTTCGGAGCTGGGGGTCTCGGCATCTTGCCATATTGTTTAATTACTTCTTTTACTCCATTCACCTTCTCAAACCACTTTGCGGAAGTTTTTTCTGATTTGACCCTTCCGTGGCTGTGCAGAATCTGCCCTGCAGTTCTCTTTTCGGCGTATGTGTACTTGTTTTGGCCAAGTTTGCTAGCCACATCAGGCTCGCTAACCTTTCCCGCATCTGCAGGAGGCATAAAGGCACTTGGGCCGGGAGATGGTGCCATGGTGGCGGTGGTGGGGGCTGGGTCCGCCCGGACCCTGCCTAGCTTGTTTAGCAGGTGGGTTCACTCGCCATCTGCGCCTTCTTTGATTTTTTGCCAGACTCACTCGTCATTGCCAGTGCCAGTTTTTGGAAGATCCCGACTACTTGATTGATAGGTATATTATTTGTGTTTGTTTATTCCATGCTGTGGTCCCACGGAAAAGGGACGATCCACCCCAGCGAAGGTACCCTGAGTCCTCCACTTGAGACTGGGCAGAGTTTGTATACCGAACCCCCAGCCAGGCTGACTCTCGGTACGGGTCGAGTGACACCTTAGTCGGGCCCGGTGCGATATGGTGCTTTGGGATTGGACGTGGGTTGGTATTGGAGTGTACGAGAGGGTAAGTGTGTGAGGCTACTTTTTAGAGGCGGCAACACAAGCGATTCGTCGGCATCGAGGTACCTTTAAAGGTCTTCTTCTAAGGTTGAAAAGCATAATGGCTAATTTTGAAGGATTAAAAGTGAGATTAATTAGGTTGCAAATATCTATAAACCGATTTACTTTCTCCTTCAATAAAATTTCCACCATCGAAAAATTCCCATTATAAAAAACTTAGAAAAAATCGTCAGTATAATGGATTAAAGTACTGTCGTGATCGTTGCTTAGATTATAGAATTCAGCTGTGCATACATATATTAACAAGAATTGGGCTTAGACAGCTTCCCTTTGTCGACTGTAACCTCTGCTCTAATCATAGTGAGAATTCTTTTGTTAAGGAAATTGACAATAAAATTGATAGGACTACGATTAAAACCCAGAGTAACTAATTTCCTAAGATTAGAATGTTAATAGCATTAAATGCTTTGCTTAGGTCTAGGACAACAACTGTAACATGGAAGCCACTAGATTTTTAATTGGCTATATTGTTCATTACATCATTAAAACATTAACTAGTTGAAGGGTTTTTTTTTAAAGCATACGACCTTGGAAGGAGAATATTATATATATTTATGTGATCCTCCATACAGAATTTAATCAGACTAAAAGACAAGACCTAAAGACAAGAAGTCTAGATCTTTCTTTGGAACAGAAATAAATTTTATTCTACGCCAATTATATGGAATAGTTCCGTTGTCTAAAGTAAAACTTAGTAAAAACACCAGCTTTTCAGTTGCTCAGCATGCAAAGCTTGGAGCATTCTGTAGGAGATATTGTCTAGTCCTTTTGGCGAATCTGGCTTACGGGATTTAAGAAAGACGATTACCATAAGTGCAAAGCCAGGAAAAGTAACATTAGTGCAAATCGCAGTGTTTAGAGCTAATGCTATTTGATCAATAAAAACATAATGGTCAGAGTCTGATATTGTACTTTTTGATGGTTTTACAAATCCTAAAAAGTTTTTCACAAACCTCATCCTACTTTTTTGGAACATATCTATTATTTTGATCTATTGTTTTCTTATTATTAGAGTGTATTATATGAGAAGATGAATAAAGACTGTCTAAAGTTGAAATTCGAATTTTTTACTTATTGGAGCTAAAAGTGGCAGATATTTGATCTACATCGATAAGAATTGGGAAGTGGTTACTATTTGAACGAGGAACACTTAAAATGAGGGTTGTTATTGTTAATAAAAGTAAAATCAAGAGTAGAGCTATATGAAGGATTAGGAGCCGTTCATTGTTTCAATATATCACGTGATTCATAGGGGGGTTTTGTTCATATCATGCGTTATCATTGTAGGGGGGAGGGAGGTGAATAAACCAGAAATAAGTATCACGTAATACTTGAACGGCCTCTTGATTCCAAGAATTGAAGATATATCTAAAGCAAGTCGTTTTAGGCTGTTTTCAGCAGCTTCAAGAGCTCAGTTGTCACAGTTCTGAATGTCTAATTGTTTAGTAGGACTAGGTTAGCAAGATAGAGTGTTGGTGAATTTTCTCTTTTGGAATGAATTCATGCTTCTTTAGAGCAGCTTTTCAGCTGATCATCGTGTCGTGGTTCTTGTTTTCATTATTTTTTGTTTTAAGAGTTTTCAACAACTTTGTATTGTAATTTTGTATTGTTTTGTAAAGATGGGACAGAATATTTTCTTTGCCATGTAGGTTGTGGAAAATCTAAAGTGTCATTAATGCCTACCTCATCTAAGATTTAAAGAAGGGAGGGGCATCTTATTTTTTTCTGTCCTTGATAAGTTTTTAAGGGTTATTCATTTTTAAATTACATAAGCTCTTTTACGAGCGGGACATTCAAGAGAAGTGGCTGAATGGTTTTGTTTGCAGTTAGCGTAGATCAGTTGACTAAAAAGTTGCTCTTTAGTAAGAGTAAGAGAAAAATTACTACATTTTGGTTCGGTTTGTTTGCAATTCAGAGCAAATGGTTTAATCTATAAAGACGAAATAATGTTAGTCTAAAGTGTGCATCCCAGTGAAGGAGACATCTCCTACCTAATAAAATATATATTATTCAACATGATTACCTTACCTCCATTTTTGGCAACTTTATCTTATCTTCAAAATATCATAAGGATCGGCCATCTTTTTACGATCCGAAATATATCTAATAATATAAGCTGCTACTTAACTGCAAGGGTGTATCAACTTCAGAAACGCAGTGAAGGATACATCTTCGACCGTATAAAGTATATATATTCTTGCAGGATCACCTCCTGGGTCGATAGCTGTCTGTCTGCTTCTACCCAAGCTAGTCCCTTAGTTTGAGAGCTATTCAATTGAAACTTTGTACAAAACCTTCTTTTGGCCTTTTCTCTTTCCTTTTCTTTTTACCTTTTTTCAGGCAGTATATAAGTCGGGACGGCCGGGATCGGTAGACTATATCCTATAGCTGCCATATAACTGATTGATCGGAAATGCCATAACTTCGTTGTTTTTTTAAGATAGAGGGTTGGGACTTTCCACACATGTTATATTTGATCAACATATCTTATGTACAAAATTTCATAAGGATCGGCTTACTATATCCTATAGCTGTCATACAACGATCGGAATTGGCATAACTTTGGTGTTTTTTAAGTTAGAAAGATGGGACTTGGTACAGATTCTATTTTGGATAAAATATTCTGATTTGCCAAATTTCATAAGGTTCGGCCGCCTATATACGATCCGCTATATATCTAATAATATAAGATGCGTGGCGCCACCTAGCGGACTGCGACTGAACTGCAAGGGTATATCAACTTCGGCTCCGCCCGAAGTTAGCTTTCCTTTCTTGTTTTTTTTATAATTTATTATATAATGAAACTCTCATAAGAATCGGCCTCTCATCTGTTAATTTATTTAAACAATATAATTTCCCACAACTACGAAACAATTTTGAATTTTAAAAAGGATTTTGGGCAAATTTTTTATTAAAATTTTAAAATTTACCTAATTCCAAAACCGTTTTAAATGAAAATACGTGACGAACCTACATGCAAAACCCAAAGTTCGTCACCCTTTCTTTACCTCGTCAAGAGGTTTTTTTATATTTTTTTTTTCCGAAATATTTTGAAATTGAATACTTGGTTTACGTGATTTACTTGTGTTTTCGCTAAAAGCCTACGCACTTTTATGTTTGAAATGATTGCATGGTTTTCTATTTTTTTCTAAATCTTAATTGAGGCGATCGCGGAAAAATCATAGGGCTAATTTGGACCTATATACTTGATCTATGGAGATATGCACTTTAATGTCCAAAAAAGTTAATTCACATATTTATGAACGAAAAAAATTAAAAACTGCAAATAATGATTATTTTTATTTCTTTTTTTTGGCTCAGAAAACAATGAATATTTTTGATTTTTTTTTATTCCGCTCAGAAAATATTAATTATTTTGTGATTTTTAAAATACAACTCATAATGATTATTGTCGCTGGTTGTTAGTACACTAAAAAAATGTTTTATTCAGACGCAGACAAAGCACGGAAGCATGGAATGGAGGATTTTATAAGCGCTGATCCTTGTAAATTCGATCATGCAACACTTTTTAAGACCTTACAAAATCTTACACTTGAATATCGACTTAGTGATCCGTATGCATCCCTGGTAAGTGTATTTAACTTATTCAATTTTCTGATATTATAATATCTTACTATGAAAATATCCTTATGAATTTTCGGTAATGAAGCGACAAAAACACCACGTTTTGTACCAAAGTTTTGTACGTATTCAAAGTAGAAAATTCGCATAAATGTATAACCTATTGCATATTTATCATTACTTTTTATCATTATGGGGGGCCACAATTTACAATTTTGCAATTCCAAAAGTGCTTTAGAAACCAAAAAGTTTCTAGGTTTTTAGTAACTTCTTCAAATTTTTCGGAAGGAAATTTACCAATTTTATCGTTGCACGACAAAAGGTTTTTACTTTTTTTTTAGTTTTATAAGTTAATTTATTCATGACATTAACAGATATCTTTTGTTAAATAAACATAGCTTGCAAATAACTGTTAACCGTTTTTTTGCTTACGCTCTGTTTGCAAGAGCAACCGAAACAAAGCATGCCGTTTCGGTTCCTCTCTGAGCAGCAGGCTTTGTTTTGTTTTGTTTCGGTTTTCTGTTGAACGAATTACAATGAGCAAATCATGGAACTCTCATCTACCGAACATCGCTCAATGAGAGATTTGAGTGACACTCGCACAGAGAGACTCAGTAAAAGACCGATTGACTGAAAAAGTCAGCGCAAAAAGTCTTTTCAATAATTTGTTTTCGTTTCGCTGCACAGTGGTACATGGTACATGAAAATTGACGGAAAAATTTATTAAAATTTTAAACGTTAATTTTCCAATTTCAAACTAATATATTGATTATTTTAATTTAAAAATGAATAGTTTCCTTTTAAATTCATTTATTTTGAGTTAAGCTTAACAACTAAACTTTGGACCACTTTGTTGTCCATTTTGTTAAATATAAAAAATTGATGCACTTTTTTATTAAGTTCTCGTCCCATTTTCAATAAATTTGATGAATCATTGTTTACACGAGAGATTTACAAAGCAAATTGACAAGTTGAGCCCACTAAACTTTACATACACACATACATGCACAAAAGACTTTTTGAATCGTCGAACGCAAGCAAACGGTCCTAGAATGAGCAGACCAAACGAAAACAGAAAAAAGTGAGCTTTGACTGAGCGCGAGCAAAATTTGTTTACGAGCAACTCAATCGGTTGCTCTCAGACTTTGTGCTCAAAGTCTCAGTGGCAAACACTTATTTTGAGACCGCTCGAATCGGTTAACAGTTATTTGCAAGCTATGTAAATAAAACATTCAAATGTTGTCTCGTTTGAACATTGAAAGTTACCTTTTTTTTTTTTTTATTTTTTTTTTTATTCCTATTACTCCGCTTGGGAGCTTAGGGCATCAACAAGTGCATTCCATCGGACCCTATTCTGCGCTGTTCTCTTTGCCAAGTCCCAGGTGATGTTATTGTCTGCGAGTTCGCGTACTGTTGATCGGCGCCAGGTTAGCTTGGGGCGTCCCACTCTTCTGCTTCCTTGCGGGTTCCACTCCAGGGCCATCCTAACTATGCTGTCTCGACCTTTCCTTAGTGCATGACCAATCCATTTCCATTTTTTCTTCTTTATCTGCTGCTGAATTGGTGCTTCGTTTGTGCAGCGCCACAGGTCATCATTGGTTATTCTATTTGGCCAGAATATACCACATATGATCCTAAGGCACTTATTGACGAAGGCTTGCAGCTTTAGTACCATTCTTTGCGATGTCAGCCAGGTTTCCGATCCGTACAGCAGTACGGCTTTGATGCACGCATTGAAGATACTCAGCTTTGTTTTTCTGCTGATCTGCTGGTTTCTCCATATGCGTTGCAATCTCCCGAAAGCAGATCTGGCTTTGCTCAGACGATTCTCCATGTCTTTTTCCACTCCCCCGTTTGCGGATATTACGGTGCCTAGGTATACGAAGCTGTCGACATATTCGACACTTTTCCCGCATATGGTGATCCTGCTTTGGTGGGAGTGGTGGATCCGCATCGCTTTAGTTTTTGCTGAATTAATGGAGAGTCCAACTGCTTTGGCCCGCGCTTCGAGGTCGCTGCATTTGGCTTGGATGTCGGTAAATCTATGAGCTAGGAGGCAGATGTCGTCCGCGTAGTCCAGATCCTCTAGGTGTCTGGTGAGGCTCCATGTTATGCCATGGTATGCGGTTCGATCTGCACACTTCACTCATAATCTCATCGATCACCAAGTTGAACAACAGCGGTGACAAAGGGCATCCTTGCTTGACGCCAGTGTTCGTCTGGAAGGGTGCACTGATTTTTCCATTGTGTAGTACCGCCAAATCCGCATCATCGTACATAGCTTTCACTATGTTTATGATCTTTAGCTGTACTCCCTTCCATGCAAGCGCCCGCCATATCGCTGCTATATCTACTAAGTCGCCTTCTGGAAATCGATGAACAGGAGGTACAGCGGCGCGCGCCATTCCACAGCTTGTTCGGTGTTTGCGCGTAATGTGTTCGCTTGGTCTACGCAGCTTCTGTGTGGCCTAAAGCCTCCTTGTTCATCGCGTATTGTTGGCTCGACTTTTTCCAGTAGACGTTCATTCAGTAAAGTGGCTAGCACTTTGTAGCTGGTGTTCAGCAGGGTGATTCCTCGCCAATTATTGCAATCACTGAGGTCTCCTTTCTTCGGCAATTTTACGATGATACCTTTCTTCCAGGATGGGGGGATTCGCTCGTTCTCCCATATGCTCTCGAAATGCGGGTGCAACGTTTCGGCCATTAGAAGCGTGTCAACTTGGAGCAGTTCTGCGGGTAAACCGTCCTCTCCGGCTGCTTTGTTGTTCTTCAATTTCCTGATTGCATCACGAATTTCTCTAACAGATGGTGTCCTGTGAGGAATTCTGGTGTTGGTGTTGGGTACAATACTTCTGAAGTCGTCATCTGCGCTGCTCGCATGCTCTGTGTGGCTGATTTCTAAGAAGTGTTGTCGCCATCTGCGGATCTGGGCATCATCATCGACAAGGGGTGTTCCGTTGACATCTCGTACTGGATGGTTCTGCTTTTGGTAGCTTCCAGATAGCTTACCGATTGTCTGGTATAGTGAGCGCATGTTGTTGGCGTTGGCGGCGCTCTTTGCATTTTCTGCAAACCTATCTATCAGTACTCTCTTGTCATTTCTGGCTGATTTCTTCACTAGCTTGCAGAGTTCCTTCCGGAGTTCATTCCGGACTCTGCAGTCGTGATCCGCTTTCGACTTGAGGGAATTTCTTCTACTGATAAGCTCCCATGTGCGTGTCGAGATCCAGTCTGTGCTCCTGCATTGTCGGGTGCCAAGCAAACCCTCCGCGGTGCTCCTCAGTGTGCTGCATGTGTGTTCCCAGGAGTGGTTCTGCTGTGGTGTTAGCTGTTCACGTAGCGTTGTTGCCAATCTGGTGGATATGACAGGGTCTCCAAGTCGGTGTAAGTTCAGGGGGGGTGGTCTTCTTGTGCTTCTTCTGGTGGCCGTGTGACTTCGTCTGAGCTTGATTAAAAGCTCTCCGACTAGTAGTTCATGGTCACTGTCAAATGACGCACTTCTCCTGTTCCGTACATCGCTAAGGGAGTGTCTCCATTTCCTACTTATGCACAGATGGTCGATTTGGTTGCGTGTATGCCCACTCGGTGATGTCCACGTGTACTTGTGCACTTCCTTGTGGGGGAATACAGTGCCACCAATGACTAGTTGGAATGTCTGGCATAGGTCGGCCAGCCTATCGCCATTGTTGCTACGTGTTCCCACACCGTGTCGGCCCATGATTGATTCCAATCCGTTGTTGTTGGGGCCTAATTTCGCGTTGAAATCTCTCATGAGAATTTTAATATCACCTCGTTTGCTCTTGGTGAGTGAAGATGTGAGGGCATTGTAGAAGTCGTCTTTGATGTCATCGCTGGCGTCTTCTGTCGGGGCGTAGCATTGCACGATGGTAATGTGGCTGCGTTGCATCGGAATCTAGCAGTGATGATTCTATCGGATACCGGATTCCAGGTGATAAGTGTCTGTTCGTATTGCTTTGACACGTATATTCCTACTCCATTCCTGCCCCCATCACTGGTCCCACTGTGCACTACTAGATTGCCGTGTGTTGTTGTTGTCGTCCCACTGCCTTTCCACCTCATCTCGCTTATGCCGGCAATTGCGATCTGCATTTTTTCCATTTTTTCAAACTGCGCAAGCCTGGAAGGCTCCATTAGGGTCCTCACATTCCATTGTCCAATTCGTGTCCGTTGCGAAAAGCGGAGGGTCGTCATCGGGTTGGGGGTGTGAGTGTTTTCTGATCTTGTGTTTGTTTCTGTAATCGTTATTGTTCAGTCGATCCGGTGATTAGCCGAGTGCAACCTATCTCAGAAGTGGGGCTGCCACCTAACGACATCTGGGAATGCCGGTTTTTTCGGGTCTCATGCACATAATTATAAATTGTGTGTGTTGCGGGACTTGGTACAGATTACTATTTGGGCAAAATAATTCAATATGCCAAATTTCATAAGTATCGGCCGACTATATACGATCCGCTATATATCTAATAATATAAGATGCGTGGCGCCACCTAGCGGACTGCGACTCAACTGCAAGGGTATAACAACTTCGGCTCCGCCCGAAGTGAGCTTTCCTTTCTTGTTTTTATTTATTTTATTATTTTAGTTTATTTCCTGTACTGCTCTCCCCGCGCCTAACGGAGTGAGGGGCGCTACCGTATAACGTACGCCACGAATCGCGGGGATAGATAGGACATCTACAAGGTAGAGTGTAGCTCAGATAGGGTGTTTAGAGTATATATTTAAGTGTTAGACGTAGAGCATGGGGAAAATATGTAGTAGAGAATCCGAACATAATACCCTAAAGATGAGGTGCTCAAGATTTTCTATAGCTGAGTAGGTAGCAAATAGATTTCCTTAAAAATTAAAAGTAAAATAATAAATTGCATATTTAAGTTATAACTGTGCCTTAAATTTTATATATTAAACAAATAAATAGGTGAAAAATAAACGTAATTAATAGCTCTATTAATTTGTAGCTCTATTAATAGCTCTATTAATAAAAATAGCTAATTTAATTTGCTAAACAAATTTAATTTCCAGCTATGTTATAAATATTTTAAGTAGCAATGAAAGAATAAAAAGCTACATTTTAAGTAGCTTAAAGAATAAATTGAAAATTGTTTGTACAAGCTCACACAGCTTCGTAATCTATGAACAGTTACAAATAAGCACCGTAAGTATGGACCTGAGCATCCCTATCCTAAAGGGATCATGCTGGGCATATGTCGTACTGCAATAACTAAGTATTATAGAACAAAAGTTTATAGTCCTTCAAAAAAAAAAAACGTATTCTGAGTAATACGGATGGATTGGATATGTATAAAGTTTTTGTTAATTAGGGGTCATTAAATTCTTTGCTCCATCTCTTTTGAAAACCAAGCACACCATTTTTATTAACCATGGTGGAGAAATGGTCGAAAAATGTAGTTTTAAATCTAATATGACAACCAGTTTGTTAACGTTTTAAGGCACATCCATAGAGAAAGTACAGAGGGTTAAATCAATAAAATTACATGAGCTTACATTTCGATCCATTAAACACCAAAGGTGAATCAAAACAGAATCGGTAAACTCAAAATGTATCGGTCGAATGAACTGTCTAAAAAAGCACCCCTTTATATGTTAAAAGTGCTGTGAATAGGTGTCTAATAATTTTATTTTGTGTCCCCTGTAGATTGCTTACCGTTACCAGACTGTGCTTTTTTATTAAAACTATTAAGTGGTTGTGCGTATCAAACATATTATGGGTCGGTACGTTTTTATTTTTAAGTTAATAACTATTTGTCTAATTATATTGTATAAAAATTGATGTTTAAAAATTTTAGCAAAAAACATAGCATTATTTTTATATACATCGGTCGAAGATGCTGTAAAAGACAATGCATCAAACTGTCACAAAGGCATTGGTTCGCTGAATGATAAGAAATGACATAACACTGGTTTTTCATTTATTTTTACATTTTTATTTTACTGGTTTTACCACTATATTGTACTATATTGGTTTTATTATGAAATTATAGTATCCGACATTTGCATTTTATATCCATTATATCCAATATTTCGCTTTGAGTTAGGCGCGGCTCGCTGAGGACAGGATGAGGGGAGGTGTGCGGAATAATAAGTAAGGTCCTGCTAAGGATCGGGTGTGCGTAAATTGTGTCTCGGTTAATGATTTTTCTGGTGGTCCTTCCGGCAGTAGCAGCACTTTGAGCCTAGTTGGGATCATGCTGGGGGTCGTTCTGACGGGAGCAGCACGCTGAGCATATTTTAAATACCGCGGTTATTGGCAATGAGTAAAGGACCTTGTTCGGTTATACTTCCAGACTGTCTTTAGAACAGACTGTTAAATGATTAATGTTAATGAAAGTTTCTGTCCCGATTCCGGTGATTTCTGGCGCCTTGGGGCCGCGTATGGCATGGGTAAGCCCCGTCTATTGGAGCTGGATTGGAGGTGTTAGCATTAGGTGCCAAAAAATTGCGCTCTATCAGTTTACAGAAAGATCCTTCGTCGATAAGGGCAAAAAATGCACGCTCTCATATTTAATTTGTAAAGCTCCGATATGTATCGAAAAAGTGTTTGTTTCGCCAATCTGTTAATACAGCCCACCTCCCATCCAACCGACCGAGGGACGCTGCCGCGTAACGTAAGGCTCGAATCGCGTTAATAGATCCGATATAGTTTAAGCGAAGAGTAGGAGAAAGATATCACGAGGAAGAGTGTTGCATAGATATGGCTAATATAAGCGATTTAAGATTCTTAGTGGAGCAAAGTGACAAGATGTGGCAGAGACCATTGGAGTCCGAACATAATACCCTGAACGGATCGTGTTGGGCATATGTCGAACTACAATGGCTGAGGAGTAGAGGACAAAAGTTTCTAGTCCTTCTACTAGGAACGTTAAAATTGACGCGTGTTAGTAAATGCTGGCTGTCTACATTTCCATAAATAATATTATATAGAAACATGACACCCAGCATCGTTCTACGGTTTATTAATGATGGTAAGTTGATTGATAAAAGTCTACTACCAGACACACGATCCATACTCAAGAATCGGACGGACCAATGATGTATATAACGTTTTAGTTATGTACGAGATATTAAATTTTTTCATCATCTTTTAAGGGGGCAGGATGGTTTCAGAGGCTGAAAAAAAAACAGATTTTTGCGATTTTTCAATTCAATTTTCAATTTTTTTACACGATAAATGGCCATATTTGGAGAGTATCTAGGAATTTTTATTTTTAAGAAATAATTATTATTTATCCCGTGACGGGCAGTCGGCCGGAGTCGCTTCAAAGAATTATTGTCTTGCGGTGCGTGAAGTCTGGCCTTACAGTGTTATCGGAAACAAAAAAATTGAATTGATTTACTTAAAATATTGCGAAAAATATGCGATTTTGAGTTTTTGGCGCGGTTGTAGAGTCGGAGGTACCATTTTTACACAAAAATTTGCCAATTATTGCCCGTAAAAATGGTAAAAAAAATTAAAAAAAAAAAGCGTATAAAAGATGTGTGGAAAATTTTATTTAGATCCGAGCATTACTTTTTGAGTTACGTTACGCACCGACTTGAAAAAGTTGTTTTGAGAAAAACGCGTCTAAAGTTTTAAAAGCAATTGAAAGAATATGTAGAGAAAGAAACGAGAAAATCGGTATCTCGGCGAGCTTTAGTCCGATCGACATGAAACTTTCTCAAACCATCCTGCCCCCTTAATAAAACCAAGCACACCCATAGCTTTATTGACTTTATCGTTAACCTGAGTTAATCGTTCTAAGGCATTCTCATAGAGAAAGTACATAGCCTGGTAAGGACTAGATCGATAAAATGACATGAGTTTACATTTCGATCCATTAAGCTTTATGTTATTTGCTAAACACCAATTTTGAAGTTTATCCAAATCGGATTGAAGTCTAGACTGAGCGCTAGTGAATTTATACTGAAGGCATAGCTTAACGTCATCAGCGTACATAAGTACAAGTGAATTAGTTAAGGCAAGGAGCAAGTAAACAGTGTAAAAAGTAAAGTCCCAAGACGGCTTCCTTGGGGTACCCCAGACGTTGAGCGGACTAAACGCGAGGTAACATATTTAAAAAAGACACGTTGGGTTCTCCCAGATAAGTAGCTCGAAATCCAGATAAAAAGATCAGTTGGGAATCTCAAAAGACTGATTTTACTTATGAGAATCGAATGGTTAACCGAGTCAAATGCTTTATTGAAGTCAGTGTAAATGACGTCTGTTTGTAAGCCATTCCGGAACCCATCCGTGATAAAAGATATGAGCTCCAATAAGTTGGTGTGGTGAAGCGGCGCTTCATGACGCCATGCTGGCACGGAGTTATTTTTGAACTACATAGGTGTTGCAAATGTGAAATTATAAGTTTTTTGGATTTGGAATTGCTGACAATTTAGAGATGCCTCTTTAATTTGCAGCGTCTGATTTTGTCCCTTTTTTATGCAGCGGAATAATGAAAGATTCCTTCCACATAAGGGGAAAGATCGAAGTTTCCAGCGATAGATTAAAGAGTTTAACAAGCGATTTGCACAGAGCCTCGGCGCAGTTCTTCAGAACACAGCCTTGTACTCCATCAGGGCTTGGCGAATACACGGGCTTGACCTTAAGAAGATGGGCAAAATTTAAGGTTGGCTGATTGGCTGCTGCTTGGTGAATACGTAGTTTGAAAAAACTATGCAAAGAGATCGGCCATTGCCTGATCAGTGTTCGCATACGAGTTCTCAAAGATAAGCAGTGGGGGAAAAGATACATGTTTACGCTTAGTGTTTACAAAGTTACAAAACTGCTTCGGATCCTGAGTAAACTGAATCCGGCAGCGGCGAATATAACTCCTAAACATTCTGCGTTATGCACGGTGAAATCACCGAGCTACTAGGTATCTTGAATAACTAACTATACAGCCAGATAATCTATGTTTATTTTAAAGTCTACTCATACTGTTCCTTAAATTTATAAGGAGCCTTGTATACCAATGCGAATTCGGTGAAGCGGACGAATATTTCCACAGCACGCAAGCGTCGAAAAATATGTTAAAAGTGTAATACAATTTTTGTAATGCGATGTTTATATAGTCGCATGCCAGTAAATCAGACCAATCATATTCCGAAATTAACTTATATCATTTCATAAAGTCAGCCTTACGGAAGAAACGAACTTTATGAGATTTAAGTGTAGACTTAAGGTTAAGCAATTGTTTTCGATTGAAACCTCAAGAGTGGGATGATATGGATCCTCAGGATTAGAAAGAGGCAAGTTCTGGAAAGAGTAATTCCATCAGGATCAGAAACGAAACATATGTCCAACAGTCGACCTAAAGAATTTCTAACGAGGTTAATTTGCCCGAGTGACATGTCGAACATGCCCGCAAGGAAGTCGTGGTGGAAGATAAGCTGTAAAGACGGTGAATTTTCAACATTTGACCACATAAGTTTTGGGGTATTAAAGTCACCCAGAGCTGTCAGCTGGTCACCATCATATGTTGGCGGTTCGGACGAAGGTGGTATGGAACAGTGGTATGGAACAGTATGGATTCAATGTTACCAAACTCTTGTAATTTTACCTCTTCGTAAGAGAATTTGGAGTCTACAGATAATAACACTCTTCCTCCCCTTCGCAGAATTATATCACATCTAAAAGTGGTGTACCTACTTGGAAAAACTTCGGAGCTTAAGATCTCCGGCTTTAACCAAGTTTTTGCAAATACAAAAATGTGAGATGCAAAGAAAGAACTATCAAAATAACAGTTTGGGAAGTTTACTACGTAACCCTCTAGTATTCTGATAGGTAAGTGTTAATGAAGACATTAGTTTTTTGAAACTAAGGAAGATGAGGTGAAAGGTTAGAAATTTTAATTATTAAAATAATATTAATATTAAGTCCAAACAACTTTATTTGAGATAACTTCCTGTACACAGTCCGGCATGCTTTCTACCAAATTTTCAATAATATCTTTGGGAATACGTCTCCATTCAGCTTCAACACGCTCCCAAAGGTTGCCCATGTTTGATGGAGCTGCTTCGTAATGTCCGAGCCGTCTTTTCACGATTGACCAAAGATTTTACTGATTTTTTCCTGAAGAATATTTTTTATATGCAATTATGTACACCTATATAACATATTTTCGTCACTAAAATTGGTATCAGATATTTTGGGTTTCGCTTGCAGGTTCGTCACCGGTACTTAACCTCGTCAAGAGATTTTTTATACCCTTGCAGATGGTATTATAATTTTGGTCAAAAGTGTGCAACGCAGTGAAGGAGACGTCTCCGACCCTATAAAGTATATATATTCTTGATCAGGATCACCTCCTGAGTCGATATGAGCATGTCCGTCTGTCTGTCTGTCCGTCTGTCTGTCGGTTTCTACGCAAACTAGTCTCTCAGTTTTAAAGCTATCGAGTTGAAACTTTTCACACATCCTTCTTTTGTTTGCAGGTAGTATATAAGTCGGAACGGCCGGGATCGGCCGACTATATCCTATAGCTGTCATAGAACGATCGGAATTGGCATAACTTTGGTGTTTTTTAAGTTAGAAAGATGGGACTTGGTACAGATTACTCTTTGGTCAAAATAATTCATTATGCCGAATTTCATAAGGATCGGCAGACTATTTACGATCCACTATATATTTAATAATATAAGATGCGTGGCGCCACCTAGCGGACTGCGACTGAACTGCAAGAGTATATCAACTTCGGCTCCGCCCGAAGTTAGCTTTCCTTTCTTGTTTAAATTAACAAAGTTGCTTTAATTTTTTAACGTAAGCTTAAGGTATTTCAGAAAGTTGTAGAAGAGTAGTTGCTTATATGATAGTAACAAACATCTCCAAATTTTTTTCAGGATTGCCAGGAAAAATATAGTGCGAACAGACAACCAGACAAACTGGCTTCATTTTGAAAAAGTTGTTAAAATCGAATTTTGTGAATAACTTCTGAAAGAAATGTCGGTTGAGGTACCAATCGACGCGTATTTAGCATTAGAATGCGAATATAAAAAAATATTTCCGGACTAAAATATGTCCACCAGCCCCACTTTAGTGATTCCAAATTTTTTTACTTTCACCCTAATATCTCCCAAACCAAATAACTTTTGGAAAATGTTTGGACAATAATTATCTAATTAAAACAATATTTTTCGATTGGTATATAATTCATTTAGATCAGTTTCCTACAGAAATTTTTTAATTCTTCGTCTATATATAGTGTCTCCTCGCGCACGCCAAGGCATGCAGATCGTCACCTCGTGGACTGCCGTCCACAGTGATGTCAAAATCGCAAGAAAAAACCAGAAAGGAAAGCTATCTTTGGGCGGAGCCGTATCAACTTCGACCCTTGCAGTTAGGTATCAGCTTATATTATTATATATATATCGGATCGTTTATAGCTGACCGATCCTTATGAGAATTTCATCATCGAATCAATTTTTTCAATAAAAATGTTGCAAACAGCAAAAGCATCTTTAAAAATAGCAAGGTTGTGTCATTTCCGATCATTCATGTCAGTTTTATGGCAGCTATAGGATATAGTCGACCGATCCAGGCCGTTTCGACTTATATACTACCTGCAAAGAAAATAAGGATGTGTGCAAAGTTTTAACTCGATAACCTTAAAACTGAGAGACTAGTTTGCGTAGAACATTTTTTTTGTAATTGGCTCTATCTTATTTATTTTGCATGTGCTGTTGCACAGCTTCTGGCCAATATAATTGGACGACTTTCAAAATCCAACGTCGAATTTTTTACGACGGTCAACATGCATCAGACCAAAATACACCAAAAAAGTAAACGAGGTAAGTATGCTGGGTGACGAGATCTCCCTTCCAATCTGAAGCCCCTTTATATCATCCGAAAAATGCATGCGACTTAATGTCGCTAGCAGGGACACGAATAGTAAGCACGAGTACTAAGCGAATACCCGTTGCAGTGCCGGAAACGAATTAGCGAAGATTGGATGAGCAGAACCCTTGCCCGCATTTCCAGAGTGGGTCTTTCAGATGGAACCGCTGGTGGCCACTGATCTTGAGGTCCAAGAAGAAACGCAGGACCATGACACCACCGTTAAGAGTAATTACCTCCTTGTGAAGAGCACCACGCGACAGGATGTCTGCCGGGCTCAAAGACGTAGGGTCATATCGTCATTCCATCGTTCTGGTCTCCTTCTAACTCCTAGATTGTCGAAACCCCATTGGCGACGAAAAAATCGAGAATCGAGGACAGTGCCAAAGCAGAATTGCACCAGCAAAAACATTTCCCAGCGTAAACCTAGAACTTCCGGCATAACTCCAATTTCGTCACCGTCGTTTCGTCGTTGTTAGAGGCGCGAGTCGGGTCTTTGAGCAGAGTAAATGATTTTCACTCACGCAGGTGATGGCCAATTTGTAGACATTTGCGACATAGACCGAGCCGCCTAGCTTCGCCAAGTCGTCTCTCAGGGGCATTAACTGAAATCTGGGGCATGCCGACACTACATCCGCACCGATCCGGACCACCCACCTCATAATATACAGGCAGAGGAAGGTCAATTAGTAGTGATAAAGGACATGTTAATCTGTATTGATTAATGGAAGCAAAGGGTACATAAACCGATTGCTGGTTTTTTTCCGCAACTTGCACTTGAACATATTGGAAGTGGATAAATAATGAGTTCAGAATAGGTTTGTCTGAGACTGACTTTATTAATATAAAAGTTCCATATTTATAGCTAATTTGATACATGGATATTGCTTAGGTGGTAAATTAATAGAAATATAGCAAAAACGTAATATTTTTCAATATTTTGTCGATTGCATTAAAGTGTACTGTCAGGAGTTTTTCTGTGTTTTAGTTTGTTGTTTCTGTAGTGTTTGATTCTTTAACGTTCATCATTCTTTATGTAGGCTATTACCCAATATTTTCTTGGGGTAGGTCGGAGTTAATCTTTTTGTAGTGCCTTTCGGTATTGCGATCCAAATAGACCGTCTTTGTCGCATGATGAGGATGCTCATCAGTATCAGTATGATGACTGAAATGGCCAGTGCAGTGTACGACGTGGTTTTCTGGTGGTCCAGTTGGTACGGTGCATCTTTTCCTTTTATATTGGATAACCGATGTTGTAGAATCCGCCATTCTGTGTCGTCCATACTTGGTGATTGGGTGGAACCCCGTAAGACGTATTCTGATGTTTCTTCTATTTGCCTTGTGGGCTCGGGGATATTTCCAAAACGACTGAACGAAGTTTGTACTTCAGTGGTCATAGTGCCGAACGTAGTCAGACTTATATTCACATGCGTGCTGTGCAACCAGTGGACACTTGAGGGTGTCATCTTTTGGGAACAATGGAGTTAGCCGCGTTACTGGCCTCTTGAATATTCCAGATGACGTTTTGATGTCCACTACCAGAACGAGGTTGTCTGGTCCAAGATACGTTTTGAGAACTCTTCCCATAGGCCAGCTCACTGCAGGCACATTGTCTTCCATTATGAAGTCTAGCAATCCGTCTTCGATATTTGGTTGCGCATGCTTCCACTTGTGCCGATTCTGGAGTTCTTGCAGGTACTCACACGACCAAAAAGGTGTGCTTCAGTCATAATACAAGTTCGCATCTTTTTATTAATGGTTTACCGCACGGATGGTGGTATCAGGTGGAGCAGTCAGAGGTTCTCCAATCAAGAAGTGTCCTAACGTTAAAGCTGATTCGTCAGTGGGAACTGATGACATGAAGGCGATAGGACTTGAATTGAGGATCGCCTCGACTTCAACGACCACAGTGTTGAGTTCTTCAAACGTCAAAGACGCCATGGCTGTAACTGATACAAGGAGCCGTTTTGCGGATTTCACCCGTAGGCCACCGAAGGAAGGCGTTCGTGGGGAATGAATTTGAAGTCTATTTCTTTTTTGGTGCAATGCTGAACTATGGTGTCTCTCGCATTGGTTGCGAAAATGGTGGTTTCGAGTTCTTTTAATCGAGTTCGAGCCTGCGTGACTCGCTCGGCTGGTAGATTTCCCATAATTTGACTCATTAATTTGGTACATCGTACGCAGTTTTTTACAATGCTTCTCGCCATTGTTTTGTCATTGATGATCCAGAATTGTGGCCAAGCAATGGCGCGCAAGGCTTGGGCCCCGCAATGCATGTTGGTCTCATGTATTTCTCTTAGGATCATTTTTGCAATTGTGTCATTGTATGGGCTGGATGTTTTGCGTCCTCGGATAGGTTGGAATGTTCGAGTCTGCCTACTCCTACTACTCGCCAACGGTTCAAGGAAACTCTTTTTGTCCACTGTTTTGTAATGTTTCAGCTGTTTGCACTTCGCATTAAATTCGATTTGTTGAATCGTGCGCAGGATAATTGTACGTGCCTGGCTTAATTCACCCAGACACACAGTGGGCGATTTGGTCTCGCTAGCGGCATTTAATTCAAATTTTCAAATTTAAAAACCCTTAATATTTCTTCACATATGGATAGCAAATGCTTTGATTAGATTTTTAAAAGCTTTTTAAATGCTCTACGATTAGCTGGTCATATGCTGTGAGCGGTCAAACACACCATATGATTTTGCAAAGAGCTTTACACAATTTTTTCTCTTTGCGCGCATTGAATTTGAGTTCCTCGGAAATTTACAATTTTTAGTGAATTTGTTAAAAGTGTTGCTTTTTTTTATCTTCAAGGTATATATTACAAAAAAGTCAATGTTTGTGACCGGTCTATAAATGTGTAGCTCATAAAACGTAGTGGTAATTCAGGGTATTAACAACTAGCCTGGATTAGCGTACACCTGTCTTTCGTGGAGTAGAACTTACCGGATTCAAGTGGATTCAGTCTAACTCTTTTATTAGCCGAAAGTGTGATTCAGTGCCGTCCAAAATGTGTAATATCAACTGCTATTACCTGCTAGCCTTCAAACTATGGTACTTTTTAGGAACAATGTCTGAGTATGGCACTCAGAAGTCATCCCAACGAAGAAGTTTGCTGCCATGAAAAACTTTGTATTTGGTACTGTTTTATTAAAAGCCAAATTTCAAATATTTTACCAACATTATTGAGTGGCTTTAGAATTGATCACCAATTCCACATGACCATGCTTGATGGCAAAACGTTCAGTGTTATATCGGGATCTTCTTCGCAAACATGCGGAATATGTAAGGCAACTCCTAAGAATATGAACGATCTGAATTTGGTGAAGAGCTTGTCTATTAATGAAAACCTCTTTGAATATGGGTTATCAAGTCTTCACGCCTGGATTAGGTTTTTCGACTGTGTTTTGCACATTGCATATAGAATTCCAATTCAAAAGTGGCAAGCTCGTGGTGTTGACAAAGATGTTGTCGATGAAAATAAAAGAATTATTCAGCAGAAGCTGAGGGAAGAGATTCATTTGCTGGTAGATATACCAATTGCTACTGCTGGCAGTACGAATAACAAAAACACTGCAAGGAGGTTTTTCAAACAACCAAATTTGGCTGCTCGTATAACAGGAGTAAGCTATAATTTAATACATCGTTTCAGTGAGGTCTTACGAACACTAGCATGCTGCCACGAAATAAATTCGGACGCATTCCGGTCTTACGCATTGCAAACTGCCGAATTGTTTGTAAAATCATATCCCTGGTTTTATATACCATCTTCTGTTCACAGAATTTTAATTCATGGAGCAGATATTATAAGCCATTTTTGCCTTCCAATTGGTATGATGCCCGAGGAAGCTCTTGAAGCCAGGAACAAAGTTTATTTATGGCCTTTTTTAGATAAAGTTTATTTATGAAATATGTTAATTGAAGTTTAAATAAAATAAAATTTAAAAAAAATTTTAAATTTAAAACAAAAAATTTTAATTAAAAAAAAAAAATAAAAAAAAAATTTTAAAAAAAATTTGTTAACTTAAAAAATTCTATGATTTGTTTCTGATCAGTGAAAAAAAACCGACTGAAAAAATCTATTTTAGTTTAGAAGTTATTAATTAAATGCCGCTAGCGGGACCAAATCGCCCACTGTGAGACATAGTGTCTTCGTTGGCGCTCTGTTTGCCTTATAACAGAATCTTAGCATGTAAGCGAAAATCCGTTGTAATTTGTAAAAGGAGTTGAAGTGCCTACAGTTGTATATCTCCCCTCCGAATGTGTCCTTAGCGGGCGCCATGCTGACGAACTTTGTTTATTGTTCTAAATTCGTCGATATAATGGATGGAGACTTTGTCCAGTTATCCCTTGATCCATGTAAGAAGGTCCATAGAACCACATACTGTTACTTGAGAGTTTGCACGCTGTTTTCCTCTGGACAAGTCCTGTCCTGTCACTTCTTGAATCTTGGCTATCCGATTTGCCACAAACGTGTGATAAGTGGAAGCCGTTGCATTGCTTCACCCTAAAACGACAGATTAATCAATCCAAAAGAACACAGCAACCTTGTCTAAAGACAAGCTTAAATCTTGTCTGACGTCAGTTCAGCACCTAGGACTACTGCGCACAACTCTAATCTGGGCAAGGATTGCTTCGCGGTGGGTGCCACTCTGGACTTGGAATATAGCAGTTTCACCGAGGTTTGCTTATTATTATACGTTGCTCGTACGTATATTGCTGCTCCATAGGGCCTTTCTGAGGCATCCACGAAAATGTGTAGCTCTTCCGTGACTTGAACCTTTCCGTCAAATATATGTCTTGGAATTTGCAATTTATTTGGACTTTGCAGGTCAGAACGATAGTTTTTCCAGTCTGACTGAAGTTCTAAGGGCAATTTATCATCCCAAGCCATTTTCAATTCTCAGAGGTGTTGCATGAATATCTTTGTCTTAACAACAACTGGCGCAAACAAACCTATTGGGTCAAAGATTTGTGACAACTCAGACCAAACCACTCGCTTTGTGATGACCAGAGCTTCGCTTTGATGCGTTCGTCCGCAAAAATTGTCCTTATTGGGCATCCATATGAGGCCGAGGGTATTTACACTGCATTGGTCCAAGGTCTCACACAATTTTACATCGCTCACGGTATCCTCTTTGGGTATTTCTTGCAGTAGTTCGGTATTATTCGAGCACCACTTTCGTAATTTGAAACCATGTGGTAGTAATATTTTATTCAGTTCACTTTGGATTCGAACTGCTTCTGCTACTGAGTCAGCACCCGTCACACAATCGTCTACGTGGAATTATTACGTACGTACAATATAAATTATTTAAGCATTTTGTGGCTAAGAATGGAGCTGTTTTGGTTCCATACGTGACGGTTTTAAGTCTGTAGTACTGAAGATTCTCGGATGGATGGTATGAAATAGTGATTTTTGGGTACATGTGTTGTTGGAACAAGCTTCATAAGTCCCAAGGCTTCATTCTTTCATGAAGTCTGCATACCCTTTCCGAACATCACCGGTTACTAAAAACCTTTTGATAGCAATATCTTTTAACTCCCCCAGGGCTGAAGGATGTTTGGCGAACGGTAGTTTCACAATAAATCTTCCGTCATCTGCTCTTTTAAGGGTTTCTACAAAGTTTTTCATGTACCTCTGTCGGAGACCGATGTTTCGGTTGGTTGTCCAAATCGTCTAGCTTCCAAAACCTTTCAATCAATGCGTCAGTTTCTTCACCGACGCCGACACCACAAGCTATGGCTGACTGAGTTTTGAATTTAATTCGACCTGCTACAATCCATCCAATCTTCGTGTTTTGTAGCATGGCACTATCTCTTCCGACCTTCTGCTGATTAGGAAGGAGTAGGGAGTAATAATGGTCGGTGCCGATTAGTAGATCTATCCTTCCAGGTTTATCAAACTGAGGATCTGCTAATGGACACTCTATTGGGTATGTTTAATGCACAAGGAGTAAGTGGTTGAGCTGGTTGGTCAGCTTCTATGCGCTGGCTGAAAACCCCGTGAAGAGAGCTAACGAGAATAGTTACTTTTGCTCTGCACATTTTTGGTTGTCCTCCAATGCCTTCGATGCGGATCTTTGTATCGTGGCGTTTTAGTGACAACATTGATGCTAATCTCTCAGTAATGAAATTGATCTGTGGTCCTGAGTCTTTCTGATACTGTTTTTGCGCGGAACTCCTCACATTTATATAACGGGTGATTTGGAGTGATTTAACGGGTGATTTTGTCCTTCCTGAGCTCAAGACTCTGATTCTTTTCTCTAAATTCTAGCATCGTTTGTATGGGCTGGATTTCAACTGAGTTGCCAACAGTCTGCTTAAATAGACCCCTATTAGTCACGTCAAGCTTATCGGTAAGCTTGCCTAGTCCCTAGTCCTAATGACGCAAGGGTTTCTAAATGGATGTAAAACTCCTGCATTGATGTGGCACTGTCAGAGACTGGGCTCTGATGAAGTAGTCGACGAATAACTGTATTCGCGATGCGCCGAGGGTTATCGTATGATCCGAGGGTTATGCGCCATGCATGTAAATATTTGTCCTTATTCAGCTCGATGTGGCGTATCAACCTCTTCGCATTTCCAGAAAAAGCAGTTTTAAGGCAACACATTTTCTTCACTGATGGCATGTTAGTAAAATGGACCCAACAGGAAAATAGATCATGGAATTGCTTCCATTTCATTGCATCGCCGTCAAATTTTGGAATGTTTATCCGGGGCATTTGCACATAATTGGTATTCGTCGTAGGGCTAACCCTTGCCATGAGTGCATTCTGCACTCTGCTTGCAGTTGTAGGCATGCCTGTTTGTCATATCCACTGTCTATGGGGTTTTCAAATTCCTCGTTGACTGTCAAGTGGATTTCTTGGACTTCAGCCAATAAAGATTTTAGAATGACTCCTGGGCCTCCCCCGGAGGTCTTTAACTCTCTTAAGGCCCCGTTTACGGACTCTACTAGTTCGGCTTGACGCCGACATAATCCGGGTAATCGTTTATCCATGAGGACAACGACAAGGGATTGCCCTTGAAGTGGACTTTCTCTTTGTTCTTGAGCCTCTTCCTTTCAACTCGTGCCTTGCATCAGCTTGTCACGGTTGCTATCAAAAGTGGCGTCATATTTCTCGCAACTGAGCCGGAGGTCCTCAGCATACTTGATGTAGCTTTCGGTCTTGACTTTTCCTTGGAGTTTTGAATCACTTTCAACGAATCTTTACCAAGAGAAAGGCTATTTTCTTTTGAAAGTATGATGCCTTTGGTTTTCGATTTGGAGCATCCTTTTTGTAATACCCAATTTCCTGCTGGGCATCTAGGAGGCCTTGAGCGCTCGCCTCATCAACGGCTCTATAACGATTTTAGGGGCAACATTATCCCTTTTCATCTTTTCGTTCTTCGTTTCTGACCGTTGGGAGAGTTTCATTTGCTGCTAGAGTGCTAGTAGCCGGATGCGGTCCGACTCGCTACCGAGAGTGGTCGAAGAAACTGAACCCTTTTTTTGATGGACGAAGGAAGGTGTGGTGCCCCTAACCTACCGATTAGAAGGACAGCGTCACATTTCTGTGAAGATCCTATTTCTCTCTTAGCAGGAGTCTAAGCTCAATTAAACAAACTAAGCTCAATTAAATAAACGCACTAAAAATTTCTGGCTCCAAAATTATATTTCTTATAAATTTTTCTATTTCTTTTTTATACCCATGCAGAGGGTATTATGATTTTGGTCACAAGTTTGCAACGCAGTAAAGGAGACATCTCCGACCATATAAAGTATATATATTCTTGATCAGGATCACCTCCTGAGTCGATATGAGCATGTCCGTCTTTCCGTTTCTACGCAAACTAGTCTCTCAGTTTTAAAGCTATCAAGTTGAAACTTTACACACATCCTTCTTTTCCTTGCAGGTAGTGTATAAGTCGGAAGGCCGGGATCGGTTGACAATATCCTATAGCTGCCATATAACTGATTGATCGGAAATGCGATAACTTTAGTGTTTTTTAAGTTACAGGGTTGAAACTTTTCACATATGTTATATTTAGATAAAATATTTTATCTTAATTTTGTAAGGATCGGCCGACTATATCCTGTCATAGAAGGATCGGAATTGGCATTGTATTTTAAGTTAGAAAGATTGGACTTCTATATTATAGACTTATAGATTATATTTTGTAATCTGTCCCAATTGGAAAAATAATCCGATTTGCCAAAATTTCTTAAGGATCGGGCGACTATTTTCTATACCTGCCATATAACTGAACGATCGGAAATGGCACAACCTTGATATTTTTAAAGATGCTTGGGGCTGTTTCCAACATTTTAATTCGAACATTTATTATCGAATCAATTAAATTTTCATAAGGTTTGGCCAACTATATACGATCCGATATCTAATATATATAAATCTCGCGTCACAATGTTTGTCCTTAATGGACTCCTAAACCACTTAACCGATTATAATAAAATTCGCACACCATGTGCAGTTCGATCCAACTTGAGAGATAGGATAGTTTAAATCTCAAATTGTAGTCGCAATTTTAATCAATTGCTAATTACACAGGCCAACAGCAAAAAATCTCCACGCATAATTTCACCTGCTCCATAACCTTTAAGCTCCCCTGAACCAAAGTCCAGAACAAACATAGGTTCTATCACCCACAGTTTCCGCGGTACACCTAAGAGAAGAAATTGATCAAATTTTACCTTATATTGAATTATGTAGGCCGTGAAATGGCGATGACCATCATTGTTTCTAGTAAATATGATTTTTGAAATGTATGTGTACCAACTAAAATGAATAAATGGTATCTAGCAGTTACCATATCTTTGGAATATTCATCCAAAGATGAAATCTCAGATTTTCTACATTAATTTTTGGTGTTCTATGATTTTTTTCCAAACATTTTCCCATGGAAGATTTTTATTTTCTTATTAAAATCAGTAGATCATAACATGTTTTAATTTTGGATTTAAGGAATAACACGAAATAATTTTATTGAATTTATTATAGGTGGTTAAACAATATTTTTGTCAATTAAATTGGAGTTTTTAATCTCATATTTTCTACAAGTCATGGCAATCTACAATTTCTTTAAAACTTTACTAAACCAGCTGAACCTACAATAGATACGTTTTGAAGATAGAAACAGTTTTAGATAGCCATGACTTTAAGAAAATATGAGATTAAAAACTCCAATTTAATTGACGAAAATATTGTTTAACCACCTATAATAAATTCAATAAAATTATTTCGTGTTTTTCCTTAAATCCAAAATTAAAAGCAGGGATTCACGACGCAAACGTATTGAAAGAACTCAGCAATTACCACAACAAATCGAAACAATGAATGCAGCTCAAAGAATCAGGACTGCAGAAAGTCGTGCACAAGAATCTCAAGAACACCGTGACGAACGTCTGCAACAGAATATTAAGAGAATAAGAGCGGCACGAGAACGAAACATAGATACAGTACGAGTACTAGATCTACGAAGGGAACGGATCAGCCGCTCATTAACACGTGCATCATTCGTTCGGCTTGCCTTTGAATATGCACCAGATATTAACTACTCAACGCATTCAAAAATAGCTATCGGTGGAATGGATAAAGTATGTCAATATTGTCAGGCATTGAAATTTCGGAATGAAGCAGCCGGCATGTGCTGCGCATCAGGCAAAGTTGTGCTGTTACCTCTACCCGGAGCCTTTATTATCCCTTCTTACTGGCAATTCAGATGATTCCAAATTATTTTTGCGTAAGATACGCAAATTTAATTCTTGCTTCCAAATGACGTCATTTGGGGCAACTAAAATTTTTGATCGTGCATCCGATGGACGTAATTTTGAAACTACATTCAAAATTCAAGGCCAGGTGTACCATAAAATCGGTTCACTGATGCCAATGCCTGATAACAATCCGAAATTTCTTTATGGGCTTTCAAATTTATTTTATGGGCGATTGTGAAGAGCGCGTGACGACTCGGTGCCTGCATAATTTTATTGAACAAGCATAGGAAAGAGAAATTGTGATATTATTGGAACATTTTTTAAAAGATAAACTAATTCAGTTGATCAAAAGAGTTTCGCCACGACTGCGAAATGACAATTATCAAATCGTCATAAAAGCCGACAAAGTACCATTAGGTGAACATGCTGGTAGATTCAACGCTCCAACTGTTGATGAGGTTGCCGTTATCATGGTTGGTGATCCAGTTGACAAAAGATCTATAGAAATTACACGGCGAGACAACACTGTCAGTACGATTTCGGATTTACACCGCTCATATGACGCACTACAATATCCATTGATATTTTGGCAAGGACCATCTGTGTGAAAAAGCCACAGCAACGCGTGTCCGGGTCAGCTAGTATATAATATATAATAATAAAAGCTGCTATCTAACTGCAAGGGTATACAAACTTCGGCTTCGCCCAAAATTAGCTTTCCTTTCTTGTTATATTCGTGAAATTAATAATTTTATAAATTAAATCACGTCGGGGTCACCAATGTGTTGGTGCCAGACATTGCAATGTTCGGTCATTAAGATTTTTCAATAACGTTTAATCCAATTAATTGCACTGCATTAATTATTTTTAAAATGTTATAATGTTGTCTTTTTATGGGCGCATATGAAAATGAAGTGAGACAAAAGTTCCAATTTATAATGTGCAGTTTGCGAACATAAAAAAAATTATATATATTTTATTTCTTTGCTACTTTCTTTGTTAAGAACTGGCACTGGCTGACACCTCATCACGAAAAAAATACTACCAAAAGTATTTTTAGTTTATTTTTTTCATTTAAGAAAAAATGCCTCTAGCGCCTCTAGCGCTTTGCCACTGGCCGCTACCGCACTCCGAAAAATATATCCTAAACAATTCTCTGCTTCGTTGTTCGTAGCGCCAAAGGCCTTTTTTGAATAATAAACGATCGATTAAAAATGTTTACCAATCGTCATTTTTTTCCATAATAAAGGGTGTTAAGAGGAGCCCCTTATAAAAATGGTGTTACTTTAATGAATTTCGTTTTAAAACTGTATTGCATACAATTCTCTTACAAAAAGAATACATGAAAATATGACATCTATTTAGAGCTACTTATCAACGGACTGCACGCTGACATGCTATGTGACCCTTTCTTAAGTGCTTCATGTGCACCACATAAGTATTTGTTTTAGACTGCAGGAGATCGTTTTTAAACCATGCTGTTAATCACTTATTCCCATGGGTCCGATCTCTTGACATTCTATCTTTGGAATTATTATCGTGTTCAATAATAAACCCTTTCAAAAAAAGGGTAACACTTGAAAGCTTTTCAAATCAAAATCAAATTTTAAAATCGTAACAATTATCTGTCGATATGAAAAAATTTATATTATTGCCTAACAAAATTCCATTTACCAAACCCTCCCCAAAGATGTCGATTGAATGACGCTACAGTGCCTGTAAAATTTCAGACGGCGATCAACTAAGATAAAAAGTAATAATTATGTGTTTTGATTTTTATGTGATCAAACTTATATGGGCGATTTTTAGAGGGGACCCAAAAAATTTTTTATATCAAATAAAAAAGTAAAAGACGATGCAAAATATTGGTGAAAAACGTTCATGCAACGCTCAAAATATCTGATATAAAATTAAACAACTTCTGAAACGAGGTAAAATAAAGGTGGCGAACCCGCGTTCCAAGCCCAAAATATCTTATATAAATTTTGGTGACGAACCAATTCAATATATGTATAAAATATTACACAGTAAAAATCAGGATCAACATGTTGATTTTTTTGAAGAATATGCAAAAAAGGTCGATGATTTTCAACATTCAATTTTTTTATCCTGATTAACCAGATTCTAGAAATGCTCATTTATATCTATTAATATAAACGCTACTCAACTGCAAGGGTATATCAACTTCGGCTCCGCACGAAGCAAACTTTAATTGCATGTTTTATTATGAATTTTAATAAAATTATTTTCAGGGTTGGTTTAGCCCTGGGCAGGTTTTTGTATTGGACGAATATTGCGCTCGATATGGTGTACGAGGATGTTACCGTCACTTATGTTATCTTTCGGATTTATTGGATCGTGCTGAAAAACAACATATGATAGACCCTACACTAATTCACTATTCCTTTGCATTTTGTGCAAGTCACGTACACGGAAATCGGTAATACTTAATTAAAAGGTTTATATATATGTAAATGATTTGGTATTAACATTTGTATAATTTCAGACCCGATGGGGTTGGAAGTATCACCCATGAAGAAAAAGAAAAGTTTTCTGAAATTAAAGAACGTTTGCGTCAGCTACTAGAATTTCAAATAACAAATTTTAGGTACTGCTTTCCATTTGGTCGCCCTGAAGGTGCACTTAAAGCAACATTATCTTTGCTTGAAAGAGTTTTAATGAAAGACATTGTTACCCCGGTGCCTCCCGAAGAAGTTCGTCAAATGATAAAAAAAAGTTTGGAAACAGCTGCTTTTGTAAATTATACGCGTCTTTCCAATAAGGCAAAAATTGAGGGTAAGAAACATTATTTTCAAGATTTCAATTAAACATTGAAATTATTATGTAAGCCTTAGATCGTAACGGCGCATAAGCTTAAATCGGCTATATATAGAGTTTCCTCGCGCACGCCAAGGCATGCAGGTCGTCACCTCGTGGACTTCCGTCCACAGTGATATTAATTAATCTGAAAATAGACGCAATATTATCTCCATTTCAAGTTAAAGTTAAGAAAAAGTTTTAAGTTTTTGCAAACTTTACTGGAATTAAAACACCTCGCTAGCTTCGCTTTAATAACACAGGCCGACAATTTCCAATTTTTTTTCCTCCACGCATAATTTTACCTGCTGCATATCCTTCAGGCTCCCCTGAACCAAAGTCCAAAACAAACATAGGTTCTATCACCCACAGTTTTCGCGATACACCTAAGAGAAGAAATTGATCAAATTTTACCATTTATTGAATTATGTAGGCCGTGTAAAGGCAATGACCATCATTGTTTCTAGTACATATCATTTTTGAAATGTATGTGTACCAACTAAAATTAAAAAATGGTATCTGGCAGTTACCATATCTTTGGAATACTCATCCAAAGTTGAAATCTCAGATTTTCTACATTAATTTTTGGTCTTCTATGATTTTTCCCCAAACATTTTCCTATGGAAAATTTTTATTGCTTATTGAAATCAGTAGATCATACCATGTTTTAATTTTGGGTTTAAGGAAAAACTCGAAATAATTTTATTGAATTTATTATAGGTGGTTAAACAATATTTTCTTCAATTAAATTGGAGTTTTTAATCTCATATTTTCAAAAAGTCATGGCTATCTACAACTGTTTCTTTGTTCAAAACTTATTGCAGGTTTAGCTTGTTTAGTAAAACTTTACAGAAGTTGTAGATAGCCATGACTTTTTGAAAATATGAGATAAAAACTCCAATTTAATTGAAATTCAATAAAATTATTTCGAGTTTTTTCTTAAATCAAAATTAAAACATGGTATGATCTACTGATTTCAATAAGAAAATAAAAATCTTCCTTAGAAAAATGTTTGGGGAAAAATCATAGAAGACCAAAAATTAAAGTAGAAAATCTGAGATTTCAACTTTGGATGAGTATTCCAAAGATTCCCAATACCCTTGCAGAGGGTATTATAATTTTGGTCAAAAGTGTGCAACGCAGTGAAGGAGACATCTCCGACCCTATAAAGTATATATATTCTTGATCAGGATCACCTCCTGAGTCGATATGAGCATGTCCGTCTGTCCGTCTGTCCGTCGGTCCGTCTGTCCGTCTGTCTGTCGGTTTCTACGCAAACTAGTCTCTCAGTTTTAAAGCTATCGAGTTGAAACTTTGCACACATCCTTCTTTTCCTTGCAGGTAGTACATAAGTCGGAACGGCCGGGATCGGTATAGCTGCCATATAACTGATTGATCGGATATGCCATAACTTCGTTGTTTTTTAAGATTGAGGGTTGGGACTTTCCACACATGTTTTATTTGACTAACAAATCTTATGTACAAAATTTCATAAGGATCGGCCGACTATATCCTATAGCTGTCATACAACGATCGGAATTGGCATAACTTTGGTGTTTTTTAAGTTAGAAAGATGGGACTTGGTACAGATTCTATTTTGGACAAAATAATGTGATTTGCCAAATTTCATAAGGATCGGCTGACTATATACGATATGCTATATATCCAATAATATAAGATGCGTGGCGCCACCTAGCGGACTGTGACTCAACTGCAAGGGTATATAAACTTCGGCTCCGCCCGAAGTTAGCTTTCCTTTCTTGTTTAATTTTAGTTGGTACACATACCTTTCAAAAATGATATGTACTAGAAGCAATGATGGTCATCGCCATTACACGGCCTACATAATTCAATAAATGGTAAAATTTGATCAATTTCTTCTCTTAGGTGTACCGCGGAAACTGTGGGTGATAGAACCCATATTTGTTCTGGACTTTGGTTCAGGGGAGTCTAAAGGTTATGGAGCAGGTGAAATTATGCGTGGAGATTTTTTGCTGTTGGCCTGTGTAATATATAAAAATAATGATGCAGGTAAAATTAGTGAAAACTTAGGGAAGAAGCATAAAAAAAACATTTATTAATTTTTGATAAGAACAAACCTCAACTATAATTGTATATTTTTTTGAATAAACAACTTAAACAATCCAGTAGAGAAGCAGAATAATAAGTCAAAAAAGTAATTCCTCTAAAAATAGTCCAATTTAGCTGAAGTATTTTTTTAAAGATATAAATTAGCTATGGATCTTTTTCGAAATACTTTTGTGGAACAGGCGCTTGAAACATATGCCATAGGGACTTGTCAAAAATTTGAAATAAACACGACTTGCGCTTCATAAACAGGAGTTGTAACGAACGAGGGGTTGTTGTTTTGCTTTGTTTATGCTCCTAACAAATGCCGCGGCTCGGTCGACTATATCCTATAGCTGCCATATAACTGATTGATCGGAAATGCCATAACTTTGGTGTTTTTTTAGTTAGAGGGTTGAGACTTTCCACACTTGTTATATTTGGCTAAAATATCTTGCCTACAAAATTTCATAAGGAATTGGCATAACTTTGATGTTTTTTAAGTAGAAAACATGGGACTTGGTACGGATTCTATTTTGGACAAAATAATTTGATTTGCCATATTTCATAAGGATTGGCCGAATATATCATATAGCTGCCATATAACTGAACGATCGGAATTGGCATAACTTTGCTGTTTTTTAAGTTAGAAAGATGGGACTTGGGTACAGATTCCATTTTGGGCAAAATAATCTGATTTGACGAATTTCATACGGATCGGCCAACTATATCCAATAGCCGCCATATAACTGAACGATCAGAAATGGCACAACTGCAAGGGTATATCAACTTTGGCTCCGCCCTAAGTTAGCTTTCCTTTCTTGTTTTTTAATCCTTTTGGTTTTTTTTTTCAGAAAAATTTTCGGCTCACTGCTAACTTTTCTGAAATGAAGCTAGTTTTTGTCCGTGCGTCTATCATGGCCTTAATTTATGATCCTCCGACCTAGACGACCACCTTGATAATCCTCCAACTAGCTTTGAGAGGCATCACCTCGCAATCTCTGCCTTCCTCTCTATGGCTGAGATCGCTGGGCGTTTCCCGATCCTTGGCTGCACTCTGTGCTCCTTACTTCCATTGCGCCGCACATCCTGCAGAACAATATTCCCTCGCCCAACGGCCCATGCCTCCGCACCTTGTCTTGGCGTAGATCTCTGAGTGAATTTTCCTTCAAATCCACGCGTTTTTAGTTTATTGTTCTCTCTACAAGAAGACCGAACTTTCTACATACATACACTTCACTCAGCTTCTTCTTGAGCAGCGTATATATCAAATTTTACCATCTTGAAGCTGCGTTATTTCTAGACTCGAATGCATTCACGTAGTTTGGGCGCCAGGGGTAACGAACTGATTTTCGTGTTTACGCTCGCAACAAATGCCGCGGCTAGCTCACAGAGTTTGTGGATCGTGACTGCCCGAGTCCAGAAATAACACCGAATGCTTTATGAAAAGTAATACTTTTTTTATTCTAAGTTTTTTACAAAGCTACTGCAATGGTGGATCTCACCGGATTTGACTCTTCCGCCTGATCCTCGCTGCTTCTCCGGTGGCTTCCGCTCGGCTCCGCCGTTTAACTTTCGTCCTCCCGTCGTTCCCCAGTCACCGTTCTGGGTTAATGCCAATATACAAACCTCCAAGCTGTCGCCTTGCAGGATATGTGGCCTTCGTGCCTGGCACCGGTTCGGCTAGCGGTTCCCTCAATTAGCGGTTCACGTGCTTCGGCTGCGGGGCCTATGCTGCTCCACTTCTTGCCCTTTTGCCGGGGCCGGCACCTGATCCGTGTAGGTCGCCAATTGGCACACCTCCCACGCATACACCGGGCAGGATATGCTTCCTTGGAGCCTGGCAGCCGGATGAGGTCACGAAGGGTCTTTCTATCCCTAGGCCAACCAGATGCGTCGCGCCTCCTCTAATCCAGGGGATCACTGTACATACGCCCCAGCGAGCTTGGATCAGAAGTCTTCTGACCTGACCGGGGTGTCCCTGATTGGTTTCTATTTGGGCCTGAGTTTCCGAGGTGGTCACCTCTCGCTCTGCAGAATCACACCTGTTCGTTGCAATCAGTAAGGCGTTCGCCAGACCGGTCCGTCTCTATTGCTCCGAAACCAGGTTATCTGCCGTTTCCGTGAAATAAACCAACCCGACTCGCTTCATCCCGGGCTTTAGTTACGCCAAGGATGGCGGATCCCGCCAAGGATCGCGGAGAGGGTATTATAATTTTGGTCAAAAGTGTGCAACGCAGTGAAGGAGACATCTCCGACCCTATAAATTATATATATTCTTGATCAGGATCACTTACTGAGTCGATAAAAGCATGTCCGTCTGTCTGTCTGTCTGTCTGTTTCTACGCAAACTAGTCTCTTAGTTTTAATCGAGTTGAAACTTTGCACACATCCTTCTTTTGTTTGCTGGCAGTAATAAGTGAGAACGGCCGGGATCGGTCGACTATATCCTAAAGCTGCCATATAACTGACTGATCGAAAATGCCATAACTTCGTTGTTTTTTAAGTTAGATAGTTGGGACTTATCTAAAAAATTTCATAAGGATCGTCCGACTATGTCCTATAGCTGCCATATAACTGCACGATTGGAAATGGAACAACCTCAACTGCAAGAGTATATTAACTTCGGCTCCACCCGAAGTTAGTTTTACTTTCTTGTTTTAAACTCGAGTTAAATTCGAGTACAACCGCCGGACTGACCCACATAGGATCCTTGAGCCACGGATCACAGATCTTTTCGCACTCGATCTAATTCTCGCAATTGAGACTGTAGGACTTACCCACTTAATTTCTCTAAGAACATTTTCCTGCTTGAATGTTGGACTCTCAAAGACGGTCACCCGACTCAACATTTTCAGCTTCCCTAGAAGACTCGGTCCCGATTCGATCCAGTGGCCCTCCTTATATAACGCCAGTGGCGCCCTCCTCCCTAATCCTCCTTAATCTCGCTACCCTCCGTTCATACTTCTTGCTTCGATTCCCGCCTTCGACTCATAATCTTATTACGCACCGAATTTCTTCCAGAGACCCCATCCCGGGGTCCCCACATCCCTTCACCCGGCGAACCGACTCCGAAGAAGTCGAAGACTGTCCCATCGGCCGGAAAGGTGATGGCCATCGTTTTTGGGGACTCACAAGGTGTAATCAACATCGACTACCTGGAGAATGACAAAATGGTCACAGGGTTGCCACAACACAAAACATGACAACGCACCGGCTCACACTTCCGCTCTCGCCACGGCCAAATAGGTCTAATTGGGCTACCCCATCCACCATATTAGGCCCCGTGTGACTTTTTTTTGTTTCCAAACTTCAAAAAGTCACTCGCTGGACAACGATTTGCGTCAACTGAGGAGATCATCGCCGCCACAGAGGCCTATTTTACAGACCTTGATAAAACGTATTTTTCAGACGGGTTAAAAAAGTTGGAGCATCGCTGGGTCAAGTGTATTGAGCTAAAAGGAGGATATGTTGAGGAAGAAATCTCCACTTTTCGAAAATTTTCGTTTTTCTTTTGGAGGCTAAGTACTTATCGGACCACACTCGTTTATACTCTATGGGGTCGGAGATGATTCCGTCTCCCTGTTACATACATTCAAACGACTGCAGTATTCTATTGTACTCGTATGGTATGGCACTTGTAAAGGCACTCCCGATCAATCAGGTATATGACAGCTATAAAATAAAGTCGACCAATCCGTTTCGATCCATTCCCTTTTAGGAAGGATGTGTCCAAAGTTTAAATATCTTGAAAACGGAGAGACTAGTTAGCGTAGAAAAAGACAGACTGACGGACACGCTTATATCCACTCAGGAGGTCATCCGGATCCGGAGGAGGTCATACTTTATGGGTCGAAGATGTCTTCTTCTGATTTTGAACAACATTATAATACCGTCTAAGAGAGTATAAAATGTTAATCTTTAATTTTATATAAACTATAGCCTTTTAAGTTAAAATATTTGGTACCATTAATTTTTTTTGGCAGAAAATTTTTATAAGAATTTTGCATTCATATCTCAATTTCGGTAAAAAGTGATATACGACACTTTTTAGCATTTTTATTACCAGCTCTTGGTAAAAGGCTTTGGGAAAAATTAAAGTGAAAAGCTTCCTGAGAAAGTTTTTTAAAATAATTTTTTGTAGAGAACTTTAAACAATTAGAATAATGTTAATAATTTTAATAAAAATTATCTTTCCACAGAGGATTTGCGAGGAGAAGTTATTGTACCGCCTCCAAAAAAGCTTGAGGACTTAATACATTTAGCTGAACTTTGTGTTGATTTACTGCAACAGAATGAAGAGCATTACGGGGAAGTAAGTACAGCCACATTAAAGAGATTGAATTAAGGATTAAGGATTACCCAATAAGGATTATTATATTTTTGGTTATTCATTTTAAGTACATGTGTAGAGGTCTGCATGAATAGCTTAAAACGTCATTTAGTATATTGTTGAAAGTTTATTAAATAGAATGCAGAAAAAACTCCGAGATAAAAATTAAATGGAATGAGAGAACGGGGCGCATTTGGGGGTAAATTTACTTTATTACGTTATTTATCTATACTTAATTTAAATTAGAATGTAAAAAAATAATATTGGTAAAATTATCTAGTTTAGGTGAGATAAAGAAATGTTTTTCAGTGATGTAAATGCTTGAATCAAATAAACAGGAAGATCCCGGAATGGGATCACAGATTTCTTAACTAGATGGTGGAGCAGCATCAAATCCACCTCATATGGGTGTCCGGACTTAGGGATCATGAAAAATTGCGCCGCAGACGAATCAGCAAGGGTAGACAATACCAACACACCAAAGAAATATTCAGTAGGCATCCTCTTAGACGGGTCCCAGGACATGCAGAAACCTGTTGGTCTCTGAATTAGTGTGTTGCATTCCTCTCTCGAGGGGATGGAGACATTGTAGCATTGTTTGCTTTGACATCTGTGTTAAGCTTTCCGTCCATATTCCATAATCCATATTCCAGACTCATTGCGCTACCGCTACACCCAATCCGTTTTAATTTGCCCATGATGAAATTACCCTTAGCTTGTCCATCATTCAGTTGGCATGGTTAAAAGAACCTTCGGTTTTGAGAAAGGCAATGATCACGTATTCCTTGTTGTTCCTTGCGTAAATGCGGGCTTGCCTTTTACTTGCCGTATAAGCTTTGGCAAGCCTATACTCCGACGCCTCCAATCCAAGAATTTCGTCTTCTTTGATCAAGAGTTCATAGATGAGGGCTACATCATCTCCACTCTCCACCCTCTTACTGTGGTGGAGGTTGACCTGCAGCAATGCCAGTGAGATCCATCAGATGTCACAGTAACTTCCGTTTCCACATCTATAGCATTGCTAGGATTGTCGGCCATACACCAGCCCTCGGCTTACTGGTGGCGGAGGGGTTTGTATGGACCCAATAGGGGTCCTCTGCTTTTTATAATTGCCTGCATATAGCGTACTGCTCAATTACTATTCCTTTTCAATGCTCCCTGGAAATAAGAGGTTCTCTGTCAAAAACTCCAAGGATGGTCCTACCCTTCGCTACTTTCGATCCGTGGACCGGCTGTGGTTGCTTCTTTGGGGCGCTCCATTTTCCGTCAACCTCTACCTCTTCGCACTCTCTGTGGTCTCCTTATGGAAGGTGCTTTCGGCCTTTGGACTTTTTTTTTTTTGCTAGTTGGGAGTTTGGCAGGATTTCGCTTATCATATTATTTCGGCCTGGTCCTTGGAGAATTTGGCCGGCGAATTTCCTGTTCCTGGGAGTGTTCTTCTCCCCGCCCGATTTCTATGCGCTAGCGCCCATGCAAATATACCGTACCGGTAACTGTTTTCCTGTTGTCGCACTACAAGGGTTGTAGACAGTTATGGCACACGATTGCTCTCATATTGGAATCCCTGTCACCGTTGGCTGCCAGCCAGTTGGTACCGGAATATTTAATCTTAATTGGTTAAATAAATTAAATGATGAATTGACATTGACGAAATTATTGAAGAAATAATAAGAAGCAATAAAACAATCAAAAAAATGCTTAACAAAAATGTTTAAAGGCTTTTATAAGCAAATTTGTTGGGCTTTTTAGATAATTTTTCACATTGAAAACAATTTTTATAAATCAAAAGTTGGAAACACTGAGAGGCTGTGACATAAGAATGTATCCAATGGCTACTATCCATGCAGACCTCTAATATGTACGTATAATTCTACATATATATGTATATGTACTTATGTTCTTACTTACAAAAGGACATAAATAAAACTATTCAAGTGTTTCATCCCAATATTGATGTTTAAGACCCTTTACACTTCCTATAAAACGTATTTTATTTTTTAATTTTCATCCTTTTAGTAATGATGTGTTTTTTAAGTAATTCCACATTAACTCCACATTTTTTATCTTAACCTTTTTTTCTATTTGCATCTAAAATAAATGTTGTTACACTCGGTACTCTGATTGGTTATTAGATAAATGCATATAAATTCATAAATAAGTATTGAACATTAGTCCGCAAATCAAGAAACCTGCGTGTTTTACGTAATCATTTTTTAATTTTATCATATTTAAAACCATTTTATCATGTATAGGATTTTATATATCTAGCCATGCTGCTAAAATTTTGTTAAAAGAATATTCATTTTGAACGAATACCAGTTTTTTCAACACACATAAAAATTATAATTTACAAAAAAAATTTTTTTTTTCATTTGTTTTGATGTGATGTTTGTGATTTAGGTTCAGGTCAAATACGGAAACAGTAAGGTCGTGGCTACAATCGAGTTTTGCCGAATACGAACCAATTTCCATTTCAAAGTATATATTGCAAATTTGGAATGAATTTGACCAATCCGTAAAAAAATTTTAGTGTCAGACCTATATCGTATACAATTTTGTAGATGGCATCAGTTGACCAAAAATAACATCAGTGAAATTCGCACCCTCTAAACATTCACCTTCAACAAGCACCTTCAAAAACATTTATAGGGTCGCGCCATCCAGAGTGGGCCTCTTCGTTATTTTTTTATTATTGAGAATTTCAGTTATGGCATTTCCGATCAATCAGTTATATGGCAGCTATAGGATTTAGTCGACTGATCCCGGCCAACTTAAAAACTGCCTGCAAGAAAAAGAAGGATGTGTGCAAAGTTTCAACTCGATAGCTCTAAAACTGAGAGACTAGTTTGCGTAGAAACAGACAGACGGATATAACTGATTGATCGGAAATGCTACAACTTGGTTGTTTTTCAAGTAAGAAGGATAGGACTTTCCACACATGTTATATTTAACCAAAATATCTTATGTGCAAAATTTCATAAGGATCGGCCGACTATATCATATAGCTGCCATATAACTGAACGATCGGAATTGGCATAACTTTGGTGTTTTTTAAGCTAGAATGATGGGACTTTCTACGGATTCCATTTTGGGCAATCGAATCAGATCTGCCAAATTTCATAAGGATCGGCCAACAGGGTACAATTGGCCGCCATATAAATAGCCGCCATATAAATGAACGATCAGAACCTTAACTGCAAGGGTATATCAACTTCGGCTCCGCCTGAAGTTAGCTTTCCTGTTTTGTTTTTTATAAAAATTGTTTTTATTTTGTATATATATTTTTTTAATTATTTAAAAAGGACACATAATATATAGAATATTAAAGTAACCCTCCTCTGGATAGGCAATTCACACAGTTATCAATACTTCAAATGTAAGGATAAACCGCAAAACTCTTTTTACTCCATAGATTTTGACATTAAAGAAAGTATGTTTCGATAGCTTCAGTAGTTCTAAAGTTATACATATTTTTAATTAACAACGGTTTTGGAATTTGGAACGTAAGTAAAAATTTTTGTTAAAAATGTTCCCAGTTCAATTAAAAATCCAAAGGTGTTTTGTAATTGTGAGAAACCAAATTTTTCAAATAAATAAACAGATGAGAGGCAGATCCTAATGAGAGTTTCCCAGTCTAATAATTTAAAAAAAAATCGACTCGTATTCAAGAGAAAAAAACTCCAATGTTCCCAATGATAGCTCCAATTTAAAGAAAATTTTAAATATCTTTTTATTTACCCCAAAGTTCTCCAAAATTAAAAACCTTTTTAAAAAATTTTAGTACGATTGAATATATTTTTTATTTAAAAACTAATATTAAATAATATTTCCGATTTGGGTTCATTTTTTTTGTAGTTATAAATTAAGTATTGGTAATATTTTAATTTTGGGGGTGATAGAGGGCGTGGTAAAATGTTGACACAAACTGGATATGATTGGGTATCATGGAGTCTAAGTGTCGAATCGGATAGCTCTATCCCAAAAATCCGAGCGTTCAAAAACTCTGCAAGTCAATATGGGAATCAAAATAAAAGATATATAAATCCTCTAAAATTTTCTCCGCCCACATTTCAATTTTATTTATTCAAATAAAATAAAAGTTGAAAGGACTTATTCCATATATTCAAGTTTATTGCACACACACATACGTGCACAAGCTCAAAAAAGAAATTCCCTATCAAATATACACATCCATGTATTTACAACAGCAAGCTTTACAGGTGGCTACACAAAATTGGTAGCTCCAATTACTCCACTCGAATAGGACTATATTTTGAGTTAACGAATATTTGCCAGATATGTCAAAAGTTGCGTTATCTCAAAGTTGCTCCACGAGCAACCTAAATAAGATCAAATGAGACAATTAAAAAACAAGAAAGGAAAGCTAACTTCGGGCGGAGCCGAAGTTTATATACCCTTGCAGTTGAGTGGCATATCGAATTATTTTGCCCAAAGAGGAACCCCCATTGAAACTCCCATCCTTTTAACTTGAAAAACAACGAAGTTATAGCATTTCCGATTAATCAGTTATATGGCAGCTATAGGATATAGTCGGCCGATCCTTATGAAATTCGACAAATCAGATTGTTTTTACCCTCTAACTTAAGGGGGCAAGATGGTTTCAGAGGCTGAAAAATAGCAGATTTTTGCGATTTTTTTTTTTATGTCTGAGTAAATATATTAATTCAATTTTTTTACACGATTAATGGCTATATTTGGAGAGTATCTAGGAATTTTTATTTTTAAGAAATAATTATAATTTATCCCGTGACGGGCAGTCGGCCGGAGTCGCTTCCAAAAATTGGTCTCTTGCGGTGCGTAAAGTCTGGCCTTACAGTGTTATCGGAAATAAAAAAATTGAATTGATTTACTTAAAATATTAGTTTCTTGTGCGGATGAACGAAACCATTTTGAAAAATACGCGATTTTGAATTTTTGGCGCGGTTGTAAAGTCGGAGGTACCATTTTTACATAAAAATCCGCCCATTATTGCCCGTAAAAATGGTAAAAAAAAAATTTAAAAAAAAAATCGTTCGTTCATCCGCAAGTATTTATTGTATTAAAGATGTGTGCAAAATTTTATTTAGATCCGAGCATTACTTTTTGAGTTACGTTACGCACCGACTTGAAAAAGTTGTTTTGAGAAAAACGCGTCTAAAGTTTTAAAAGCAATGGAAAGTATATGGAGAGAAAGAAACTAGAAAATCGGTATCTCAGCAAGTTTTAGTCCGATCGACATGAAACATTCACAGGATATTCCTAAGATAATGTTCTATTATATAAAAAATTTCTGAAAAAAAAATTTTTTTGAAGCCTCAAACCATCCTGCCCCCTTAAAAAACACCAAAGTTATGGCATTTCCGATCAATCAGTTATATGGCAGCTATAGAATATAGTCCACCGATCCCTGCCGTTCCGACTTATATACTGCCTGCAAGGAAAAAAAGGATGTGTGCAAAGTTTCAACTCGATAGCTCTAAAACTGAGAGACTAGTTTGCGTAGAAACAGACAGACGGACAGACGGTCAATCGGACAGACGGACAGACGGACATGCTTATATCGACTCAGGAGGTGATCCTGATCAAGAATATATACACTTTATAGGGTCGGAGATGTCTATAAAGTATATATACTGCCTTGGACACTTTTGACCAAAATTATAATACCCTCTGCAAGGGTATAAAAATGTTTTTTATGTTTTTGAAATGTTTTTGAAATGCTTCACTGCGTTGCACACTTTTGACCAAAATTATTATACCCTCTGCAAGGGTATAAAAATGTTTTTTTCTGAAAAAAAAAAGTTATTTTCAGTGTATTTTTTTTGTCTCCTATTAAGACGTTTGGTCATAAAGAAAGTGAATATAAATTTTAAAAACCTTTTCAACTGTGTAAAGCAGTTTTTATAAATAATTCACAAGCGTTCGACTGAACGTTATAATTCGCTATTTTTTTACCAAGAGAACTTAAGCCTAGCTTATCTATTGCGGCGAAGCGGGGCGAATTCACGGGAGAGCGCAAGTGAGCTTTTCTTGCGCTCCCGCTCCGCCCTAAGCTAACTTATACAAGACTTCAATACAATTCAAAACTTCAACAAAATCTTCTACATTAATTCTACACCGGCCCCGTTGAAGGCCTTCATCAGGCTTCAACCACTGGCAACCTCGCCAGATTGTGGGCTGCTCTCCTGAAGAGCGCTCCTGCACTAGTCCTGACGTCGGGGACCCTGACCCTTCCGTCCGCGCCGGCGTGAGTCTCGACGACCCTGGCGGTGATCCACTTTTGGGGCGACTGGTTGTCCTCGGCGAGCAGGACCAGATCGCCCTTCCTGGCGTCCTCCTGCTCCCGCTGCCACTTTGACCGCGCCCAAGACGTACTCCCGGGACCATCGCTGCCAAAACGTTTGCTTGATTGACAAGACAAGTCGCCATCGCCGCAAGCACGTTAGACCCTGCTGGTCCGGGGTCCGCGGTGCTGATGGGGCGATGAGCGGCCCGCCTGTCAACAGGTGCCCGGAAGTCAACGCCTCGCCGTCGCTTGGGTCCTGACTGAGGGCGCCCAGGGGCCTCAAGTTCAGGACGGCCCCAACTCCAACGAGGACGGTCTGCAGCTCCTCTGCTGTCAACTTCGCGCTGCCCACCGCTCGTAGGAGTAGGTGCTTTGCAGACTTCACACCTGCCTCCCATAGTCCGCCCATGTGCGGAGCCCGCGGCGGTATAAATGCAAATACGCATCCTTTTTTTGATGCGTATTGTCGCAGTTCATCCGGCTCGTCCTCGATTCGCTGCCGCAGTGCCTCGAAGTGGCGACTCGCTCCGACGAACCTTTGAAATGCCAATAAGAAGGAACCAGTTGATAAGTCAGATACTACTTCTAAATGAACTGCCTTGGACGCAAAACAAACAAAAATGGCAATGTAAGACTTGTAGGGTGGTCTACCACGAATTTTCAACGTCGTTTCAATAGGTCCACAGAAATCCACGCCACATATGGAGAATGGGCGGAGAGCACGAACTCGATCTAAGGGTAAATCTCCCATGATTTGAGTCATCAGATGAGGCTTGCATTTAAAACAGCATATGCATGACCGCACTATCTGACTGCAGACTTCCTGCGCGTTTACTATCCAAACGCGCTGTCGCATGAGACTCACCAGTGCTCGTGGACCCACATGAAAATTCGACTCGTGCAAGTATCGGAGATAACTCTGAAAAAATTGAGAGCGCTTCGTCAACAATACTGGAAACTTGGCATCGTACGAAATAGGAGCATTAGCTAGTCGCCCCCCGACCCGCAACAACGAAAAGGCAAGCCCAGCCTGAGAAGCTTCATGGACAAATGGATTTAGGTACACTATCAAAAGGAAGGTACACTATCAAAAGGCACTACTGAGAGGAAAATCCTTCTATCACTTCCAATAAATATGAAGTGGAGACCATTGCGGTTAATCCGACCGCATTCTTTTTTACTTCCATCTGTAACACCTCTGGTGGCGGATCAAACTGGAGACTCGTGGGCACTTACCTTCCGGCTCCGTTAAAAACGATGGACCTGTAAACCAGATTGATTCCACCGTCTTCTTTACGTCTCCACCTCTTGACACAATACCTGCCGGTTTCTGTTTAGTTGGTACATGCCGCCACGTGCTATCCTCTGACCACTCTTGAATCTCAGCAACTCTATTTGATACGAACGTTGACAACGATGATGGATGAGAACGTATCCAATGAAGACAAACTTCTGAATCTGACCAATATATACTGCGTTCGATCGGTACTGTTATAAGAGGCTTGATTTTACGGCAGAGGTCTGCGAGAAGGTACATAACTCAAGACGGGGGAGCGTCTTTGTCTTGAGCGGCGCTACTTTGGACTTTGCAGTCAACAACGAGACTTTAAAACCTTCTGCAGATTCGCAACGAATATAGACGCAGGCTCCATAGGCTCTCATCAATGCGTCAGAAAAGGCATGAATTTGAATTGGTGACTTCGGCTCACTCATCACAAATCTCGGTATTGAGATATCTTCTAACTGTGACAAGGCGAGCTGAATTTTGTTCCACACTGATTCCAAATGCAGTGGAATCGACTCATCCCAATCTATCTTTCCTTTAATAAGGATTGGGCTTAATAAGCCAAGGGGGTCGAATAGCTTTGATGTCACCGAAAGAATGTTCCGCTTAGTCGCCCTTTGACCCATGACTGACTTATCAATTTCAAATTTAAACATGTCAACTTTGGGAACCCAAGCGATTCCCAATGCCTTAGTCAGCTCTGAGTCCGAAAGGATGGCGAGTTTGAAAACCACTTACTCAATTCAAACCCAGCGTTTTGAAGAACCTGAGCTACTTCAGACTTAATTGTCTTTAGCTCCTCCACGCAACCAGCACCTGTTAACATTTCGTCGACGTAAAAGTCAGACCCAATAACTTTAGCAGCTCGAGGGAATAGCAGCTCGCGGATTCACTCAACCTCTTTAAACACCTTATGGCCAGGAATGGGGCTGGTGCAGTGCCATAAGTAACGGTGTTGAGCTTGCACAATTTCAAAGACTCAGACGGGTCTTTTCTCCACACTATTAACTGATATCGTCGATCTGTTTCATTTACCATCACTTGACGATGTCAGCTACCAGAGCGAATTTGTTTAGCCGAAATCTAAGAAGAGTTGAGTAAAGCTCTTCCTGAATTGTTGGAGCCACCATCAACAACTCATTTAAACACATCTGTGTGGATGTCTTGCAGGACGCATCAAAAAACGACTCGTAGTTTGGTAGTTGTACTTTGAGGCCGTAAGACACACTGGTGGGGAATAACGCAGTGTGGAGAAGCAAGAACGTCATTGCTTGCAGGGGACATATGGATTAGGGATTCTTATTCTTCCATAAATTCCAAATACATTTTCTTTAAGTTCGGATCTCGAGATAATCTTCTCTCGAGCGACAGAAATCGGCGTTTGGCTATCTCGAATGAGTTGCCCAAAACGCTTGGATCCGACTTAAATGGAAGTTTAACTTCAAATCGACCTGAAGGCAGTATTCTTGTAGTCTTCAACATCTTTTTAGAAGATGGAACTTCTTCCAACGACCAGAATTTTTTCAAGTTTTTGTCTATTGACTCTAATATTTCTTCTTGGCAATTCAGGCTAGAGACCGGCTGTTGAGGAGTTGAGGAATTTGCCAGATATTTTCCCGATACTGTCCATGCCCAATGGGATGGTCGGACCTTGCTTTATTTGGCCAACGGACAACATTTCGAAAAATGACTCAGCTTCAATTAGCATATCTATCCGCTGAGGTTTGTAAAAATATGGGTCTGCTAATGGCAAGTTCTTTGGTAGGGTCCAATCTTTCACGTTCACTGACTAGTCAGGGTGATCGAACGGAAACTCGCTACCATTGACTCTCGACTTCACCACGGTGTGTATCTTTTTCTTTACTTTTGAATTAGTTTGACCAATTCCAAGCAAGTTGATGCACGATTCCTCCCTACGGATCTGTAAGCGTTCAGCAAGATCTTTTGTAATAAAATTCATTTGTGACCCTGAGTCAAGTAATGCTCGGGCCAATATGTGCTCACCATTTTTTGTTCGAACGCTTACGATCGACGTTGCTAACAAAACCCTTTCTACAGACGACGCTTGCAAAGCATGTGAAGTAGAAGGGCCATAACTCGTTAACGCTGGAGGAGGATTTTGTGTGGGTGGTGGTAACGCTAAGTTATTTTCAGTCACTGTGAATCGGTGCGGAAGTTTATGGTGCGATCTAGCACAGATTTGACACCTGGTCGACTTCGCTACCGTGTGACCTTTTCGCAGACAATTCAAACATAGGGAGGCTGACTTAACAAACTGAAACCTTTGCATTACAGCAATGCGAGCGAACGGACTGCACTGGGCCAAAAAATGGTTGTTAGCGTTACAATAACTGCAAGATGGTTTGGCGTTGGTAGAAGAACAAGCCAACGAAGTTCTATTCAGTTGCTTGCTGAACCCAGTTTTTTCTTGTTGCGATAAAGGCTTCACCAGAGAGGCAAGAAATTAAATGATTAAATTTCTCAATAACAGGAATGTTCACATCTTTGTGTACCAAGGTCTCGAAAAGACTTATAAAATCTTTGAACTCCGAATAATTTTCACTGAATTTTGTTAATGCTAAACTGGAAAGTCTAGCCCGAGTTGGGGCTGCAGAAATTGCAGTAGCTGGGCGGGAGTCCTCAGCTGCATTGAAGGCATTACATATGGACATAATCCTTGCCTTGGTTGTGATTGTTAATTCTTCCAATTCGGCTCCAAATTCATCCATTTCGTCTAACTGCTCGATCTGGTCTTGCAACTCATTTGCTTTGGAAATTGTCTCATCTGAAACCTGAAGCCTATATTCTAGCTCGGTCTTTTCGAGAGGAAGTGATCCAGCTTCCAAACGTTCCTCTAACCAGCGAATGCTTTTTACTTTAATATTTAATCTTCTTTTTAAATCATGAAGGGTCGTGGAATTAATTTTGGGTTTATTAATCTCCATTCTACAATTATTTATTTTCTAAAAAGAAGCGAATTCGTTGCAATTTAAATATTTAAAAATTATTTAAAATGTAATAAATAAATACAATTTTAATATGTATATAAAATTAAATAAATTTTAATTTTAATTTCGGTACAATTTAAAATTTTTATTTTAAAGTAATTCTGTGGATTGTAATTTTTTATTTTCCTTTTAATAAAACAAAAATGATTAATTTTCAACCAACGAAAACAATAATTAATTAATTAATTGATAGTCGAATAAAATATAGTCGAGGCACTGAGTATTTATATATTTGTTGGCCAGTGATACCGAAAACAATATACCGAACCAAATTGTAGGGTATCGCGTCACTTGGCGTTCCGTTGAACAAAAGACGCCAAAATTGCATATACGTGCATACATACAGCAGCGGAAAACGGAGGGAGGCAAAAACGATAAGTTCCCCGCTGCATCTATTTGTATGTACCAATTACACAGTGTAACAGTGATTCTGAACTTTTGAAGTGACATAGTAGGAATTGTTCATTGGGTCGAGTATATCACAAAACCATTTTTGAAATATTTCTAACACCCTCAAAATCTTGATTTATGGTTAAAAAACCGTTTTTCGGGACTTGTTTGCGCTTAAAAATTCCTGAACGCGTTTTTTTCAACCGATTTCAAAATTTTTGGTGTTTTTTAATAGTGAAATGTTGTAGCTTTTGAAAAAAAAATATATCTTCGATTTTGTTAAACAAAAAGAACAAAATTTTTACATCTGAAACTGAAGTTTTCGACTTTTGTTCGTGTTTTTCGGATTTTGATGCCAGTTTTTCGGTACAACTTACAAAAATTCTGTCATTTTTGCCACATATCAATGTTGTCTTATTAATTCTGAATAAAATGAGACAAATTTCATCAAAAAATAATGAAAATTGGTGAAGTTATAACGCTTTTCCCAAATAAAGTCAATTCAACCTAGCGAGCGCTCCGGAGTAACAATGTGTATAAGAATAAGAGTATATTGCTTTCTTCTGACAAAAATTCTGACATTTATGCCACATATTAATATTGTCTCATTAATACTGAATAAAACGAGACAAATTTCATTAAAAAATAATACAAATTGTTGAAGTTATAACTCTTTTCCCAAAAAAAGTCAATAAAACCATGGGAGCACTATAAGAAGAAGAGCATATTCCTGTTTTATACACACAGGTACTCCGGAGCGCACGCAAGGTTGAATTGACTTTTTTTGGGAAAAGCGTTATAACTTTACCAATTTTCATTATTTTTTGATGAAATTTGTCTCATTTTATTAAGAATTAATGAGACAATATTAATATGTGGCATAAATGTCAGAATTTTTGTCAGAAGAAAGCAATATACTCTTATTCTTATACACATTGTTACTCCGGAGCGCTCGCTAGGTTGAATTGACTTTATTTGGGAAAAGCGTTATAACTTCACCAATTTTCATTATTTTTTGATGAAATTTGTCTCATTTTATTCAGAATTAATAAGACAACATTGATATGTGGCAAAAATGACAGAATTTTTGTAAGTTGTACCGAAAAACTGGCATCAAAATCCGAAAAACACGAACAAAAGTCGAAAACTTCAGTTTCAGATGTAAAAATGTTGTTCTTTTTGTTTAACAAAATCGAAGATATATTTTTTTTTCAAAAGCTACAACATTTCACTATTAAAAAACACCAAAAATTTTGAAATCGGTTGAAAAAAACGCGTTCAGGAATTTTTAAGCGCAAACAAGTCCCGAAAAACGGTTTTTTAACCATAAATCAAGATTTTGAGGGTGTTAGAAATATTTTAAAAATGGTTTTGTGATATACTCGACCCAATGAACAATTTCTACTATGTCACTTCAAAAGTTCATTCACTTTTGTCATTTTTGTAACACTGTGTTATTTATGCACAAATATATAAAATAATTTTTTGCCTGCACTTTATCTATTTTATTGGCAAATATTTACAATATCGAAAACCCCAGTTCGGATTTTTGATCCTTTAATCCTGCGGCTACTTCCCTAGGACAGTTGATGGAGGTGCACGACTTGGGGATGACGATGACTCCCAGTTGATAAAAATTTGATTCCCGACGCGAACTTTAAATTGTTTTTTGTTTATCGTTTTTAATTTCCTTTTTTTTAAATGTATTCTTTGTGCCACTGTCACTTGTTGCTTTATTTATAAATTACAGTAAACCAAGTCCACCCGGGGGCGCCAAAATGTTTACTGAGATTAGTTTACCTCACATTTTCGAAAAAACTAAAGGTGACTTTTTACTATAATTTTAAACGACCACGAAAAATAATTCACAAGCGTTCGACTCAACGTTATAATTCGCTATATTTTTACCAAGAGAACTTAAGCCTAGCTTATCTATTGCGGCGAAGCGGGGCGAATTCACGGGAGAGCTCAAGTGAGCTTTTCTGGCGCTACCGCTCCGCCCTAAGCTAACTTATACTAGACTTCAATATGTCGGGAAATGGTGGTCGTTTTTCTCAGCCATTTTCTATTTCACCAAGCGCAGCGAGTCGCAACGATATTCTCTTATGTCCGTTCACTTCGGATGGCTGTTCCATCATTGCGCCACGCTCAGCAGGGCTTTACTCTCCTTCCCTACCGCGCTCATTTTTAAAAATAGGCCCTCTCTCTTCATTCTCTCTTCATTTGCAATGCTCTTTTATTTCGTCTTAGACTATACACTTAACTTATAATCAATCAGTAAATAATACATTAAATTAAATCTAACTGATCTCCGACGAATACAATTCAAAACTTCAACAAAATCTTCTACATTAATTCTACAAAGATGAAGAACAAAAGTTTCTCATATTTTATAAAAAAAAACATCTAAAATTTTTTCAGGTTTGCTAAGAATCAAATAGTGCAAACAGACAAACAGAGGCTGACTGCCTTTATTTGGAAAGAGCTGTAAAAATCTCTTTCTCTCAAAATAGAAAAATAAATATTTTTTTATATAACTTCTGAACGAAATTTCGGATGGGGTCGGATGAGGTACCAATCGACGCGTCTTTAGGAGTAGAATGCGAATAAATATTATATTTGGGGACTAAAATGTCTCCACCAGCCCAAATTTAGTGATTCAAATTTGTTTTAATTTCACCCCAATTTCTCCCAAACAATAACTTTGGATTGGTATATAATTTATTCAAATCGGATGCATACAGAACATTTTTCTTCGGCTATATATAGAGTCTTCTCACGCACGCCAACGCATATAGTTCGTCACCTCGTGGACTGCCGTCCACAGTGATAACTGCTATATAACTGATTGTTCGAACATGGCAACTTAGGTGATTTTAAAATTAGATTTTTGGGACTTTCTCTTAAGGTTCGGCCGACTCTATCCTTTAGCGCTCATATAACTAATTGATCGGAATTGGCATATTTTTTGTTTTTAAGCTAGGAACTGTGGGATGGGACTTTCTACCAATTCCATTTTGGGCAACCTGTTCCGATCTGCCAAATTTTTTAAGAATCGGCCAACTATATCGTTTAGTTTTCATGTAACTGAACGATCGGAAATGGTACAACCTTGCTATTTTTAAAGATGCTTGGAAAATTGATTTGATGGTGACATTCTCATAAGGATCGGACAACTAATTACGATCCGATGTATATATAATAATACAAGCTGCTGCCTAACTGCAAGAGTACAAACGCCCGCAGTTATCTTTCCTTTCTTGTTTTTATTGTATAATTCGCGTCAAAATTAGGAAACAGATCGGAATTTTCTTTTACAACGAAAATATCTAATGCTGTGTCTATTAAAAATTTTTGAATTGAGATAATGTGGTAAACGGATTTTTCTATCAACACAGAGTTCCTGATTATCTCCTAAATCTATATAAGCATGTCCGTCTGTCCGTCTGTCTGCTGTTTCTAAGCAAACTAGTCTTCTAGTTTTAAAGCTATTCAATTGAAACATTGTACACAGAAGGGTGCAAAGGGGTTAGTCAGTTTAAGCCGCACTTTAAGCCGCCACTTCGTCAGCCATTGTGGTGCATTTACTTTCTATTGTATTCAAATCTGACTTTTAATCTTTATCGGCTTTTTCTGGCAACTCAATTAGTTCAAATCGGCTGGTAGCATTACGTTCTTTCAATCTTCTTTCTTCTATTTCTGAATTTGAGGTGTTGCTTTACTTTTGTTTTTCTATATTTGGAGATATATATGTGTTATCGTCTATTTTTATAGTAAGTTGAATGTTTAACAACGTTGGTATATCAATATATAGATCGAATTTGTTTTTGAGTGTTATCAAATTTTCTGTGTGTTTAATTATAACATCTTAAACATAAGACCAATGTTCGCGACCTAATCTTTCTTTATTTGTGTATATTAATGTTCATGTTTCATTAAAACACTCTCCTAATATTAATGCATGTTTGTAGACAATGGTTGTTTAGATACGTCTGTTTTTTGATACGAATTAAATGCCTTATCGAAGTTTTTATACCCTTGCAGAGGGTATTATAATTTTGGTCAAAAGTGTGCACCGCAGTGAAGGAGACATCTCCGACCCTATAAAGTATATATATTCTTGATCAGGATCACCGTCTGTCTGTCTGTCTGTCTGTCTGTCTGTCGGTTTCTACGCAAACTAATCTCTCAGTTTTGGAGCTATCGAGTTAAAAATTTGCACACATCCATTTTTTCTTTGCAGGTAGTATATAAGTCGGAACGGCCGGGATCGGTCGACTATATCCTATAGCTGCCATATAACTGATTGATCGGAAATGCCATAACTTTGGTGTTTTTTAAGTTAGAGGATTGAGACTTTCCACACATTATATTTGTATACGTTATATATATATATATTTATTATATATTATTTATATATTTATATATATTATATATATATTTATTACGTTATATTTGACCAAAATATCTTATGTATAAAATTTCATAAGGATCGGCCGACTATATCGGAATTGGACTAACTTTAGTGTTTTTTAAGTTAGAAAGATGGGACTTGGTACAGATTACTCTTTGGGCAAAATAATTCAATATGCCAAATTTCATAAGGATCGGCCGACTATATACGATCCGCTATATATCTAATAATATAAGATGCGTGGCGCCACCTAGCGGACTGCGACTCAACTGCAAGGGTATATCAACTTCGGCTCCGCCTGAAGTTAGCTTTCCTTTCTTGTTTTTTTTTATTTTTTTTTTATTTTATACGGATTAGTTTCTGTTCCATACTGCCACAAAAATTATAAATTTCCAGCTTATATCTATAAAGGGATTTTCATATATATATCTCTATTCTGCCTGGCTTAGCTGGCAGAGACGTCGCTAACTGCGCCGTCGCTACTGTATACTCTACATTTATATTGTTAGAATATGCTAGTGCATTTACGTGTGTGGAAGTTGAGAAGTACCATGCATACAATTCGCTATCGCGCATGCCAGTCATGACGACTAAACACTTTATGGTTCCCATTTAATTTTTGGGTGGTCAAGTTGCTTCACATTCAAAATAACTACAGTAATATATATACATACTAGCTGACCCGGCAGACTTCGTAATGCCAGCTGTTGTTTTTATACCCTTGCAGAGGGTATTATAATTTTGGTCAAAAGTATGCAACGCAGTGAAGGAGACATCTCCGACCGTAAAAAGTATATATATTCTTGATCAGGATCACCTCCTGAGTCGATATAAGCATGTCCGTCTGTCCGTCTGTCTGTCTGTCCGTCTGTCTGTCGGTTTCTACGCAAACTAGTCTCTCAGTTTTAGAGCTATCGAGTTGAAACTTTGCACACATCCTTTTTTCCTTGCAGGTAGTATATAAGTCGGAACGGCCGGGATCGGTCAACTATATCCTCTAGCTGCCATGTAACTGATTGACCGGAAATGCCATAACTTTGGTGTTTTTTAAGTTAGAGACTTTCCACACATGTTATATTTGACCAAAATATCTTGTGTACAAAATTTCATAAGGATTGGCCGACTATATCCTATAGCTGTCATAGAACGATCGAAATTGGCATAACTTTGGTGTTTTTTAAGTTAGAAAGATTGAACTTGGTACAAATTCTATTTTGGACAAAATAATTTGATTTGCCAATTTTCGTAAGGATCGGCTATCCGCTATATATCTTATAATATAAGATCATATAAAAAAACCTCTTGGCATGGTACCGGTGACGAACCTGCATGCGAAACCCAAAATATCTGATAATTATTTTAGTGACGAAAATATGCTATATAGGTGTACAAAATGGCATATAAAAAATATTCTTGTTCGGCACGTGACTGATTTTTTGTTTGTTTTTCTTGCACGTGCCGAACAAGAATATTTTTTATATGCCATTTTGTACACCTATATGGCATAGTTTCGTCACTAAAATTTATATCAGATATTTTGGGTTTCGCATGCAGGTTCGTCACCGGTACTTTACCTCGTCAAGAGGTTTTTTTATATGATATTAGTTGTTTTTTTTGTATATATTGATCTTAAATTATTTAAAACAGAACGCATAATATATATAATATATATATATGGAAGAAATCTCTGGACTGGCGATTCACACAGTTAGCAATACTTTAATTGTAAGGATAAACATCAAAACTCTTTTTTTTTTAACTCTAAAGATTTTGACATTCAAGAAGGTGGAATAATTAAAAACCTTTCCAAAGACGTAAAGAATTTTTCGATAGCTTCAGTGGCTCTGAAGTTATACGTATTTTTAATTTACAAAGGTTTTGGAATTTGGTTAGTTTAAAAATTTTAATTAAAAACTAGCAGTACCCTGCCACGTTTCGCTGTGGCATATTGTTGTTGCACGCATAAAAAATAAGTCAAACAAAAAAGAATAATTTTCAAATTAATTAAATTCTGTAATACTTGTGGGTATACAATATTCTGCAGTATACAATATTCTAGCAGTACCCTGCCACGTTTCGCTGTGGCATATTGTTGTTGCACGCATAAAAAATAAGTCAAACAAAAAAGAATAATTTTCAAATTAATTAAATTCTGTAATACTTGTGGGTATACAATATTCTTTGTTTCTCCTCCTTAATCATTCATTATTATTTCTGTATTTTAGTACATAGGTTGCTCTTCACTTAAGCACCTTGTGATACACGACATTTTTTGTTTTATTATCAGGCGCAAAAACAAACAACGCAGATGGTCTTCCGACCCGTGAACATGCCACGTATAATTGACCATGGGAAAAACATGAATGTTCTAGATTTAAACCACAAACTTTTAAGGATTGGCCTTGTGATTTGTTGATTGTCATGGCAAATGCAAGACGTATCGGAAATTGAAGTCTTTTAAATTCAAACGGCATATCGGTTGGGATCATCGGGATCCTCGGAATGAGAACTTCCTCACCTTTGAATTTTCCTATCATTATCGTAGCGTAAATTACATTGTTCATCAATTTACTAACCACCAAACGCGTACCGTTGCACAGTTTTGGTTGGTTTATTGTTTCGAAGCATGATTACTACGGAGCCAACCTTTAGGCGTAAATTGTGCGGTGGTAAGCCAGGCACGTCCAAAGAGTTTAAAAATTCAATTGGATAGTTGGTGGCTTCATCTTCATTTGTGACGCAGTCAATAGATTTGAATGAATGCATTGTTCCAATGATCTTATTTTGAATTATGTAGTTCAGGTCATCTACATCTTTATTCTTAGCCGCTAAAATTGCTCGCTCACTCAACCATTCATTATTTTTGTAGTTAGAAATAATATTTGGAAATACATTGTTTATAAGTTCGTCTTTTGATGAGACAAAATTACAGAAATTATTTGGAAATGATATTAAACCGCTCGATTCTATCTACAAAATAAAAACCAGATTCTTTAACTACATTCTATGTAAGTACAAAAATAAATACCTTAAATGTCGGATTAAAACCTCCTTCTTCGATAATGTCTGCCCCAAATGACGTCATTTGGAAACAACTATTGTATTTTCGAGTATTTGCAAGAAAGTGGCGTGATTCTTGTGTTTCGCCGCAAAGCAATGAATACAATGGCTCTTGTGGCGGAGTCAACACTGGCAATTTCACTTTACCATTAACGCAGCATAATCCAGGCGTTTCTCCGGAAAACTTTAATGCACCACAATACTCGCAAACAACGTCCATTTGCCCAATGCAAACGCTAGGATGCAAGCTGTAATCATTGCTGCAATCGTATCGAAACGCAGCTCGATTCAAATCAGCTAAATATCTGCGTCGCAAATTGAAATCTATTTGAGAAGCACGAAGTCGAGCCATACTATTGCGGCGCTGTTCACGTGCAATTTCTCGTTCTTCTTCAGTCCTTTCATATGCAATATTTTGTATTCTTCTTGCATTACGGCTTTGTCGGGAAAGATTCGACCGTCTTGGTCGCGGCATTATTAATTAAACTTCACTTCACTTCAATCCACTTGTTAATTATTTATTTAATAGAAATAGTTTTAATATTGATTTCAGCGCAACACAATCTTTTTGGTTCGTTGTTAAATTTGAGAGCCTGACTATGAATTTGACTTCGTTTGTAACTGACATTTTGACATTTGACATTTTCTTCTTAGCTGTCTGCCTAAATAAAAAAGTATGGGCCAGGGAGGAACGCTGTCGAACGGGACAAAAAGTATCCTATGTCCTTCTCCTGGCTCTAAGCTACCTCCCTACCAATTTTCACTCAAATCTGTTCTTCCGTTCTTGATTTATAAGTGGTGTAACATAAAACACGATGTTCTTTTATATATATAGATTTTCCCAAAAATGTATTTAAAATCCAAAATTGTTTCGTAGTTTTGGGAAACCAAATTGTTTTAATAAATTAACAGATGAGAGGCCTATTCTTATGAAAGTTCCACTATATAAAAAATTATAAAAAAAAACAAGAAAGGAAAGCTAACTTCAAGCGGAGCCGAAGTTGATATACCCTTGCAGTTAAGCAGAAGCTTATATTATTATTATATATATCGGATCCTATATAGTTGTCCGATCCTTATGAGAATTTCACCATCAACAAAATTTCTAATAAAAATATTGGAAACACCCCCAAGCATCTTTAAAAATAGAAAGGTTGCCATTTCCGATCGTTCAGTTATATGGCAGGTATAGGATATAGTTGGCCGATTCTTATGAAATATAGGATTAGATTAGTCCCATAGATAGTCCCATCATTCCAGCTTCAAAAACAACAAAGTTAAGCCAATTATCCTAATAAAATTTTTCAAATCGGATAAGATTGTTAAAAATAAACATGTATTATATCTGAAATAAATGCGCAAAGATAAAAAATTAAAAAAACTTTTCTAGTTAAACCAATTGTTGAATGTAACAATTTATTTTGGGTGTGCGATATAAAATAATAAATATTAGAAAAGTATTGGCGGAGTTGCTTTGCCTAGTTTTTTTTTTATAGCTTTTAATCCATAATTTGACCCTAAAACGGTGGTGGCTGTAATTTAAGTAAAGCAGACATTATTTATATGCATTATATGCTCAGTGGGGGCATATGCATATAAAGCTTTCTACTCGTAAAATTGTGCATTTGTAAGTCTTCTCATTAAGACATGAGACACTGAAACTCAAAGCAGAATTACATCAAAAGTTGCCATCAAGCAACAAAGTTCGAGGTTAGCCGAGTGGAGAGCGTCGTGGTTCCTAACACGGAGGGCCTGGGCTCGAGTCCAAGTTGAGTCAATGTTTACGTTTTACTTTTTAAGCCCTTTTTTATTTGGATTTTATTTTTAAATAAATAAACTAAAATCTGAAAAGATTTACTCCATATTTTTTAGAGTATAGACCAAATATATGCAGACCCAAAAAAGCAAAGTCGCCAATCAAATACACACACATGTATAAGTAAATGCAAGCTTCACAGGAGGCTGTACAAAATGGGTAGCTGCACTTACAGGACTGTATCTTGAGTTAACGGATTTTGCCAGATATGAGCGATATATCAAAAGTTACGTCATCTCAAAAGCTATCAATCGAGCAAATTTTTAAAAATATTTATTTTTCTTAAAAAAAAAGTTTATTTTCAGTGTATTTTTTTTTTACTATATAGGCGTTTGGTCTCAAAGAAAGTGAAATTGATATTTAAAAAACCATTTCAACGGTGTAAAGTTCTTTTTAATATCTTTCTTAGTTATAAAGTTATGAATTTTTTAATTAACAAAGTTTTTTTAATTTTTTGACGTAAGCTTAAGGTATTTCAAAAAGTTGTGGAACAATAGTTGCTCATATGACAGTAACAAATATATTCCAAATTTTTTCAGGATTTTTAAGAAAAAAATAGTGCAAACAGACAAACCGACAAACCGACAACTGGCTTCATTTTGAAAAAGAAGAAAAAATTTAATTTTTCGAATAACTTCTGAATGATGGTCAGATCGGGTCGATTGAGGTACCAATCGACGCGTATTTAGCTCTAGAATGTGAATATATAAAAATATTCTATCTGGGGACTAAAATGTGTCCCCCAGCCCCACTTTAGTGATTAAAAATTTTTTTACTTTCACCCTAATTTCTCCCAAACCAAATAACTTTTGGAATATGTTTCTACAAAAATTATCTAATTGAAACAATACCTTTCGATTGGTATATCATTCATTTAGAGCGGTTGCCTACAGAAAATTCTTCGGCTATATATAGAGTTTCCTCACGCACGCCTAGGCATGCAGGTCGTCACCTCGTGGACTTCCGTCCACAGTGATGCGTGGCGCCACCTAGCGGACTGCGATTGAACTGCAAGGGTATATAACCTTCGGCTCCGCCCGAAGTTAGCTTTCCTTTCTTGTTTTTTTGTTTCGTTCAGAAACTTCTTTTGTGACAAAATTTAAAATTTTTCAAACCTAAAAAAATTATCTGATACAGTAAGAACTGAAGATAGCTAAAATTAAGTTTCGCGGAGCTGACAAAATAAGTTAAAAAACATTACTACCAATGTCTTATTACAATTTGTGACTCTGAAATTTTTTCGCGATCGCGATTCAGTTTTGTTTAATTTCGAAATGCGACATTAAATCCCCCAAAGCGCACGCGAAGAATAATTTGATTGGATTTGAACTTTATGGAACGGTAAAAAATTTAAAATTGACCCTTTGTCGTTAGAAACAAACCTAAATTGCTTTGACAACATTGAGTGATTATAATTTAATATGAACTGTATTGAATAGCAATTGTTTAATAAATAATCATTTTCAATCCCAAAAATTAAAGAGTATAAAGGATCCGATGGAGGGAACAGTTATGGCAATTTTACTTTGACTCCAGCACAGCGTAATCCAGCAGTTTCACCAGTGTATTATAACGCCAGCTACTGATTTGTCGGCACAATAATCAATTGCCGGATCATATGCAGCTCGTTCAAGAATCACAGGAGCACTGCGTCTGCGGATTCGCTCAATTTCATTATGTCTAGCTTACTGTTGTTGTGTTTGATTTGCACGAACTCGTTGCATTCTAAGCCTATCTCCTACATTGTCCCTCACTAAAGAACGCAATTCTGACGGCAATACGACTATTTTTCTGATTTGTCTGTCTCTGGTCATCAGTGCGTTCAACAATTCAACTTACCACCTTAAAGACAAATCCTGCGGTTGAAATTGAAAAATAATTTCCACAATACACGTGATTGATTTGATGGTTTTAATTTTTCTAATTTTTTCACAATTTTTCAGTGAACACAATATTTGGTCATTGAGCCTTTTCAATGACTTTTTCCCTTTTTTCCAAAACATCAAAAAAGGGAATTATCTATTTCACAACGTTATAAAATGTTTATTTATTCGCATATGAAATGGAGTGCCAAAAAGCTCCGATTTAGAATGCGTATGCACTGAGATAGAGAGTACAAGTGGGCCCGCCTTTTAACATAGGACGGGCGAAAGCTCTTTAACTTAATGACTAAGATAAAATAAAGCCGAGCGGCCGAGAAGAGTCGGCTTGCGACTAACAACAGCGATGAGAGAATGATTATATGCTAAACTATAATTATTACATATATATATATATGTTACATTTATATTGATTCAATTTAGTAGCTGTCACACAATGTATCGCGTACCGGCGTCTACTATTATTGTAGTCTCCATTTTATTTAGAAAACGTTTGTATGGGAAATAGAAAAATGCTGTTTGAGGATTTTCCCGGCAATTATTCGAATTTTTGTCACCTTTTAAACCTTCCCTAGACCTCCACGAATAATTCAAGACCAGGATAAGATAAATCCGTTCAGCCGTTCTCGAGTTTTAGCGAGACTAACGAACATTAATTTATTTTTATATATATAGAGATAAATAGAATCTTATATAGTTGTCCGATCCTTAAAAGAATTTCACCATCGAATCGATTTTCTAACAAGAAAGGAAAGCTAACTTCGGGCGGAGCCGAAGTTGATATACCCGATGTTGAAATGCCAAAACTTTGGTGTGTTTAAGATAGAAAGATGGGACTTGTTACAGATTCCATTTTGGGCAAAATAATCCGATTTGCCGAATTTCATAAGGATCGGCCGACTATATCTTATAGCTGCCATATAATTGAACGATTGGAATTAGCATAACTTTTGTGTTTTGTGTTTTTACAATGATGGGACTTTCTACGAATTCCATTTTGGGTCCGTAAACAATATAATCCGATCTGCCAAATTTCATAGGGATCGGCCAACTATATCCAATAGCTGCCATATAACTGAACGATCGGAAATGGCACACCTGCAAGGGTTTATGAACTTCGGCTCCGCCCAAAGTTAGCTTTCCTTTCTTGCGGTTTTTGTTTTTAATAATCAAGTGTGGAGCTAAACCAACTGGATTTGCCAGCAGAGAAAGGATGCTGCAAAGAAGATTAAAAGGTCAAAGCTGCGGTGCAACCCGAAGACTCAACGTCTGCATGATCGATTCTCCACACAAATTACAGCGAATCGGGGTGTGATTTGTATTGGCTGGCTGGCACCACTCTATCCTGCTCCTATTTTCCCCCGTTGCCGATGCCAAAATTCAGTGACAGCTTTCCGAGTGTCCAAATTTTTGCGCCGTGTTTAGTTCGACGATAAACAGCGTGAGGATGGCTGACGAAGATGTAGAAGCTCAGGTGGCTCATTTCATGTCTGCGGGAGTTATGTTATGAAGTTGCCCTTGGTCTTTTGCGCAACCGCTTTAGTAATTGACGGTTACTTAGTTTTTACCCCTTTATTAATTGACCAGGCTCACGTCGCATCAAGATGCTGCCAGATCGAGATTCTTTGGAAATTATCCGACATATGCGAGCCCCCATGAGTTCAGGGTCGTCGGCAGAAATTTAAGGATGACTCCTCATTCTTATCATCTTCCAAAACCTTGACACAATGGCTAAGTGGGAAGGCTCTCTCGCAAAATGAAGTGATAAAAGCTTACCAACTTGAAAATCTATGGCTCGGTTCTGTCAACTTTGAACAGAACTAACAGAATCTCTACTTATCATTCCGCATACCTCCCCTCATCCTGGCCTTAAAGAGCCGCGCCTAATTCAGAGTGGCCCATTGGACAATCCAGAAACATAATAGTCAGGCCTTTAATAGGTTAAGCCTAACCTCGAAGTCTTGAGGTCTACCTGGATGTGCCAACTTTGGCTCATTTTTCGGCTTTTAACCCTCTGAAAGGAGGGTTGGAAGGATAAAAGATATTTATCTTACACTGCTGCAACAGCGTTTCATTCACCCAGTAGTGTTTATTGGTGACCCATGAAGTGGTCCTTATCCAGGATACTGGAGCTGATTCCTAGCATACCGGATAGCCGTGATACAGACAGCTATGGGTACGATGAAGCGAACTGTGTCAAAATTGTGCCTGTGGTGTCTCCTTAAGAACTCAGTTGAACGCCCAGCCTTCAACGGGGGAAGGATGTTGGGCCAAGCAGCCACAGACAAAACTGTTTAGAATAATCAAAACAGACTTTCAACGGTGTAAAGTTCTTTTTAATATCTTTCTTAGTTATAAAGTTATGAATTTTTTAATTAACAAAGTTTTTTTAATTTTTTGACGTAAGCTTAAGGTATTTCAAAAAGTTGTGGAACAATAGTTGCTCATATGACAGTAACAAATATATTCCAAATTTTTTCAGGATTTTTAAGAAAAAAATAGTGCAAACAGACAAACCGACAAACCGACAACTGGCTTCATTTTGAAAAAGAAGAAAAAATTTAATTTTTCGAATAACTTCTGAATGATGGTCAGATCGGGTCGATTGAGGTACCAATCGACGCGTATTTAGCTCTAGAATGTGAATATATAAAAATATTCTATCTGGGGACTAAAATGTGTCCCCCAGCCCCACTTTAGTGATTAAAAATTTTTTTACTTTCACCCTAATTTCTCCCAAACCAAATAACTTTTGGAATATGTTTCTACAAAAATTATCTAATTGAAACAATACCTTTCGATTGGTATATCATTCATTTAGAGCGGTTGCCTACAGAAAATTCTTCGGCTATATATAGAGTTTCCTCACGCACGCCTAGGCATGCAGGTCGTCACCTCGTGGACTTCCGTCCACAGTGATGCGTGGCGCCACCTAGCGGACTGCGATTGAACTGCAAGGGTATATAACCTTCGGCTCCGCCCGAAGTTAGCTTTCCTTTCTTGTTTTTTTGTTTCGTTCAGAAACTTCTTTTGTGACAAAATTTAAAATTTTTCAAACCTAAAAAAATTATCTGATACAGTAAGAACTGAAGATAGCTAAAATTAAGTTTCGCGGAGCTGACAAAATAAGTTAAAAAACATTACTACCAATGTCTTATTACAATTTGTGACTCTGAAATTTTTTCGCGATCGCGATTCAGTTTTGTTTAATTTCGAAATGCGACATTAAATCCCCCAAAGCGCACGCGAAGAATAATTTGATTAGATTTGAACTTTATGGAACGGTAAAAAATTTAAAATTGACCCTTTGTCGTTAGAAACAAACCTAAATTGCTTTGACAACATTGAGTGATTATAATTTAATATGAACTGTATTGAATAGCAATTGTTTAATAAATAATCATTTTCAATCCCAAAAATTAAAGAGTATAAAGGATCCGATGGAGGGAACAGTTATGGCAATTTTACTTTGACTCCAGCACAGCGTAATCCAGCAGTTTCACCAGTGTATTATAACGCCAGCTACTGATTTGTCGGCACAATAATCAATTGCCGGATCATATGCAGCTCGTTCAAGAATCACAGGAGCACTGCGTCTGCGGATTCGCTCAATTTCATTATGTCTAGCTTACTGTTGTTGTGTTTGATTTGCACGAACTCGTTGCATTCTAAGCCTATCTCCTACATTGTCCCTCACTAAAGAACGCAATTCTGACGGCAATACGACTATTTTTCTGATTTGTCTGTCTCTGGTCATCAGTGCGTTCAACAATTCAACTTACCACCTTAAAGACAAATCCTGCGGTTGAAATTGAAAAATAATTTCCACAATACACGTGATTGATTTGATGGTTTTAATTTTTCTAATTTTTTCACAATTTTTCAGTGAACACAATATTTGGTCATTGAGCCTTTTCAATGACTTTTTCCCTTTTTTCCAAAACATCAAAAAAGGGAATTATCTATTTCACAACGTTATAAAATGTTTATTTATTCGCATATGAAATGGAGTGCCAAAAAGCTCCGATTTAGAATGCGTATGCACTGAGATAGAGAGTACAAGTGGGCCCGCCTTTTAACATAGGACGGGCGAAAGCTCTTTAACTTAATGACTAAGATAAAATAAAGCCGAGCGGCCGAGAAGAGTCGGCTTGCGACTAACAACAGCGATGAGAGAATGATTATATGCTAAACTATAATTATTACATATATATATATATGTTACATTTATATTGATTCAATTTAGTAGCTGTCACACAATGTATCGCGTACCGGCGTCTACTATTATTGTAGTCTCCATTTTATTTAGAAAACGTTTGTATGGGAAATAGAAAAATGCTGTTTGAGGATTTTCCCGGCAATTATTCGAATTTTTGTCACCTTTTAAACCTTCCCTAGACCTCCACGAATAATTCAAGACCAGGATAAGATAAATCCGTTCAGCCGTTCTCGAGTTTTAGCGAGACTAACGAACATTAATTTATTTTTATATATATAGAGATAAATAGAATCTTATATAGTTGTCCGATCCTTAAAAGAATTTCACCATCGAATCGATTTTCTAACAAGAAAGGAAAGCTAACTTCGGGCGGAGCCGAAGTTGATATACCCGATGTTGAAATGCCAAAACTTTGGTGTGTTTAAGATAGAAAGATGGGACTTGTTACAGATTCCATTTTGGGCAAAATAATCCGATTTGCCGAATTTCATAAGGATCGGCCGACTATATCTTATAGCTGCCATATAATTGAACGATTGGAATTAGCATAACTTTTGTGTTTTGTGTTTTTACAATGATGGGACTTTCTACGAATTCCATTTTGGGTCCGTAAACAATATAATCCGATCTGCCAAATTTCATAGGGATCGGCCAACTATATCCAATAGCTGCCATATAACTGAACGATCGGAAATGGCACACCTGCAAGGGTTTATGAACTTCGGCTCCGCCCAAAGTTAGCTTTCCTTTCTTGCGGTTTTTGTTTTTAATAATCAAGTGTGGAGCTAAACCAACTGGATTTGCCAGCAGAGAAAGGATGCTGCAAAGAAGATTAAAAGGTCAAAGCTGCGGTGCAACCCGAAGACTCAACGTCTGCATGATCGATTCTCCACACAAATTACAGCGAATCGGGGTGTGATTTGTATTGGCTGGCTGGCACCACTCTATCCTGCTCCTATTTTCCCCCGTTGCCGATGCCAAAATTCAGTGACAGCTTTCCGAGTGTCCAAATTTTTGCGCCGTGTTTAGTTCGACGATAAACAGCGTGAGGATGGCTGACGAAGATGTAGAAGCTCAGGTGGCTCATTTCATGTCTGCGGGAGTTATGTTATGAAGTTGCCCTTGGTCTTTTGCGCAACCGCTTTAGTAATTGACGGTTACTTAGTTTTTACCCCTTTATTAATTGACCAGGCTCACGTCGCATCAAGATGCTGCCAGATCGAGATTCTTTGGAAATTATCCGACATATGCGAGCCCCCATGAGTTCAGGGTCGTCGGCAGAAATTTAAGGATGACTCCTCATTCTTATCATCTTCCAAAACCTTGACACAATGGCTAAGTGGGAAGGCTCTCTCGCAAAATGAAGTGATAAAAGCTTACCAACTTGAAAATCTATGGCTCGGTTCTGTCAACTTTGAACAGAACTAACAGAATCTCTACTTATCATTCCGCATACCTCCCCTCATCCTGGCCTTAAAGAGCCGCGCCTAATTCAGAGTGGCCCATTGGACAATCCAGAAACATAATAGTCAGGCCTTTAATAGGTTAAGCCTAACCTCGAAGTCTTGAGGTCTACCTGGATGTGCCAACTTTGGCTCATTTTTCGGCTTTTAACCCTCTGAAAGGAGGGTTGGAAGGATAAAAGATATTTATCTTACACTGCTGCAACAGCGTTTCATTCACCCAGTAGTGTTTATTGGTGACCCATGAAGTGGTCCTTATCCAGGATACTGGAGCTGATTCCTAGCATACCGGATAGCCGTGATACAGACAGCTATGGGTACGATGAAGCGAACTGTGTCAAAATTGTGCCTGTGGTGTCTCCTTAAGAACTCAGTTGAACGCCCAGCCTTCAACGGGGGAAGGATGTTGGGCCAAGCAGCCACAGACAAAACTGTTTAGAATAATCAAAACAGACTTTCAACGGTGTAAAGTTCTTTTTAATATCTTTCTTAGTTATAAAGTTATGAATTTTTTAATTAACAAAGTTTTTTTAATTTTTTGACGTAAGCTTAAGGTATTTCAAAAAGTTGTGGAACAATAGTTGCTCATATGACAGTAACAAATATATTCCAAATTTTTTCAGGATTTTTAAGAAAAAAATAGTGCAAACAGACAAACCGACAAACCGACAACTGGCTTCATTTTGAAAAAGAAGAAAAAATTTAATTTTTCGAATAACTTCTGAATGATGGTCAGATCGGGTCGATTGAGGTACCAATCGACGCGTATTTAGCTCTAGAATGTGAATATATAAAAATATTCTATCTGGGGACTAAAATGTGTCCCCCAGCCCCACTTTAGTGATTAAAAATTTTTTTACTTTCACCCTAATTTCTCCCAAACCAAATAACTTTTGGAATATGTTTCTACAAAAATTATCTAATTGAAACAATACCTTTCGATTGGTATATCATTCATTTAGAGCGGTTGCCTACAGAAAATTCTTCGGCTATATATAGAGTTTCCTCACGCACGCCTAGGCATGCAGGTCGTCACCTCGTGGACTTCCGTCCACAGTGATGCGTGGCGCCACCTAGCGGACTGCGATTGAACTGCAAGGGTATATAACCTTCGGCTCCGCCCGAAGTTAGCTTTCCTTTCTTGTTTTTTTGTTTCGTTCAGAAACTTCTTTTGTGACAAAATTTAAAATTTTTCAAACCTAAAAAAATTATCTGATACAGTAAGAACTGAAGATAGCTAAAATTAAGTTTCGCGGAGCTGACAAAATAAGTTAAAAAACATTACTACCAATGTCTTATTACAATTTGTGACTCTGAAATTTTTTCGCGATCGCGATTCAGTTTTGTTTAATTTCGAAATGCGACATTAAATCCCCCAAAGCGCACGCGAAGAATAATTTGATTGGATTTGAACTTTATGGAACGGTAAAAAATTTAAAATTGACCCTTTGTCGTTAGAAACAAACCTAAATTGCTTTGACAACATTGAGTGATTATAATTTAATATGAACTGTATTGAATAGCAATTGTTTAATAAATAATCATTTTCAATCCCAAAAATTAAAGAGTATAAAGGATCCGATGGAGGGAACAGTTATGGCAATTTTACTTTGACTCCAGCACAGCGTAATCCAGCAGTTTCACCAGTGTATTATAACGCCAGCTACTGATTTGTCGGCACAATAATCAATTGCCGGATCATATGCAGCTCGTTCAAGAATCACAGGAGCACTGCGTCTGCGGATTCGCTCAATTTCATTATGTCTAGCTTACTGTTGTTGTGTTTGATTTGCACGAACTCGTTGCATTCTAAGCCTATCTCCTACATTGTCCCTCACTAAAGAACGCAATTCTGACGGCAATACGACTATTTTTCTGATTTGTCTGTCTCTGGTCATCAGTGCGTTCAACAATTCAACTTACCACCTTAAAGACAAATCCTGCGGTTGAAATTGAAAAATAATTTCCACAATACACGTGATTGATTTGATGGTTTTAATTTTTCTAATTTTTTCACAATTTTTCAGTGAACACAATATTTGGTCATTGAGCCTTTTCAATGACTTTTTCCCTTTTTTCCAAAACATCAAAAAAGGGAATTATCTATTTCACAACGTTATAAAATGTTTATTTATTCGCATATGAAATGGAGTGCCAAAAAGCTCCGATTTAGAATGCGTATGCACTGAGATAGAGAGTACAAGTGGGCCCGCCTTTTAACATAGGACGGGCGAAAGCTCTTTAACTTAATGACTAAGATAAAATAAAGCCGAGCGGCCGAGAAGAGTCGGCTTGCGACTAACAACAGCGATGAGAGAATGATTATATGCTAAACTATAATTATTACATATATATATATATGTTACATTTATATTGATTCAATTTAGTAGCTGTCACACAATGTATCGCGTACCGGCGTCTACTATTATTGTAGTCTCCATTTTATTTAGAAAACGTTTGTATGGGAAATAGAAAAATGCTGTTTGAGGATTTTCCCGGCAATTATTCGAATTTTTGTCACCTTTTAAACCTTCCCTAGACCTCCACGAATAATTCAAGACCAGGATAAGATAAATCCGTTCAGCCGTTCTCGAGTTTTAGCGAGACTAACGAACATTAATTTATTTTTATATATATAGAGATAAATAGAATCTTATATAGTTGTCCGATCCTTAAAAGAATTTCACCATCGAATCGATTTTCTAACAAGAAAGGAAAGCTAACTTCGGGCGGAGCCGAAGTTGATATACCCGATGTTGAAATGCCAAAACTTTGGTGTGTTTAAGATAGAAAGATGGGACTTGTTACAGATTCCATTTTGGGCAAAATAATCCGATTTGCCGAATTTCATAAGGATCGGCCGACTATATCTTATAGCTGCCATATAATTGAACGATTGGAATTAGCATAACTTTTGTGTTTTGTGTTTTTACAATGATGGGACTTTCTACGAATTCCATTTTGGGTCCGTAAACAATATAATCCGATCTGCCAAATTTCATAGGGATCGGCCAACTATATCCAATAGCTGCCATATAACTGAACGATCGGAAATGGCACACCTGCAAGGGTTTATGAACTTCGGCTCCGCCCAAAGTTAGCTTTCCTTTCTTGCGGTTTTTGTTTTTAATAATCAAGTGTGGAGCTAAACCAACTGGATTTGCCAGCAGAGAAAGGATGCTGCAAAGAAGATTAAAAGGTCAAAGCTGCGGTGCAACCCGAAGACTCAACGTCTGCATGATCGATTCTCCACACAAATTACAGCGAATCGGGGTGTGATTTGTATTGGCTGGCTGGCACCACTCTATCCTGCTCCTATTTTCCCCCGTTGCCGATGCCAAAATTCAGTGACAGCTTTCCGAGTGTCCAAATTTTTGCGCCGTGTTTAGTTCGACGATAAACAGCGTGAGGATGGCTGACGAAGATGTAGAAGCTCAGGTGGCTCATTTCATGTCTGCGGGAGTTATGTTATGAAGTTGCCCTTGGTCTTTTGCGCAACCGCTTTAGTAATTGACGGTTACTTAGTTTTTACCCCTTTATTAATTGACCAGGCTCACGTCGCATCAAGATGCTGCCAGATCGAGATTCTTTGGAAATTATCCGACATATGCGAGCCCCCATGAGTTCAGGGTCGTCGGCAGAAATTTAAGGATGACTCCTCATTCTTATCATCTTCCAAAACCTTGACACAATGGCTAAGTGGGAAGGCTCTCTCGCAAAATGAAGTGATAAAAGCTTACCAACTTGAAAATCTATGGCTCGGTTCTGTCAACTTTGAACAGAACTAACAGAATCTCTACTTATCATTCCGCATACCTCCCCTCATCCTGGCCTTAACGAGCCGCGCCTAATTCAGAGTGGCCCATTGGACAATCCAGAAACATAATAGTCAGGCCTTTAATAGGTTAAGCCTAACCTCGAAGTCTTGAGGTCTACCTGGATGTGCCAACTTTGGCTCATTTTTCGGCTTTTAACCATCTGAAAGGGGGGTTGGAAGGATAAAAGATATTTATCTTACACTGCTGCAACAGCGTTTCATTCACCCAGTAGTGTTTATTGGTGACCCATGAAGTGGTCCTTATCCAGGATACTGGAGCTGATTCCTAGCATACCGGATAGCCGTGATACAGACAGCTATGGGTACGATGAAGCGAACTGTGTCAAAATTGTGCCTGTGGTGTCTCCTTAAGAACTCAGTTGAACGCCCAGCCTTCAACGGGGGAAGGATGTTGGGCCAAGCAGCCACAGACAAAACTGTTTAGAATAATCAAAACAGACTCTGAAATGAGCAGCGGTGGTTTTATAAAATTTTTTTTATTCTGTTTGTTTCTTCTCAGTTATTTTTAGCGCATGCGCTTTTGAGAGCTTTTGTAGAGCTGCTGCATACTATCTCATCTTGAATTTGTATGTATCCGTTGAATGAAGGAGAATTGCATTGCTAGGAGCTTCCTTTGCTAAACATTAACTACATTGATTTGAGCGGCTGCTGTTAAGTTGAGCCCTCGAATAAATATTGAAATTTAAACTGCGCCCTTTTATCGATTCGGGGGGTTGTAGGTGTGCTTAAAATTAGTGAAATACAATTTAAACTCGTCTCTTTAATTTAAATAAAACTTTTTCGTCATCATAGCCTACCTTTCACGACTAATCCAGATCCAGATCCAGATGGAATTGTTCTTTCTGGATCTCTTTTTCTAACTCTGAGGATCTTATGGGGATCTGTGATGGCAGCATATTTCCATGATGTAATTATTATATTCTGTAATAACTACTGTTCTTTTTTTTGTCATCTTTTCTTGATTTTGATATTGTATATTGAATAGATTCCTAAATGAACATAAAAATCGTGCCTGACGCGGAAAAATATACCGGTTATATTCGCCGCTACCGGACTCAGTTTATTCAGTCTTCAAAGCAAATTTATATCTTTGCAAATAAAAAGCGTTTTCTGCTTACGTTTAAAAACTTATTAGTCCAGTTTTTGCAAACAATGAATTTCCCTGCAACCATTCCGTGTCAGCATTACACTTGTAATATCCAAATAGCCAAATTTGTTTTTTGACAAATTTTTTTTTCCTTCACCAGTCCCTGGCGAAGTACTAGGCTGTGTTAGTACTGTGAACCAAAATTTAGGGGTGTCAGTGGCATGTTTGCTGGAATTACAAGCTTTATATTCAAATGCATGCCCTATCCAGCATGGGCAGCACTATACAAAGTGCAAACTGAATTATAGAATTGGTCACAACTCACAAAATCATTTCACTGATGGTTTAACAAATTTGACCCTTTGTCAAATCAACCCCGTTATAAACACCCCATTTTGAGGTTCTCAAATGACTAATGACTAATAAACTTTTAATGCAACCAAATTAAAAATCTAGATTATACAAAAAGTTTTTAAAATTAGGATCCTCATTGTATTATTTTGAATATATGTCCGTCTGTAGCCACATTATTATCCTAAAAAAAACTGTGCTATAAATCACATGTATCCCAATACAAACAGAATTTTTGAAGTGATCCCTAAGCATTAGAGAATGCTCTTCTTTTGTTACTACTAAACGTAAGTTCACGTATTTTCCTCCTTCCCTTACTTTTAATAGTATTTCTTCCTCTTCACCTATGGGTATTGCTAATCGCTTTGCCCCGTTCTGCCAATCCACATGCTCTGTTGATAATAATAATTTATCTTCCAATTACCCGTACGTTTTACTAAATATTAAGAATCTATATAAATTAATTGTAATGATGTGTTCGCTTATTCATCACATGAAAACTCATATTTATCGGGACCTGACAATGTACCCAGCTGCATACTAAAATATTATTGTAGGACCCTTAGGACTTTTCTATTTAATCTATTGGTTGAGCTATCGTCCTTACCCGGGAGGTGGAATGAGTCTTATTCTATTCTTTTTTTATAAAAAAGGTTCAAAAGATAACACCACTACCGTGGTATTGCATAGCTTTCCGACATTGCATAGATTCTCCTACAAAAACTGTCACTGTTAGGTTTTAATTCTAAGTGGCAATATTCTAAAGTGGATTGGCTTCTATTTAGTACGCAGAAAGTTTTATTTTTAAACTCCAAATCCAAAATGACCCCATATCGTACCCCATATCTTTTCGATTCCTCTTGGGAATCATGTCCTAGAGCGTGTGTCATGGATAAATCATAGGGTTCTTTTTCAATCATCGTTTAACGACCACATTTCTGTGACCGTGAATAAAACCGTGTTAGCCTTCATTAAACAATGGTCTAATGAGATTGATGATCCTTTTTCAACCAAAAATATTTAAGTATTTCTGCTTCGACTTATACTCGAATACTGTTCCTGCGTTTGGAATGCGCAATATTCCGTTCATAAACACTCATTCGAATCTGTGAAAAAGAAAGTTATTTTATTTAGAACCTGTGCTGGGGTCGTGTTTTTCCATATGTTGCTTCATGGTCTGGTTGAAAACCATTTTGAATCAATTGCACTTTACAATACCAAACAAGACAACCAAGTACTTTTGACTTCTGCGGCTCCCTGCGCATCCGTCAATCAAATTACGCTAAACATGATCCGTTTCGTATTCTATGGAAAAACAGTCATAACTTATCCCATCTCCTATCACCAAAATTATCCCTAAATTTTATATAATAAAATTTAAAATTTATGAATGTAAAAAAATTTATCCTTAATCTAATTAAAGTTAGCAGCTCTTTGTTAAATAAAGAAATTAATGATAATAATATTAATAACACAGGCCGACAATTTCCAATTTTTCCTTCACGCATAATTTTACCTGCTTCATAACCTAAAAGTGTTTCTTTGTTCAAAACGTATCTATTGCAGGTTCAGCTTGTTTAGTAAAGCTTTACAGAAGTTGTAGATAGCCATGACTTTTTAAAAATAAGAGATAAAAACTCCAATTTAATTGAAATTCAATAAAATTATTTCGAGTTTTTCCTTAAATCAAAATTAAAACATGGTATGATCTATTGGTTTCAATAAGAAAATAAAAATCTTCCTTAGAAAAATGTTTGGGGAAAAATCATAGAAGACCAAAAATTAATGTAGAAAATCTGAGATCCCAACTTTGGATGACTATTCCAAAGATATGGTAACTGCTAGATACCATTTTTTAATTTTAGTTGGTACACATACATTTCAAAAATAATATGTACTAGAAAGAAATTACACGGCCTACATAATTCAATATATGGTAAAATTTGATCAATTTCTTCTCTTAGGTGTACTGCGGAAACTGTGGGTGATAGAACCTACATATGTTTGCTCTGGACTTTGGTTCAGGGGAGCTTAAAGGTTATGGAGCAGGTGAAATTATGCGAGGAGATTTTTTGCTGTTGGCCTGTGTAATTAATAACAAGAAAGGAAAGCTAACTTCGGGCGGAGCCGAATACCCTTGCAGTTATATACCCTTGCAGTTGAGTCGCAGTCCGCTAGGTGGCGCCACGCATCTTATATTATTAGAGATATAACGGATCGCATATAGTCGGCCGATCCTTATGAAATTTTGCATATCGAATTATTTTGCCCAAAGAGGCATCCATGGCAGCTATAGGATATAGACGGCCGATCTTTATGAAATTAGGCAGATCGAATAAGTTGGCCCAAATAAGAATCCGTAGAAAGTCCCATCCTTCTAACTTAAAAAAACGAAGTTATGGCATTTCCGATCAATCAGTTATATAGTCGACCGATCCCGGCCGTTCCGACTTATGTACTGCCTGGAACAGAAAGAAGGGTGTGTGCAAACTTTCAACTCGATAGCTTTAAAACTGAGAGACTAGTTTGCGTAGAAACAGACAGACAGACAGACAGACAGACAGACAGACAGACAGACAGACAGACAGACAGACAGACAGACAGACAGACAGACAGACAGACAGACAGACAGACAGACAGACAGACAGACAGACAGACAGACAGACAGACAGACAGACAGACAGACAGACAGACAGACAGACAGACAGACAGACAGACAGACAGACAGACAGACAGACAGACAGACAGACAGACAGACAGACAGACAGACAGACAGACAGACAGACAGACAGACAGACAGACAGACAGACAGACAGACAGACAGACAGACAGACAGACAGACAGACAGACAGACAGACAGACAGACAGACAGACAGACAGACAGACAGACAGACAGACAGACAGACAGACAGACAGACAGACAGACAGACAGACAGACAGACAGACAGACAGACAGACAGACAGACAGACAGACAGACAGACAGACAGACAGACAGACAGACAGACAGACAGACAGACAGACAGACAGACAGACAGACAGACAGACAGACAGACAGACAGACAGACAGACAGACAGACAGACAGACAGACAGACAGACAGACAGACAGACAGACAGACAGACAGACAGACAGACAGACAGACAGACAGACAGACAGACAGACAGACAGACAGACAGACAGACAGACAGACAGACAGACAGACAGACAGACAGACAGACAGACAGACAGACAGACAGACAGACAGACAGACAGACAGACAGACAGACAGACAGACAGACAGACAGACAGACAGACAGACAGACAGACAGACAGACAGACAGACAGACAGACAGACAGACAGACAGACAGACAGACAGACAGACAGACAGACAGACAGACAGACAGACAGACAGACAGACAGACAGACAGACAGACAGACAGACAGACAGACAGACAGACAGACAGACAGACAGACAGACAGACAGACAGACAGACAGACAGACAGACAGACAGACAGACAGACAGACAGACAGACAGACAGACAGACAGACAGACAGACAGACAGACAGACAGACAGACAGACAGACAGACAGACAGACAGACAGACAGACAGACAGACAGACAGACAGACAGACAGACAGACAGACAGACAGACAGACAGACAGACAGACAGACAGACAGACAGACAGACAGACAGACAGACAGACAGACAGACAGACAGACAGACAGACAGACAGACAGACAGACAGACAGACAGACAGACAGACAGACAGACAGACAGACAGACAGACAGACAGACAGACAGACAGACAGACAGACAGACAGACAGACAGACAGACAGACAGACAGACAGACAGACAGACAGACAGACAGACAGACAGACAGACAGACAGACAGACAGACAGACAGACAGACAGACAGACAGACAGACAGACAGACAGACAGACAGACAGACAGACAGACAGACAGACAGACAGACAGACAGACAGACAGACAGACAGACAGACAGACAGACAGACAGACAGACAGACAGACAGACAGACAGACAGACAGACAGACAGACAGACAGACAGACAGACAGACAGACAGACAGACAGACAGACAGACAGACAGACAGACAGACAGACAGACAGACAGACAGACAGACAGACAGACAGACAGACAGACAGACAGACAGACAGACAGACAGACAGACAGACAGACAGACAGACAGACAGACAGACAGACAGACAGACAGACAGACAGACAGACAGACAGACAGACAGACAGACAGACAGACAGACAGACAGACAGACAGACAGACAGACAGACAGACAGACAGACAGACAGACAGACAGACAGACAGACAGACAGACAGACAGACAGACAGACAGACAGACAGACAGACAGACAGACAGACAGACAGACAGACAGACAGACAGACAGACAGACAGACAGACAGACAGACAGACAGACAGACAGACAGACAGACAGACAGACAGACAGACAGACAGACAGACAGACAGACAGACAGACAGACAGACAGACAGACAGACAGACAGACAGACAGACAGACAGACAGACAGACAGACAGACAGACAGACAGACAGACAGACAGACAGACAGACAGACAGACAGACAGACAGACAGACAGACAGACAGACAGACAGACAGACAGACAGACAGACAGACAGACAGACAGACAGACAGACAGACAGACAGACAGACAGACAGACAGACAGACAGACAGACAGACAGACAGACAGACAGACAGACAGACAGACAGACAGACAGACAGACAGACAGACAGACAGACAGACAGACAGACAGACAGACAGACAGACAGACAGACAGACAGACAGACAGACAGACAGACAGACAGACAGACAGACAGACAGACAGACAGACAGACAGACAGACAGACAGACAGACAGACAGACAGACAGACAGACAGACAGACAGACAGACAGACAGACAGACAGACAGACAGACAGACAGACAGACAGACAGACAGACAGACAGACAGACAGACAGACAGACAGACAGACAGACAGACAGACAGACAGACAGACAGACAGACAGACAGACAGACAGACAGACAGACAGACAGACAGACAGACAGACAGACAGACAGACAGACAGACAGACAGACAGACAGACAGACAGACAGACAGACAGACAGACAGACAGACAGACAGACAGACAGACAGACAGACAGACAGACAGACAGACAGACAGACAGACAGACAGACAGACAGACAGACAGACAGACAGACAGACAGACAGACAGACAGACAGACAGACAGACAGACAGACAGACAGACAGACAGACAGACAGACAGACAGACAGACAGACAGACAGACAGACAGACAGACAGACAGACAGACAGACAGACAGACAGACAGACAGACAGACAGACAGACAGACAGACAGACAGACAGACAGACAGACAGACAGACAGACAGACAGACAGACAGACAGACAGACAGACAGACAGACAGACAGACAGACAGACAGACAGACAGACAGACAGACAGACAGACAGACAGACAGACAGACAGACAGACAGACAGACAGACAGACAGACAGACAGACAGACAGACAGACAGACAGACAGACAGACAGACAGACAGACAGACAGACAGACAGACAGACAGACAGACAGACAGACAGACAGACAGACAGACAGACAGACAGACAGACAGACAGACAGACAGACAGACAGACAGACAGACAGACAGACAGACAGACAGACAGACAGACAGACAGACAGACAGACAGACAGACAGACAGACAGACAGACAGACAGACAGACAGACAGACAGACAGACAGACAGACAGACAGACAGACAGACAGACAGACAGACAGACAGACAGACAGACAGACAGACAGACAGACAGACAGACAGACAGACAGACAGACAGACAGACAGACAGACAGACAGACAGACAGACAGACAGACAGACAGACAGACAGACAGACAGACAGACAGACAGACAGACAGACAGACAGACAGACAGACAGACAGACAGACAGACAGACAGACAGACAGACAGACAGACAGACAGACAGACAGACAGACAGACAGACAGACAGACAGACAGACAGACAGACAGACAGACAGACAGACAGACAGACAGACAGACAGACAGACAGACAGACAGACAGACAGACAGACAGACAGACAGACAGACAGACAGACAGACAGACAGACAGACAGACAGACAGACAGACAGACAGACAGACAGACAGACAGACAGACAGACAGACAGACAGACAGACAGACAGACAGACAGACAGACAGACAGACAGACAGACAGACAGACAGACAGACAGACAGACAGACAGACAGACAGACAGACAGACAGACAGACAGACAGACAGACAGACAGACAGACAGACAGACAGACAGACAGACAGACAGACAGACAGACAGACAGACAGACAGACAGACAGACAGACAGACAGACAGACAGACAGACAGACAGACAGACAGACAGACAGACAGACAGACAGACAGACAGACAGACAGACAGACAGACAGACAGACAGACAGACAGACAGACAGACAGACAGACAGACAGACAGACAGACAGACAGACAGACAGACAGACAGACAGACAGACAGACAGACAGACAGACAGACAGACAGACAGACAGACAGACAGACAGACAGACAGACAGACAGACAGACAGACAGACAGACAGACAGACAGACAGACAGACAGACAGACAGACAGACAGACAGACAGACAGACAGACAGACAGACAGACAGACAGACAGACAGACAGACAGACAGACAGACAGACAGACAGACAGACAGACAGACAGACAGACAGACAGACAGACAGACAGACAGACAGACAGACAGACAGACAGACAGACAGACAGACAGACAGACAGACAGACAGACAGACAGACAGACAGACAGACAGACAGACAGACAGACAGACAGACAGACAGACAGACAGACAGACAGACAGACAGACAGACAGACAGACAGACAGACAGACAGACAGACAGACAGACAGACAGACAGACAGACAGACAGACAGACAGACAGACAGACAGACAGACAGACAGACAGACAGACAGACAGACAGACAGACAGACAGACAGACAGACAGACAGACAGACAGACAGACAGACAGACAGACAGACAGACAGACAGACAGACAGACAGACAGACAGACAGACAGACAGACAGACAGACAGACAGACAGACAGACAGACAGACAGACAGACAGACAGACAGACAGACAGACAGACAGACAGACAGACAGACAGACAGACAGACAGACAGACAGACAGACAGACAGACAGACAGACAGACAGACAGACAGACAGACAGACAGACAGACAGACAGACAGACAGACAGACAGACAGACAGACAGACAGACAGACAGACAGACAGACAGACAGACAGACAGACAGACAGACAGACAGACAGACAGACAGACAGACAGACAGACAGACAGACAGACAGACAGACAGACAGACAGACAGACAGACAGACAGACAGACAGACAGACAGACAGACAGACAGACAGACAGACAGACAGACAGACAGACAGACAGACAGACAGACAGACAGACAGACAGACAGACAGACAGACAGACAGACAGACAGACAGACAGACAGACAGACAGACAGACAGACAGACAGACAGACAGACAGACAGACAGACAGACAGACAGACAGACAGACAGACAGACAGACAGACAGACAGACAGACAGACAGACAGACAGACAGACAGACAGACAGACAGACAGACAGACAGACAGACAGACAGACAGACAGACAGACAGACAGACAGACAGACAGACAGACAGACAGACAGACAGACAGACAGACAGACAGACAGACAGACAGACAGACAGACAGACAGACAGACAGACAGACAGACAGACAGACAGACAGACAGACAGACAGACAGACAGACAGACAGACAGACAGACAGACAGACAGACAGACAGACAGACAGACAGACAGACAGACAGACAGACAGACAGACAGACAGACAGACAGACAGACAGACAGACAGACAGACAGACAGACAGACAGACAGACAGACAGACAGACAGACAGACAGACAGACAGACAGACAGACAGACAGACAGACAGACAGACAGACAGACAGACAGACAGACAGACAGACAGACAGACAGACAGACAGACAGACAGACAGACAGACAGACAGACAGACAGACAGACAGACAGACAGACAGACAGACAGACAGACAGACAGACAGACAGACAGACAGACAGACAGACAGACAGACAGACAGACAGACAGACAGACAGACAGACAGACAGACAGACAGACAGACAGACAGACAGACAGACAGACAGACAGACAGACAGACAGACAGACAGACAGACAGACAGACAGACAGACAGACAGACAGACAGACAGACAGACAGACAGACAGACAGACAGACAGACAGACAGACAGACAGACAGACAGACAGACAGACAGACAGACAGACAGACAGACAGACAGACAGACAGACAGACAGACAGACAGACAGACAGACAGACAGACAGACAGACAGACAGACAGACAGACAGACAGACAGACAGACAGACAGACAGACAGACAGACAGACAGACAGACAGACAGACAGACAGACAGACAGACAGACAGACAGACAGACAGACAGACAGACAGACAGACAGACAGACAGACAGACAGACAGACAGACAGACAGACAGACAGACAGACAGACAGACAGACAGACAGACAGACAGACAGACAGACAGACAGACAGACAGACAGACAGACAGACAGACAGACAGACAGACAGACAGACAGACAGACAGACAGACAGACAGACAGACAGACAGACAGACAGACAGACAGACAGACAGACAGACAGACAGACAGACAGACAGACAGACAGACAGACAGACAGACAGACAGACAGACAGACAGACAGACAGACAGACAGACAGACAGACAGACAGACAGACAGACAGACAGACAGACAGACAGACAGACAGACAGACAGACAGACAGACAGACAGACAGACAGACAGACAGACAGACAGACAGACAGACAGACAGACAGACAGACAGACAGACAGACAGACAGACAGACAGACAGACAGACAGACAGACAGACAGACAGACAGACAGACAGACAGACAGACAGACAGACAGACAGACAGACAGACAGACAGACAGACAGACAGACAGACAGACAGACAGACAGACAGACAGACAGACAGACAGACAGACAGACAGACAGACAGACAGACAGACAGACAGACAGACAGACAGACAGACAGACAGACAGACAGACAGACAGACAGACAGACAGACAGACAGACAGACAGACAGACAGACAGACAGACAGACAGACAGACAGACAGACAGACAGACAGACAGACAGACAGACAGACAGACAGACAGACAGACAGACAGACAGACAGACAGACAGACAGACAGACAGACAGACAGACAGACAGACAGACAGACAGACAGACAGACAGACAGACAGACAGACAGACAGACAGACAGACAGACAGACAGACAGACAGACAGACAGACAGACAGACAGACAGACAGACAGACAGACAGACAGACAGACAGACAGACAGACAGACAGACAGACAGACAGACAGACAGACAGACAGACAGACAGACAGACAGACAGACAGACAGACAGACAGACAGACAGACAGACAGACAGACAGACAGACAGACAGACAGACAGACAGACAGACAGACAGACAGACAGACAGACAGACAGACAGACAGACAGACAGACAGACAGACAGACAGACAGACAGACAGACAGACAGACAGACAGACAGACAGACAGACAGACAGACAGACAGACAGACAGACAGACAGACAGACAGACAGACAGACAGACAGACAGACAGACAGACAGACAGACAGACAGACAGACAGACAGACAGACAGACAGACAGACAGACAGACAGACAGACAGACAGACAGACAGACAGACAGACAGACAGACAGACAGACAGACAGACAGACAGACAGACAGACAGACAGACAGACAGACAGACAGACAGACAGACAGACAGACAGACAGACAGACAGACAGACAGACAGACAGACAGACAGACAGACAGACAGACAGACAGACAGACAGACAGACAGACAGACAGACAGACAGACAGACAGACAGACAGACAGACAGACAGACAGACAGACAGACAGACAGACAGACAGACAGACAGACAGACAGACAGACAGACAGACAGACAGACAGACAGACAGACAGACAGACAGACAGACAGACAGACAGACAGACAGACAGACAGACAGACAGACAGACAGACAGACAGACAGACAGACAGACAGACAGACAGACAGACAGACAGACAGACAGACAGACAGACAGACAGACAGACAGACAGACAGACAGACAGACAGACAGACAGACAGACAGACAGACAGACAGACAGACAGACAGACAGACAGACAGACAGACAGACAGACAGACAGACAGACAGACAGACAGACAGACAGACAGACAGACAGACAGACAGACAGACAGACAGACAGACAGACAGACAGACAGACAGACAGACAGACAGACAGACAGACAGACAGACAGACAGACAGACAGACAGACAGACAGACAGACAGACAGACAGACAGACAGACAGACAGACAGACAGACAGACAGACAGACAGACAGACAGACAGACAGACAGACAGACAGACAGACAGACAGACAGACAGACAGACAGACAGACAGACAGACAGACAGACAGACAGACAGACAGACAGACAGACAGACAGACAGACAGACAGACAGACAGACAGACAGACAGACAGACAGACAGACAGACAGACAGACAGACAGACGGACATGTCACATCGACTCAGGAGGTGATCCTGATCAAGAATATATATACATTATAGGGTCGGAGATGTTTCCTTCACTGCGTTGAACACTTTTGACCAAAATTATAATTATAAATAAATTTTTATAATAAATTATAAAGCAAATTTATATCTTTGCAAATAAAAAGCGTTTTCTGCTTACGTTTAAAAACTTATTAGTCCAGTTTTTGCAAACAATGAATTTCCCTGCAACCATTCCGTGTCAGCATTACACTTGTAATATCCAAATAGCCAAATTTGTTTTTTGACAAATTTTTTTTTCCTTCACCAGTCCCTGGCGAAGTACTAGGCTGTGTTAGTACTGTGAACCAAAATTTAGGGGTGTCAGTGGCATGTTTGCTGGAATTACAAGCTTTATATTCAAATGCATGCCCTATCCAGCATGGGCAGCACTATACAAAGTGCAAACTGAATTATAGAATTGGTCACAACTCACAAAATCATTTCACTGATGGTTTAACAAATTTGACCCTTTGTCAAATCAACCCCGTTATAAACACCCCATTTTGAGGTTCTCAAATGACTAATGACTAATAAACTTTTAATGCAACCAAATTAAAAATCTAGATTATACAAAAAGTTTTTAAAATTAGGATCCTCATTGTATTATTTTGAATATATGTCCGTCTGTAGCCACATTATTATCCTAAAAAAAACTGTGCTATAAATCACATGTATCCCAATACAAACAGAATTTTTGAAGTGATCCCTAAGCATTAGAGAATGCTCTTCTTTTGTTACTACTAAACGTAAGTTCACGTATTTTCCTCCTTCCCTTACTTTTAATAGTATTTCTTCCTCTTCACCTATGGGTATTGCTAATCGCTTTGCCCCGTTCTGCCAATCCACATGCTCTGTTGATAATAATAATTTATCTTCCAATTACCCGTACGTTTTACTAAATATTAAGAATCTATATAAATTAATTGTAATGATGTGTTCGCTTATTCATCACATGAAAACTCATATTTATCGGGACCTGACAATGTACCCAGCTGCATACTAAAATATTATTGTAGGACCCTTAGGACTTTTCTATTTAATCTATTGGTTGAGCTATCGTCCTTACCCGGGAGGTGGAATGAGTCTTATTCTATTCTTTTTTTATAAAAAAGGTTCAAAAGATAACACCACTACCGTGGTATTGCATAGCTTTCCGACATTGCATAGATTCTCCTACAAAAACTGCCACTGTTAGGTTTTAATTCTAAGTGACAATATTCTAAAGTGGATTGGCTTCTATTTAGTACGCAGAAAGTTTTATTTTTAAACTCCAAATCCAAAATGACCCCATATCGTACCCCATATCTTTTCGATTCCTCTTGGGAATCATGTCCTAGAGCGTGTGTCATGGATAAATCATAGGGTTCTTTTTCAATCATCGTTTAACGACCACATTTCTGTGACCGTGAATAAAACAGTGTTAGCCTTCATTAAACAATGGTCTAATGAGATTGATGATCCTTTTTCAACCAAAAATATTTAAGTATTTCTGCTTCGACTTATACTCGAATACTGTTCCTGCGTTTGGAATGCGCAATATTCCGTTCATAAACACTCATTCGAATCTGTGAAAAAGAAAGTTATTTTATTTAGAACCTGTGCTGGGGTCGTGTTTTTCCATATGTTGCGTCATGGTCTGGTTGAAAACCATTTTGAATCAATTGCACTTTACAATACCAAACAAGACAACCAAGTACTTTTGACTTCTGCGGCTCCCTGCGCATCCGTCAATCAAATTACGCTAAACATGATCCGTTTCGTATTCTATGGAAAAACAGTCATAACTTATCCCACCTCCTATCACCAAAATTATCCCTAAATTTTATATAATAAAATTTAAAATTTATGAATGTAAAAAAATTTATCCTTAATCTAATTAAAGTTAGCAGCTCTTTGTTAAATAAAGAAATTAATGATAATAATATTAATAACACAGGCCGACAATTTCCAATTTTTCCTTCACGCATAATTTTACCTGCTTCATAACCTAAAAGTGTTTCTTTGTTCAAAACGTATCTATTGCAGGTTCAGCTTGTTTAGTAAAGCTTTACAGAAGTTGTAGATAGCCATGACTTTTTAAAAATAAGAGATAAAAACTCCAATTTAATTGAAATTCAATAAAATTATTTCGAGTTTTTCCTTAAATCAAAATTAAAACATGGTATGATCTATTGGTTTCAATAAGAAAATAAAAATCTTCCTTAGAAAAATGTTTGGGGAAAAATCATAGAAGACCAAAAATTAATGTAGAAAATCTGAGATCCCAACTTTGGATGACTATTCCAAAGATATGGTAACTGCTAGATACCATTTTTTAATTTTAGTTGGTACACATACATTTCAAAAATAATATATACTAGAAAGAAATTACACGGCCTAAATAATTCAATATATGGTAAAATTTGATCAATTTCTTCTCTTAGGTGTACTGCGGAAACTGTGGGTGATAGAACCTACATATGTTTGCTCTGGACTTTGGTTCAGGGGAGCTTAAAGGTTATGGAGCAGGTGAAATTATGCGAGGAGATTTTTTGCTGTTGGCCTGTGTAATTAATAACAAGAAAGGAAAGCTAACTTCGGGCGGAGCCGAATACCCTTGCAGTTATATACCCTTGCAGTTGAGTCGCAGTCCGCTAGGTGGCGCCACGCATCTTATATTATTAGAGATATAACGGATCGCATATAGTCGGCCGATCCTTATGAAATTTTGCATATCGAATTATTTTGCCCAAAGAGGCATCCATGGCAGCTATAGGATATAGACGGCCGATCTTTATGAAATTAGGCAGATCGAATAAGTTGGCCCAAATAAGAATCCGTAGAAAGTCCCATCCTTCTAACTTAAAACAACGAAGTTATGGCATTTCCGATCAATCAGTTATATAGTCGACCGATCCCGGCCGTTCCGACTTATGTACTGCCTGGAACAGAAAGAAGGGTGTGTGCAAACTTTCAACTCGATAGCTTTAAAACTGAGAGACTAGTTTGCGTAGAAACAGACAGACAGACAGACAGACAGACAGACAGACAGACAGACAGACAGACAGACAGACAGAAAGACAGACAGACAGACAGACAGACGGACAGACGGACATGTCATATCGACTCAGGAGGTGATCCTGATCAAGAATATATATACATTATAGGGTCGGAGATGTTTCCTTCACTGCGTTGAACACTTTTGACCAAAATTATAATACCCTCTGCAAGGGTATAAAAATAAAAAAAACGTTTCGCTTGAGAAAGTGGTTTTCCAAAAAAATTAAAAATATTATGCGTGCGTTGCCACCATGTTCCCAGCTTTATACATATTATAAGTCTGCAAGAATGAATTCAAAATGTTCGATTATTCGAGAACAAAATATGAATATAATACAAGCTATGAGATATAGTCGGTTCTTATAAAAATTGGTATGTTTTGGATGAAGTTTACCCATAAAAAAATCCGTAGAAAATCCCATCTTTCTAACTGAAAAACACCAAAGTTATATATAAAGGTAATAGTCGACCGACCCCGACCGTTTCAACTGCCAGAAAATAAAAAGAATGCAAAGTTTGAAGTCGATAGCTTTAAAAATGATAGACTAGTTCACTTAGAAAAAACAGACAGACTGGCAGTCTCGGGAGATGGACTTAGGAGATGACCCTGATCGGGAATATACATATGTATGTGTATGTCCTCTTTTGGTTCGGTGATGTCTCCTTCACTTTCACTCTTTTGACTAATATTATATTAACAAGGATAGGACTCAGGAAGATATATTTATATATATATATTTTTTTAAATTGAACATTTTTTATTTAATGTTCTCTTAATTATGATACTAACAATAAGTTTACAATAACATTAAAATTGAACTAACAGTAAACTAACACAGCATTCTGGTTTTGCTTCCCTCAAGTCGGTCGCTGGGTGGGTAAGTCATTGCGACGAAGGCGTGATTGGTTGCTCAACCTTGTAAGACCCCTCGCCAGGTGGTTAGGGAGCGACAATAGCTTTGTAAAGTACTTTTCCTTGTGTTCTGCGAAGTGATCGCTGGTAGAATGTTTAAGTCGCGATGTATATTTTCGTTGCGAACGTATCACGGTGCCCCGGTGATTCTTCTCAAGATCTTCGACTGAGCTCGCTGGACTATGTCAATATTGCTATTGTTCGCAATCCCATAACTGGGAGCCGTGCATCGATATAGGGTTTAGTACAGAGTTATACAGCAGGACTTTGTATTCAAGGCGGAAGGCAGACCGAGCGTTAGTATGCCAATGGAGGCTGCTGGCTTTTAGCTTTAGGGATGTTCTTTTGGCTTCAATGTGCAGGCGCCACAGATATGACACTTCGTTTGCTTGCGGAAGTGGAGTGTTTTTTAAAGTAAGCGGAAGGCAGTTTTGCCTGTTCAGGGTGAACGTAACGTGCTTGCATTGTTGTTCGTTCACTTTAATTCGCCATTTTTCTACATCGACTAGATGTGAAGCAAGCTGCGTAGTGGCTCGCATCGGGCAATTTGAGCGGCTAAAAATATGTAACCAAACGTAGGTGTTGTTAGTCGTGTGCTTGTCTGAATAACTGCTGTGTAGAGGACATATAATGTTGGCCCTAGCACGCTGCCTTGAGGAACTCTAGCTCCTATAGTGAAATCATCAGTTGTATCAGTGTTACACCTCACGTAAAGGTAAGACTCTAAAAGATTGTGGGTGTGTAGGGAAGCCTTGTCTTGTACATTAGACTTTCTAGCCAGACTCTATCAAATGCTTGAGAGACGTCTAAAAATACGGCAGTGCAGTACTCTAGTTTTTCGAACGCGTTCCGAATTTCTTGATTTCTTGAATTGACGGGATTCCTTTCTTTATTCTTATGTATGAGTTTATCCGAGTTAATACACATTTTTCAAAGAGCAAGAATTTTCAAAGATAAGCAAGTAAATAGACTTATAAGTCTGTACGACGTAGGGACTGTGTGGTCTTTTACTGGCTTTGCTATCATTATTATAATTGGCTTTTTTCATCTCGCTGGAAAATGGCGAAGTTTTGCGATGGCATGGAACAGCTGGGTGATAGTGCAAACGGTACCAATGATCATTTTGGGAACTATGAGGGCGCAGCCCGGTGATTTTTTCTGATTCAGTTGATTTTTTTATGATGTTAGCGAATTTGTTTGGGCGAAATTCAATTGGCTCATGTGGAAGCTGAGGCTCATATGGTAAAGTCGGCAAAGTAAACGCACTAGTGGCTGGATTTGGTTGGAAGACATTTTTAAGGTGGTTGACAAACGTGGTGGCTCTGTCTGCATTACTGCGCGCCCAGCCGCCTGTGGGATTTCTAATAGGCATAGTTTCGTTCGGTGAGCTCTGAGTTGGGTGAGCCATAAGCTTCAGCTTCCTTTAAGGCCTAGTAAATTGGCGAGAGGAATGGCTTGGCAGATGGGGAAGAGAGATATAAAAATAATAAATTAGTAAGGACTCCTTACTAAGGTGAATCATTTATGATCGAGTTCGAGTACAGAGTCGAACAGACGGACATATATGTATATGTACATGCATCCGTACATAAACACATACATACACATAAGAATTAAATACCCTGAAGTACCAGAAAATCACGAAGGAAAATATTCCCCAGCGTTAGATAGAGACATACTGAGAAAAGAATGAGAGGCAACATCTTTAAAAACAATAGAAAATGCAAAGACAGTCGATGAGAGAAAAAATGCTCTCAGCTAAGTAAGTGAGCGAAGAGGGAGAGTATGATCACATATTCTTGTGATTCAAAATATTTTGCGCGTGAAACTTTAACCCAATGGTTCAATGGTTATGTCTGCCTGTTAATCTTAGGGTCGTGGGTTCGATTGCCACCAGAAAAATATAAATTATGAGTTTTGTTTATGTTTACTTTTAGTTTTTTTTTAATGTCGCAATCTAATATAAAATGTTAAATTTATTCTTTTTTTTAAATGGGGACTTGATATTATTCTTTGATTCTTTGATAGCTTAGAGGCTTGCATGTTGGTCCATTAAAGAAAAGCACGCAGGTTCAAATCCCAGTCCAGTCGAAAGTATGTAAATCTCGTACAATGTAGTTTGTTTATGATATTTGTAAAATGTTTCTTAACATTTTTAGTTAGTTTACAATTTGCGAAAACAATTTAATACATTAAATCATTGGTGTGATGGGTTTCTAAAAATCGCCAATTATTTTTTTTTTCAAAATGTCTTGAAGAACTTCCTACTTTCCTTTAGCAAAAAATAACCAAAGAGTTCTTTGCAAAGAATACCTAAAACCTTTCCTATGATTTCTTTGCAAGAATTCCTGGGGAAATTCCCTACCCAGTTAGGGAAAAAATTCTCCAGGTCGCCGATGCATAGGACATTCCATACAAAAATTCCTTAACAATTCCTTTTCATATCCAGCACAAGGAAAATCCTTATGTATTGTGAGCAGGTAATGGAGAGTTCCCCAATGAAATCCCCAACACTGGTACTGCAGGAGCTTAATAGTATAATATTCTCTATATAAGGCAATCGACAAAACATTCATATTTTTTGTCGGGAGGCACGACTATTTTCATTCTTTCATAAATCTTGTGAGTAAAATTACATATATAATAAACAATGGATTTATATAATTTTATAATAATTAAAATAAGTTAAAAAATACATGTAAAAACAAGACAGGAAAGCTAACTTCGGGCGGAGCCGAAGTTGATATACCCTTGCAGTTGTGCCATTTCCGATCGTTCAGTTATATGGCGGCTATTGGATTTAGTTGGCCGATCCCTATAAAATTTGGCAAATTAGATTATTTTGTCCAAAATAGAATCTGTAACAAGTCACATCTTTCTAACTTTAAAAACACCAAAGTTATGCCATTCCGATCGTTCTATGACAGCTATAGAATATAGTCGGTCGATCCTTATGAAATTTTAAACAGAAGATATTTTGGTCAAATATAACATGTGTGGAAAGTCCCAACCCTCTAACTTAAAAAACACCAAAGTTATGGCATTTTCGATCAATCAATTATATAGCAGCTATAGGATATAGTCGACCGATCCCGGCCGTTCCGACTTATGTACTACGTGCAAGAAAAAGAAAGAAGTGTGAGACTAGTTTGCGTAGAAACCGACAGACAGACGGACATGCTCATATCGACTCAGGAGGTGATCCTGATCAAGATTATATATACTTTATAGGGTCGGAGATAGGAGACATCTCTCCTTCACTGCGTTGCACACTTTTGACCAAAATTATAATACCCTCTGCAAGGGTATAAAAAACTAACCTCGTGCGGATCCGAAGTTTATATACCATTGCAGTTGAATGACGGTTTATATTGTATATGTATACCGGAAATATCTAATATAGTTTGTCAATCCTTATTAAAATTCTACTAGCAGACCAATAAGAAATTATTTGAACAAAAATATACCGAGTTAAAAATAATACTACCTGAGAGACTCAGTCGGGCCTTTCGGCGAAAGCAGCATTTTGCAATCGCCTGGTGCGCGACTTTTCTTCATGAAATCAACTTAATTTTAAAATTTATGGTTAGTTGTATTGAGATACTAACATCAAAGAATGGGTCATTATTTAATGAACAATATTATTTCTATTATAATTTTGTGTTGTTATATAGAGCAGAAACCAAATTTCGGTGTAATTAGTGTGCTTCGAGTGTCGGTTAAAATAATTTAAGTCGAAACGGTCATATTGGGTTCATAATAATGCGTCGTATTTGTTTATTATTGTGAAATGGTAAGTTTGTTTCATTTTTTATAAAATTATTCCTATTTTAATTATTTTATAACGATCAAGGTAATGTTTTTATGAAACATATTTTCAGTTCTGGCAGTAGTAGGATTTGGAACGTCTTGAAGGAAATCTTAAAGGAAGAGGCCGATATTGATCGAATTTATTTCTGGTTTTGATGCAATTAACTTTCTGATGCAAATAACTTTCTGATGCAATTTAGCTTTCTGAATTTTAACAATCAATTAACTTAACTGATGCAAGAAAATAAAAATTTGTATGTTCCAAAAGCCCTATTTAAATGAAATACCTATTTTGTTCATTAATATTTATACCCTTGCAGAGTGTATTATAATTTTGGTCAAAAGTGTGCAACGCAGTGAAGGAGTCATCTCCGACCCTATAAAGTATATATATTCTTGATCAGGATCACCTCCTGAGTCGATATGCGCAGTCTCTGAGTTTTAAAGCTATCGAGTAAGGGTGCACACACCCTTCTTTGCTTTGCAGGCAGTATATACATACATAAGTCGGAGCCGGGATCGGTCGACTATATCCTATTGCTGCTATATAACTGATTGATCAGAAATGCCATAACTTGGTTGTTTTTCAAGTTAGAAGGATGGGAGTTTCAGTGGATTCCTTTTTGGGCAAAATAATTTGGTATGCCAAATTTCATAAGGATCGGCCGCCTCTATATGATCCTCTATATATCTTATAATATAAGATGCGTGTCGCCACCTAGAGGACTGCGACTAAACTGCAAGGGTATATAAACTTTGGCTCCGCCCGAAGTTAGCTTTCCTTTCTTGTTTTATTTATTTTCAGCTTTTATTAAATTTTGATTTCTTATATTTTCAGTTTTAGCTCTTTATAATTTTAATTGTATTTTATAATAAAACAAGAAAGGAAAGCTAACTTCGGGCGGAGCCGAAGTTGATATACCCTTGCAGTTCAGTCGCAGTCCGCTAGGTGGCGCCACGCATTTTAAATTATTAGATATATAGCGGATCGTATATAGTCGGCCGATCCTTATGAAATTTGGCATATTGAATTATGTTGCCCAAACAGTAATCTGTACCAAGTCCTTGTACCATCCCCGCTTTCTAACTTAAAAAACACCAAAGTTATGCCAATTCCGATCGTTGTATGACAGCTATAGGATATAGTCGGCCGATCTTTATTTTGTACATAAGATATTTTGGTCAAATATAACATGTGTGGAAAGTCCCAACCCTCTATCTTAAAAAGCAACGAAGTTATGGCATTTCCGATCAATCAGTTATATGGCAGCTATAGGATATAGTCGACCGATCCCGGCGGTTCCGACTTATGTACTACCTGCAAGGAAAAGAAGGATGTGTGCAAAGTTTCAACTCGATAGCTCTAAAACTGAGAGACTAGTTTGCGTAGAAACCGACAGACAGACGGACAGACGGACATGCTCATATAGACTCAGGAGGTGATCCTGATCAAGAATATATATACTTTATAGGGTCGGAGATGTCTCCTTCACTGCGTTGCACACTTTTGACCAAAATTATAATACCCTCTGCAAGGGTATAAAAATTGTATATGGCGTTTTCAGATTGACTAATAAAAAGAAAAACAATAATAAAAGCAAAAAAACTCTCTTCTTTCATAAAAATTTTCCTGTCGCCTGTAGGTCGCTTTTTTGAGAGCAGTGTTGCTTATGGGTTGCATCCTGTATGCATATTTTTCAGCCGCGAGGCGCTTGCGATTTGATGCAAGTGCTGAATTTCCTGTCCACGCTAATGTAATTTTGAATGATACTTTTCCTATGTAGGGAGGCAGCGGCGACTGGGTAGTTCTCTTCCTCAATAAGGTGGGTTATGAAAGTTATGCCATTTCCGATCTTTCAGTTATATGGCAGCTATAGGAATTGATATTGATTTATTCTGCATGCAAAGAAAAGATAGATGTGTACAATGATTAAAGTCGACATCCTAAAAATTAATAAACTAATATAAGCTGACAGATGTTACCCAAGTAATCATATGTATATACTTTATGAGGTTGAAGATGTTTCCTTCCTTCCGTTGCACACATTTGAGCAAATTCTGCAAGAATAAAATTTAGCATAATAATAATACACATTTTGTGAGAAAATATATGTTTATTATTAGCGATTTTTACATGTTCCTAATTTCATTTTTAACATTTACCAATTTTTTGACAATTTACATTTACCCAATACTCGATTTATTTAGCTCCGCAGACATGATAAAATGGATAAAAATAAAATGCGTAAGGAAGACGATGATGTTTCAGATCAACGGGATATCACCGATGTTGATTTCACCGCAAATACTGGTCTAATTAATACATCTGAACAGGCAACTGATGAATTTGTTAAGGGATCGTCATTTCGTTACTGTATGCCAACACACGCGGTATTTACTTCGCCTGTACCAACGGCACGTATCGTTGACAAAAAATTTGTTTTACAAATATTTGATAAAGGGTTCAGCCTGTCTTAGGTTATTTAAATATTTTCTCCGTTGGTAAACACTAGAAAAACATTTAAAGTCTGTCCAAAAATGGAATATATAATTTATCTCATGGCATTTTGAAATTGTGACAAACAATATTTTTTCTTAGTTGTGTTTCATTTCATGGATCACGAAATTTCCACATATATTCAATTTTCTGCATCATAAAAGATAATTTTGATGCATTACACAGGCTTCAATTTATTTTCTTATTATTTCATAAAAAATATTTTAAAACCGGCATGATAACCTCTGTAAATAAAAACCAAACATATAAAATATTTATTGGGACAAGCATGTGTCTGAAAAAATTAAACATAGCTTAAATTAAACAAATTTTTAAATTTATTAAAATTTAAAAAAAAATTAAGCATCATTTTGACAAAGGTTTTAGCATCACAAACTTACATTTATATCTTATAAACTCATAAGGAAATGTGAAAAATGTACTGTATATTGACGGGTAAATTTTGAAGTTTAAAATTGCATATTTTTTTACAAAAAATGTACTTCAGGGGAAAAACGTGTTTTTAGCTAAAAGAGTGAGGGACAAAAATTTAAGTCAGGCTTCTTTCCACCACCATGAACTCAGATCGAAAAAATGCCCGATATTACATGGATATGCCAACCATCTCGGATGAAAGCACTTATGTATGTACAGCAAGACCATCAAATCAATTTTTTAATAAATATGTTGGAAACACCCCCAAACATTTTTAACAATAGCAAGTTCGGATTTGTTTGCCCAAATGGAATCCGTAGAAAGTGTCATCATTCTAACTTGAAAAGCAGCTGCTAAATTTCATAAGGATCAGCCGACTAAATCCTATAGCTGTCATGTAACTGAACGTTCGGAAATGGCACAACCTTGCTATTTTTAAAGATGCTTCCGGCTGTTTCCAACATTTTTATTAGAAAATTGATTTGATGTTGAAGTTCTCATAAGTTCTCAACTATATACGATCCGATATATATCAAATAATATAAGCTGCTACCAAACTGCAAGGGTATATCAACTTCGGATCCACCCGATATAAGCTTTCCTCTCTTGTATTGTTTCTAATTTTTAATGATATGGAGAAGTGATAGCAGAAAACACAGGGTATTAATTTGTACCTGTATACTTGGTCTAAGGCTATACATATGCAGTAAAATATCCTAAAAAATACATTCTAACAAAACTTGATAAGGAAACTTGTAGGTGGCGCTTAAATCACTTACTAGGAATGCTGATATTGGTACCACTATTTTTAAAGGTTACCAATAATCTAACCTACTAAGACAATAAGAAGAAAAGTCTCATTTATGCGGGAAAAAAATAAAATCATGGGACTAACTTTTCTTAGGGATCGGAGAAACTAGGCCAGATTCCTTTTTGCGATATAACAAAGAAATATGTAATAGGTAAATAAAAAAAAAATTAAATTTATTTTTGAATGAATATTAAAGGTATTATGTTGTGAAAGGTTTAGTTGCATATGTTTTGGAATAGACAATTCAAAAAATTTTGTAGGGAAGCACAAAGAAAAGTACTCTCATAAAATTTGCTGTATTAGGCGACGGGGAGCGAAAGGAGGAGTGGAAAAATGTTGGCACAAACTTGACCTGTGTGGGTATTCTAGGAGTGTATATGCTAAATCTGATTGCTCTTTTTCTTTGTCTTTGAGATCCAGGTGTTTTTTTCTGCTAATTATGGCAGCTAAAGAATATAGTTGACCGATCCCGACCGTTCCGAACTATATGCTGCGTGCTATGGAAAGTTGGATGTGTGCAAAGTTTCAAGTCGGTAGCTTCAAAACTAAGAAAAAAGTTTGCAAATCAGGCTAATGTTTAAGTTGCAAAAAAAATTAATATTCTGTCTTTTATTACATTATTTAATATGAATAAATGCTATATTATTGTAACAACACAAAGTCCCTATAGTTACACCTAATTTTATGTTGATTATAATAATTAAAATTGTCTTTTTATTCTTTGAAATCTCAATTGGGTTAGTGTACCTATTAATGTGCTCATGTGTGTATTAATATAAATTGGGCAAAAAAAGTACAGGTTGAGTTGTCGAGTGGCTGAGCAACGCCTTCGGTTCCAAAGTACAGACCGGTCTTGAATAGCGATTATATATATATGAAGACTAGATATACGTAAATAATAAATCCACTGTTTGGAATGACATATGCCCCAAGAAATATGGAAGCTAAAGAAATATAACAGCTAAAAGTACACGAAAAGTACCAAGGGGTCAAAATTTTGTCACATAATGCTTATAAACATAATGCAAACAAGAAAAGAAAGCTAGATTTGGGCGGAGCCGAAGTTTATATACTTTTGAACTTAAGTAGCGGATTATATTATTAGATATATAACGGATCGTATATACTTGGCCGATTCTTATGGGAATTTTAATCAAATCAATTTTTTAATAAAAATGTTGGGAACAGCCCCAGCGCCTTTAAAAAAAAGAAAGGTTATGTCATTCGAATGATCGAATCAGTGTGCCCAATATGGAACCCGTATAGGATAGAATCTCTATAAATTCCTATCCTTTTAACGTAAAAAAACGCAAAAGTTAAGGCATTCCCGATCAATCAGTTATATAGCAGCTATAGGATATAGTCGACCGATCCCGGCCATTCCGACTTATACACTGCCTGCAAACAAAAGAAGGTGCAATGTTTCAACTCGATAGCTTTAAAACTGAGAGACTAGTTTACGTAGAAACAGACAGTCAGACGGACATGGTCATATGTCCGGACTCAGGGGAGGAATAGAATCAAGAAAAACTATATTTTATAGTGTCAGAGATTTATAGTGTCTCCTTCACTGCTTAGCACACTTTTACCAAATTTTTCATTTTACCAAATCAGTTATATGGCAGCTATAGGATGTTTCTTCCAAACAGCTTGGACTTTACAAATTTTTCTCTAAACTAATTTATGTAATTTTCGAAATAATATTTCTGCGGCCCATTTAAATATGGAACTTTTTAAATTTATAAATTTTAAAATTTATAATTTATTTTTCATATTTTTATAATATGATTTGCCATTATATTTGCCATATAACTGATTGATCGGAAATGCCCTAACTTTTGCGTTTTTTCACGTTAGAGGGTAGGAATTTGTAAATTTTTTATACGACTTTGATTTAAAAAAAAACACTTATTTTCTAATCAACCAATCTCAAACGGATCGGTCAATTCGTTTTTAGATATCTTGATAGCCAGTTGAAAGAAAGTGGATTCGATTCCAATCATAGCGTTAAAACTTTTTTCGGCATCGAATAGTTAAATATCTTTTTATGCACATATGTATTCTTCATAAATTATAAACTCAATTTATAAAACAATTTTATATTTTTCGAAAAAAAAAGGTGTTTTCTACACGTATCATGAATCCCCTAGTTATATGTATACTAACGTTTTCCTATGTATCCTGCATCCAGATAGATTTTTGCTTCTGAAATATACATAACATTTAATTTTATTTTTAGAAAAAGAATGCAAAGCTTTTTATTTCATCATTTTGTCAAGAAATGGCTGTGTTAAACTTCGTCAAATATTTTGTGCCTTCGTGAATCATTATGAATATATTCATTTAAAAGTTACTTGTTTAAAAAATTTTTATCAAATATTTTATACGTTATAATATTTAATATGTTATTAATAAAATATTTACATAATATTATTTTGACCAAGAAAGGAAAATAATTTTGGGAGGAGCTAAAGTTGATATACCCTTGCACCAAAATTATAATACCCTCTGCAATGGTATAAAAACGCTAATGCTAACATTGAATATTATTTTTGCCATTAATTTTTTAATAAATTTTCAAGATAAGCTATTGAAAGTTGAAAAGGTGCCAAATATTTAATTTCTTGCATTACCTGTTATATTGTTGATATACATACATACATGTATGTGCCATATGAGCCAATGTATACATCTAAGTCTTTTGTTTCATCTTATATATAACTATATCTTTAACTTTAATAACCATAAAATTTCGTTTAGGCATTTGCTTGGTTTAGTGACTTACTAGTTGAACACGCGGAAATATTTTGGTCCCTTTTTGCTGTTGATATGGATCGAGTTTTATCTGACCAGGCTCCTGATACATGGGACTCATTTCCTTTGTTTCAAATTTTAAATGATTATCTAAGGGCTGATGGTAAGTTATTTATAATATTAAATAGAGTAGTTACTTATAAGTATTAAATATATTACACCACTTCAGTATATCCTTAAATAATACGGACTTTACACAGACTTTAAAATTTCCGCTTTTTGTAATAAGAGCACCAATTTTAACCAATCAAAATGAAAAATATTAATTATGAAATGTCAAATATAATTTGTAGAACCCGATTTGTGATCGTTGTTACGTGTTTGTTCTGTGAATTGTTTTCGTAATGTCAATTTCCAACTTTTTTTTCCTCCACGCATAATTTTACCTGCTCTATAACCTTTAGGCTCCCCTGAACCAAAGTCCAGAACAAACATAGGTTCTATCACCCACAGTTTCCGCTGTACACTTAAGAGAAGAAATTGATCAAATTTTACCATTTATTGAATTATGTAGGCCGTGTAATGGCGATGACCATTATGTTTCTAGTACATATCATTTTTGAAATGTATGTGTACAAACTAAAATTAAAAAACGTTATATAGCAGTTACCATATATTTGGATACTCATCCAAAGTTGAAATCTCCGATATTAATTTTTGGTCTTCTATGATTTTTACCCAACCATTTACGTATGTTTTTCATATTTTCAAAAAGTCATGGCTATCTACAATTTCTGTAAAGCTTTACTAAACAAGCTGAACCTGCAATAGATACGTTTTGAACATAGAAACAGTTTAAGATAGCCTTGACTTTTTGAAAATATGAGATTAAAATCCAATTTAATTGACGAAAATATAGTTTAACAAACTATAATAAATTTAATAAAATTGTTTCGAGTTTTCCCCTTAATCCAAAATTAGAACATAGTATGATCTACTGATTTCAATAAGAAAATAAAAATCTTCCATAGAAAAATGTTAGGAAAAACATCATAGAAGACCAAAAATTAATGTAGAAAATCTGAGATTTAAACTTTGGGTGAGTATTCCAAAGATATGGTAACTGCCAGATACCATTTTTTAATTTTAGTTGATACACATACATTTTAAAAATGATATGTACTAGAAACATAATGTTAATCGCCATTACACGTCCTACATAATCCAATATATGGTAAAATTTGATCAATTTCTTCTCTTAGGTGTACCGCGGAAACTGTGGGTGATAGAACCTATGTTTGTTCTGGACATTGGTTCAGGGGAGCTTAAAGGTTATGGAGCAGGTGAAATAATGCGTGGCGATTTTTTACTGTTGGCCTGTGTTATCTGTGTATTATGGAGTATATTTAATTTTAAGTTACCATCTGAGCTTGCCGAACTAATAATGTATATTTAATCTTTGCAAAATAATTAAGAGCACAGAAAAAAAACGAAGAACCCAGTGCACTGGAGGAATCAGAATATAAATGTCTATAACATTTCTAAAAATCTATCGAGTGGAAAATATCACCTGATCTAGAGCACCTGATCTAAAAAAAAAGGCACACAAACGTAAAGGTCTCGTGCAATGCACAGAAATATGCATACTTACTACTCTGGTGAGCATTCGTTACCGCACATTCGCACCGCACAGATCATGCGTATTTAAAGCCCATGGCGGAATACTACATGTCAGACTTTTCGGTGAAAGCAGAATTTTCCAGTCACCTGACATGCCTATTTTTCTGCATGAAAACAGAAACCGAGGAGATTGGTTCTCTTTTCAAAGCAAGTGCTCCAAAAAAAGAGGAGTTAGAAAATTTTCATCTCGCATGCGACTTTTTTTTTTAGTGGGATTTTTAATTTAGAAAAAATTTAAAATGTTGAAAACAAAGTATTAGTTATCTTAATTTTACAATTCATGGTCATTTGAGGTACTATTGCTCATTATTTAATGAGCAATATTATTTCCATCTTAAATTTTTGTTTTTACGTTGGCTGAGAGCAGCAACAAAATGTCGCGTAATTGATGTGCATCAAGGGTAATTTTCCTATTTTAATAGGAATCAAGTATGATCAATTATGTAATATTTTTATGGAACTTAACTTCTGGAAGTAGAAGGTATTTTAACGTCTTGAAGGAAATGAACCTCGGCAGCATAGGATTGGCCAGAGTGAGAGGCCAAAATTTATTGAATTTATTGAAGATTTGAAGCAATGTATATTTACTTAGAAATTAACAATTTTTAGGTTTTAAAAGCCCTGTATAAATTATAATTTTGGTCAAAAGTGTGCTACGCAGTGAAGGAGAAATCTCCGACCCTATAAAGTATTATATGCTTGATCAGGATCAACTACTGAGTCGATATGAGCATGTCCGTCTGTCTGTCTGTTTCTACGCAAACTTGTCTCTTTTAAAGCTATCGAGTTGAAACTTCGCACACAAGCTTATTTTGTTTGCAGGCAGTATATAAGTCGAAACGGCCGGGATCGGTCGACTATATCCTATAGCTGCCATATAACTGATTGATAGGAAATGCCATAACTATGGTGTTTATTAAGTTAGAGGGTTGGGACTTTTTACACATGTTTTATTTGCCAAAAACATTTTGTTCACAACAACTCTTAAGATGGGACTTGGCACAGACTTCATTTTGGGAAAAGTAATCCTCTCTGCCATATTTCATAAGGATCGTCCGACTGTCTCCTATAGCTGCCATATAACTGAACGATCGGAAATGCTACAACCTTGAATTTTAGAAACCCACAACCTTTTTATTAGAAAATTGATTTGATGGCAAATTTCTTATAAGGATCGGAAAAATGTATGCATGTACACAGCTGACCAAAATAATAAGTACACAGATATAGTGTTTATTTTTTTCGATATAACTCGATTTTTATGCAATGCACACCCGCCATTTTTTTTATATTGATAAGATACAATGTTACACAATTTCTAAAACAAGAATGAAATATGGGAACCTCGTGTATTCAATACTAAGCTTAATTTTCTGCTGGGTGGGCGATTTTGGTCTGGTCAAAATAATAAGTACACCTGTGTATTTGATAAATTTTAAAGGATTAAAGCTAGATTCGAGTTAAGATATGTTGGTTTTTATTATTTCCTAGCATATTTAAGTATATCCCAGGAAAAAAAAATTCTATAGTTGGGCAAAAAAAAGAGTTGTACTTCAGAAAAAAGAAAAATAGCTTTAATTCTGCAAAAGGAAGGATAAAATCTTCGGGAAATCGCTAAAAGACTTGGGCAGTCATTCAAGGTTCAATTCGAAACTCGAGGTCGGAAGAAGAAATCCTGTCAAACGACCGACACCCGAATCCTAAGTTTTTACTGCTCATCCATTGCTGCTCATATTGACCATGAAATATCGTCTAGATCAGTTCGTCGAAGACTTACTAATGCTGGCTTACAACGACGCATAGCCAGAAAAGTTACTCTCCTTCGAGGGAATAATTTAAAGATGAGGAAACAGTTAGCCCAAAATCATTTGGCATGATCTGGAACAGAGGGTTCCAAAAAGTGGAATAATGTCCTATGGAGCGACGAAACAAAAATAAATCTATTTGGTAACGACTCCAGAAAGAATGTACGACGACCCAAAGGCAAAGAATTCGACGCCCGGTACTCGAAATAGACCGTTAAACATGGAAGCGGAAACATTATGATTTGGGACTGCTTTTCTTTGCATGGAGTCGTCCCGATTCATCGGATTACCGATACTATGATCCGATTTGGGTATAAAAATATATTGTCTGACATTATGCTGAGGAAGACATGCCCTTGAGTTGGGTCTTTCTACAGGACAACGACCCAAAACACACATCAAAGCTGGTCAAGGCTTAGTTCACCGAAAACAAGGTGGACATTATGAAGTGGCCAAGTCAAACTGCAGACTTAAACCCAATAGAAAACCTATGGGGAGAGCTTAATCGTCGGATTGGCACAAACAAATTTCAAAATATAGAAGAATTGCAGCAAAGACAAGGTACGAGAGTTGTTTGGAGACGTGCCGTAAATTAAATGCCCAGCATGCCGAAACGGATAACAAAAGTTATACAAAATATGGGGGGATATACTGGGTATTAGCATAAGATTACTATAAAAAGAAAAAAATTGAGAAAATGTTTTTTATTTTTAAGTTAGAGGCGTTGAAGAATTGCTGTACTTATTTTTTTGACCAACCCTTTTTTATGTTTTTTAGGTTTAATCGACAATAAATTCTACAGATTTCGTGAAATATTCTTATGTTAAGTATTTTTATAATCAACATTATGCCAGAAAACTAGAAGAAATTAGAATTGGTTCGTTACGGTTATCAAAAAAGATTTACGTGACATAGAAGAAATCTTATGAGCGTGTACTTATTATTTGGCCAGCTGTGTATATATGTAATTCAGTACCTCGTTAGGCATGAGACTTTAAGGTTTGACCATGGGTCGGACTGGTATGATGGGGACTTAGTTTGCCAGCTGAGGCTGTGTGTGGCGTTGTTAGATTTGATGTCTCTCTTCGCGCCTTCCGAGCTTTAGCGTGGTGTACAGTTGAGGACTGCTAAGTGGTTAACTATTATGAGCAACAAAGGCAACCAAGACTCCCTGCATCAGCCAGGACACAATATGGAACAACAACAAGCAATCGATAAAGCGACTAATAAGAACATGCATGGAGAAGTCTTCAATTCTCTGACATCAGAAGTAGGATTCGGCCCTAAACAAACTTCTTCTAGGGTTGTATTCGCGCAGTTAGAACAACAAAACCAGAACTTTCTGGAACTGGATGAGAGGCTACAGATGCCAGCGAATGAGTTGCAACAAACAAACGAGGTATGCCTGCCGAAAATACAATCCGGACGTTGCTGGCGAGGATGCCACGCAGTGATGCGCTACGGTCGACATCTTACGAGAAAAACCATAAGGTGAAAGCACTCTAGCGTTAAGTAAATCTTTGGAAGGCACAGCGGCGCAATGGTTATCTTAAATATATCTATAATATAAACATTTGGCAACAGTTCTTACAATTTTTTAAATTTTAAATCTTTATAGTCGTCCAAGCAACGGGGAAAGCCTGCCTGTTTTAGCAAGTCGCAGTGTGACGCCACTGTGCACAAAATTGCATAATTTCAATTCTGAACAAATTTCCAAAAGGATAATTTAATCGATTCACAATAATTCTCAAATGTGTGCCTTATTCAGTGCAGCACAAACCAAATTGAAAATTATTGCATTTATACCGGATCGATGTGCTTCTGCAGCAATCGAAAACTGTGTCTACCAAACGTAATGCGAGAAAAAGCTTGACTGTGCATTCTCTCATTTGTAAACTCTTGACGTATGTATAAGTATCCTTCCGAAGTAAGGCGTCAGCTTGCTAAGGATGGAATTACTGGTCTTCCATTGAAATCCCAGATATTTCGGCGGGATTTTTATTATCATGATGTTATGTGTGATTTCAAATCCACTAAAAATGGTTTTCAGTTTAAGGTATTAAATTACAGGAATCCTATACAACGTTTCGCTTGAGAAAGTTGTTTTTCAACCATACGGCCTTATTGGCGGGTATCCTTGAAGAGGACTGCGAGGCCTTCTTGACATTTGACGTTGGTAGCAGTTTCACAAAAATGCTTGATCTAGCAGGGGCTCCTTCCTTTGTTCATAATTTTTGTTTTTTTCGGATTAAACGCGCAAGTTTGGTTTGGCATATTAAGGGGGAGCTTATGAGTTCTCAATTCAACAGCTTTCAACTTTTGAGTGAGTCTCATAAGCGTAATGAATCTGATACTGGGGATGTTTCAGCTCCATGAAACCAGATCACAGGATCGCTCCAGATCGCTGGAAAACCTAATCCATCATGCAATTATTTCCTTTACCACCCCAAGAGCAGGAACGGGAAAAATATTAAAGTCATATACATATTTGTCTCACGGCTTTCCCATGATACCTCGGAAATTATATCAAAGCCAAATCAAATGCCGCTATAAGAGTTGGAAGAAATCTGATGAACATGTTATAATCTTGAGTGAAACTAGATAAAAACCGGAGATCTTAAGTTCCAAACTTTTTCCAGATAGGTCATTTTTAGACTAGGGTCGGTCGCAAAGAGGAGGAGTAGTCTTAAAATCTAAAGACTATGAAAGTTTGGTGATTTCAAATTTCTCTTCGTTTCAATCATTATGTCTACTCAATCAATGTTCCATACCAGTTGTGACGCGAACTAGGCGTGAGTGTCTTTAAAAGAACACGTTGGGTTCTTCCAGATAATAACTTGAAGTCAAAATTAGGAGATCAGCTGGGCATACAGAGTTTACCTAAAAGAAGATGTTAACAGAGTCAAATGCTTTGCTAAAGTCGAGTTAATTTTTCTATTTTATAAGCCATTCCGGAATATTTTTATAACCAAAGATGTTTGATCTAATAAGTTGGTAGTGGTGGAGCGGTGCTTCATAAAGCCATGCTGGCACGTTGATATTATTGAACGAAAAATGTGTTGCAAATGTGGAGTGATTAGTTTAGCAAAAAGCTTTGTAATTGCAGGCAGTGGAAAATATAAGTTATAGAATATTATAACCGGTGCAGCATCTTATGAGCTTCTAAGTATCTTGAATAATTTATTGTACACCCAGTTATTTTTATTTATTTAAGAGAATATTTTTAATGTTTTTAAAATTTAATAGGTGCCACATTTTCCCAACGCGCAAGAATCTAAAGCTTTATAAAATTTATACGTGGGGCATTAGTATTCTTGAAGGTAAGTGTTAGGGAAAAAATAGTTTTTTGAAACTATGTGGAACATTAGATAGCCATGACCTTTTGAAAATAGTAGAAAATAGAAAATAGCGAAACATATGCCCAGACTGACCGTCTGCTTGCGCTTAGGAAAAAGAAAGACTCAGAAGATCTGGTCCGATAATGCCGGGAAATTGGGCATTAGAAAGCCGGATTTGGAAATGGATTTTTTTTTTGTTCCGAAATGTACCGAGTGACACTAAGGACCGGTGCTGAAGTTATAGCGATATGTGATTATATAGATATGTGATGAATTGGACACCCACTTTTCGAATTCCAATTTGGCGTGTGACATAAATTCTACATAAACATCTTACAAATATCTGCGGAGAATACTTATCTAAACATTCTGGAGCGTAGGGAAAACGGCATACGGCAAATAAATCTCACTGGATACTAGGGCCAATGTGTAATATGTCATTATGTGCCACTCCATTGACGTCCTTAAATGACCTGTCCAATACGACCCTGTTGAATTTCCTCCAACTAGAAGATAGAAGAGAGTTTAGAAGGGACTCTAATAGAAGAGAGTTTCTGAATCGAAGTACATCGAAGTACGATAAGTACAAGTGAATTAGTTAAGGCAAGGGGCAAGTCGTTTATAAACGTAAAAACTAAGGGTCCAAGATGGCTTCCTTGGAGCACCCCAGATGTGGCGCGGAAAAAACGCGAAGTAACATCTTCAAAGAAGACACGTTGGGTTCTCCCAGATAAGTAGCTCGAAATCCAGATAAGAAGATCGGTTGGGAATCTCAAAAGATTGAGCTTACTTATAAGAAGCGAATGGTCAAATGCTTTACTGAAGTCAGTGTTAATGACGTCTATTTGTAAGCCATTCCGGAATCCATCCGTGATAAAAGATGTTAGCTGCAATAAGTTGGTAGTGGTGAAGGGGCGCTCCATGAAGCCATGCTACAATAATAACGGAGTTATTATTGAACTACATAGGTGTTGTAAGTGTGGAGTGATAAGTTTTTCAATAAGCTTTGGAATTGCTGACAATTTAGAGATTTCCCTTTCCTCTTTTTTAAGCAGCGGAATAATGAAAGATTCCTTCCTTCTGGGGGAAAGATCGAAGTTTCCAGCGATAGATTAAAGAGTTTAACGAGCGATTTGCACATAGCCTCGGCGCAGTTCTTCAGAACACAGCCTGGTACTCCATCAGGGCTTGGCAAATACATGGTCTTGACCTTAAGAAGATACCGGTAACACACCACTTTGATCGAAAGATGGGCAAAATATAAGGTTGGCTGATTGGATATTAAAGGTGTAAGGCTGAGCTGAACTGCTGCTTGGTGAATATTTAGTTTGAAAAAACTGTGCAAAGAGATCGGTCATTGCCTGATCAGGGTTCGCATAAGAGTTCTCAAACGGAAGCAGTGGGGGATTCATGTTTACGCTTAGTGTTATAAGTGTTATAAAATTTCTTGGGATCCTGAGTAAACTGAATCCGGCAGCGGTGAATGTAACTCCTACAACATAGCAGCCGACTAAATTCACGCGTTTCAAATCAGGTTTTCAATATTTTTATTTTGCGTTATGCACGGTGAAATTGGACCGAGCTACTAAGTATCCTGAATAACTAACTGTACAGCCAGATACTCTATGTTTATTTAAAAGTCTACTCATACTGTTCCATAAATTTATGATGTACCTTGTATACCAAGGCGTGCCGTGGCGCAGACGTCGAAAAATGTTTAAAGTATAATAAAATTTTTGTAAAGCGATGTTTAAATCCTCGCATGCCAGTAAATTAGACCAATCAAATTCCGAAATTAACTTATTTAATTTCATAAAGTCAGCCTTACGAAAGAAACGAACTTTATGAGATTTAAGTGTAGACTTAAGGTCAATTATGCAATTTTTTTCGATTGAAACCTCAAGAGTGGGATGATATGGATCCTCAGGGTTAGAAAGGGGCAAAGTTCTGAAAAGAGTAATTCCATCAGGATCAGAAACGAAGCATAAGTCCAACAGCCGACCTAAAGGCATTTACATTTATTTTTGTGCTGCTATGATTTTTTCCCTAAACATTTTCTTATGGAAGAATTATTTTTTCTTATTCAAAATAAGTATATGATACAATGTTTTTATTTTGGTAAGGAAAACTAGTTAAACAATATTTTCTTCAATTAAATAAGAGTCTCATGTTTAATTTTATTTATTCTCATGCTTATTATAATGCTTATGACCTAACATTCTTCCCGGCCATTTAAGTGGTGTTCAACCCTCGACTGAATTCAATCGACTAAACGAAGTTTGTACTTCAGTGGTCATAGTGCCGAAAGTAGACAAGCTTATATTAACATTGCGGGCTGTGCAACCGGTGGGCAAATTCTGCATACCAGTCACCTTTATGTTGCATGTTGTAAACTCCATTGCATGAAGTTCCATTGAGTCCTTGGTAGTGAAGATCCATTGGTTACATTGATGAGTCCTTAACCATACCATGCTGGAGTGCACATGATTGCTGTGACATTCTGTTCCAGTCTTGTTAATAAATAACTGGAATTTGCATCACCTATCTACATTCTGTGCCGTTAAGTGATTGAAACAAATATTCGATCTTACGACATGGGAGTGATAGGGTGTGAATTGAGGATCGCCCCCACCTTAAACGACCACCGTGTTGAGTTCTTAAAACGTCAAAGCCGCCGTAATACAAGCAGCCGTTTTGTGGACTTCACCGCAGCTTCCCAAAGGCCACCGAATGATGGGGGAATAAATTAGAATAAATTCTCTTTTGTTGCAATGTTGAACTACGATTCGTTCCATTATCGCGATGAATGGTCTGGAACCGGCGGAGAGCGGCCAAATAGGCATTTGTTGGGAGATCGTTAATTTGGGCTTGAATCTGGTACATCGCACGCCGTTGTGTACGATGCTTCTTGCATCAGCATCGCCAATCCGCAAATAAAGGGTAAAGTGTCAAATTAAAGAAATAAATAACATGTCTATTCATTGCGAACGGGAGTGATTCTTGGGTCGATACATTGACGACGCGCTAAAACTACAAATTAACAAACAAAAAAAAGCAATAACCAATATTTAAATTAAATACATATATTTGCAAAACGTAATTTAGTGATATTACGGTACAAATGCATGTGTTGTTTTAATTTTCTTTCTTTCTCTCTCTTCTTGGGTTCTACTTGTTCTTCTGCTCTAATTGTGCCCTACCAACAACAACATGTGGTAAATGCTCACCTTAAGAGTGGTAAGCTAAACGATTCTAATAAAGAGAGAGGGCAAGGAGAGAGTTGCTCACTATTCAAAATAACTAAGTGACTGAGTAACAGTTGTTTGCAAGTCAAGAGAATCATCACGATTTAAAAAAAAAAAGAAAAGAAAAAATTACTGAGACACATAAGCGAAAAAGTAACTGAGTAGTTTGTTGCACGTCAAGAAAATTATTGATGAAAACAGAAATAAATAAAATCCTTAACTGGGCAACAGTACGTTGTAAGTTGAAAGAAAACAAAAAACCCTATTAAATAGAGAATTAATCTGTTTGTACAAAGGCAGTTAGCCTTGTAATAAGCTGACATAGTCAGTAGCAGTTTGCCGAAATAATGAATACATGAAATTTTGGTTTTCGTTTCACTTGCAAAATTCGAAGACAAAGGGAAATGGGTAAGAATTTAATCAAACCTTTCCTGTGTGAAACCATTGAAAAATCACTGTTACGAAACGAGTGGGAAAGATAGATTCGCGCATTTCTAATATATATCGATGCTGAAGAGATTGAAACACCTACCAGGAAAAAAAATAAGTTGCTTCTTTTGGGAGGCGTGCAATTGCAAACGGTTGCTTTCTCCTTATCCGATGCTTTGGTAGACCCGGTTAATAACAAAGAAGTCGAGGTTTTTTTGGTGCTGGTGGAAAAGCTAAATGATTATTTCTCACCGAAAAAAAACTCAACCTTCGAACGGCATATTTTTAGGAACCTTTCTCCTTTGGAAGGTAAGAATTTTGTAAAATGGTTACATCAGAAAATGTAGAAATGCAATTTCGGCTCTACTAAGGCCGAAATTGAAGAGATCTGTTAAATGATAAAATCATAGACCTGAAGCTACTAGAGAAAGAGCATAGATCAGACCTTGGCTGAAGCTTGTAGAGTAGAAGAAGAAATTATTAAGGGGGCAGGATGGTTTGAGGCTTCAAAAAAAATTTTTTTTCAGAAATTTTTTATATAATAGAACATTATCTTAGGAATATCCTGTGAAAGTTTCATGTCGATCGGACTAAAACTTGCTGAGATACCGATTTTCTAGTTTCTTTCTCTCCATATACTTTCCATTGCTTTTAAAACTTTAGACGCGTTTTTCTCAAAACAACTTTTTCAAGTCGGTGCGTAACGTAACTCAAAAAGTAATGCTCGGATCTAAATAAAATTTTGCACACATCTTTAATACAATAAATACTTGCGGATGAACGAACGCTTTTTTTTTTTAATTTTTTTTTTTACCATTTTTACCGGCAATAATGGGCGGATTTTTATGTAAAAATGGTACCTCCGACTTTACAACCGCGCCAAAAATTCAAAATCGCATATTTTTCAAAATGGTTTCGTTCATCCGCACAAGAAACTAATATTTTAAGTAAATCAATTCAATTTTTTTATTTCCGATAACACTGTAAGGCCAGACTTTACGCACCGCAAGAGACCAATTTTTGGAAGCGACTCCGGCCGACTGCCCGTCACGGGATAAATTATAATTATTTCTTAAAAATAAAAATTCCTAGATACTCTCCAAATATAGCCATTAATCGTGTAAAAAAATGGAATTGATATATTTACTCAGACATAAAAAAAAAAAATCGCAAAAATCTGCTATTTTTCAGCCTCTGAAACGCCCCCTTAAGCAATCACAATCAATGATTTCTAAGTTGGAAAGAGATAACAATAAATAAAATACCATTTCCAAAACCGATTAAGGGTACAGAATGCGGTAAATGTGGTCGAATGGGTCACTCTGAAGATAATTTGACCTGCCCTGCGTGACAAGTAAAATACAACAAATGCTTGCGGTTCGGGCTTTTCGCCCGCAAATGAAGAACGAATCTCAAACGCAAGTCCACACAGCCAAACAACGGTGGCACAAAGCGATCACGGATAAATGTGCGGCAAGCGCAAGATGAATGCGCTTCTTCCGGAATAAAACCGACCAAGGAAGAATGATTCCGGATTTTCAGCGATGATGAAAGTGATGAACTGATAGAGTGTTCAATAGGAGGGCAGCTTTTGCCCCTTTTTATTGACTCAGGCTCGCGTTTTAATCTGATTAGCCAAGCTGAATGGTTATCAATGAAAGTAAACAAAGCCGAAGTTTTCAACATCAGATCCAACTCGGAGAGACAATTTCGGGGTTATGCATCAAAACAATTGCTCCCATATTAACAGGCCCAGATAAAGAGATCATTGCTTCATTTTATGTAAATAAAAGTGGAAAACAATCGTTACTGGGACGAGAAACAGCGATTCAATAGAACGTCTTAGCATTGGGATTACAGGTTAGCCGAGCTGAGTGCATTACTCCAATTCTCAAGTGGAAAGGAGTAACAGTCAAGATATTAATTGAGGCCCTAGCATTAGGCCCATACAACAGCCAATGAGACGTATACCGGCTGCCATCGAAGCAACGGGACTGTCTAAACTACAGGAGCCTCTAACCAGTGACATAATAGAGCCAGTGGTCGGTCACAGCCCTTGAAGCTCGCCTATCGTAATAGCTTTTAAAAAGAAATGGCTACATCCGGTTGTGGTTGGATGCGGATGGCCAATGGAGCGGTGATGAGGGAACACTACCCACTGCCTACTTTTGAATCGTTTATGACAAAGTTGAAAGATGCTACATACTTTTCAAGGCTAGATTTGAAAGATTTATATCATCAATTAGAACTGGATGAGGAAAGCCGACAGATAACAACATTTATAACCCCAAGGGGTTTGTTCCGCTACAAACGATTAATGTTCGGAATAAATTCAGGCCCCGAGATATTCCAACGACGGCTTGAAGAGTTATTGTCACCATGCCCTAACGTTCTTAATTATTTAGATTATGTCATCATTTTTAGATCAAATGAAGATGAGCATAATGAGACCAGGAAAGTCCGGGAAATATTCAAGAATAATAATGTGGTACTGAATGGCTCAAAATAGGTTTGGAAAACACACCGGCTAAGATTTCTATGCCACATTCTATCAGACAAGGGAATCAGTGTCGATCCCGAGAAAGTATATGTTATCACTTCGTTCCGAGTCCCGAGAAATAAGGAGGAGACGAGAAGCTTCCTAGGTCTGGTCACTTACGTCGGGAAGTTTATTCCGGATGTAGCCGGAGAGGAATTTGTTGGGAAAAGACGCTAAAAATGTCTGCGGCCCCAAAGAGAAAGAAGCGTTCAAAGATTTGAAAACTCGTCTGACTTTCATACTTTAATGTAAAACATCGAACACGTCTGATTGCAGATGCAAGCCCGGTAGCGCTGGAAGCAGTACTGCTACAATTCACAGAAGGAAGCGAACCCCAGATCATTTATTTTGCCAGCCGAAGATTGTCTGATGTGGAGAAGCGGTACTCACAAAACGAAAAAGAAAGCTTGTCACTGGTATGGGCGGTAGAAAATTGTTATTACTACTTAGCCGGTTTAGAGTTTGAGTTGGTAACCGACCACAAGCCGCTCGAGACAATATTTAAGCGATCATCAAAACCACCAGCTCGCATGTGGCTTCTGCGACTGCAGACTTGTAAATTCAAAGTTATTTATAAAGCTGGGAAGGTCAAACATCTCAGACACTTTGTCTCGTCTGTGTAACATATCATCGACAAGGATTTCGAGTCAAGACCCGAATATAGCAATTTTCGTATACTGAGATAATTATATATCCTACTGAGAGGAAACCGTTTAATTATTCCGACTTCTCTGCGGGAAAAAGTCCTAAAACTAGCCCATGAAGGCCATCCAGGCGAATCCGCAATGAAGCGTTGGCTTCGCTCCAAAGTTTGGTGGCCTGGCATAGATCGTGCGGCTGAAAAGTTTGTAAAGTCTCGCAGAGATTCCCTTCTAGTCTCACAAGACAACAATCCAGCACCGATGAGTAGAACACCGTTTCCAACGGGTCCTTGGATATGCGTGGTTTCCGATTTATTGGGTCCCTTGCTAAATGGCGAATTCGTACTCGTTTTCATAGATTACACAGTGTTACAAAAAAAAAAAAAGTGAATGAACTTTTGAAGTGACATAGTAGGAATTGTTTATTGGGTCGAGTATATCACAAAACCATGTTTGAAATATTTGTAAGACCCTCAAAATCTTGATTTATGGTTAAAAAACCGTTTTTCGGGAATTCTTTGCGCTTTAAAATTCCTGGACACGTTTTTTTCAACCGATTTCAAAATTTTCGGTGTTTTTCAATAGTTAAATTTTGTAGCTTTTGAAAAAAAAAATGTATCTTTGATTTTGTTAAACAAAAAGGACAAAATTTTTACACCTGAAACTGAAGTTTTCGACTTTTATTCGAGTTTTTCGGATTTTGACGCCAGTTTTCCGGTACAATTTACAAAAATTTTGTCATTTTTGCCACATATCAATGTTGTGTCATTAATTCTGAATAAAACGAGACAAATTTCATCAAAAAATAATGAAAATTGGTGAAGTTATAACGCTTTTCCCAAAAAAAAAACTCAATTCAACCTTGCGTGCGCTCCGGAGTACCTGTGTGTATAAGACAGGAATATGCTCTTCTTCGTATAGTGCTGCCATGGTTTTATTGACTTTTTTTAGGAAAAGCGTTATAACTTAAACAATTTGTATTATTTTTTAATGAAATTTGTCTCGTTTTATTCAGTATTAATGAGACAATATTAATATGTGGCATAAATGACAGAATTTTTGTCAGATGAAAGCAATATACTCTTATTCTTATACACATTGTTACTCCGGAGCGCTCGCTAGGTTGAATTGACTTTTTTTGGGAAAAGCGTTATAACTTCACCAATTTTCATTATTTTTTGATGAAATTTGTCTCGTTTTATTCAGAATTAATGAGACAACATTGATATGTGACAAAAATGACAGAATTTTTGTAAATTGTACCGAAAAACTGGCGTCAAAATCCGAAAAATACGAATAAAAGTCGAAAACTTCAGTTTTAGGTGTAAAAATGTTGTCCTTTTTGTTTAACAAAATCAAAGATATATTTTTTTTTCAAAAGCTACAACATTTAACTATTGAAAAACGCCGAAAATTTTGAAATCGGTTAAAAAAAACGCGTCCAGGAATTTTTAAGCGCAAAGAAGTCCCGAAAAACGGTTTTTTAACCATAAATCAAGATTTTGAGGGTGTTACAAATATTTCAAACATGGTTTTGTGATATACTCGACCCAATAAACAATTCCTACTATGTCACTTCAAAAGTTCAAAATCACTGTTACACTGCGTTATTACTCGCGATACATGGAGTTTAAATTCCTCCGTTCTATAACTTCAACGACCATTATCGATGTAATGAAAGAAATTTTGAAGAATGAAGACATCAGACTTGGTTTTCCCAATTACTTACGGACGGACAATGGACGGCAGTACATCAGTAGTGAGTTTAAAGAATATTGCATGGTTTGTGGCATAGAGCGGATTAGAACTCCGCCTTACTGGCCTCAGGCAAACAGTAAGGTTGAAAACATAAACAGATCGCTAGTGAAGCGATTAAAGATAGCATACCAACATAAAAATAACTATAAAGAGGAGATACAGAAATTTGTGTTGATGTACAATGTAACCCCACATAGCAGCACAGGTTCTGCTCTTACGCAGTTAATGTTTAATAGGCTGATCCGTTATAAGATGCCAGGGGTTTAGGATTTGACTGCATTGCAAAACAGAAGGGGAAAGAAACAGCTGATAAAAAGATAGGGGCAAAGTAAATTGATATAAAAGTAGGTGACAAGGTACTAAAATAAAATGTTGTCTTCCCACATAAACTAACGCCAAACCTTGACCCTACCGAATACGATGTTATAGAGAGAAAAGTAAACGTAGCTACAGTGTCAAAAGATGGTATACGTTTCATCAGGAATATTAGCCACTTAAAGAAGATACCAATAAGGAGCCCGTCGGACAGTAGCTCCGATCCAGATTTTTTTCCACAGGTACATGTGACTCCACCAGAAGAGATGACAAACACAGAACAAACGGAACACCAGCCAGCACAGACAGTCGGGATGGAACCACCAAGCTGGTGGTTGAACCAAGGATTGAAATTAAAGCTGGTAAAAAAAGGAGGGATGTGGGAACCGGTGGCGAAGAGCGAAGGCGATGTCGGTAGCAGCGACGTCAGCGCCGACGTCAACGATTGATTTCTGCCCGCGATCTCTTTATGTTCTTGAAGTCTAACACGTGCGGTTGATGGACCAGCATCGCCGGTTCGCAACTAAAGTGTAAAGTGTTAAATTAAAGAAATAAATAACATATCTATTCATTGCGAACGGGGATGATTCTTGAGTCAATGCATGTTGGTCTCATGTAGTTCTTTAAAGATAATTTTGGCCAATTGTGTAATTTTAGGGGAGCAAAACTGGATGTTTTGCATCATAGGACTGATTTGAATGTTCCAGTCAGCCTCCTACTTGAATTAACCCATCCGATCCAAAGATGGGAGCCAATGATACAAGGGAACCTTTTGTCCACTGTTTTGCTGAATCGTGCGCATGATAATGGTGCGTGCTTGGCTTAGATCACCTAGATATAGTGCATTTTTGGCGCTCTGTTAGCTTTACAACAGAACCGCAGAATGTACGCAACAATCCATTGCAATTTGTAAAAAGAATTACGGTGCCTACAGTTGTATATGTCTAATCTAAATGTGTCCTTAGCCGCCGCCATTGTGACGAATATTGTTTTTATACCCTTGCTGAGGGTATTTTGGTCAAAAGTGTACAATGCAATGAAGCAGACATCTCCGACCCTATAATATATATATATATATATTCTTATTATATATATATATATATATATGGACTATCTATATAATATATATATATTCTTGATCACCTCCTTTGTCTATATAAGCATGTCCGTCTGTCCGTCTTGAAACTTTGCACACATCCTTCTTTTGTTTGCAGGCAGGCCGGGATCGGACGATTATATCATATAGCTGCCATATACCTGATTGATCGGAAATGTCAAAGCGTCATTAGGGTTACGTTATAGGGTTGGGACTTTACACACATGTTACATTTGGCCAAAATCGTATTATCCACAATTGTCTACAAAATTTCATAAGAATCGGCCAATAACTTTGGTGTTTTTTAAGTTACTTGGCACTCGTTAAGCAATCATCTACATTTTCTGTCATTTTTGAATGTTGCAGACCCAAACCGGTAGTTGCCTCGTGATCAGATTGGTATATGATTTAGGCATTTTGTTGCCAGAAATGGGGCTGTTTTGGTTCCATATGTGACTATTTACAAAAAATGTGTGTCAACTGTTTCAATACCAACCAAAAGCAATGGCACGAATTGTTTCAAGTACAACTAAAAGCATAACACCCTGTTGAACCTGGAACCCACAAGCCTTCATTCCCCAGCTTTCGGTAACAAAAATTACCACTTTTCTACGGCAGCAAAGGTAGCGGTCCAGGAAAATAATGGACAGGTAGAAAAATTTCGAGCCCAGCTAGACTCAACTATAGTCGTTAACTCTCTCCATGGGGATTTCAGCCAGCGCATATAAGCCTTTGTTCTTCCTTGTTCTTTGTTAGAAGAACAATTTACATTTATATAACGCGTGATTTGGAGCGGTGAAATAGTAACACAGTGAATGTCTTTCTGACGTACTAGATGCGCACGCCTGATTTTTTGACTCTTTTTTGAAATTATTCTTTGATCTAGGAATTCCAGCATCGTTTGTAGGGGCTGTATCTCTACTGAGTTCCTAATTGTCTGCTCAAATAGGCTCTATTAGTCATGTCAAGCTTATCAGTAAGCAAGCATAAGCTAACTTATTTGCTGTAGGGCATAGGTGCATTCTGCACCTCTGCTTGCACTGTCTATTGTGTTTTCCACTTTCTCATAGTCTGTCAAGTTGACTTCTTGGACTTGAGCTAATAAAGATTTTAATAGGTCTCCTGAGGGTAAGGTACCGTCTACGGTTTCTATTTACGGACTCTACTAGTTCTCCTTGGCGTCAACATAACCCGGCTAATCGTTTATCCATGGGGACAACGACACGGGATTGCTCTTGAACTTGATTTTCTACTGGTTTTTGAGCCTCTACCTTCCGACTCGTGCCTGAAATTAGCTTGTCACTGTTGCTTTCGAAAGTGGCGCATATTCCTCGCAACTGATCCGTAGGTCCTCTGCATACTTGAAGTTGTTTTCGGTCCTGGCCGTTACTTAAATTTTTGCATCATTTTCAAAGAATTTGTCCCAAGCCTCTTCGAGAATGGATAGTTTCGTTAGAAAGTGATGCCTTTCATTTTCAATTCTGCACATCCTTTTTTTAATTCCGGATGCATCTTGAGTTTTTCGTTTCTGACCGTTGGGAGTGATTTATTTGCTGCTAGCGTGCTAGTAGTTGGATGCGCTTTGTCTTGCTACCGAGAGTGGTCGAAGAAACTGAACCCTTTTTTTGATGAACTAAGTGTAGTCCCTTAATATAACGATTAGGGGACAGCGTCACTCTGTTATGAATACTTTTTTAGTAGGAGTCTTCCTGAATTCTGCATTCTTTATTCGTTCCTTTCTGTTCCTGTTCGATTGGTGATCCTGAGCTTGCGGGATCACGCCGGGACCAAAATGTTAATCTTTAATGATTAAGGGAAGCAAAGGGTCCATAAACCAATTGCTGGTTTGTTGCCGCATCTTGCATTTAATCAAATTGGACGTGGAAAATAAATGAGTTCAGAATAAGTTTGTCTGAGACTGACTTTATTAATATAAAAGTTCAATATTTATAGCTAATTTGGTACATGTAAATTGCTTAGGTGGTAAATTCATGGAAATATAGCAAAACATAAAAATTATGAAATTAACAATTTAAAAGTGTGGATCGTGTTACAATATTTTATCGATTGCACGTCAGCAGCTCTTGCTGCCGTTTCAGTTTGTTGTTGATATAGTGTTTGTTTCTTTAAGTCATCGTTCTTTATGTAGGCTATGATCTTATATTTTCTTTATTATGTGTTTACTGAGATTAGTTTACCTCACACTTTTGAAAAAACTAAAAGTGGCTGTTTACTATAATTATAATCGCCGCAAGCACGTTAGGCTCTGCTGGTCCGGGATCCGCGGTGCAACGAGGACGGTCTGCAGCTCCTCTGCGGTCAATCTCGCGTTGCCCACCGCTCGTAGGTGTAGGTGCTTTGCAGATTTGACACCTGCCTCCCATAGTCCGCCCATGTCCGGAGCCCGCGGCGGTATGAACGCAAATACGCATCCTTTTTTTGATGCGTTTTGTCGCAGTTCGTCCGCCTCGTCATCGATTCGCTGCCGCAGTGCCGCGAAGTGGCGAATCGCTCCGACGAAGTTCGTCGCGTTGTCGCAGTGCACGATCTGCGGACATCCTCGGCGCCCAACGAACTTTTGAAATGCCAATAAAAAGGAATCAGTTGATAAGTCAGATACTACTTTTAAATGAACTGCCTTGGACGCAAAACAAACAAAAATGTAGGACTTGTAGGGTGGCCTACTTCGAATTTTCAATGTCATTTCAATAGGGCCAAAGAAATCCACGCCACATATGCACGGATTAGATCTAAGGGTAAATCTCCCATGATTTGAGTCATCAGATGAGGCTTGCATTTAAAACAGCGTATGCATGACCGCACTATCTGACTGCAGACTTAATGCGCGTTTACTATCCAAACGCTTTGTCGCATGAGACTCACCAGTGCTCGTGGACCCACATGAAAATTCGACTCGTGCAAGTATCGGAGATAACTCTGGACAAATTGAGACCGCTTCGTCAACAATAATGGAAACTTCGCATCGTACGAAATAGGAGCATTAGCTACTCGCCCCCCGACCCGCAACAACGAAAAGGCAAGCCCAGCCTGAGAAGCTTCATGGACAAATGGATTTAGGTACACTATCAAAAGGAAGGTACACTATCATAAGGAACTACTAATTTTTTTATTTTTTAGCAGTTTTAAGTGAGAGGAAAATCCTTCTATCACTTCCAATAAATATGAAGTGGAGACCATTGCGGTTAATCCGACCGCATTCTTTTTTACTTCCATCTGCAACACCTCTGGTGACGGATCAAACTGGGGACTCGTTGGCCACTTATCTACCGGCTCCGTTAAAAACGATTGTTCAAGCATTGAACTCGATAAGAATTCCAAACATAGAATGTAGGAGATCGGACCCATGGGAATAAGTGGTTAACAACATGGTTTGAAAGACGATCTCCTGCAGTCTAACCAAATATTTATGTGGTGCACTTGCAGCACTTAAGAAAGGGTCACATAGCATGTCAGCGTGCAATCCGTTGATAAGTAGTTTTAAATAGATTTAAGATTTTCATGTATGTTTCTTGTAAGAGAAGTGTAAGAAATAAAAACAGTTTTTAAACGGAACTCATTGGAGTAACACGATTATTTACGGGGCTCCTCTTAACATTTGGTCCATCGAGACACCCTGACGTTTTTCCCCCTGTGGTAAGAGACTCAGGTTTAAAAAACTGGCACCTATAAGTGGCTGTAGAAACAAATTAAAATTCTCAGCCCAGGGTAGCTAAAAAATAAGGCTGCGATCTGGGTAAAAAAGAGCCCAGTTTAAATATCGTAGTCCTCTGTTGTTTCCCCCAAGTGGTAAGGAACACAGAGAATAAAATAATATAAATGGCAATGAGCATAATTGAATAGAATGGAAAAACAAAAATAAATAAATATTTCCTTCTATCGTGTTTTTTCTTGAACGACACCGTAATAATAAAAATATATATAAAAATATATAAAATATAAAAATTGTGTGTTGGCGTATCCGAGGCCCTACATCGGAAAAGTTTAAAAGAAGAGTGAACGTGTAAAAGTTTAAAAGAAGAGTAAATTGTGGACAAACAAACTTAAAAAAAAAAAAAAAATTTAAATCGGAAAAAATAAAAAAAAACATTAGCATAAGCAACAGCAACAGTGACGCAGAAGCAACATCCACAGCGACACCAACATCAAGAGAAACATCAGCTAAAGCAGCAATAAGCACCCCAAGCAGAAGCAACATCCGAGCAACATCCGAAGCAATATCGGCCGAAACAACAGCTTCAACAGCAACATCAGCCAGCAGCAGTGACAACACCCCAAGAAGAAGCAGCATCAACAGCGCAGCGACAACAAAATCACCAAACCAACAGCAAAAATTATATTCATCGGCAAGTTTGGTGTTTTAGTTTTATAACTTTTTAGTTTTATAACTTAAATATAATTTAAATTAAAAAAAAAAATCCAATATGTCGACAAAAGAAAAAATTGCTATTATAGAAGACCACCCGGCATGTAGATGCGCTTCTCGCAAAAAATTCTTATTTAGAAGAGGATAGGGAATCACTTAAAAACATCGAGCTTAGAGCCTGTACGAACCATAATCATTTGGTTCAACTTGGTGCTGTAGAGCACGAATATTTTACTAAAAATCATTTCGATAGCATACTATCAAAATTCAAGTCCGCTAGGGAAAAATTAAAAAAATTATTGGCCAGGATGAGCTATTTTCTAGGCTTGAGGGTGCCATAAAGAATCTCGAGGATTACCTCGAGCAAACTTATATCGAAATCCAGGAAAGGAAAGCTGATAAGAATTAAAAAATTAAAAATGTTTCTCAGCAGAGTAGAAACAGTGTCCGATTTAATAAATATTGAAGGGCTTAAAAATAAATATATGCCCAAAATAATAGAGCTCAAGGAAGATGTTGAAATACACATGGAGCTCATGAATAATAAAATCGAAGTAAGTCGATTAAAAAAGGTAGAAGGTAGTAGCCCTAAAATGGACGAACTACCTACCCTACCAAAAAATGAGGTACCCAGTTTCTTTGGAGACTCCAAAGATTGGGACCATTTTTATGAGCTATTCACGGAGCTTGTGCATTCAAGAATGGATTTAAGCCCATCCTTGAAGCTAAGCTACCTTAAAAGTGCTCTAAAAGGGGAAGCACGAAATGTGATCTCCCATTTATTGCTTGGCTCAGGCAATAAGTATGATGCAGCCTGGGAGTTGCTCATAAAAAGGTATGAGAATCGTAGAAAAATATTTTCAGACCAATTTAATCGCCTGATTGATCTTCAAAAATAAATTTGGACTCATACAGGCATTTAAAAAATACAATTGATTCTATAAATGGGTCAATTTATATGATGCGTCTCAAAGCAAATCTGACCGAAGAATCAGATTGCATTTTTGCGCATATTATTATAAAGAAATTTACTATTGAGGCTCTGCAACAATATGAGGGCCAAGTAAAAAAGTCAAATGACATTCAAAACTTAAAAGATGTCATAGAATTTTTAGATCAACGGCTTAGTTCGTTGACATCAGTTGGAAATGAGTTGCCAACTAGAAAAATAATAAACAAGAAAGGAAAGCTAACTTCGGGCGGAGCCGAAGTTGATATACCCTTGCAGTTCCGTCGCAGTCCGCTAGGTGGCGCCACCCATCTTATTTTATTAGATATATAGCGGATCGTATATAGCCGGCCGATCCTTATGAAAATTGGCAGATCAGATTGTTTTTCCCAAAATAGAATCCAAATCCCATCTTTCTAACTTACAAAACACCAAAGTTATGCCAATTTCGATCGTTCTATGGCAGCTATAGGATATAGTCCTTTTGAAATTTTGTACATAAGATATTTTGGTCAAACATAATTTGTGTGGAAAGTCCCAATCCTCTAACTTAAAAAACACCAAAGTTATGGCATTTCCGATCAATCAGTTATGTGGCAGCTATAGGATATAGTCGACCGATCCCGGCCGTTCCGACTTATATACTGCCGGCAAAGGAAAGAAGGATGTGTGCAAAGTTTCAACTCGATAGCTTTAAAACTGAGAGACTAGTTTGCGTAGAAACAGACAGACGGACATGCTCATATCGACTCAGGAGGTGATCCTGATCAAGAATATATATACTTTATAGGGTCGGAGATGTCTCCTTCACTGCGTTGCACACTTTAGACCAAAATTATAATACCCTCTGCAAGGGTATTAAAATAATCACACAAATAACCAAGCATGCCCGATGTGCAAAATGCCCGGGTATCAATTAATTTTTTGCTATAAATTTAAAGCATTAAGTCCTCAAGAAAAAACGAATATGGTTAAAAAATTGAATTGGTGCTACAGATGTTTAAAGCACAGTTCAAACTCAAAATGTCCAAGCGAGCTAGTATGCTCGTATTGTCAAAAATTACACCATAGCATGTTGCATTTTAAAAAAGAGAATGTAAATACATGCATGACCTCTGAACCAGCGTTGTTGGCCACGGCGTACGTTTAGATTAAAGGTCAAGATGGTGAATTCGGGAAATTTAGAGCATTGATTGACAATGGGTCACAAAGCACTCTAATTTCTGAAGAAGCGGCACAAAAACTTAAGTTGCCAAAAATAAAAGCACACACTGAAATAAGTGGAGTGTCAGCAACAAATTTTACTGCCGGAGATAACCAAAAAGGGTATGCTTCTTGGGCAAAATCTATCTTTGGATGGACAGTGTCCGGATGCACGAAATCCAGGGGTAGTAAGTCAATTGTAGCAACCAGTATCGAGCTCAAACAAATGGACCGATATTGGGAGGTAGAAGAAGAGGATAGCAATGACTTAGAAACAGAAATAGGTAAAACGAATTTTAAAAAAGTTACTAAAAAAGATTCGGATGACTATTTACATAATTTGCAACAAAGATACAAATGGAAAAGAAATTCTTCGAATATACATAAAGGTCAAATAGTTACATTAAAAGATGATAGTTGCCATCCAGCGAGGTGGCCTCTAGGAAAGTCAAGAAGCATTAGCTTCGGCTTATATAGGAGAAATAAACGAGATTCCGAGAATTGCTTGGGACCCTCTAAAGCCTCCTGTTATGAATCATACAGCAGAAATAGCTCACCTGGCCAAACAAATAGAAGATTTGAAAGCACAAAATTTAAGTTTGAGAAATATCGGATATAGGACATAGCTCCTTAATTTTGGTAATGATAATCATAAATTTACTGATTATATCCAAGCACTTTCGTGGCCCCTTGTAGGATGTTCAAACATTAAGTTGAACATGGGAGCTAATATAATATGAAATGTTAAAGTATTTAAAAATATTAAATAGAATTATATAATTAACAACATATTTTTATCGAATTATATTAATAACAATTTTCTAATACTGGAGAAAAGAAATTTATAAAAACAAAAGTACATATATACATATACAGTCCGCTATCTAGTGTTATCAAAGGACAATATAATGAATCTAAAAAATATATAAAATGTACACCTTTTTTGTGGCCCTTTGCAGAATGTTCAAGCATTGAACACGGTAAGAATTCCAAACATAGAATGTAGGAGATCGGACCCATGGGAATAAGTGATTAACAGCATGGTTTGAAAGACGATCTCCTGCAGTCTAACCAAATATTTATGTGGTGCACTTGAAGCACTTAAGAAAGGGTCACATAGCATGTCAGCGTGCAATCTGTTGATAAGTAGTTTTAAATAGATTTACGATTTTCATGTATGTTTCTTGTAAGAGAAGTGTAAGAAATAAAAACAGTTTTGAAACGGAACTCATTTTAGTAACACCATTATTTAAGGGGCTCCTCTTAACAACGATGGACCTGTAAACCAGATCGATTCCACCGTCTTCTTTAAGTCTCCACCTCTTGACACAATATCTGCCGGGTTCTGTTTAGTTGGTACATGCCGCCACGTGCTATCCTCTGACCACTCTTGAATCTCAGCAACTCTATTTGATACGAACGTTGACAACGATGATGGATGGGAACGTATCCAATGAAGACAAACTTCTGAATCTGACCAATATATACTGCGTTCGATCGGTACTGTTATAAGAGGCTTGATTTTACGGCAGAGGTCTGCGAGAAGGTTCATAACTCAAGACGGGGGAGCGTCTTTGTCTTGAGCGGCGCTACTTTGGACTTTGCAGTCAACAACGAGACTTTAAAACCTTCTCCAGGCTCCATAGGCTCTCATCGATGCGTCAGAAAAGGCATGAATTCGAATTGGTGACTTCGGCTCACTCAATTCTCGGTATTGAGATATCTTCTAACTGTGACAAGGCGAGCTGAATTTTGTTCCACGCTGATTCCAAATGCAGTGGAATCGACTCATCCCAATCTAGCTTATTAAGCCAAAGCTCCTGCAACAGGATCTTTCCTCTAATAAGGATTGGGCTTAATAAGCGAAGGGGGTCGAATAGCTTTGATGTCACCGAAAGAATGTTCCGCTTAGTCGCCCTTTGACCCATGACTGACTTATCAATTTCAAATTTAAACATGTCATCTTTGGGAACCCAAGCGATTCCCAATGCCTTAGTCAGCTCTGAGTCCGAAAGGATGCAGTAACTTCAGGAGAGTTTGAAAACCACTTACTCAATTCAAACCCAGCGTTTACCCTGAGCTACTTCAGACTTAATTGTCTTTAGCTCCTCCACGCAACCAGCACCTGTTAACATGTCGTCGACGTAAAAGTCAGACCCAATAACTTTATCAGCTCGAGGGAATGTATTTTTCGCGGATTCACTTAACCTCTTTAAACACCTTATGGCCAGGAATGGGGCTGGTGCAGTGCCATAAATAAATAAGTTCAGCTTGCACAATTTCAAGGACTCCGATGGATCTTTTTAACTTTTGAGAAAGAGTTGAGGAATTTGCCAGATATTTTCCCGATACTATCCATCCAAGAAGCGTTTTTTGCAGTATGGGATGGTTCGGACCTTGCTTTATTTGGCCAACGGACAAAAGTTTGAAAAATGACTAATTAATTAATTGATAGTCGAATAAAATATAGTCGAGGCACTGAGTGTTTATATATATTTGTTCGCCAGTAATACCGAAAACAATATACCGAACCAAATTGTAGGGTATCGCGTCACTTGGCGTTCCGTTGAACAAAAGGCGCCAAAATTGCATATACGTGCGTACATACAGTAGCGGATAAGGGAGGGAGGCGAAAACGATAAGTTCATCTATTTGTATGTACCAATTATTTATGCACAAAGGGGCGGTGATAACGCATGATATGAACAAAACCCCCCTATCAAACACGTGATATATTGAAACATATATATATTTATTGTTTTTTAAATGTTCACAACACTACCGTTGCAAGCAAGTTTTTATTTTTCTTTTCAATGTATTTTTTGTGTCACTGTCACTTGTTGCTTTATTTCTAAATTATAGTTAACCAAGTCCACCCGGGGGCGCCAAAAAGTTTACTGAGATTAGTTTACCTCACACTTTCGAAAAAACTAAAAGTGGCTGTTTACTATAATTTTTTACAACGACGAAAAAGAAGACACAAGCGTTCGACTCAATGTTATAATTCGCTATATTTTCACCAAAAGAACTTAAGCCTAGCTTATCTATTGCGGCGAAGCGGGGCGAATTCGCCAGAGAGCGCAACTGAGCTTTTATTTCGCTCCCGCTCCGCCCTATGCTAACTTAGACTAGACTTCAATTTTTTCTCGACTTTTACTTATGCTACTAATCTAATCTAATTATTCTACATAATGCATTTTTGTGTCTTTTTGTTTTTAGTTGTGTATATATTTGTGTTTATTATGATTTAATATGAATTGCTTATGACCTAACAGGTTCCAGAGTGAACCGCCTGAAAATCGGCCTGCAAATTATTTGTCCGTCTAAATCAGTTTTTTTAAACTTTATAGAGTCAGAATTCGTGAAACCGAACACTAAAAATGAGTCGGTTTTGTTTTTCAAATTAAATGTGGTCAATGTGTAGCTCGTAAGCAGTAAAAGTAATTCCCAAAATATAATTTCCAAAAAAAATTTATTATGCTAGTTATTGACATAAACAATTTCTTGACATTTTTTTTTCGTTTCGCTATATCTCATAATCTATTCGCTCAAATGGAATGAAATTTTCACAGCTTTTTACTATTTTGTCGTAGTTTATAATGAAATTTTTGTCAAAGCGAATTCTTTTTTATTTTTTTATTTATAAATGTTTATTTAAACAAAGTTTTTGCAAAATATCGTTCTGGAGCATCAAAAATTCTGAAAAAAATTATAAATATTCTATAGGTCTTATTTATTAACATATAAAAATTTCAAAGTGTGCGGATTTTTTGTTCAGAAGATACGATAGTTTGAACTTAGCGCTGCACGCGTAGCGTCTTTGAGTGCAAGCGCTAGCACACACTACTTCCAGGGTGGTCATGAAATTAAGAGTTTTTGTTTAGTGCTAGCGCTCGCACTCAAAGACGCTACGCGTGCAGCGCTAAGTTCAAACTATCGTATCTTCTGAACAAAAAATCCGCACACTTTGAAATTTTTATATGTTAATAAATAAGACCTATAGAATATTTATAATTTTTTTCAGAATTTTTGATGCTCCAGAACGATATTTTGCAAAAACTTTGTTTAAATAAACATTTATAAATAAAAAAATAAAAAAGAATTCGCTTTGACAAAAATTTCATTATAAACTACGACAAAATAGTAAAAAGCTGTGAAAATTTCATTCCATTTGAGCGAATAGATTATGAGATATAGCGAAACGAAAAAAAAATGTCAAGAAATTGTTTATGTCAATAACTAGCATAATAAATTTTTTTTGGAAATTATATTTTGGGAATTACTTTTACTGCTTACGAGCTACACATTGACCACATTTAATTTGAAAAACAAAACCGACTCATTTTTAGTGATCGGTTTCACGAATTCTGACTCTATACTAATAACTTTACTTATAACTTACTAAAAACTTTATACTATAAGATGTTGCTTTATCTTCCGGCCCAAGCACCAGAAAACGTTTTTTATCGAATGAATGTAAATAATACAGAAAAACTACTTGGTTAAAAATCATTATCTTTCAAAAAATAAATTTTGTTCAATGAATCGGAGAGGAGGTAATTCAGTCTCTCGTTAGACATTAGACTTTAAGGTGTGACCATTGGTCGTGCGGGAATATATCAGTCCTGGTATGATGAGGACTCAGTTTGCGAACTAAGGCCGTGTGTGGCTTCGTTGTGTTGCTAGATCTGGTCCTTCTTTCTTTTTCATCTCTGCTTCGTATTGAGCTAGACGTGTGGACTTTACTGCTAATATTATTTGACGAAAGATGAGCAACAAAGGCAACGAGGACTCGCTGCTTCAGCCAGAACATGGCATGGAACATCACCAGGGGAACGAACAAAGAAATCCCGAGACCCCGCGAGGAGAAGGCTTAACTTATCCGACATCAGAAGTGGGATACGGCCCTTACCAAACTACTTCTAGAGACGTATTCGCTCTGTTAGAACAACAAAATCGGAACTTTCTGGAACTGGTTAAGAGGCTACAGATGCCGGCGAGTGAGTTGCAACCGACTAGCGAGATTTGCCTGCCGAAATATAATCCGGACGTTGCTGGTGTTAATGCCACGCAGTGGTGCGCTACGGTCGACATCATCTTACGAGAAAAATCATTAAGTGACAGCGCTCTTATATTAGCGTTAAGTACAGCTTTGGAAGGCAGAGCGGCGCAATGGTTATCTCAAATATGTTAACCGGGAATAACTTGGCAACAGTTCCGGCAATTGTTTGAGCAGCGATACGAGACTTCAGAGACGCCAGCCGCCGTCATTTTAAATCTTCTTAATAGCCGTCCAAGCAATGGCGAAAGCCTGCCTGTTTTTGCAAGTCGCTGTGTGACGTCACTGTGCACAAAACTTCGCAATTTGAGTTCAGAACCAATTTCCATTGCGTTGGTTCTTGGGCACATGGCTAATTTCGACCGGCGTTTGCAGCAAATGATACACACAACGCATGTTAGCAATCGACGAGAACTGCAAGCGGTGTTGCAAGTATTCTCAGCGCTAAGAGAGCGCCCTAATGCAACGAACTGGGAACCAGAGAGGAAGCGAGCTAAAACTGCGGAAATCAAATGTTACCAGTGTGGAAAACTAGGCCACAAAAAGCAAGACTGTATATCCGGATCCCAGGTTTCGACAACTGGAAAGGGGTGGCGGTCAGCGCAGCCCCGTCATGGAAGGACTATCGTAACGTGCTACAGATGTCAGGAGCCGGGACACATAGCCACTAATTGTCAAAAAAAAAGTGCAGAACGCTGGGTTGGGAGTCAGAACAAAAAAAAGAGTGGAGCTATGCGCTATAGTGGAGCCTCAAACGAGTATGCTGGTCAATGGTGAGAGATTTCCAATTACATTTGATTCGGGAGCGTTTCTAATAGGATTTCTAATAAGTTAGCTGGTAAGAGAATTCATAACGTTATTCCTTTAAAGGGGATAGGTAATGCCAATACCTATAGTACCTCACAAGTTGAATCAAACATCATGACCAGACGAATGTATGAAAAATAATATTGTAATCGGCAGAGAAATATTGGCTCAAGGGTTTACAGTAGAAGTCTCCTATGATAATTTTAAAATTGTTCAATCTAAAGTTGTAGACATTTGTGAAACCATTCAACCTACTAATTTTGATAATGTTGAAACGGAAATGGTCGAAAATGAAAAAGAAATTTTAATGTCATTGCTAAAGCAACATTCCCTATCTTTTATTAAAGGCACTCGGCAGTCTTGCTCATTCGTTTGTAATTGTTTATATGGATGACATATTAATTGTTTCAGAAACGAAGGAAGAAGCGTATGAACGTTTGAAACTTGTATTAGACGTTTTAGTGAAGGCAGGATTCAATTTTAACATTTCAAAGTGTTTTTTCTTGAGAACTTCAGTGCGCTACCTGGGCTATGAGATAGGGTTTTCTCAACTGATGAAGCCTTTATATATTCTCACATCTGAAAAGATTAGATTTGATTGGCAAACTCAACATGAACAAATTCGCAGTAAAATCATAAGTGTGTTAACAAATAAGCCTGTTTTGATTATTTTTGAGCCTCAATTTCTCATAAAACTGTATACCGACGCCAGCTTTATCGGGTATGGTGCCATCCTTTTGCACCGCATAAACTCTAAACCCCATGTGGTTGAATACTTTAGCAGAGCAACTAGCCTCTGCGAGTCCAGATATACATCATATTAATTGGAAACGTTGGCCGTTGTGAATGCAGTAAAACATTTTCGGCACTATTTACATGGGAGGAAATTCGTAATTTTTACTGACTGCAACTCAATCAAATCTTCTCAAAATGAAGTCGAGTTGTCACTTAGGATTTATCGATGGTGGGAGTTCCTACAAACATTTGAATTCGAAGTAGAATACAGGGAAGGTAAACGTATGGCACACGTTGTCTTTTTATCTAGGAACCCGGTGTGTCAAAAAAATAAAACAATACCAAATAGAGTAGAAGAAAAACGAATTGACTTAATAGAAATATCGAAGAACTGGATATTGGTGGAACAACAAAAGGATCCAGAAATATCAGAAATCTTAACTTAGTTGAAGAATGACGATTTACCATTAGCATTAGTTGCCACTATGGGAAATTAGATCAAATGTTTTGTATAGAAAGATTCAAAGGAATTCAAGAACTCGTTGTTTACCTGTAGTTCTTCGTACTTTTCACTGGTCAGTTATAAATCAGGTGCTTGAGTCTATCATGCATTCAGGTTGGGAGAAAACACTTGATAAAGTGTATGATCATTACTGGTTTTCAGGTATGGCAAAATATGTTCGAAGATTCGTGGAAAACTGCATTACATGCAGAGTGTCTAAGGGTACGTCAGGAAAACCTCAAATGGAATTACACCCAATTCAAAAAATAAGCATTTCTTGGCACACTATTCACATAGATATATCGGGTAAATTGAGCGGAAAAAGCGATCGTAAGGAATATATTATTGTACAAATCGACGCTTTTACAAAATACGTTTATCTATATCACTCCTTTTCCTTGGATGCTAATACTTGTATAAACGCAATGAAATCTTCGATTGCCATTTTTGGCGTACCAACACGTTTAATTGCCGATCAGGGGCGCAGTTTCACGGGCACAAAGTTTGTGCAATTTTGTTCTTGCCAAAAAATACAATTACATCTAATTGGAACGGAAGTCGAGCCAACGGTCAAGTTGAATGGGTCATGAGTACACTGAAGAATCTTTTGACGGCTGTTGAGACAAGCTCTAGATCGTGGCAGGATGCATTAGGGGATGTACAGTTAGCTCTTAACTGTACAGTTAATCGTAGCACTAAGTGTAGTCCTTTAGAACTTTTGATTGGTAAAGTTGGGCGACCACTAGGGTTGATACGTATTAGTGATACCGAAGATGAAATTGACAAGATTAAATCAAGGGAGTTGGCCACTAAGAACTTGGAGGACGCCGCTAGATATGAGAAGATGAAATTTGATAAAAATAAGGCTAAAGTAACAAGATTCTGTTTGGTGGACTTTGTGCTGCTCAAAAACAGCGAGAGACAGCAAACTAAATTAGATCCTAAGTTCAGAGGACCCTTTTTGGTGGTCGAGGTATTGGACGGAGACCGATACGTTTTAAAGTCTACACAGAACAATAGGCGTTACAAGTATCCACACAAAAGTTTGCGAAAGTTACCTGTAGTGCAAATTCCAGAAGAGCTTGATGTAAATTACAAAGAACAATATCAGTTGGAAAAGTCTGTTGAAAAAGAAAGTGTTCGTGAAGCCATGTGATTGGCGATGGACGAGAGTTGCTTTAGAAATGTGTTTGATGAATTTGTGAAGCCATGTGATTGGTGATGAACGAGAGTTGCTTTAGAGATATGTTTGATGAATTCGTGAAGCCATGTGATTGGTGATGGACGAGAGTTGCATTAGAAATATGTTTGATGAATTCGTGAAGCCAAGTGTTGGGCGATGGACGAAAAATTTGTTTGATGAATTCGTGAAGCCAACTGTTGGGCGATGGACGAGTAATGAGATTAATGAATTTGTGAAGCCGTATTCTTGGGCGATGGACAATTTAATTTGTTTGGAAATGTGTGAAGCCAATGTGTTTGGCGAAGAATTTAAAAATCGGCTTTTAAAAGTTTAGTTATGTATTTTGGATTACGAAGTAAGTATTTTAACTGATTAATGTATAATTTGAAAACGATTTATTGATCTTTTGTATGGAAATGGTTTATTAGAGAACATAAGAGATATGTTAAAAATAGAAGTTTAGTTATGTTGATGGACATTAAATGAAGTTAAGATTATGTGATTAAGTTCTTTGAAAGCATTTAATAAAATTATAAAGGGGAATGAAATTCAGATGTTGATTATAGACACGAGGACGTGTATATGTCAGGATGGCCGTGTCGGAGAGGAGGTAATTCAGTCTCTCGTTAAACATTAGACTTTAAGGTGTGACCATTGGTCGTGCGGGAATATATCAGTCCTGGTATGATGAGGACTTAGTTTGCGAACTAAGGCCATGTGTGGCTTCGTTGTGTTGCTAGATCTGGTTCTTCTTTCTTTTTCATCTCTGCTTCGTATTGAGCTAGACGTGTGGACTTTACTGCTAACATTATTTGACGAAAGATGAGCAACAAAGGCAACGAGGACTCGCTGCTTCAGCCAGAACATGGCATGGAACACCACCAGGGGAACGAACAAAAAAATCCCGAGACCCCGCGAGGAGAAGGCTTAACTTATCCGACAAATATTTATTTTATTTTCCATGATGACTTTTTATCAGTGAATTTTATCACAACTTTATTAAATGTGAATTAATTCAACAATCAAGACTACCTTGTGATTTTTATTCATATTACAGATCATATATTTCATAATTCATAATCTTTGAACAAAATCAGCTCGTTGTTCTAACATTAATTTTTCGTTTTTGTTTGAGTTTTGATTTATGGTTTTTGTTTATCCCTTTTTATACCCTTGCAGAGGGTATTATAATTTTGTTAAAAGTGTGCAAGTGTGCAAGTGTGTTATTGTATGTATAGTGAATAATAATAATAACACTAATTAATTAAGTAATATTCCTATATGGAAACGGAGTATGGAAATGCCTGAAACAGCACACAAAATACCTGCACTATATCTCCAAAACATAATGGAAGAATCAATATTTGGAACCATTAAGCAGAAATTCAAAAAGAAGACAATACACCTCTACTCGATTTTGTTAACTGCTGGACCTGTCACACAGTCATCAAGTACTCATCCAGTCACAATTTCTTTAAAATACTTCGTCAATAATTGAAACTAAATTCATCAACCCTTTAAAAACTGAAGACAAAAAAACATATAAATAATCGACTCATCGCCATGGCGAGGCACATAGTCGCTCAAATACGCCGGGGTAAAAATGTTGATCTTTTTCGGATCCTGCTGGATTCTAGCTCGGTTTATCTTATCTGTTTTTCTTTGTACAGTTTATTACTCAGAAAGACAGAGTTTTGGAATCTAGGGAACTACTGAGGACAATCATCCATTAGGCCAGAGTACTTGGCAAGGATTAAAGTTTACTCACCCCTTTTATCCGCGACGAGCTGTTGAAGCTAAAAGGTAAAAATGTATTGGGAAGGCTTTCGCCAATCCCACAGATAGCAACAATACAATTTACATTGAGCTAAAAGATGCACTCGCTTTTTCCAAGCTCTAAGCTGGTTGACTATACCGCGAGACCGCGAGGGTCACGCATCATTCGCGCCATTCTTACTGCATACGTACACCTCACCTTTCGTCCAACCGACCGTTGGACGCTGCCGCATAACGTACGGCTCGAATCGCGGGAATAGATCCAAGAAAGTTTAAGAAAGGAATTGGAGTAAGATATCACGAGGAAGAGTGTTGCATAGAAAGTATAAGGTATTCAAGATTGTTAGTGGAGCAAAGTGACAAGATGTGGTAGAGACCATTGTAGTCCAAACATTAAACCCTGAACGGATCGTGTTGGGCATATGTCGAACTAGAATGGCTGAGGAGTAGAGGATGAAAGTCCTTCTACTAGGAACTTATAATTTTAGCGTGTTAGTAAATGCTGGCTGCCTACATTATCATAAATAAGATTATACAATGATGGTAAGTTGATTAATGAAAGTCTACTATGATAAAAGGGGAGGTGAAGATTTGCATCCCAATTAAGTCCCATAAGGGCGAAAGTCAGGAACTTTTTTTATACAGATTCAATGTGATCTCGGTGTGGGCTCCAGACACACGATCAATACTCAAGAATCGGACGGACCAATGATGTATATAAAGTTATTGTTATGTACTGGTCATTAAATTTTTTTTGAGCATCTTTTTATAAAACCAAACAACTCCATAGCTTTATGGAGTTGGTGGACATATGGCCGGTTAATTTGAGTTTCAAATCTAATAGGACACCCAGATCGTTAACCTTCCAGGATGGCTTTCTTGGGGCACCCCAGATGGAAACCCAGACTAAACGCGAGGTAACATCTTTATAGAAGACACGTAGGGTTTTCCAGATAAGTGGCTAGAAATTCAGATAAGGAGATCAGTTGGGAATCCCAAAAGACTGAAATCCCAAATGCTTCATAGAAGTCAGTGTAACATCACTCTTTTCCTTCACTTCATAGCGAACGGTCGTGATTATTTTTTGCGCTTGCGATAAATTCTATTTTTGCCAAACGCGGTTTTGAAACCTTAATTTAATCACTTGGTTTTCATTACTAATATTGTGTCTTAATATTAAATTTATTCCCGTATCGCTACGCGCTTGTGCAGTGCCATATTTGGGTGAGCATTTAATAAAATTAAAAAGTCGCAATCCAAATATAGCTCTGCTTCTTTTTTACTCTCTGCCTTGTTAATTTTTGCAGGTCATTCTGCTCTTATCTTTTTGCGCGCATTTCTTTACACTTGCGCTCTCCCGTAGCTCTCTTCACTAACTCCCTCCTCTACCTACCTTTTATTAACCTTACTTGGTACAGTGGTTGAAGGCTAATTTGCTTAAAATAAAAACAAAAAAAATAAATAATAATAATAGAAAATTTAAAAATTATAAATTCATTTTTGCTAATTTGTAATTTTTTATAAATGGAAAACAATGTTGTCTGCTCATTAAAATTGTGCAATATGCCAATATCTTCGTCCCAGGCCAGCATCTATTGTTGGCTGTGCGAAAGTGTCTCACATGCCAAATGTGCTGGCCTTACTGCATCTGTCTCGGATGCCATATCCCGCCGTGTTAGCCTCCATTATTGCTGCAGTGGGTGCCGAGCTGTCCAAGATGAAATGATATCATTCATGCGACAGACCAAGAGTGGGTTTAAAGATTTGATCGTTGGTTTCCGAAAAATCAACGATCAACTCAGTGTGCTGGATGTTCAATTCAACAGCCTTCAGCTGTTGAATGAATCTCCTAAGCGGAAAAAATCTGCTACTAGGGAAGTTGCAGCTCCAGTAATCGCGGAACAGCTGGATCCTCCCGCAATAATGCAGCCGCTCATTTCCCTTGCTACTCCAAGAGCAGGGACGGTAAATGAAAAGTCAGCACCCGAATTTACCGTAGCAGAGCATAACTTGTCTGCTTTGTCTTCCATGGCATCACTCCAAGTGATTCCCAGGAATACCCTTGAATTAACCCCCATAGCTTCCACTAGAAATGGTAACCCGCCGCCCGGAACCCCGGAACGGACTGATGCCGCGGTATTACCGACCGTGGCACCAAAACCATTACAGGTAATACCACCTGTTAGACAAATATTTGTCTCACGGCTAGCTCCCGATACCTCGGAGATTGATATCTCGGCTTATATCAAAGCCAAAACCAAGGCCGTTATTAGAGTGGAAGTCATTAGGAAATTTAAATACTCCTACTCGAGGCGCATGTCATCCTTCATGATACGTGTGCCAGTGCCGATGTTTGTGACAATATGTTCGCCTGGCTTCTCTCCAGAGGACATATTTGTACAAGAGCATCAGCCGAGTAAGGTAAAGAGAAAAAATTCGAAGCCTGCTGGAGTCAAGCTCCCAACATCTGTCCAATCCGTCTCTTTAAAAAACTAACATGTTCTATCAATCTTACCTATCAGAACTGTCGGGGCCTACGTTGCAAGCTCCCTAGACTTTAATCTGATAGTCTTTCCTTTGCGTCCCATATTATAGTCTTTACTGAAACTTGGTTAAAGCCGGAGATCTTTTGCTCCGAAGTTTTTCCAAGTAGGTACACCACTTTTAGACGTGACCGACCTCTGCGAAGAGGAGGAGTCTTAATTTCTATTGACTCCAATTTCGTTTCTGAAGAGGTAAAGTTACCGCAGTTTCATGATTTCGAATTTATTTACGTTAAAGTCATATTGTCTGCTCAATCATTGTTTATTACATGTTCTTACATTCCACCATCTTCCGAGCCGCCTACATACTGGCATCACTTGTCGGCTATACAGGCTGTTACCAATCTTATGTCAGACATTGACCTTCTGGTAGTTATTGGCGACTTTACTTTACCAGAACTCAAATGGTCAATTACTGAAAATGTAACTTTCCTATCACTTTCCACCCATCATGATTTCACGGCGGGCATCTTTGACTTGTCCCTAGGCCAGATCAACCATGTGAGAAATTCGTTAGGTCGGCTTCTTGACTTATGTTTTGTATCTGATCCAGATAGTACCACACTTTCCAGAGCTTTGCCCCTCTCAACCCCTGAAGATCCATACCACCCTACGCTTGAAGTTTCAATTGAAACCAATTCTGGTGTCAATCAGAAGCCTTCCTGCGTATCAAAGAAGATTCGTTGTTTTCGTAAGGCTGATTTTCGTAAACTTAATTTATTAATTGATACTTTTGACTGGTCCGATATTCTGGCATGCACTGATATAAATATCATCCTAGATAAATTTTATTTGACATTAAATTCATTTTTTGACTTAAGTGTGCCGTGGAAATATCCGTCCGCTACAAGTAATCCTCCTTTGTTTACAAGGTGCCTAACAAAATTAAAAACAAATAAAGACAGTCTTTTAAATAAATACAAAAGAGCCTGTAGCAGCATAGATTTCTGAAGATACTTAATAGCTCGGCTTAATTTCATCGTGCATAACGCCGAATGTTATACAAATTATATTCGCCGCTGTCGGATTCAGTTCACTCAGGATCCAAAGCAGTTTTATAATTTCCTTCCTTCCTTTCCTTCAGTATATTTTCCTTCCATACTTACGTATCAAAATTTATCAGCGACTTCGGATCAGGCCATTGCGGATTTATTCGCAAAATTTTTCCAAACAAAGTATTAACCTCCTAAAACTTCAGATCAGCCATACGCTTACAACATTCAACCAACTAATCGTATATTTGTTCCATTTCTTCCTGAAAACAATATATTATTGGATCTTCAAAAGGTAAAACCAGTTTATTAGCCAGGCCCCGACGGAGTACCAGGCTGTGTGCTAAAATACTGTGCTAGGGCTCTGTGCAAACCTCTTCAAAAACTTTTTAACTTATCTTTGGAATCTTCGATTTTCCCCTTTAAATGGAAGGAATCTTTCATAATTCTTCTGCACAAAAAGGGGAAAAAATCCGATGCTGCCAACTACAGAGGCATCTCAAAATTGTCAGCGATTCCAAAGTTATTCGAAAAATTAATAACTCATAATTTGCAACACCTATGCTTATCAATAATATTTCCATGTCAGCATGGTTTCATTAAGCGTCGCTCTACCACCACTAATTTATTGGAGTTGACATCCTTTGTTTTAGATGGCTTCCAAAAGGGACTTCAAACTAATGTTATTTACACAGACTTTAGTAAAGCATTTGATTCAGTTAATCACTCACTCTTGTTGAGTAAACTAAATCTTTTGGGATTCTCAACCGACCTCATTACGTGGATCTCCAGCTATTTAAATGGAAGAACACAGAGAATCTTATTTAAAAATCAATACTCCCGCTTAGTCCGTGCCACATCTGGTGTCCCTCAAGGAAGCCATCTTGGCCCATTACTAGTCACTCTTTTTATAAATGACTTGCGCCCATCCATAACGAACGCGCTGGTACTAATGTACGCAGACGATGTTAAGCTTTGTCTGCAATATAAGTTCCCGTCTGCCCAAAACAGACTCCAGTCGGATCTCGACAATTTTCAAAAATGGTGTTTAGCTAATGACTTAATACTTAACGGAACAAAATGCAAACTTATGTCTTTTTATCGTACTAGTCCTAACCAGGCTTCGTACTATCTCTCTGGGATTGCCTTAGAAAAATTAACTCAGGTTAATGATCTTGGTGTCCTTTTAGACATAAAACTTAAATTTTCCGATCATATTTCTTCAATGGTTAATAAGGCTAAAGGTGTTGTCGGTTTTATTAAAAGATGGGCTAAAGAATTTAACGACCCTTATATTACTAAAAGCTTATTTATATCCTTGGTCCGCCCGATACTGGAGTACGGTTCATGTGTCTGGTGTCCCCAATACGGTGTTCATCAAGACCGCATAGAATCCGTACAAAAGAACTTCTTATTATTTGCTCTTAGGAGACTTAACTGGGACGCAAATCTTCACCTACCTTCGTACAATAGTAGACTCCTACTAATAAACTTACCCTCCTTAAAAAATCGTAGAACAATGCTGGGTGTCGTTTTCCTACACAACCTTATTAATGGTGATGTAGATAGCCAGCACTTACTAACACGCTTACAGTTTAACGTTCCGAATAGAAGGACCAGAAACTTTAGTCCTTTATTCTTAAGCCATTGTAGATCGACATATGCACAGCATGATCCCCTTAGGATTTTATGTTCGAACTACAATGGTCTGTATAATATTATTTCTCTTTCTTCCTGTCAAATTTGAAAACCTCTATTTTAAATTACCTACAAGAGCATACTAATTCTTCCTCGTTTTCTTTATAATCCTTCTATTTAAACTTATATACTATACTCATTATACTCACTCGAATTTATTCCCGCGATTCGAGCCGTACGTTATGCGGCAGGCGCCCCTCGGTCGGTTGGGCGGGAGGTGGGCTGTACGTATGCAGTGGGAACCGCGCGAAAAAAAAAAAAAAACATCCGTGACAAAGGATGTTAGCTCCAATAAGATGGCTGGCTGGCAAAAAGCTTTGGAATTGCTGAAAATTTAGAGATGCGTCTATAATTTGCAGCGTTGGATTTTTTCCCTTTTTTATGGAGCGGAACAATGTAACATTCCTTCCACATAAGGAGAAAGCTCGAAGTCTCCAGCGGCAAAGGCGGGAGATTAAATTTAAAATTGAAACAAATCATCATTAAAAGAAATTGAAATGATTAGCTCTGAATAAGAATTTATGGCACTAAATTATTATATTTGATTGCCACCTAGAAAAGCTCCGCAATGGATTTGTTTAAAAAAAATTGTTGTGAACCACCCTTAACAATTAGGGGGATGAAAAATAGATGTTGTCCGATCTTCAGCCTTAACGAATATTCCCACAAAATTTTTGGAAAATCGCTTGAGCCATTTCGGAGGAGTAGTGCTACTAACATGAGAATTTTATATACTAGATTAAAACACAAAAATTTTTTTTTTTTTGGTGTTCTCTTTCGTGCCCCCACAATACCAAAAAAATTAGGTCAATATTATATCATATAAAAAAACTTCTTGACGAGGTAAAATAACGGGAAAATATATCTGATAAAAATATATCTGATATCAATTTTTGTGACGAAAATTTGCTGTATAGGTGTAAAAAATTGCACATAAACAATATTCTTATTCGACACGGGTCTGCTTTTTTGTTTGTTTTTCTTGCATTTGTCGAACACGTCCGGCGACGTGCAGGTTCGTTGGGCCCATCGAAGATGGAAATTCCTGTAAAAATGTTGCTTCTAGCGTTGCAAGTGTAGACAGGTGGTGGTTGTGTGGTGCATGTGCCGTTACATTTAAACTAAATAGAAGTAGAAATTACCCTAAATAAATGTCTCTAGCAAAATCTTAATTCTAATTTTAATTGATCCAACGCATTGAGACTTCTCACATCCTAGTTCGTGATTGCTTTTCTCGGGGTCTTTGGCCAAATTCGGGTCGCTGCGTGGCGTGCGGAGTGGAAGAATAGGATCGGTAATTCTGTGAGATCAAGTGGTTTATGAGTTCATGCCACACCGGCACAAGGATAAGTGAGTCCCAAGTTTGGCTGCTTGGGTAAACTGTTGCTTTAGCCGACTCTGCTTATGGCTCTGTTACTTCTTCAGTTCGAGGTTAGGTTGCCACGTGTACTCGGCCTTTTACACTCGATCTCTTTCCACTCCTTTTTACCCACTTCCTTTCTTCCCGACCCAGTGGCGTATGACTCAGATATGATATGATATGACTCAGAATAATATCCTGTTTTTTTGTAAGTTTTATTTTACACTGCGATAATAATCCGCAATATGCGATAATAATAATAATAATGCTGCACTGCACAGTCATCGCTTAAAAATGTGTTTTTTTTTTAATTTTGAGATTATATCATCTTATAATTCTCAGACCCAAGGGGGGGGATTGATCCCCCTGATCCCCCCCCTATCTACGCTACTGTCCCGACCGGTTGCCTTTGTTTCAGCATGTGGCAACTTGCCACATCGATGGAAAAGCGCGAACACGCTACGCGACATGCGCGAGTCTAACATGCCGGTGATAATCACATTACAGGTTGCTTTCTCACTGTAACGCAAATATGTCTCACTGAGCTATTCACTATCTATCCACTATATTTACCTTTAAGCAACGTTAATATTCCCAACTAATCCTGCGGCCGGGTCAGGGCACGAAGGCCCTACCTACCCCATAGGACAAGCCCCCGGTTGCGTTCGCCACTCGCCTCCAAAATACCTGCGTGTCTACGCTCCGCAGGAACTATGGCCGACCAGAGGTTTGGCGTCGCGTCTCCTTTAACTCCAGGTGATACGCTATGCGTACGCCCCAGCGCCTGGATCAGGATTCTATTGACTTTACCGGGGTGTCCCTGTTTGGTTTCACTGTTGGGCTTTAGTTCCCGAGCTGGCTACCCCTTGCTTCCCCAGGATCACACCTGGTCTAAACGGTCAGGAATCGACAAGACGGACGCCAGGCCGATCCGTTGCTATCGCTATGACACCAGGATACCTGTCGTGTCCGGGAATAAGCCAACCCGACTCGATTTACCCTTGGGCCGCGGATCCTTGATCCTTTTCCCACTTGCTCCTTGACTCGATGACTCGCGTACAGCCGCCGGACTTACCCACAGGGGGTCCTTAAGCCATGGGTCACAGATCTTTGCGTACTCGCTCCAAATCCCGGACTTGAGACTGTCGGACTTACCCACGGGGGGTCCTTAAGCCAATACTCCTATACTTTCTCGCTTGAATGTTAGACTTACCCACGGGGGCCTTTCACTCAACTCTTCCAGCTTCCCTAGAAGACTCGGCCTCGATTTGCTTCAGTGGCCCTCCTTATATAGCGCCTGAGACGCCCGTTAATCCTTGCAAATCTTGCTTCCTGCCGTTAATCCTTCGTTCCTCTTTTCTCGCCGTTAACTTTCTCCAATTCCTGTCGCATTTCTATTGGCGGGATCTCTTTGTTTCCGCCCCCTTTGCCCGCTTGGGAATCCGATTCACATTGTTATTATTCAGAACACCGGACTTTGTCCGGATCCCCCGCGCTCCGCCCCTTTGCGCATTTCAAATGCATTTCTGCGTTTCTGCATTTTCTAAACGCAGCAACCACGGCAGCGCGGACCGCTTCGTTCCCCGCCGTCCCCGCTCTCTCTTGAGCGCCGCCGCGACGGCCCGCTCGGGACCGTGCTAGCTTGCCTGTCCAAAATGCCATAACTTTGCTGTTTTTAAATTAAAGGGTTAGGACTTTCCACACATGGTTTATTTACCTAAAAAATCTATTATCAACAAAATTTCATAAGGATCGGCCGACTATATCCTATAGCTGTCATATAACGATCGGAATTGGCATAACTTTGGTTTTTTTTTAACAAGAAAGATGGGACTTGGTACAGATTCCATTTTGGGCAAAATAATATGATTTGCCAAATTTCATATGGATCGGCCGACTATCTGCCATCTAACTGAACAATCGGAATTGGCATAACTTTGGTGTTTTGTAAGCTAGAATGATGGGACTTTTTACGGATTTCATTTTGGGCAATCTATATTCGATAGCCGCCATATAACTAAACAATCGGAAATGTCACAACCTTAACTGCAAGGGTATATCAACTTCGGCTCCGCCCGAAGTTAGCTTTCCTTCCTTGTTATACCCTTGCAGAGGGTATTATAATTTTGGTCAAAAGTGTGCAACGCAGTGAAGGAGACATCTCCGACCCTATAAAGTATATATATTCTTGATCAGGATCACCTCCTGAGTCGATATGAGCATGTCGGAACGGCCGGGATCGGTGGTCTATATCCTATAGCTGCCATATAACTGATTGATCGGAAATGCCATAACTTTGGTGTTAAGTTTTAAGTTAGAGGGTTGGGACTTTTCACACATGTTCTATTTGACCAAAATATCTTATGTACAAAATTTCATAAGGATCGGCCGACTATATCATATAGCTGTCATAGAACGATCGGAATTGGCATAACTTTGGTGTTTTTTAAGTAAGAAAGATGGGACTTGGTTCAGATTACTCTTTGGGCAAAATAATTCAATATGCCAAATTTCATAAGGATCGACCGACTATATACGATCCGCTATATATCTAATAATATAAGATGTGTGGCGCCACCTAGCGGACTGCGACTCAACTGCAAGGGTATATCAACTTCGGCTCCGCCCGACGTTAGCTTTCCTTTCTTGTTTTTATTTAAATTTTACTCTCATTTTTTTTTCTGGTTTTTTTTATTTTTCTTTGTATATATTCTGCCTTCTTCCTAATAATTATATTTCCCTAGTACACATCTATCTTTTCTTCTTCATCCTCATAACACCTAAATTTCCATATTATATGTGTATTGATATATATTTTTATACCCTTGCATAGGGTATTATAATTTTCGTCAAAAGTGTGCAACGCAGTGAAGGAGACATCTCCGACCCTATAAAGTATATATAGAGTATATATAGTATATATAAATAATGTATATTCTTGATCAGGATCACCTCCAGAGTCGATATAAGCATGTCCGTCTGTCCGTCTGTCTGTTTCTACGCAAACTAGTCTCTCAGTTTTATAGCTATCGAGTTGAAACTTTGCACACATCCTTCTTTTGTTTGCAGGCAGTATATAAGTCGGAACGGGATCGGTCGACTATATCCTATAGCTGCCATATAACTGATTGATCGGATATGCCATAACTTTGGTGTTTTTCAAGTTAGAGAGTTGGGACTTTCCACACATGTTATATTTAGCCAAAATATCGTATGTACAAAATTTTATAAGGATCGGCCGACTATATCCTATATCTGGCACTCCTCAATTTTTTTATTATCGGCTGGCATCTGCAACTAGTGGGCTCTCTATATTTCAGTCATTTCAGCGCCATATGGTCCGTGATTGCGTCCAATTGGTACCCCTCCAGGGATGGTTTCATCTGCCGAATTGCTCATATTATGGCTAGGCACTCTTTCTCAGTCGCCTAGTAATTTTGCGCCTATCAGCGTTCGAAGCTGCTAAAAAATTTTGGCTCCTCCAATTGTTCCAGGATAAATCCAGGTTTATCCGTGGCATCGGGTGCGCATCTTTTACCGATTTGGTGTTTATTTGTCGGAAGTCCACGCACATTCTCCATTGACCCGTCTTTTTCTTTACCATAACGATGTGTAACGATGAGCTGTAAGCGCTATTTGAAGGCTCGATGCATCCCTTTTACAGCAGCTGTTCTACCTTTGCATTGATCTTACCCTGTATTTTAGAGCTCTTTGGATAATATCTTTGTTTTATGGGGATGTCGCCTTTCATCGTGATCCTGTGCTGCGTTACGTTTGAACAACCCCTTTGGTTTGTGAACGCCACTAGCTCTTCCTCGATGAACGTTTTGCCCCGCTCGCTCACCCATTCCTCCGAGGATCCAGTTATAGCTATCGACAGCCTATCCCCCAGGCATCTGCTCCATCTTTCTTTCCTCGGGATCGTGACTTGGTGGCCTGCGTAGTTTATTGTTGTGCAAAATTCTGCAAGGAAATCCCATCCTAGCACCGCGCTGCCTCCAATGCCTGGAAACACCGTCGAGTTCAAATTTTTTCTCTTGTTGCCAAAGCTTACTGTCGTCTGGAGTACTATTTGCGTTTCTGTGTGGCTCCTATTAACCAACTTTACCAGTCTCTCCCAGCAGATTCGGCTGTCTCTGACTTTGGCTTGCTGCCCATTGCTGACTCGCCTGCTGTTGCCTTGGGTCTACCGCCCAATTTTGGTTCGGCAGTTGCTGTCGAATTTGGCGTCGATGCTCAGGCTGCCATCTCTGCCTCCATCCATGTCCTGGGGGCTTTGTTGTTCTGGTGGGTTCTGGAGCAGTTCCTCCGTTAGCCACCTCCTGTCTACAGCCGGCTGATCCCAGCGTGCTTCTGCAGAGGCTTGCCTACTTAAAACCTCTTTGCCAAGGACAGCTCCTTAAACTCCATGGCTAGACTCATCCCTTCTTCGAGCGATGCGCATGCGTATGTCCTCATAAACATTTTCATGCGCGGCATGCAGTGTCCACCAGCCTTTCTACCACCTTGTGGATTTTCCTAGTGACTTCATTAGAGTCTAAAGGTCCACCATATATTCCTTGAACGGTTCTCTCCGTTAAGCAATCACGTAGTTTGAGCGCCAGGTGTAACGAACTGTTTTTGCTGATTTTGTGCTCGTAACAAATGCCGCGGCAAGCTCACAGAGTTTGTGGATCGTTCCACCAAATTTATAGATTCGACGTTATTGCCCGAGCCCAGAAATAACACAAGGTGCTTCGTTTCACAAATATCCCCTGTTGAGCTATTAATAGTTTTTAATAGCAGCCGAATAACTATACGCGTTTCAAATTATAGTTTCAATATATTTATTTTGGGCTCAATTTAACCCTAATATATGCGGCTCCAATCAACTCCAAATCACAACAAACGCCAAACCAAGAGCTTGCGCAGAAGCTCAACTAAAGCTCAACTAAACCAAAGCGCATACGCTACAAATACCAATAAAGCGCATGCGAAACTGGGGACAAAACAGAGACGAAACATGCTGATAACAACAGCTGCAGCTTAGCATATTATAATTATTTTATATGCATTCTTTGGTGGCTGCTTGGCCCAACATCCTCCCCCCATTGAAGGGTGGGCCTTCAATAACAATGTCGGAAGGGGCAGCAGTCACATTATTGCAGAGGTTATTCCATGGGTTGTCCTCCCTACCACAGAGCGCCGACACATCCCGTGATAGTCCACCGTGGCCAGAAAACACCCAGCCAAATCGAGTGTTCTGAGCAATTGGGAGCCCGTGACCTAACTGGATTTGGCCAGCCGAAAACAGGTCAAAGAATAAGCCGGCTCCAATCAGCAGGTCCACTCGCTGCGTTTTGTGGAAGTTGGGGTCAGCTAGGTCCATATTGTCAGGAATCTTCCAGCCCGAAGCATCTATGTCCTGGCTAGGCTGATAGTCCGTTATATGTGAAGCTACAACAGCCTCAATTTCCACTGAATATGTGCTAAGGCGGGACTTTAAGCACACATTAACGGATGCTCCATCTGTTTCAAATCCAGCGCCGCCGAAACCGGCCACCGTTGTGGAGCATTTGGAGCGGCCAAACTGAAGTTCATTCGCCAGCCGCGACGAGATGAGATATACTTGTGAACCGGAATCCAATAACGCTCGGCAAGGCAGGAAGTCTCCAGATCGACCACGAACGAGTACATTTGCTGTTGGCAGGAGCACTAGCTCAGCATTGCGATCCTGGTTCATAACAGGGTTGATTGAGCGGGATGGGTTCCCACCAGCAACTGCACCGATGGGACGTGAGATTCGTGCGGGTGAAACCTGCCCGAGAGGGTGCAACAGAATATGTTGACGGTGATTGCACGTCAAGCAGCGGGAAGCTGAGCATCCGCTAGCGAGATGGCCATCCTCCAGACAAACAAAACATCGAGTCAGACGCCGCACTTCGTCGTACCGTTCCTCAATTGGCAAAGCACTGAACTTTGGACAAGCAGGAAGCTCGTGCGCCGAAACACCACACAGGGCGCATAGAACAGGACTGGCGTTAATAACCATGCACGAGGATCGGTTATTTGACGATCTACCTCGGCCTACTTGGTTAACTGGTGAATACGCCAAAGAAAAGTCAACGCTTTCGAGAGTCCGGCACCTTTGCTCTAAGAATCGTGCCATAGACTCCCAAGATGGAAGGATGTCATCAGTGCTTCCTGCCAGAGAGTCTTCCCATTTGGCCTTTGTAGCGGGGTCCAGCTTTTCGAAGATGTTCTGGATGAGGAGGCACCCTTGAATTTCGGCGGACGTCCCGGAACCCATGAGGGCCCGCATATGTCCATTAAATCGGTCGGATCACTCCCGAAGAGTAGCAACGGATCCCGGCTCAACCACCCTTAGCTGCAGGATCTCGTTGATGTGAGCCTGGAAGATTAACCGACGGTTGCTGAAACGGTTGCGCAAAAGGTCAAGGGCAACATCATAGTTAGCGTCGGTAATCTCTAGCGCCCTCACAGTCTCCACGGCTGAGTCCCGCAGGCAGGAAATGAGCCACCTGAGCTTCTCCATCTTGGTCAAGTGCGGGTGACTGTCGATGGTTGTCCTAAATAGGGCGCAGAAATCCAGCCACTCGGCATAGCCGCCGCTGAATGTTGGCATCGGCAACGGTGGCAAGGAGGAGGCTGGCTTGTATGGCATTGGCGATACACTGGCACCGTCGAGAAGTGTGGAGTGGGCAGAGATTCTCATGGAGCGCTTGGCAACCTCCACCTGAATTTCCACTTGCACATCAGTCGCCAGCTGCGAGAATTTCCAATACAGATCACTCCCGATCTCGCTAAAATGAAGCTCCTCCAATTCTTCTTGAAGCGAGGTGAACCGCTCACGCAAACGCTTCTCCACTGACTCCAGCGCCATAATGGTACAATCCTCAGTCCGCGCCGCAGCCTTCACTTTATGATGCAGCGCCTCCATCTCCTGGCAGGTCACCTCTGCTCTTCTCCGCAGCATCCTTTCCCGGTTTGCGGCACCAGCTCCAATAGTCTCAACTCCAGACTCCATTATTCGATTAAAATGCAACTTGTAACAACAACAAGGGCGTTTTCTTGGGACTTTTAATGTTGATCACAATAATCAACCGGGATGAAATCACGTCGGGGTCACCAAATGTTGAGCTATTAATAGTTTTTAATAGCAGCCGAATAACTATACGCGTTTCAAATTATAGTTTCAATATATTTATTTTGGGCTCAATTTAACCCTAATATATGCGGCTCCAATCAACTCTAAATCACAACAAACGCCAAACCAAGAGCTTGCGCAGAAGCTCAACTAAAGCTCCCCAAAGCGCATACGCTACAAATACCAATAAAGCGCATGCGAAACTGGGGACAAAACAGAGACGAAACATGCTGATAACAACAGCTGCAGCTTAGCATATTATAATTATTTTATATGCATTCTTTGGTGGCTGCTTGGCCCAACATCCCCTTTATTTGTATAATGGTTACAAAGGGTGAATCTCACCGGATGCTCGGCTCTGCCGATCGACCGCTCGTCCTCCCGTCGTTACCCGGTCACCGTTCCGAAATGGTGCCAAGACACCCAATACACGATTTGAAAAAATTGTTTTGAGAAAAACGTATCTAAAGTTTTAAAAGCAATTGAAAGTATATGAATAGAAAGAAACTAGGAATTCGGTATCTCAGCAAGTTTTAGTCCGATCGACATGAAACTTTCACAGGATATTCCTGAGATAATGCTCTATTATATAACATTTCTGGAAAAATATTTTTTTTTAAGTCTCAAACCATCCTGCCCCCTTAAAAAACCAGTTTCTGAACGCGTTTGTTCAAACCGATTTCAAATTTGTCGGTGGTTTTCAATAGTTTAAGATTGTAGCTTTTGAAAAAAATAGATCCTCAATTTTTTTAAACAAAAAGGACATCATTTTTACACAAGAAACTGAAATTTTAGGATTTTTTTCGTGTTTTTCGGATTTTGACGCCAGTTTTTCGGAACTAATTCTGTCATTTATGCCACATATCAATGTTGTCTCATTAATACTGAATAAAACGAGACAAATTTCATTACAAAATTATGAAAATTGTTGAAGTTATAACGCCTTTCTCAAAAAAAGTCAATTCAACTTATTATATAATCACACGGAGAGTGTGAGTACCTCCCTCTTCGCTCACTTACTTTACTGAGAGCATTTTTTCTCTCATTAACTGTCCTTGCATTTTCTATTGTTTTTAAAGATGTTGCATCTCACTCTTTTTTCAGTGTTTCCCTCTCTAACGCTAAGGAATATTTTCCTTAGTGATTTTCTGGTACTGCAGGGACCAAGCTTCTCAGGTGGCTGCACTAAATTGGTACCTGCACTTATAGGACTATATCTTGAGTTATCGAATTTTGCCAGATATAAGCGATATATCAAAAGTTGCGACATCTCAGGGGTATCTCCACATGCAATATAAATAAGATCAAATGAGTCAAGTTCGAAAAATAATTTTTATACCTTTGCAGAATTTTGGTCAAAAGTGGGCAACGCAGTAAAGGACACATCTCCGACCCTATAAAGCCTACTATATCCTACTATATCCTATATCTTTCATAGAATGATTGGAATGGGCATAACTTTGGTGTTTTTAAAGTTAGAAAAAAGGGACTTGGTATAGATTATATTTTGGGCAAAATAATCGGATTATCCAAATTATCCAAAGGATCGGCCGACTATATCCTATAGACGCCATGAACTAAACGATCGGAAATGGAACAACGGCTCCGTTGCCGTTGCCATTCCAGGCTCCGCCTGAAGTTAGTTTTCCTTTCTTGTTATACCCTTGCAGAGGGTATTATAATTTTGGTCAAAAGTGTGCAAAGCAGTGAAGGAGACATCTCCGACCCTATAAAGTATATATATTCTTGATCAGGATCACCTCCTGAGTCGATATAAGCATGTCCGTCTGTCAAACCGTCTTCATTTCGAAAAAGCTGTAAAAACCTTATTTCTTGAATAACTTCTGAAAGAAATGTCGGATCGGTTCGGTTGAGGTACCAATATTCTATCTGGGTACCTCAGCACCACCAGCCCCAATTTATTGATTCCAAATTTTTTTACTTTCACTTGGCTGGCGGGTTCACCATCGTTATTTTACCTCGTCAAGAGACTTTTTTTTAGCGCTCGTGTCGACTGGAAAGTTTCTGTAGCGGTGAAAAAAAGAAGTTTCAAATTGTTTGGAATTTTTTTTTCGGAGCGTGGTCTCGGCTTGTGGCACTCGGCCACAGTCGACAAAGCGCTTGCAGCGATTAAAAAAAAGATCAAAATAGTTTGGATCGAATTTTTTTGTTTTTTTTGAGTGCTCGTCTCGTTACTCAGTGTCTGAACTGCGGCACTTAAAATTAAGCTACTTCGAGTGATCCTGTGTAAAACGGTTCACAAGTAGTGAAATAGACCATAGGTTGACCCCGCGTTACCCAACCTACTTATTGTGTTCCTCCCTTGGGGCACCCCCGATGTGGCGCGGACTAATCGCGAGGTAACATCTTTAAAGAAAACACGTTGGGTTCTCCCTGATAAGTAGCTCGAAATCCAGATAAGAAGATCAGTTGGGAATCCCAAAAGACTGAGTTTACTTATAAGAAGCGAATGGTTAACAGAGTCCAATGCTTTACTGAAGTCAGTGTATATGACGTCTGTTTGTAAGCCATTCCGGAAGCCATCCGTGATAAAAGATGTTAGCTGCAATAAGTTGGTAGTGGTGGAGCGGCGCTTCATGAAGCCATGCTGGCACGGAGTTATTATTGAACGACATAGGTGTTGCAAATGTGGAGTGATAAGTTTTTCAAAAAGCTTTGGAATTGCTGACAATTTAGAGATGCCTCTATAATTAGCAGCGTCGTATTTTTTTCCTTTTTTATGCAGCGGAATAATGAAGGATTCCTTCCACATAAGGGGAAAGATCGAAGTTTCCAGCGATAGATTAAAGAGTTTAACAAGCGGTTTGCACAGTGCCTCGGCGCAGTAGTTCAGAACACAGCCTGGTACTCCATCAGGGCCTGGCGAATACACGGGCTTAACCTTAAGAAGATCCGATAACACACCACTTTGATCGAAAGATGGGCAAAATATAAGGTTGGCTGATTGGATATTATAAGTGTAAGGCTGAGCTAAACTGCTGCTAGGTGAATAGATAGTTTGAAAAAACTGTGCAAAGAGATCGGCCATTGCCTGATCGGTGTTCGCATAAGAGTTCTCAAACGTAAGCAGTGGGGGAAAAGATACATGTTTACGCTTATTGTTTACAAAGTTATAAAACTGCTTCGGATCCTGAGTAAACTGAATCCTGCAGCGGCGAATATAACTCCTATAACATTCTGCGTTATGCACGGTGAAATTGGACCGAGCTACTAAGTATCTAGAATAACTAACTGTACAGCCAGATAATCTATGTTTGTTTAAAAGTCTACTCATACTATTCTTTAAATTTATAAGGTGCCTTGTATGTTATACCAAGGCGGATTCGTCAAAAAATATGTTCAAAGTGTAATACAATTTTTGTAATGCGATGTTTATATCCTCGCATGCCAGTAAATCAGACCAATCAAATTCCAAAATTAACTTATTTAATTTCATAAAGTCAGCCTTACGAAAGAAACGAACTTTCTGAGATTTAACTGTAGACTTAAGGTCAAAAAAGTAATTATTTTCGATTGAAACCTCAAGAGTGGGATGATATGGATCCTCAGGGTTAGAAAGGGGCAAAGTTCTGGAAAGAGTAATTCCATCAGGATCAGAAACGAAACATAAGTCCAACAGCCGACCTAAAGAATTTCTAACGTGGTTAATTTGCCCGAGTGACATGTCGAACATGCCCTCATGGAAGTCATGGTGGGAGTTAAGCTGTAAAGACGGTGAATTATCAACATTTGACCACATAAGTTCTGGGAGATTAAAGTCACCCAGAGCTATCAGCTGGTCACCATCAGACAGACGATCGAAAATCAAACGAATAGCGGGCAAATGTTGCCAGTATGTTGGCGGTTCGGACGAAGGTGGTATCTACAAATTGTTTGGAATTTTTTTTTTTTTGAGTGCGGTTGCGGTCAGTGGCCAGAAAATAAAAAGTTCTTAACTTTTAAAAAATAGTTAAAACTTCTAAAAATAGTAGTAAATAAAGTTCTTTAGCTGTAAGTTATATACAAATAAAATGTTCCTAACTTTTAAAAATAGTTAATACTACTAAAGATAGCAAAAAGCAACTAAATAAAAAAAAAGCAAAAAGCAATTAAATAGGATCGTTAGCGCCAATTTAAAAAAAAAATATTTAAAAAAAATTTCTTGTGAGTGTATTTTTTTATTACGATTCACACATTTAATGTTCAAGAAAGATACATATTTAAAACGTTTCTAACAAAATATGGTGTCACACTTAGTAATTTGATCCAATCAGCATCAGTATGTTGCAATATACAAACCGACTAACCTATTAGCAATAAGCATAAAACAATATCCAACCTAATAACCCAGCACTAGTTTACGGCAGCGGGAAGAATGACCGACGGACCCAAGCAAGCGAAACCAGTTAGCTAAGCCGAAATACATGCACAAGAAATACATGAACAAGCTATCTGAGACAGCAGACTCAGAGGTGGGTGACCCTGGCATTAACATTAGTTTAAACAAGTCCATAACATTGACCTTCCTTAGATTTAATTATGTATAATTTAGCATCTTATATAAGAATTGTTCTTCTGGAATAAAGATAGTTGCGAAATCAGAGTGAATCGTCTCGTTACTCAGTGTCTGAACTACGGCACTTAAAATTAAGCTACTTCGAGTGATCCTGTGTAAAACGGTTCACAAGTAGGACTCTCTAAAAGCTATCTACTTCGCGTGGCTCCAGTGTAAACGGACCACTAGTAGAACCCGCGGCATACCAGTCTACTTCGAGTGTTGCTCCCGTGAAATAGACCACAGGTTGACACCGCGTTACCCAACCTACTTATTGTGTTCCTCCCATGAAACGGACCACAAGGAGAACCCGCGGCATACCAGGCTACTTCGAGTGTTGCTCCCGTGAAGCGGACCACAAGTAGGACCGGCCAATAAGGAATCGCGTTTTTTAAATTCAAAGATATTTTTAATTTGTTAAAGTAACCTTAAGTAATTTAAAAAATCGTGAAACAAATGTTGCTCAAATTTTAGTAATAAACATTTTTAAAAAAATTTCGGGCGTAGCCGAAGTTAATATACCCTTGCAGTTAGGCAGAAGCTTGTATTATTATATATGTATATATCGGGTCGAATGTAGTTCGCCGACCCTTTTAAGTTAGTTGTTTGAGACTTTCTACACATGTTCCTATAGACGCCATGAACTAAACGATCGGAAATGGAACAACGGCTCCATTTCCGTTGCCATTCCAGGCTCCGCCTGAAGTTAGTTTTCCATTCTTGATATACCCTTGCAGAGGGTATTATAATTTTGGTCAAAAGTGTGCAAAGCAGTGAAAGAGACATCTCCGACCCTATAAAGTATATATATTCTTGATCAGGATCACCTCCTGAGTCGATATAAGCATGTCCGTCTGTTCGTCTGTCAAACTGTCTTCATTTGGAAAAAGCTGTAAAAACCCTATTTCTTGAATAACTTCTGAAAGAAATGTCGGATCGGTTCGGTTGAGGTACCAATATTCTATCTGGGGACTAAAATGTCTCCACCAGCCCCAATTTATTGATTCAAAATTTTTTTACTTTCACCCCAATTTCTCGCAAACCAAACGACTTTTGGAAATGGTTTGCACAAAAATTATCTTATTAAAACAATACCTTTCGATTGGTGTAAAATTCATTCAGATCGGATGCCTTCAGAAAATGTTTAATTCTTCGGCTAGGTCGACCCCTCGTGGACTACCGTCCACAGTTATTCAGCGCAACGGCTCGAACTATATATTTGTGCATACCGTTGCGTTGATTGTTGATATATAAAAAATAAATTTTTGTTTATTTTAATCGGGAATTAAAACATATAATTTGCATATATTGCATTATTTCTTCACGAAAATTGATATTAGATATTTCAGGCGTGGCTGGCGGGTTCACCATCGTTATTTTACCTCGTCAAGAGACTTTTTTTTAGCGCTCGTGTCGACTGGAAAGTTTCTGTAGCGGTGAAAAAAAGAAGTTTCAAATTGTTTGGAATTTTTTTTTCGGAGCGTGGTCTCGGCGTGGTCGACAAAGCGCTTGCAGCGATTAAAAAAAAGATCCAAATTGTTTGGAATTTTTTTTTTTTTTTTGAGTGCGGTTGCGGTCAGTGGCCAGAAAATAAAAAGTTCTTAACTTTTAAAAAATAGTTAAAACTTCTAAAAATAGTAGTAAATAAAGTTCTTTAGCTGCAAGTTATATACAAATAAAATGTTCCTAACTTTTAAAAATAGTTAATACTACTAAAGATAGCAAAAAGCAACTAAATAAAAAAAAAGCAAAAAGCAATTAAATAGGATCGTTAGCGCCAATTTAAAAAAAAAATATTTAAAAAAAATTTCTTGTGAGTGTATTTTTTTATTACGATTCACACATTTAATGTTCAAGAAAGATACATATTTAAAACGTTTCTAACAAAATATGGTGTCACACTTAGTAATTTGATCCAATCAGCATCAGTATGTTGCAATATACAAACCCACTAACGTATTAGCAATAAGCATAAAACAATATCCAACCTAATAACCAAGCACTAGTTTACGGCAGCGGGAAGAATGACCGACTGACCCAAGCAAGCGAAACCAGTTAGCTAAGCCGAAATACATGCACAAGAAATACATGAACAAGCTATCTGAGACAGCAGACTCAGAGGTGGGTGACCCTGGCATTAACATTAGTTTTAGCAAGTCCATAACATTGACCTTCCTTAGATTTAATTATGTATAATTTAGCATCTTATATAAGAATTGTTCTTCTGGAATAAAGATAGTTGCGAAATCAGAGTGAATCGTCTCGTTACTCAGTGTCTGAACTGCGGCACTTAAAATTAAGCTACTTCGAGTGATTCTGTGTAAAACGGTTCACAAGTAGGACTCTCTTAAGGGGGCATGCGCACTTGGAGGGCCAAAAAATAGGCATTTTTTCCGAATTTTTTTCTCGTAAACTATTGAATTTTTTTGAAATATCGTTTTATTATGTGAAAGTACATTATTTTAACTTAAATTTGAAAAAAAAAAAGTAGAAAATATTTAGGGGTTTCAAAGTTATGCCCCGTCGAAGTGAGGTCCATCCGAAAAAGGCGAGTTGCGGTGACCAACACTGTGAAAAACTGGATAGTCTGAAATCAAAAAATGAAACGGATTTACATTTATTAAAAGAAAATCTAGTACTTAATCGAAGGATATTAAAAAAAAAAATATTTGACAAAATGGCGACCTTTCAAAGTTGAAAAATCGTTTTTCGTCAAAAAAATCGGTAGTTTTTCAGCTGTAAAAAAAAAATTTTTGCATAAAAAAAAAAATCCTTCGATTAAGTACTAGATTATTATGTAATAAAAGAGCATGCTAAATTTCAAGACAATCGGGTCACTAGTTTTCGAGTAAGAGTGGTCACCGACTTTGAAAACGTAGTTTTGAGAAAAACGTGTTTAAAGTTTCAACTCACCATTACGCTTACCGGACGCCCCTCCCTTTCAACATGTGTATCTCACTGAATTTTCACCGGATCATTGTGGACACATTTCTAAATGTATATACTTTAACAAAATGCAAAAAAAAAAAATTCGATTTTTTGAAATTTACAAGTGCGCATGCCCCCTTAAAGCTATCTACTTCGTGGGCTCCACTAGTTGTTAAGAGGAGCCCCGTAAATATTCGTGATACTCCAATGAGTTCCTTTTTAAAAACTGTTTTCATTTCTCACAATTCTCTTACAAGAAACATACATGAAAATCTTAAATCTATTTAAAACTACTTATCAACGGACTGCTCGCTGACATGCTATGTGACCCTTTCTTAAGTGCTTCAAGTGCAGCACATAAACATTTGGTTAGACTGCAGGAGATCGTCTTTCAAACCATGCTGTTAATCACTTATTCACATGGGTCCGATCTCCTACATTCTATGTTTGGAATTCTTATCGTGTTCAATGCTTGACCATTCTGCAAAGGGCCACAAAAAAGGTGTACATTTTGTATATTTTTAAATTTGTTTTCTTCAATATTAGAAAATTTTTATTATTATAATTGTTCGATGACAATATGTCGTTAATTATATCATTCTATTACATATTTTTAAATATTTTAACATTGTTTAAGTTATTTTATTAGCTCCCATGTTCAACTTAATGTTTGAACATCCTGCAAGGGGCCACAAAAGTGCTTGACTTGTGTTTACATTTTTAAATGAATTATTATTTTTGTTCGACTTTTTCGTGTACTGTAATATATATTTTTTTAATTTTTGTTATTAGTGGACATCTTGAAAACTTTATTTATTCGATTTTCTAGTGGACTGTAATTTTTACTTATTTTGTTTCTTATTATTTTTAGATATATGTAGCTTTTCGTTTTTTTTTTAATTGATTACTTAATTAAATGTATGAAACTATTACATTATATAATAAACATATAAAAAAACATTTTTTTTTTTAAACATTCGGCATTGGGGTTGGCAATGCTATAGCCATCAATTGTCTTCTCGACTTTAATTTTCTTACATAGGATACAATCAGTACAGTTATGATTATCATTATTAAAATTAACGAGCTATGACCTGACACATGATGAAAGTCGATATTTTTCAATTCTAAATTTTTTGCTTTCAAATCTTCTATTTGTTTGGCCAGGTGAGCTATTTCTGCTGTATGATTCATAACAGGAGGCTTTAGAGGGTCCCAAGCTATTTTCGGAATCTCTTTTATTTCTCCTATATAAGCCGAAGCTAATGCTTCTTGACTTTCCTAGAGGCCACCTCGCTGGATGACAACTATCATCTTTTTTAGTACATTTTTTAAAATTAGTTTTACCTATTTCTGTTTTTATGTCATTGCTATCCTCTTCTTCTACCTTCCAATATCGGTCCATTTGTTTCAGCACGATACTGGTTGCTACGATTGAATTACTACCCCTGGATTTCGTGCATCCTGACACTGTCCATCCAAAGATAGTTTTTTGCCCAAGAAGCATACCCTTTTTGGTTATCTCCGGCAGTAAAATTTGTGGATATAAATCCGCACCAATTACCAGGTCAATTCGACCAGGTTTGTTGAAATTGCGATCCGCTAAATAGAATCCTTTCCAATCCGACTTATTTATAAAAATTTTATTTGTGGGAAGACTTTTCATTAATTTTGGCAAAACAATTGCGTTTGTGCTCACTTCTTTTGAATATTTAGAATTATTCTTGATTGTCAATTTTAATTTGAGATTTGAAACACAGGCACCTGTTGCAGATATTCCACTTATTTCAGTGTGCGCTTTTATTTTTGGCAACTTAAGTTTTTGTGCCGCTTCTTCAGAAATTAGAGTGCTTTGTGACCCATTGTCAATCAATGCTCTAAATTTCCCGAATTTACCATCTTGACCTTTAATCTGAACATACGCCGTGGCCAACAACGCTGGTTCAGAGGTCATGCATGTATTTACATTCTCTTTGTTAAAATGTAACATGCTATGATGTAGTTTTTGACAATACGAGCATACTAGCTCGCTTGGACATTTTGAGTTTGAACTGTGCTTCAAACATCTGTAGCACCAATTCAATTTTTTAACCATATTCGTTTTTTCCTGAGGACTTAATGCTTTAAATTTATAGCAAAAACTTAATTGATGCCCGGACATTTTGCACATCGGGCATGCTTGGTTGTTTGTGTGATTATTTTTATACCCTTGCAGAGGGTATTATAATTTTGGTCAAAAGTGTGCAACGCAGTGAAGGAGACATCTCCGACCCTATAAAGTATATATATTCCTGATCAGGATCACCTCCTGAGTCGATATGAGCATGTCCGTCTGTCCGTCGGTCCGTCTGTCCGTCTGTCTGTTTCTACGCAAACTAGTCTCTCAGTTTTAAAGCTATCGAGTTGAAACTTTGCACACACCCTTCTTTCCTTTGCAGGCAGTATATAAGTCGGAACGGCCGGGATCGGTCGACTATATCCTATAGCTGCCATATAACTGATTGATCGGAAATGCCATAACTTTGGTGTTTTTTAAGTTAGAGGGTTGGGAGTTTCTACACATGTTATATTTGACCAGAATATCTTATGTACAAAATTTCGTAAGGATCGGCCGACTATATCCTATAGCTGTCATAGAACGATCGGAATTGGCATAACTTTGGTGTTTTTTAAGTTAGAAAGATGGGATTTGGTAGAGATTCTATTTTGGGAAAAACAATCTGATTTGTCGGATTTCATAAGGATCGGCCAACTATATCCTATAGCTGCCATATAACTGATTGATCGGAAATGCTATAACTTCGTTGTTTTTCAAGTTAGAAGGATGGGACTTTCTGTGCATTCTAATTTGGGCCAACTTATATGATCTGCTAAATGTCATCAGGATCGGCCGTCTATATCCTATAGCTGTCATATAACTGATTGATCGGAAATGCTATAACTTCGTTGTTTTTCAAGTTAGAAGGATGGGAGTTTCAATGGATTCCTCTTTTGGCAAAAAAATTCGATTTTCCAAGTTTCATAAGGATCGGCCAACTATATACGATCCGCTATATATCTAATAATATAAGATGGGTGGCGCCACCTAGCGGACTGCGACTCAGCTGCAAGGGTATATAAACTTCGGCTCCGCCCGAAGTTAGCTTTCCTTTCTTGTTTATTATTTTTCTAGTTGGCAACTCATTTCCAACTGATGTCAACGAACTAAGCCGTTGATCTAAAAATTCTATGACATCTTTCAAGTTTTGAATGTCATTTGACTTTTTACTTGGCCCTCATATTGTTGCAGAGCCTCAATATTAAATTTCTTTATAATAATATGCGCAAAAATGCAATCTGATTCTTCGGTCAGATTTGCTTTGAGACGCATCATGTAAATTGATTCATTTATAGAATCAATTGTATTTTTTAAATGCCTATATGAGTCCAAATTTATTTTTGGAAGATCAATCAGGCGATTCAATTGGTCTGAAAATATTTTTCTATTATTCTCATACCTTTTTATGAGCAACTCCCAGGCTGCATCATAATTATTGCCTGAGCCAAGCAATAAATGGGAGACCACATTTCGTGCTTCCCCTTTTAGAGCACTTTTAAGGTAGCTTAGCTTCAAGGATGGGCTTAAATCCATTCTTGAATGCACAAGCTCCTTGAATAATTCATAAAAATGGTCCCAATCTTTGGAGTTTCCAAAGAAACTGGGAACCTCAATTTTTGGTAGGGTAGGTAGTTCGTCCATTTTAGGATTACTACCTTCTACCTTTTCTAATCGACCCACTTCGATTTTATCATTCATGAGCTCAATGTGTATTTCCACATCCTCTCTGAGCTCTTTTATTTTGGGCATATATTTATTATTAAGCCCTTCAATATTTATTAAATCGGACACTGTTTCTACTTTGCTGAGAAACATTTTTAATTTTTTAACTCTTATCGGAAAGGTTTCAGCTTTTCTTTCCTGGATTTCTATATAAGTTTGCTCGAGGTAATCCTCGAGATTCTTTATGGCACCCTCAAGCCTAGAAAATAACTCATCCTGGCCAATAATTTTTTTAATTTTTTCCTTAGCGGACTTGAATTTTGATAGCATGCTATCTTTTTTTTAGTAAAATATTCGTGCTCTACAGCACCAAGTTGAACCAAATGATTATGGTTCGTACAGGCTCTAAGCTCGATGTTTTTAAGTGATTCCTTATCCTCTTCTTAATAAGAATTTTTTGCGAGAAGCGCATCTATTTGCCGGGTGAGACGCACCTGGTCTTCTATAATAGCGATTTTTTCCTTTGTAGACATATTGGATTTTTTTTTTTTTTTTTAATTATATTTAAGTTATAAAACTAAAAAGTTATAAAACTAAAAGACCAAACTTGCCGATGAATATAATTTCTGATGCTTTGGTGATTTCCTTGTCGCTGCGCTGTTGATGCTGCTTCTCCTTGGGATGTTGTCACTGTTGCTGGCTGATGTTGCTGTTGAACTTGGTGTCGCTGCGGATGTTGCTTCTGCGTCACTGGTGCTGTTGCTTCGGCTGATATTGCTCCTGATGTGCTCCTGCTTGGGGTGTTCACTGCTGCTGTGACTGATGTTTCCTCTGCTAGTCACGGCTGATGCTGATACTGATGCTGATGTTGTTTTTTTTTTTTATGTTTTCCGATTTAATAATTATATTTATATTTTTTATATAATATATATATTTTTTCATTTAATTTTTGTAGGATTTTTTTTTTTTTTTGGTTTGGTTGTATGTAAGTATTCACAATTACTTTTTAACTTTTCCGATGTATGCCTCGGATACGCCAACACACAAATTTTATTTTTTATATATATTTATATATATTTTAATATATATATATTTTTTGTATTATTCCGGTGTCGTTTCGGAACAACCACGATAGAAGAAAACAAAAATATTTATTAATTTTTGTTTTTCCTTTCTATTTAATTATGCTCATTGGCATTTATATTATTTTATTCTCTGTGTTCCTTACCTCTTGATATTTATATACGATATTTAAACTGAGCTCTTTTTTACCCAGATCGCAGCCTTATTTTTTAGCTACCCTGGGCTGAGAATTTTAATTTTTTCAACAGCCACTTCTAGGTGCCAGTTTTTTAAGACCTGAGTCTCTTACCACAGGGGGGAAAACGTCAGGGTGTCTCGATGGACCAAATGTTAAGAGGAGCCCCGTAAATATTCGTGATACTCCAATGAGTTCCTTTTTAAAACTGTTTTTATTTCTCACAATTCTCTTACAAGAAACATACATGAAAATCTTAAATCTATTTAAAACTACTTATCAACGGACTGCTCGCTGACATGCTATGTGACCCTTTCTTAAGTGCTTCAAGTGCAGCACATAAACATTTGGTTAGACTGCAGGAGATCGTCTTTCAAACCATGCTGTTAATCACTTATTCACATGGGTCCGATCTCCTACATTCTATGTTTGGAATTCTTATCGTGTTCAATGCTTGAACACTAGTAGAACCCGCGGCATACCAGTCTACTTCGAGTGTTGCTCCCGTGAAATAGACCACAGGTTGACAACCTACTTACCCAACCTACTTATTGTGTTCCTCCCATGAAACGGACCACAAGGAGAACCTGCGACATACCAGGCTACTTCGAGTGTTGCTCCCGTGAAACGGACCACAAGTAGGACCGGCCAATAAGGAATCGCGTTTTTTAAATTCAAAGATATTTTTAATTTGTTAAAGTAACCTTAAGTAATTTAAAAAATCGTGAAACAAATGTTGCTCAAATTTTAGTAATAAACATTTTTAGAAAAATTTCGGGCGTAGCCGAAGTTAATATACCCTTGCAGTTAGGCAGAAGCTTGTATTATTATATATGTATATATCGGGTCGAATGTAGTTCGCCGACCCTTTTAAGTTAGTTGTTTGAGACTTTCTAAACATGTTCCTATAGACGCCATGAACTAAACGATCGGAAATGGAACAACGGCTCCATTTCCGTTGCCATTCCAGGCTCCGCCTGAAGTTAGTTTTCCATTCTTGTTATACCCTTGCAGAGGGTATTATAATTTTGGTCAAAAGTGTGCAAAGCAGTGAAAGAGACATCTCCGACCCTATAAAGTATATATATTCTTGATCAGGATCACCTCCTGAGTCGATATAAGCATGTCCGTCTGTTCGTCTGTCAAACTGTCTTCATTTGGAAAAAGCTGTAAAAACCCTATTTCTTGAATAACTTCTAAAAGAAATGTCGGATCGGTTCGGTTGAGGTACCAATATTCTATCTGGGGACTAAAATGTCTCCACCAGCCCCAATTTATTGATTCAAAATTTTTTTACTTTCACCTCAATTTCTCGCAAACCAAACGACTTTTGGAAATGGTTTGCACAAAAATTATCTTATTAAAACAATACCTTTCGATTGGTGTAAAATTCATTCAGATCGGATGCCTTCAGAAAATGTTTAATTCTTCGGCTAGGTCGACCCCTCGTGGACTACCGTCCACAGTTATTCAGCGCAACGGCTCGAACTATATATTTGTGCATACCGTTGCGTTGATTGTTGATATATAAAAAATAAATTTTTGTTTATTTTAATCGGGAATTAAAACATATAATTTGCATATATTGCATTATTTCTTCACGAAAATTGATATTAGATATTTCAGGCGTGGCTGGCGGGTTCACCATCGTTATTTTACCTCGTCAAGAGACTTTTTTTTAGCGCTCGTGTCGACTGGAAAGTTTCTGTAGCGGTGAAAAAAAGAAGTTTCAAATTGTTTGGAATTTTTTTTTCGGAGCGTGGTCTCGGCGTGGTCGACAAAGCGCTTGCAGCGATTAAAAAAAAGATCCAAATTGTTTGGAATTTTTTTTTTTTATACCCTTGCAGAGGGTATTATAATTTTGGTCAAAAGTGTGCAACGCAGTGAAGGAGACATCTCCGACCCTATAAAGTATATATATTCTTGATCAGGATCACCTCCTGAGTCGATATGAGCATGTCCGTCTGTCCGTCTGTCCGTCTGTCTGTTTCTACGCAAACTAGTCTCTCAGTTTTAAAGCTATCGAGTTGAAACTTTGCACACACCCTTCTTTCCTTTGCAGGCAGTATATAAGTCGGAACGGCCGGGATCGGTCGACTATATCCTATAGCTGCCATATAACTGATTGATCGGAAATGCCATAACTTTGGTGTTTTTTAAGTTAGAGGGTTGGGAGTTTCTACACATGTTATATTTGACCAAAATATCTTATGTACAAAATTTCGTAAGGATCGGCCGACTATATCCTATAGCTGTCATAGAACGATCGAAATTGGCATAACTTTGGTGTTTTTTAAGTTAGAAAGATGGGATTTGGTACAGATTCTATTTTGGGGAAAACAATCTGATCTGCCAATTTTCATAAGGATCGGCCGACTATAAACGATCCGCTATATATCTAATAAAATAAGATGGGTGGCGCCACCTAGCGGACTGCGACTGAACTGCAAGGGTATATCAACTTCGGCTCCGCCCGAAGTTAGCTTTCCTTTCTTGTTTTTGAGTGCGGTTGCGGTCAGTGGCCAGAAAATAAAAAGTTCTTAACTTTTAAAAAATAGTTAAAACTTCTAAAAATAGTAGTAAATAAAGTTCTTTAGCTGCAAGTTATATACAAATAAAATGTTCCTAACTTTTAAAAATAGTCAATACTACTAAAGATAGCAAAAAGCAACTATATAAAAAAAAAGCAAAAAGCAATTAAATAGGATCGTTAGCGCCAATTGAAAAAAAAAAAATATTTAAAAAAAAATTCTTGTGAGTGTATTTTTTTCTTACGATTCACACATTTAATGTTCAAGAAAGATACACATTTAAAACGTTTCTAACAAAATATGGTGTCACACTTAGTAATTTGATCCAATCAGCATCAGTATGTTGCAATATACAAACCCACTAACGTATTAGCAATAAGCATAAAACAATATCCAACCTAATAACCCAGCACTAGTTTACGGCAGCGGGAAGAATGACCGACTGACCCAAGCAAGCGAAACCAGTTAGCTAAGCCGAAATACATGCACAAGAAATACATGAACAAGCTATCTGAGACAGCAGACTCAGAGGTGGGTGACCCTGGCATTAACATTAGTTTTAGCAAGTCCATAACATTGACCTTCCTTAGATTTAATTATGTATAATTTAGCATCTTATATAAGAATTGTTCTTCTGGAATAAAGATAGTTGCGAAATCAGAGTGAATCGTCTCGTTACTCAGTGTCTGAACTGCGGCACTTAAAATTAAGCTACTTCGAGTGATCCTGTGTAAAACGGTTCACAAGTAGGACTCTCTTAAAGCTATCTACTTCGTGGGCTCCAGTGTAAACGGACCACTAGTTGTTAAGAGGAGCCCCGTAAATATTCGTGATACTCCAATGAGTTCCTTTTTAAAAACTGTTTTTATTTCTCACAATTCTCTTACAAGAAACATACATGAAAATCTTAAATCTATTTAAAACTACTTATCAACGGACTGCTCGCTGACATGCTATGTGACCCTTTCTTAAGTGCTTCAAGTGCAGCACATAAACATTTGGTTAGACTGCAGGAGATCGTCTTTCAAACCATGCTGTTAATCACTTATTCACATGGGTCCGATCTCCTACATTCTATGTTTGGAATTCTTATCGTGTTCAATGCTTGAACATTCTGCAAAGGGCCACAAAAAAGGTGTACATTTTGTATATTTTTAAATTTGTTTTCTTCAATATTAGAAAATTATTATTATTATAATTGTTCGATGACAATATGTCGTTAATTATATCATTCTATTACATATTTTTAAATATTTTAACATTGTTTAAGTTATTTTATTAGCTCCCATGTTCAACTTAATGTTTGAACATCCTGCAAGGGGCCACAAAAGTGCTTGACTTGTGTTTACATTTTTAAATGAATTATTATTTTTGTTCGACTTTTTCGTGTACTGTAATATATATTTTTTTAATTTTTGTTATTAGTGGACATCTTGAAAACTTTATTTATTCGATTTTCTAGTGGACTGTAATTTTTACTTATTTTGTTTCTTATTATTTTTAGATATATGTAGCTTTTCGTTTTTTTTTTAATTGATTACTTAATTAAATGTATGAAACTATTACATTATATAATAAACATATAAAAAAACATTTTTTTTTTTAAACATTCGGCATTGGGGTTGGCAATGCTATAGCCATCAATTGTCTTCTCGACTTTAATTTTCTTACATAGGATACAATCAGTACAGTTATGATTATCATTATTAAAATTAACGAGCTATGACCTGACACATGATGAAAGTCGATATTTTTCAATTCTAAATTTTTTGCTTTCAAATCTTCTATTTGTTTGGCCAGGTGAGCTATTTCTGCTGTATGATTCATAACAGGAGGCTTTAGAGGGTCCCAAGCTATTTTCGGAATCTCTTTTATTTCTCCTATATAAGCCGAAGCTAATGCTTCTTGACTTTCCTAGAGGCCACCTCGCTGGATGACAACTATCATCTTTTTTAGTACATTTTTTAAAATTAGTTTTACCTATTTCTGTTTTTATGTCATTGCTATCCTCTTCTTCTACCTTCCAATATCGGTCCATTTGTTTCAGCACGATACTGGTTGCTACGATTGAATTACTACCCCTGGATTTCGTGCATCCTGACACTGTCCATCCAAAGATAGTTTTTTGCCCAAGAAGCATACCCTTTTTGGTTATCTCCGGCAGTAAAATTTGTGGATATAAATCCGCACCAATTACCAGGTCAATTCGACCAGGTTTGTTGAAATTGCGATCCGCTAAATAGAATCCTTTCCAATCCGACTTATTTATAAAAATTTTATTTGTGGGAAGACTTTTCATTAATTTTGGCAAAACAATTGCGTTTGTGCTCACTTCTTTTGAATATTTAGAATTATTCTTGATTGTCAATTTTAATTTGAGATTTGAAACACAGGCACCTGTTGCTGATATTCCACTTATTTCAGCGTGCGCTTTTATTTTTGGCAACTTAAGTTTTTGTGCCGCTTCTTCAGAAATTAGAGTGCTTTGTGACCCATTGTCAATCAATGCTCTAAATTTCCCGAATTTACCATCTTGACCTTTAATCTGAACATACGCCGTGGCCAACAACGCTGGTTCAGAGGTCATGCATGTATTTACATTCTCTTTGTTAAAATGTAACATGCTATGATGTAGTTTTTGACAATACGAGCATACTAGCTCGCTTGGACATTTTGAGTTTGAACTGTGCTTCAAACATCTGTAGCACCAATTCAATTTTTTAACCATATTCGTTTTTTCCTGAGGACTTAATGCTTTAAATTTATAGCAAAAACTTAATTGATGCCCGGACATTTTGCACATCGGGCATGCTTGGTTGTTTGTGTGATTATTTTTTATTATTTTTCTAGTTGGTAACTCATTTCCAACTGATGTCAACGAACTAAGCCGTTGATCTAAAAATTCTATGACATCTTTCAAGTTTTGAATGTCATTTGACTTTTTTACTTGGCCCTCATATTGTTGCAGAGCCTCAATATTAAATTTCTTTATAATAATATGCGCAAAAATGCAATCTGATTCTTCGGTCAGATTTGCTTTGAGACGCATCATGTAAATTGATTCATTTATAGAATCAATTGTATTTTTTAAATGCCTATATGAGTCCAAATTTATTTTTGGAAGATCAATCAGGCGATTCAATTGGTCTGAAAATATTTTTCTATTATTCTCATACCTTTTTATGAGCAACTCCCAGGCTGCATCATAATTATTGCCTGAGCCAAGCAATAAATGGGACACCACATTTCGTGCTTCCCCTTTTAGAGCACTTTTAAGGTAGCTTAGCTTCAAGGATGGGCTTAAATCCATTCTTGAATGCACAAGCTCCTTGAATAATTCATAAAAATGGTCCCAATCTTTGGAGTTTCCAAAGAAACTGGGAACCTCAATTTTTGGTAGGGTAGGTAGTTCGTCCATTTTAGGATTACTACCTTCTACCTTTTCTAATCGACCCACTTCGATTTTATCATTCATAAGCTCAATGTGTATTTCCACATCCTCTCTGAGCTCTTTTATTTTGGGCATATATTTATTATTAAGCCCTTCAATATTTATTAAATCGGACACTGTTTCTACTTTGCTGAGAAACATTTTTAATTTTTTAACTCTTATCGGAAAGGTTTCAGCTTTTCTTTCCTGGATTTCTATATAAGTTTGCTCGAGGTAATCCTCGAGATTCTTTATGGCACCCTCAAGCCTAGAAAATAACTCATCCTGGCCAACAATTTTTTTAATTTTTTCCTTAGCGGACTTGAATTTTGATAGCATGCTATCTTTTTTTTAGTAAAATAGTAGTAAAATAAATTTAGTAAAATAAATTTAGTAAAATGCTCTACAGCACCAAGTTGAACCAAATGATTATGGTTCGTACAGGCTCTAAGCTCGATGTTTTTAAGTGATTCCTTATCCTCTTCTTAATAAGAATTTTTTGCGAGAAGCGCATCTATTTGCCGGGTGAGACGCACCTGGTCTTCTATAATAGCGATTTTTTCCTTTGTAGACATATTGGACTTTTTTTTTTTTTTTTAATTATATTTAAGTTATAAAACTAAAAAGTTATAAATCTAAAAGACCAAACTTGCCGATGAATATAATTTCTGATGCTTTGGTGATTTCCTTGTCGCTGCGCTGTTGATGCTGCTTCTCCTTGGGATGTTGTCACTGTTGCTGGCTGATGTTGCTGTTGAACTTGGTGTCGCTGCGGATGTTGCTTCTGCGTCACTGGTGCTGTTGCTTCGGCTGATATTGCTCCTGATGTGCTCCTGCTTGGGGTGTTCACTGCTGCTGTGACTGATGTTTCCTCTGCTAGTCACGGCTGATGCTGATACTGATGCTGATGTTGTTTTTTTTTTTTATGTTTTCCGATTTAATAATTATATTTATATTTTTTATATAATATATATATTTTTTCATTTAATTTTTGTAGGATTTTTTTTTTTTTTTTTGGTTTGGTTGTATGTAAGTATTCACAATTACTTTTTAACTTTTCCGATGTATGCCTCGGATACGCCAACACACAAATTTTATTTTTTATATATATTTATATATATTTTAATATATATATATTTTTTGTATTATTCCGGTGTCGTTTCGGAACAACCACGATAGAAGAAAACAAAAATATTTATTAATTTTTGTTTTTCCTTTCTATTTAATTATGCTCATTGGCATTTATATTATTTTATTCTCTGTGTTCCTTACCTCTTGATATTTATATACGATATTTAAACTGAGCTCTTTTTTACCCAGATCGCAGCCTTATTTTTTAGCTACCCTGGGCTGAGAATTTTAATTTTTTCAACAGCCACTTCTAGGTGCCAGTTTTTTAAAACCTGAGTCTCTTACCACAGGGGGGAAAACGTCAGGGTGTCTCGATGGACCAAATGTTAAGAGGAGCCCCGTAAATATTCGTGATACTCCAATGAGTTCCTTTTTAAAAACTGTTTTTATTTCTCACAATTCTCTTACAAGAAACATACATGAAAATCTTAAATCTATTTAAAACTACTTATCAACGGACTGCTCGCTGACATGCTATGTGACCCTTTCTTAAGTGCTTCAAGTGCAGCACATAAACATTTGGTTAGACTGCAGGAGATCGTCTTTCAAACCATGCTGTTAATCACTTATTCACATGGGTCCGATCTCCTACATTCTATGTTTGGAATTCTTATCGTGTTCAATGCTTGAACACTAGTAGAACCCGCGGCATACCAGTCTACTTCGAGTGTTGCTCCCGTGAAATAGACCACAGGTTGACAACCTACTTACCCAACCTACTTATTGTGTTCCTCCCATGAAACGGACCACAAGGAGAACCTGCGGCATACCAGGCTACTTCGAGTGTTGCTCCCGTGAAACGGACCACAAGTAGGACCGGCCAATAAGGAATCGCGTTTTTTAAATTCAAAGATATTTTTAATTTGTTAAAGTAACCTTAAGTAATTTAAAAAATCGTGAAACAAATGTTGCTCAAATTTTAGTAATAAACATTTTTAAAAAAATTTCGGGCGTAGCCGAAGTTAATATACCCTTGCAGTTAGGCAGAAGCTTGTATTATTATATATGTATATATCGGGTCGAATGTAGTTCGCCGACCCTTTTAAGTTAGTTGTTTGAGACTTTCTAAACATGTTCCTATAGACGCCATGAACTAAACGATCGGAAATGGAACAACGGCTCCATTTCCGTTGCCATTCCAGGCTCCGCCTGAAGTTAGTTTTCCATTCTTGTTATACCCTTGCAGAGGGTATTATAATTTTGGTCAAAAGTGTGCAAAGCAGTGAAAGAGACATCTCCGACCCTATAAAGTATATATATTCTTGATCAGGATCACCTCCTGAGTCGATATAAGCATGTCCGTCTGTTCGTCTGTCAAACTGTCTTCATTTGGAAAAAGCTGTAAAAACCCTATTTCGTGAATAACTTCTGAAAGAAATGTCGGATCGGTTCGGTTGAGGTACCAATATTCTATCTGGGGACTAAAATGTCTCCACCAGCCCCAATTTATTGATTCAAAATTTTTTTACTTTCACCCCAATATCTCGCAAACCAAACGACTTTTGGAAATGGTTTGCACAAAAATTATCTTATTAAAACAATACCTTTCGATTGGTGTAAAATTCATTCAGATCGGATGCCTTCAGAAAATGTTTAATTCTTCGGCTAGGTCGACCCCTCGTGGACTACCGTCCACAGTTATTCAGCGCAACGGCTCGAACTATATATTTGTGCATACCGTTGCGTTGATTGTTGATATATAAAAAATAAATTTTTGTTTATTTTAATCGGGAATTAAAACATATAATTTGCATATATTGCATTATTTCTTCACGAAAATTGATATTAGATATTTCAGGCGTGGCTGGCGGGTTCACCATCGTTATTTTACCTCGTCAAGAGACTTTTTTTTAGCGCTCGTGTCGACTGGAAAGTTTCTGTAGCGGTGAAAAAAAGAAGTTTCAAATTGTTTGGAATTTTTTTTTCGGAGCGTGGTCTCGGCGTGGTCGACAAAGCGCTTGCAGCGATTAAAAAAAAGATCCAAATTGTTTGGAATTTTTTTTTTTTTTTGAGTGCGGTTGCGGTCAGTGGCCAGAAAATAAAAAGTTCTTAACTTTTAAAAAATAGTTAAAACTTCTAAAAATAGTAGTAAATAAAGTTCTTTAGCTGCAAGTTATATACAAATAAAATGTTCCTAACTTTTAAAAATAGTCAATACTACTAAAGATAGCAAAAAGCAACTAAATAAAAAAAAAGCAAAAAGCAATTAAATAAAATCGTTAGCGCCAATTGAAAAAAAAAAAAATATTTAAAAAAAAATTCTTGTGAGTGTATTTTTTTCTTACGATTCACACATTTAATGTTCAAGAAAGATACACATTTAAAACGTTTCTAACAAAATATGGTGTCACACTTAGTAATTTGATCCAATCAGCATCAGTATGTTGCAATATACAAACCCACTAACGTATTAGCAATAAGCATAAAACAATATCCAACCTAATAACCCAGCACTAGTTTACGGCAGCGGGAAGAATGACCGACTGACCCAAGCAAGCGAAACCAGTTAGCTAAGCCGAAATACATGCACAAGAAATACATGAACAAGCTATTTGAGACAGCAGACTCAGAGGTGGGTGACCCTGGCATTAACATTAGTTTTAGCAAGTCCATAACATTGACCTTCCTTAGATTTAATTATGTATAATTTAGCATCTTATATAAGAATTGTTCTTCTGGAATAAAGATAGTTGCGAAATCAGAGTGAATCGTCTCGTTACTCAGTGTCTGAACTGCGGCACTTAAAATTAAGCTACTTCGAGTGATCCTGTGTAAAACGGTTCACAAGTAGGACTCTCTTAAAGCTATCTACTTCGTGGGCTCCAGTGTAAACGGACCACTAGTTGTTAAGAGGAGCCCCGTAAATATTCGTGATACTCCAATGAGTTCCTTTTTAAAAACTGTTTTTATTTCTCACAATTCTCTTACAAGAAACATACATGAAAATCTTAAATCTATTTAAAACTACTTATCAACGGACTGCTCGCTGACATGCTATGTGACCCTTTCTTAAGTGCTTCAAGTGCAGCACATAAACATTTGGTTAGACTGCAGGAGATCGTCTTTCAAACCATGCTGTTAATCACTTATTCACATGGGTCCGATCTCCTACATTCTATGTTTGGAATTCTTATCGTGTTCAATGCTTGAACACTAGTAGAACCCGCGGCATACCAGTCTACTTCGAGTGTTGCTCCCGTGAAATAGACCACAGGTTGACAACCTACTTACCCAACCTACTTATTGTGTTCCTCCCATGAAACGGACCACAAGGAGAACCTGCGGCATACCAGGCTACTTCGAGTGTTGCTCCCGTGAAACGGACCACAAGTAGGACCGGCCAATAAGGAATCGCGTTTTTTAAATTCAAAGATATTTTTAATTTGTTAAAGTAACCTTAAGTAATTTAAAAAATCGTGAAACAAATGTTGCTCAAATTTTAGTAATAAACATTTTTTTTTTTTTTTTTTTTTTTTTTTTTTTTTGATATTAAGTTACTTCCCAGCTCAACGAGGGGGAAGATTTCCTTGGCCGTCCCGTGAAGACGGGTAAACGCCAACGCCTATGTGTGAAATTAAGAACTTCGAGAAACTTGTTAAAGATTTGCAAACAAATTATTTATACATTGATGTTGATGGTATAAACATATGTATATAGTGATGATACATGAAACGATAAACGATTGTTTAGAGTGACCATATGATTATGAGGGTGAATTGTTATGTTAGTGCATTATGATACTTAAATCCAATATTCCGATAGTTAGTTAAATAAAGTAAATGTATCTTATAGATCTATCTTTGCCATTTCGATAAAATCAGTTATTGCATTGTATTTTTCAATGGGTTCTTGTTTGAAAAATTGATAGATGTCATTATATTTAAGCAGAAGCGGGAATTTTCGACGGATATTATTGTATTTTGAACATTTCAGGAGAATGTGAGAGATGTCTTCTATGGTGTTGAGGTTGCAATCACAGTTGGGGCTGTCATACACTTTTAGTTTGAATAGAGTGTATCTATCAAAAGAATGGCCACTGAGGATCCTGTTAATTTGCTTAACTTGTAATCTATTGAGATTGCAGTGTTTGGAACTATACCATGGCTTATGTGTGACATAAGGAAATAGATTGCAATAACCCCTGTTCTTTTCTAAACAGAAGGCATTATAATCGCGTTCCCATTCAATTTTAATTATATTATAAATATGGTTAATAGCATCGTTGATCTCATATTTAAAATTGATAAGTGTTCCTGAGCTGTTGGCGTTTTTCGCTGCATTGTCAGCTATTTCGTTTCCCTTAATATTAACATGACTAGGAACGTGATGGAGTTGAAGGTACAGCATACTTTGATTGGAGTTAACTTTTTTTAAGATTTCAGACCCTATGCGATTAGAAGAATGGCAATTCTTGAGGGTTTGTAAAGCACCCAAGCTATCAGACAGGATAGCTACCTTGACCAGTTGTTGTTCAATTGCAAACTCAATGGCTTTCTCTAGGGCTGTAAGTTCTGCAGTGAGCGAGGATAATTTTTTGTTCATATAAAAACTCTTCGTTGTGTTGCTATTTATATGGTAAAAAGCACTCCCAGTGAAATTATCTTTAACAGAACCGTCGGTAAAAATAACGTCATAACTTTTGTCAGAGAGAATACGAAGTTTTTCTTTCATTAAATTGCTCACCAAGTCAGGGTTAGAAGAATTTTTGTTACTACATACACCTTTGAAAAAATCAATGTCAAATGTTAGAATCCTAGGCTTATGAGTGAAGGAGTCAACATGTGTTATGGAATCATATATATCTTTAAATTCTAGGTAGGTCTTTATATAGCTAGTGTTCTTAGCGGAAAAATTGTTTTTTAAAAGAGAGGCAGCCGGAAGGTTAAAGGCAAAAATTTTTGCTAACTCTTTAGCTGTCGCAAACTTCATCCTGTATGCTGGAGGAAGTTCACTTGCCATGTGATAAATAATGTTAACCGGGGTTGATTTAATAAGTCCAAGAGATTTTCTAAGATATAAATTTGCATGAACCTGAACAGCAGATGAAACAGTCTTAGAAATATTAGCAAAAGATGAGCAGGCATACTCATATTTTGGTCTAACAAAAGCTTTAAAAAGGTTAATGGCTTTGCCGGGATGAATGCCAAAACGGCAACCACTTAACATATTTAAAAACATGTTAGTTTGATTGGCTTTTGAAAGCGTGTGTCTAATATGTTTGATGGTTGAGTTATTTGTACAGATAGTTCTCCCTAAATAACAAACATGATCAACTTCCTTAATTAATAAATTATTACACATTATACCTAGTGTACGTCTTTTATTGTTAAAATGTATCACAGACGATTTCAACGGGTTAAAAGTAAGGTTAATAGTATCACAGATATTGTTAAAGTTATTGACCTTTTGTTCAAGTATGTTCCTTGCGTCCGAGAAGTTTTTGCTGTAGGAGATAAGGAAAAAATCGTCCGCGTACTGAAAAATGAGGCTTTGGTGGTCGCTTATAGAATGAAGAACAGCAGTGTAGAGATTAAAGAGGATGGGACTTAAACAGCTTCCTTGACTGACTCCTTTGCTAACCGTAACTTCGGTTTTACCCATGACAAGTATCCTTTTCTTTAAGAATTCAATGATAAAATTGATGTATCGGTGGTTAAATCCAAGATCACAAAGGACTTTACAGAGGATTGAGATGTTAACGCAATCAAAGGCTTTGCTCAAGTCTAGGACTGCAGCTACAACATGAAAGCCCTTGGCTTTCAGATTGGCAACGTTGTTTATGACATCATTTATACAGTGTGCTGTCGAATGATTTCTTCTGAACGCATAGGATCGGTCAGGAAGGAGGCTATTGATTGCAATGTGTTCTTCTAGCTTGTTTTTTACAAGGCTTTCCATACACTTGAATACGACACTAAGTAGACAAATAGGTCTGTTATTGGTGATCACTGAGGAATCTAGATTTTTTTTAGGCACTGGAACGATTTTGATTCTACGCCACACTTCTGGTATTTTGCCTTCGTTGAAGATATCGTTTAGCATGGACGTAAACTTGTCAACTTGCTCGGGGGGTAGGGAGAGTAGCATATTATAGGATATTTTATCTAGACCCTTAGAAGAATGCGGGTTTCGGGATTTCAAAAAACACAAAACATCACAAGGAGAGAAATATATTTTGTTTATAGTTTCGAGCTCGATTTGTGGGAAATCATAATAAATACAGCCTGTGGTGTCCGGGGATGTTGAGACGTGTTGTAGGAAGGTAAGATGATCCTCATCATCAAAGAGTTTTGAGGTCGTTTTGACTTGCTTGTATGCTTTTAAGGACTTAATTTTTTGCCAGAACTCCTTTGAGGACTGGGGGTTAGATAGTGAGTCAGATAACATGTTCATGTTAATTTTGCGTACTTTGTAAAAATAATTGTTTAGTTTTTTGTTATATTTTCGAAATAATTCAGCGTCTGAAATAAGCTTTGTTTTATAGTATTTTTGCCTACTGGCATTTCTCAGTCTGAAAAGTTTCTCACAAGTTTCGTCCCAATATTTTTTGGGTATATATTTATTACGTTCGTCAAGAAGAATCGTATTTTTTTCCATAATGTCTTTAGTTAAGCTACAAAGGTTATCAATAGAGGTAATATTAATTTTTGAGAAATCCTCAAGAACTTTGGGTTGTATGGTTCTGAGGACATTTGTGGAAGCGGACCAGTTTGAAATCTCAATTGTTATGGGGAAATGGTTGCTATTCGATATTTTTGAGTTGGACGCGGACCAGTTAGCGGAGAAGGTATTTTTGTTTATAAAAGTTACATCGGGTACGGAGCTATATGTTGGATTAGGGGAATATGTATGGGATCCATTATTGATGCAGCAGAAACCAGTTGATAAAAGGATTTGCTCTAATGCTTGTCCTTTACTGTCCTGTATAGAACTGCCCCAGATGGGTGACTTGGCATTAAGATCGCCCCCTACAAGTGAGGGATCCTTGAGTCTGGCGGCAGTAGACAGAATGTCCTTGCAGCCTGCTTTAAAATCGTTTACATTCGTATTGGGAGGACAGTAAACGCTGAAAATATTAAGATTACGTTTTAAGTTTTTAGTAGTAATAGCTATGGTCTCAACGTTGTTGGTATCGAAGGTTAGAATTTTGTATTTAATATATTTCCTAACGTAAATGCCTACGCCTCCATAACCGTCACAGCGAGGTTTGCAGATAAAATTATAATTAGCTAGGTTACACATGGAATTATTAATAACCCAAATTTCTGATAAAATGGCTATGTCTATGTTGTTATTAATTAAAAAAAGTTCCAGGAGTTGTTTGTTGTTTTGTGACGTTAGACTTTGAATATTATATTGTAGGATTTTAATTGGTTTGAATTATAAGAAAAAACACAAAGAAAAGAAAACGCATTAATTTAACCTAAAAATAAAAAAATTTTTACTATAATTATTTAAAATCACAAAACAATGAACAAATGTCTATTTAAGTATTTAAGTTGAAAGGTTAATTTTTTTTAGGTCAATCTCTGTGTTAGTTTTTGCTATTTTTGTTTTAATGGATTCTAGAAATGATCTTATATTAACTGGGGTTTCTGAGTTGTTCGCCAAAAGAAACGAAGCAATTTCGGATGAAATATTAATAAGACTGTTTTCGGCCGTTTCTAAAGCTGAGTTATGATAAACACTAGTTGAAGATGGAATAGCTAATTGACTGGGAGAAGGGGTATTCTTCAGGGAAACGAACCTTTCCTCAAGAGCGATTTCGTGCTCCTTAATTACTTTTCTCCAATCAGCAATCGTTCCTTGTGAGTTCTTAGATTCATTTACTCTGTGTTGTACATTTTTTGCAATTTTGTTGTATGGAAGGAGTCTGTGAATAGACTCAGCGGCCAATTTTGCATTATCCTGCAATACTGGGATTGCAGAACTTCTGGGGGTTTGAAGTACAGGAAAATCCTTAGCATTAAAAATCTCAGGGGGGGAAGGAGTGAGTTTGTCAAATAGGGCTGGATATCTGATTCTAACCTCTACTCTTGAGAGATTCTGCGATGTCATACATTTTTGAATGGCAAATGCTTTCTTCCTCGCTGGGCATTCCAGGGAGGTTGCAGTGTGGGGATGATTACAATTAACACACTTGATCGTCGTGCATACCTCTTCTCTGGGATGAGGGAGAGAGCAGTTGCGACACTTTTCTTCAGTCTGTTTGCAGTGTTGAGCAAAATGTCCAAACCGAAAACACCTGAAGCACTGACTAAAAGGTATGTATGTTTCCACTTTCACTTTGGTGTAAAGAAAGTTGATCTCCTCGGGGATTTGAGAGCCTTCGAAAATTATTTTAACCCTGGACGTGGGAACAAATTCTTTATTCTCATTTTTTCTATTAACTCTAATAATTTCGTGAATAGGAACAGGGGAAATAATAAATTCTTTTAACTCATCTAATGTGAATTTTGTGGGAATTTGAAAAATAATTCCAGTTTTAAAAATGAAGTGTTTTAATATTTTGGGGTCATATCCCTCTTTTTTTAAATCAGAATTAATAAGCTCATTAGCAGCTTTAGCTGTTTTACATTCTGCCTTACAACGCCCGAAGCCAATTTTATTTACTTTAACAATGTCTTTAAGTTTAAGCTTAAAAATTGAAGCATTCAGTTCTAAAGCATTTATGGGTTTTCGGTTCTCGTCTTCATTAGTGTGTTTGTCAATATAGACGATGTATGGCCCTTTATGACTATTATTATATGTCAACGGTACTTGCTTTGGAGTATCAGAAATATCATTGTCAATGTGATAGGATAGGTCCGGGTCGGTAAAAATGGTCTGTGGAGCAGGTTGGCTGCAGGTGGTGTGGTTCTTCTCTGAAGACTCTAAGATGTCCATTTCCTCCAGGTCTATTTTTTCAAGGTCCATTTTTGCTGATGCCGAATCGTTCGGTTTTCTTTTTTTAAACGATTGTGATAATTTTTTAGTGGATGCCGCATCAGAGCTCAGGGTCTTGCCCCTGGCTGAGTGGGCCATTTTTGAATTAAGGGGACGGACCCCCGTTATAGGATGATTCGCTTCACTTGTAGTTTTATTTATTTTTTTTTTTTTTTTTTAGGTACTAGCTATGACAGTTACTAAAATAAATAATTTTAATTTTGCACTTCACTTTTTTTTTTTTTTTTTTGGATAAGTTCACCAGATTTAGGGTTTTGCCGAGAGGTGTTGCCTGGACCAGGTCTTGATTCAGACTCGAATAAACATTTTTAAAAAAATTTAAAAGAAACAAGAAGGGAAAACTAACTTCGGGCGTAGCCGAAGTTAATATACCCTTACAGTTAGGCAGAAGCTTGTATTATTATATATGTATATATCGGGTCGAATGTAGTTCGCCGACTCTTATGAGAATCTTACCATCAAATCAATTTCCTAATAAAAAAGTTGGAAACAGTCCCAAGCTTCTTTGAAAATAGCAAGCTCACGTCATTGCCGATCGTTAAGCTACATGGCAGCTATAGTATATTGTCGGCCGATCCTTATAAAATTTGGCAGATCGGATTAGGCTGCTCAAAATGGTCCCATCTATCTAGCTTGAGAACAAACAAAGTTATGCCAATTCCGATCATTTAGTTATATTATAGCTATAGGATACAAGGGAAAGAAGGCTTTGTACGAAGTTTCAAGTTGATAGTTTTAGAACTAGTTTACTAGAGAGACTAGCTTGCAAGAATATGTATACTTTATATGTATACTTTTGACCAAAATTATAATACCCTCAGCAAGGGTATAAAATAAGGCAAACGCGCATGGGACTTTCTCAGCGAAAAAACTAGACAAACTTGACAAACTTCAAATACCAAACGGGTATTTGAGAGCAGAATGTGTATATAATATTGTTTGGTGTCACCAATGTCCGAACTATCTCCAATTTGGTGACTCAAAATTGTTTCATATTCACACAAATTTCTCCCAAACCGTTTGGCTTTTGAAAAATGTTTAAATGAATGGAAACAATACCTTTCATTTGGTATATTATTCACTTAGATCGAACGCACACACGAACGAATGAATTTGCTGGCTCCCGGAGGCCCCAGAGAGAATCTTACACTCATTTTTACTCTCATAATCTTATTGAACTTTTTTGGTTGTTCAGTCGCAGAGAAGCGCATCATCAAGAAGGTTCTCCTGCGGTTAAACTGATCCTTATATGTATGCGTGCTCACACATTCACATACACGGTTTCATGTGTGTGCGTTCGACTTTGTAACTTTTCAGGCATGCTACTCTAAGAAAATTGGGGTGCTTATGTTTTATATTTGTTATGGAATACAATTAAGTGGTACCTTTAAAAATATTTTTTTTTTTTTATATATACATATATATATATACACAGCTGGCCAAAATAAAAAGTACACGCTCATAAGATTTCTTCTATGTCACGTAAATCTTTTTTGATAACCGTAACGAACCAATTCTAATTTCTTTTAGTTTTCTGGCATAATGTTGATTATAAAAATACTTAACATAAGAATATTTCACTAAATCTGTAGAATTTATTGTCGATTAAACCTAAAAAACATAAAAAAGGGTTGGTCAAAAAAATAAGTACAGCAATTCTTTGCCTTTGGGTCGTCGCACATTCTTTCTGGAGTCGTTACCAAATAGATTTATTTTTGTTTCGTCGCTCCATAGGACATTATTCCATGAGCAGAATGAGCAGTAAAAATTTAAGATTCGGGTGTCGGTCGTTTGACAGGATTTCTTCTTCCGACCTCGAGTTGCGAATTGAACCTTGAATTTTAGGGCATTCTGGACCAAACATAATGACTGCCCAAGTCTTTTAGCGATTTCCCGAAGATTCTATCCTTCCTTTTGCAAAATTAAAGCGATTTTTCTTTTTTCTGAAGTACAACTCTTTTTTTTGTCCAACTATAGAATTTTTTTTTCCTGGGATACACTTAAATATGCTAGGATATAATAAAAACCAACATATGTATATTAACTCGAATCTAGCATTGCATAAAAATCGAGTTATATCGAAACAAATAAACACTATATCTGTGTACTTATTATTTTGGCCAGCTGTGTATATACATAAAGATCAGTTTAACCGCAGAAGAACCTTCTTGATGATGCGCTTCTCTGCGACTGAACAACTAAAATAGTTCAATGAGATTATGAGCGTAAAAATAGGCGTAAGAATGAGAGTAAGATTTTCTCTGGGGCCTGTCGCAAGAAATTTTTGCGACAGCACAATTCCTGACAGAATCATCTGAAATTAAAAAACCAAAAATTTTCCTTTAGTACAGACATAAAACTAGAAACTGAACGAATGAAAAAAAATCAAGTAAAAATTGGATTTTTGGGAACTTTTTGCAAAAAAATTCAAATTTTGATAAGATTTTTTTTTAAGTAGTTGTACTCAACGAAAAATAAAATCATTCGTTCAAGTTCTAGATAATCGTATCTCGAAGGTCTGTGCAAAATTGTATCAAGATCTTATCAAGATTTTATCAAGATTTTATGAGTAGTTTCCGAGAAATCTTGACAACCGACTTCGAATACACAGTTTTGAGAAAAACGCGCTTAAAGTTTGCGCTCTGCCTATACCTGACCTCGAGCGTCCACCTTTTCAGGGCTGTATCTCCGAAAGTTTTACTCCGATATTCTTAAGATTCTGTAGACTTTTATAAAAAAAATAAAAAAAAAAAATTTTTTTTTTGTAGCCAAACCCATCTAACCTCTTAACTGAAAGAGTATATAATCTTCAGATTCGACGAAGTTAACTTTTCTTTCTTGTTTTTATTTTTGTAAGGTAAAAACAAACATAATTTTATGGTTTACCATAACGTTGAACGATTTCTTTTCCATTGTCAATTGAAACAGAAATTTGTATTTTTTTTTTAGATAATTTGCGTAATGGACGTTTTCATCAACACCTGCGGGATACTTTTGCACCTTTGGTTGTACGGTACGTCGACCTAATGGAATCTTCAATAGCTCAATCGATTCATAAAGGATTTGAGAAAGAACGCTGGGAAAGCAAAGGGTGAATATATTATTATTAAAAGTAAAATTTTATTTACCTTTAAAGTAAGATTTAAAAAAATGAGCTATTAGTTATATGATGATTACGTAATTGGATAAGTATTTCTAAAATTATAAATTATAAGAAACTAAAAAAAAAACACTAAGTATAGGTCATTATTGGTTTAAAAGGAATTTGGCATAGTCGATGAACCTACAAAACCTTACGTATATAACATATACTTTCGTTTTTTTTTTATTAACAGAGCTTTCTGTTTAATCGAAATAATTTACATTTATTTTCTGCATTTGAATGCAGTCTCTGTGTTAAAAATATATTTCTATTCCCTAAAAATTTAGGATTAACGCTGCTTTGAATCCAGCAGCATTAAACAATGCTGCACAAGCGCTTAATTCAGCGGCCCTCAACCCATCAACTTTACTCAGCAGCAAGAAAGATCTTGTCAATTTTTATGTTCCGAGGTTACCAAGGCAATCAGTTTCGACAGCAGCCACCGATGAAATGAGGTTTTTAAATAAAATCAAATTATATTTAAAAGTAGATTTCTCGAATGTTCTTACATTTGGTTTTGCCTTTTACGTTCCGCCAATTCCATGCATAGCCAAAATTCTGCAATTTGCATTTTTCTGCATTTGCATCTCACAAGTTAGTACATTTTCGCCAAAGTTTATATAATACAGCCGAATTATAGATTATTATGCAGTTCATTATTTGAAAATAAAGGTTACTTCACACGTAGTTCTGTTAGATTCATTATTTATATTATATGTTTGGTTATTTTTACAACATTTAAATTAATATCTTCTTCCATTAATTTTTATTACCGATCCATACAAAAATAAATAAATACCAAACATAAATAAATGTTGTATTCTGTTGGTTTAATGACAATGAAAAATGTTTAATATATTTTAAGTTTAATATAATATATATAACAAGAAAGGAAAGCTAACTTTGGGCGGAACTCAGTCGCAGTCCGCTAGGTGGCGCCACGCAACTTAAATTATTAGATATGTAGCGGATCGTATATAGTCGGCCGATCCTTATGAAATTTGGCATATTGAATTATTTTTCCCAAAATAGAATCTGTACCAAATCCCATCTTTCTTACTTAAAAAACACCAAAGTTATGCCAATTTCGATCGTTCTATGACAGCTATAGGATATAGTCAGCCGATCCTTATAAAATTTTGTACATAAGATATTTTGGTCAAATATAACGAATGTCTCAACCCTCTAACTTATAAAACACCAAACTTATGGCATTTCCGATCAATCAGTTATATGGCAGCTATAGGATATAGTCGACCGATTCCGGCCGTTCCGACTTATGTACTGCCTGCAAAGTTTTAATAGTTTTAAAACTGAGAGACTAGTTGGCGTAGAAACAGACAGACGGACATGCTAATATTGACTCAGGAGGTGATCCTGATCAAGAATATATAACTTTATAGGGTCGGAGATGTCTCCTTCACTGCGATGCACACTTTTGACCAAAATCATAATACCCTTTGCAAAGGTATAAAAACGAACTTTGAGCGATCCACGTGAAATTTTTTTTATTCGAATAAATTTATTACATCCTTCCATCCTAAAAAGTCAATTTAATTTTATTTTATATAGTCATATATACCGACTTATACGACTGACAGACTAGACAGACCGACAGGCGGACATGCTACCCAGCCATGCGTCTCCGGAGGCGATCCTTATTATTAATATATATACTTTATATGCCGAAGGTCGCCTTCACTGCGTTCCACACGGGTAAACAAAATTATTATACGCTCTACATGGTATTACATGAAAGGACGGCTGTTGTTGTGTTTCCCTACTATATAATCGCAGACTATATGGTAATCTTCTTTTTCACCCGTACACAATAAATACAGAAGGGAACCAAAATGAAAAAAAGGCCTTTTCTGAGGTTGTAGAAAAATGCTTTGAGCCTTTGTAGACGCTCTCTTGTTCCTTGTGCAATATTGACCTGTAGCATGGGAAGTAAGGGTACCAAAAAAAAAATGTACTGTGAGCAGGTTATTAGTTGGAATTTTTCTCCAAGAGTGGTGATCACAAAATGATCATAAACTATCACACTGGGGGAGGGAGGGGGTCGAAGCCCATTGTCACGTGATATTATCCTCCTTTCACAAAAGGTGTTTTGTTCGTATCATGTGTATCATTGTAGGGGGGGAGGGAGGTGAATAAACCAGAAATAAGTATCACGTAATACTTGAAAAACTCGCATTTTTTAGCAGTGCCACTTAGATTTATTATTGACGAAGTAGAAAGAGCGACAAGAGTTAAGCTACAACCTCTGTGATAGAGAGTAGACGTTCTGATCAGCCACGTCTAAGAGAAGACGCCAAAAAAGAAATATGTGAGTAAGGCTGGACGTCGTGATGAATAACAAACTTCAAAGTAACAAAGATGTGCCATAGGGGCCGATGCTGAATCCTAGAACCGCCACTGGCCTTAATTCATTATTTAGCGCGAACGTTTTGTGATATCTTCAAATTTCTTGTTAAAGTCTTCTTTAATTTTTTTTGCTCTGCAGAAGCTTTGGCTAGCAAGAGCGATAAAAAAAAATTTTTGTAGATATAAGTGTCTGAACTACATTCATTAGTAAATTTATTTCTTGGTCCAAGCCTCAGTTGTTTAAGAGGTACTGTTTGCAACTTCACTACATTATTAATAGGACACTCAAAAAAATAAGTTGTGAAAAGCATATTGCACCAACATAAAATCTAGGGTAGTCTCGTCCACAAAATTAAGCCCGGTAACAAATTGAAAAATTTTTAGTGAAACAGTGGCGTTTAACGAGTCAAGTATTGTTAACCCTTTGAAGGTACAAGGATTTCATTTTGCTTACTTTAAAAATAGATCGAATTTATCTTTATAACACAGTTGGACAAAAAAATTTTGTTTTTTATTCCACGCATAATTTCACTTGCCATATTCTTTAGGCTCTCCTAGAAAAAAAGTTCCGTACAAAAATAGGTTCCATCACCCACAGTTTTTACGTATACATAAAATAATAAATTTATCGAATATTACGGAATATTGATATATTTAGTATGTTAAATTGTGATGAAAACAGGTTAATTTGAAGCCTTATCGCTTCAAAGCTCGTCAGTTAATGTGAAAGCTTTTTGACCGCTGTCTGTATCTTGACCGCCTATCGACCTAAGCGACCTGCCAAATCTTTCTGATCCATGAGCCACTTCAATGATGAATGAGCAGGGAACTCTATACTTCAATATACGCTCTACATTTTTTTACACCTTTGACTACTGTTTCTCGGATATAGACCATAACCAATGACGAATCCTAAATATTTAACTTCGCGCATGCAAAAGTTAGACTTAGCGAAGTATATTGTCAAATTAGCTTTCCTTAGACATTTCCGCGGCTTCTTGAAGAAGCTACATGCGCAACATAAAGTCTTCAGATAGGATAAGGAGATCGCGCAAATAAACAAAAATCTTTTATGAAAGTAAGCCGGAATCACCTGGCGCTTTAATCTATAAAGTGCCTTTATATTGGTAAAAGAGCCTGGTCGGAACTGTGAACGCGGTGTACTGCCAAGAGTTTTGTTCCAGTGGGATCTGCCAAAAAGCGTGTTTCATGGCTAAGCCGGTTATATAACGTGCTGGTGGTAACCGGCTCAGAATTTCCTCAATATGTGATAGGGAATAAGAAATTTTTATAGTTTATTTACTACTCTGGATTCAAGGCAAAGCCGTCTTTTTTTCCACTTTTTACAATTACGGTGTTACTACTCCACGGGCTTTTCGATTCCTCTATGATACCTAATTCCAAGATTATATTTATTTATTTGCTCAATGCCCCTGCTTTACTGGATTTGCTTCGATGCTACGTCGATGACGTGCTTAATAAGATAATATGACCCAAGTCGCCCTATAAAATAAAGGAATTTTTGCGATGACCTTATCGAGGTTGTTTTGTTGTTCCGGTGACAAAAGGTGCATGCTGACAAAAGGTTACTGATGCTGAATCTACTGAACTTACTGAATCTAGCAATGCAACACCGTTAATGACATCTATCATCGAAGTTAAAAAAATAGAGAGGAAACTAACTCTTTCCTGGTTTTAGTAATATTCTTCCTGTTGGCACCTATTGCCAAGATCTACTACCCTATATGCACACTAGTAATTTGATCTAATCAAGATGCATCAGCATGTCACAATATACAAGCATCAGACCCACTAACCTATTGGCACACTTAGTAATAATTAGCGATAAGCATAAATATCCAACCTACTAACCCGGCACTAGTAACTACTAGACATCTGCATGAGTGGCAAAAAACCCTCATTCAAATGCACAATGCTAAAAATGAGTTGAGTGAATTTGAGAGCAAAGCCAACATGATATGAGAGGGTTGGATCACTTACGCCTACTCACTTGCACAATCATTTGGTAGAAGAGAGACGTTTCATTCAAATGATTCGAGTTGTAAATGTAAATAAAAGGAAATAAAAACAAATTAAATGCAGCAAATTTATATCTAGTTTAAATTGGAATGCAAAAACATTATTTTGTTAATATTTTCAAAGTTAGTGGCTATTTGACAACGCTTCTCTGTTATCAAATTTCTTACGTTTGAAAAGGTCCGTTCCGAAGCCGCGCTGCTCGCTGGAATACAAAATATTTTGCAGCTTATTTTGTGCATTAGCGGAAAAAATTGCTTATTTAAATGCCTTATTTAAAAACATTAAAATCAGGAGTGTATGCAACCTTAATATTGGAATATCCAGAAATTTCTTGTTCCACCTTGTATTGTCTCAAATTTGAGCACATCGAAATAATCGGCAAATTCATCATCTATTAACTGGGCTTCATTATTGTTGAGGTCAGAATTGTCTTGAAGAAATTGACTCATAATAATTTTGCAATCATTAATAATGGTCTCTTTCTCAGTTTGTGAGAATTGAATTAGTTTTTTAGTTGGGGGAAAAAGGAACAAAGCTATGTTATGGTATTTTGACAAATTTGGAGTGCCCGAATGATAAGAAACAACTCGAAGGATTCGGGTATACATGACATTGACATATTTCTCATTTCACTTATCGTTTCGTTCATTCCCTGTCATTTCGTATGACGTCTCAAATTATGAGAGGAACCTTAGCTTACATTCATACAATTTCATTTCATTTCCAACATTCCACTCACTCCATTCTATTCGATTCGAATGTACTCTATTAGACGTATGTTATGAATGTAATCATGCAGATGTCTAGTAACTACTAACCGCAGCAAGCAAAAACTAGCTAGCTAAGCCGAAATGCGAGTACAAGCAGTACATGAACAAACAATCAGAGTCAGCAGACTCAGAGGTGGGTGACCCTGGCATTAACATTAGTTGTAGCACGTCCATAACATTGACCTTTCTTAGATTTAATAATGTATAATTTAGCATCTTATATAAGAATTGTTCTTCTGAAATAAAGATATTTGCGAAATCAGAGTGAATCGTCTCGTTACTCAGTGTTTGAACTACGGCACTTAAAATTAACCTACTTCGAGTGATCCTGTGTAAAACGGTTCACAAGTTAGGACTCTCAAAAGACTATCTTCATTCGAGTGGCTCCTGTGTAAACGGACCACAAGTAGAACCGGCGGCATACCAGTCTATTTCGAGTGTTGCTCCCGTGAAACGGACCACGAGTAGACCCCGCGTTATATAACCTACTTCGAGTGGCTCCTGTGTAAACGGACCACAAGTAGAACCCGTGGCATACCAGTCTACTTCGAGTGTTGCTCCAATGAAACGGACCACGAGTAGACCCCGCGTCATCCAACCTACTGGTGTTCCTTTGTAAACGGACCACAAGTGAAAACCCACGGCATACCAGTCTACTTCGAGTGTTGTTTCCGTGAAACGGACCACGAGTCGACCCCGCCCTACCCAACCTACTTCGAGTGTTTGCTCCCGTGAAACGGACCACAAGTAGGACCGGCCGATACGGAATCAGCTGAACCACCATACCACCTGTACTTGAGGAGAATCCGTCCAGGACCTCAAGTACCCCACATCAACTCCAGCCTGATCACAGCAAGAACCTGGTCAAACGACTGCTTGTTCCTTGCAGAATTCAGGTAAATTAGTCAGATTTTATACATTCTTTGACTCCGGGACCTACCGTTATTCCCGCGAGTTCAAGTTTGACGTAGTGGCCGTATAACGCTCTACGGACGAACACTTCCAAAATAACTTCAACCATTTCAACCATTTCAATATTTTAATGATAGCAGTTTTGAAAAGGCAGATTCGGTAGTTGTGAAAATAGTGAGAAAAGTTTGGGATCTAAAAAAACTGAACACGCTGACGTAGATATATCCGTCAACAAAAAATTTTAAAGTTTTAAATCTAAAACTCATGAATACGCCGACTTAAAAATATACGTCAATAAAAACGGAAAAATTAAAGGGCCAAAAAAAATCAAAGAAAATCAAATAAAAACAACAAAGGAAAGCTAACTTCAGGCGGAGCCGATGTTTATATACCCTTGCAGTTGAGTTGCAGTCCGCTAGGTGGCGCCACGCATCTTATATTATTAGATATATAGCGGATCGTATATAGTTGGCCGATCCTTACTTGTTTAGTATGTTACAATGCACGCTTTTATAGTTATAGGAAGGAGAAAGAGATCTTGGTTTATTTATAATTGTCTCGCTCTAAAAAATAGAGAATAAGAAAATATGTATATTCATTTTTCTGTTTCTTCTTCAACTTCAAAAAATTCAGTCACAAATAAAGTTCCAAAGCATACACACGTTGTTTTGTTTTTGTCGCTTCGAATTCTGCCGCTCAAGAGGTTATGGGTCCAGGCATTGGAGAATTCAAGTTATTCGGTGTGTGACTCGATATTAAGAACAATATGTGCTCTTTATCAAATTGATAAGTTAAAGGAGACGAACTATGTTTGTGGAGTGTTACGTCTGGAGAGCTAACTGAAACGAATGTTCCAGAAGGGCAACAGTTTGCGGCCTTGGACAGTAAGGCGTTGGCAACAATAACATTGAGTGTAAAGACATCTCAATTGGCCTACATCAAGAATTGCTTGATCAAGAATAGCCTACATCAAGAATATTTTTTGACGTTTGTGTGCCGTGGAAATATCCGTCCACTTCAACGAATCCGCCTTGGTATACAGGGCATCTTAACAACTTAAAGAATAGTATGAGTAGACTTTTAAATAAACATATATTATCTGGCTGTACAGTTAGTTATTCTAAATACTTAGTAGCCCGGTCCAATTTCACCGGGCATAACGCAGAATGTTATAGGAGTTATATTCGCCGCTGCAGGATTCAGTTTACTCAGGATCCGAAGCAGTTTTATAACTTTGTAAACACTAAGCGTAAACATGTATCTTTTCCCCCACTGCTTACGTTTGAGAACTCTTATGCGAACACTGATCAGGCAATGCGAATTATAGAGGCATCTCTAAATTGTCAGCAATTCCAAAGCTTTTTGAAAAACTTATCACTCCACATTTGCAACACCTATATAATTCAATAATAACTCCGTGCCAGCATGGATTCATAAAGCGCCGCCCCACCACTACCAACTTATTGGAGCTAACATCTTTTATCACGGATGGCTTCCGGAATGGCTTACAAACCGACGTCATTTACACTGACTTCAGTAAAGCATTGGACTCTGTTAACCATTCGCTTCTTATAAGTAAACTCAGTCGTTTGGGATTCCAAACTGATCTTCTTATCTGGATTTCGAGCTACTTATCTGGGAGAACCCAACGTGTTTTCTTTAAAGATGTTACCTCGCGTTTAGTCCGCGCCACATCTGGGGTGCCCCAAGGAAGCCATATTGGACCCCTACTTTTTACACTGTTTATTAATGACTTGCCCCTTGCCTTAACTAATTCACTTGTACTTATGTACGCTGATGATGTAAAGCTATGCCTTCAGTATAAATTCACTAGCGCCCAGTCTAGACTTCAATTCGATTTGGATAAACTTCAAAATTGGTGTTTAGCAAATAACCTAAAGCTTAATGGATCGAAATGTAAACTTATGTCTTTTTACCATAGCTTGCAAATAACTGTTAACCGTTTTTTTGCTTACGCTCTATTTGCGAGAGCAACCGAAACAAAGCATGCCGTTTCGGTTCCTCTCTGAGCAGTAGGCTTTGTTTTGTTTTGTTTCGGTTTTCTGTTGAACGAATTACAATGAGCAAATCATGAAACTCTCATCTACCGAACATCGCTCAATGAGAGATTTGAGTGACACTCGCACAGAGAGACTCAGTAAAAGACCGATTGACTGAAAAGGTCAGCGCAAAAAGTCTTTTCAATAATTTGTTTTCGTTTTGCTGCAGAGTGGCACATGGTACATGAAATTTGACGAAAAAACTTATTAAAATTTTAAACGTGAATTTTCCAATTTCAAACTAATATATTGATTATTTTAATTAAAAAACAAGAAAGGAAAGCTAACTTCGGGCGGAGCCGAAGTTGATATACCCTTGCAGTTCAGTCGCAGTCCGCTAGGTGGCGCCACCCATCTTATTTTATTAGATATATAGCGGATCGTTTATAGTCGGCCGATCCTTATGAAAATTGGCAGATCAGATTGTTTTCCCCAAAATAGAATCTGTACCAAATCCCATCTTTCTAATTTAAAAAACACCAAAGTTATGCCAATTTTGATCGTTCTATGACAGCTATAGGATATAGTCGGCCGATCCTTATGAAATTTTGTACATAAGATATTTTGGTCAAACATAACATGTGTGGAAAGTCCCAACCCTCTAACTTAAAAAACACCTTTTTTATTAAGTTCTCGTCCCATTTTCAATAAATTTGATGAATCACGGTTTACACGAGAGATTTACAAAGCAAATTGAAGTTGAGCCCACTAAACTTCACATACACACATACATGCACAAAAGACTTTTTGAATCGTCGAACGCAAGCAAACGGTCCTAGAATGAGCAGACCAAACGAAAACAGAAAAAAGTGTGCTTTGACTGAGCGAGAGCAAAATTTGTATACGAGCAACTCAATCGGTTGCTTTCAGACTTTTTGCTCAAAGTCTCAGTGACAAACACTTATTTTAAGATCGCTCGAATCGGTTAACAGTTATTTGCAAGCTATGCTTTTTACCGATCTAGTCCTCACCAGGCTATGTACTTTCTCTGTGGGAACACCTTAGAACGATTAACTCAGGGTAACGATCTAGGTGTCCTATTAGATTTGAAACTTAAATTTACCGACCATATATCTACCATGGTTAATAAAGCTATGGGTGTGCTTGGTTTTATTAAAAGATGGTCAAAAGAATTTAATGACCCGTACATAACTAAAACGTTATATACATCACTGGTCCGTCCGATTCTTGAGTATGGATCGTGTGTCTGGAGTCCTCAATATGGAGTACACCAAAATCACATTGAATCTGTACAAAAAAAATTCCTTACTTTTGCGCTTAGGGGACTTAATTGGGATGCAAATCTTTACCTCCCCTCTTATCGTAGTAGACTTTTACTAATCAACTTACCATCATTAACAAACCGTAGAACGATGCTGGGTGTCATGTTTCTATACAATCTTATTTATGGAAATATAGACAGCCAGCATTTACTTGCACGCTTAAATTTTAACGTTCCTAGTAGAAGGACTAGAAACTTTCGTCCTCTACTCCTCAGCCATTGTAATTCGCCCAACACGATCCCTTCAGGGTATTATGTTCGCACTACAATGGTCTATACCACATCTTGTCACCTTGCTCTTCTAACAATCTTAAATCGCTTATATTAACCGCCTTATCTGTGCAACACTCTTCCTCGTGATACCTTTCTCCTACTTTTCGCTTAACTATCTCGGATCTATTCCCGCGATTCGAGCCGTACGTCACGCGGCAGCGTCCCTCGGTCGGTTAGACGGCAGGTGGGCTGTACGTGGGGCAACCGCGCAAAAAAAATTATTGGCCAAACTTATTCTTAAAAATAAAAGAATTAATAAAATATTTTAGAATCTGCAACAAAATTTAATATAACGAACATCCTTTTTCAATTTCAATAGGGAAAGCTCCTATTCCAACTAAAGAAGGTGAAAAAGAAAAGAAATAAACTGTTATTCTATTAGTAGTTTTTAATAGCAGCCGAATAAATAGACGCGTTTCAATTAAGATTTTCAATATTTTATTTGGGTTCAATTTAACCCTAACACAGTGTAACAGTGTTTTTGAACTTTTGAAGTGACATAGTAGGAATTGTTTATTGGGTCGAGTACATCACAAAACCATGTTTGAAATATTTGTAACACCCTCAAAATCTTGATTTATGGTTAAAAAACCGTTTTTCGGGACTTCTTTGCGCTTAAAAATTCCTGGACGCGTTTTTTTCAACCGATTTCAAAATTTTCGGTGTTTTTCAATAGTTAAATGTTGTAGCTTTTGAAAAAAAAATATATCTTTGATTTTGTTAAACAAAAAGGACAACATTTTTACACCTAAAACTGAAGTTTTCGACTTTTATTCGTGTTTTTCGGATTTTGACGCCAGTTTTTCGGTACAATTTACAAAAATTCCGTCATACTCATTAATTCTGAATAAGACGAGACAAATTTCATCAAAAAATAATGAAAATTGGTGAAGTTATAACGCTTTTCCCAAAAAAAGTCAATTCAACCTAGCGATCGCTCCGGAGTAACAATGTGTATAAGAATAAGAGAATATTGCTTTCATCTGACAAAAATTCTGTCATTTATGCCACATATAAATATTGTCTCATTAATACTGATTAAAACGAGACAATTTCATTAAAAATAATAAAAATTGTTGAAGTTATAACGCTTTTCCCAAAAAAAGTGAGGGATATACTCGACCCAATAAACAATTCCTACTATGTCACTTCAAAAGTTCATTCACTTTTGTTTTTTTTGTAACACTGTGTAATCTATGCTGCTCCAACCAAATCACAACAAACACAAACATAACCAAGAGCTTGCGCAGATGCCCTACCAAAGCTCCCCAAAGCGCTTACGCTACAAATAACAATAATGCGCATACGAAACTTGGAGACAAAACAGACAAGAATACATTCTGAAAGAAATTCTCTTTTAGTGATGTTATTGTGCCGAATAATCTTCAGCCAACTCAGCCGACAATTATGCAGCCGCTTAGATCTCTGGCCACCCCACGGGCCGGACCTGAGAAAAATTTTGCTTCCGAATATATAATTGTCTGATATATCCTCTGTGGCACCGCTTCAAGAGATATCACCAGACCCAATAATTTAAACCCCTTCACCTTCAAGAGTCAACAAACAGGGTAATCAACCGTCCGGAAGCCGGTACGAACTGATGCCGCAGTATTATTTACGGCGGCACAAAAACCCTTGCAGGTGAACCCACCATCAAAACATATTTTTGTTTCCCGGCTTGCCCCTGATACTTCTGAGATTGATATCTTGGCTTACGTCAAAGCCTAAACAAAAGCCGACATAAAGGTGGTGGATATTACAAACTTTAAATATTCATACACCAGGCACACGTCATCTTTCAAAATACGTGTACGCATGCAGATGTTCAAGACAATTTCTTCCGCCAGCTTTTGGCCAGAGAACATTTTCGTCCAAGATCATCTACCAAGTACGGTGAAAAAAAAATTACCAAACCTGTGGGAGTGGAACTCCTACTCCTAAACTGTTAAAGCCATTGACCAACCTTCCACCTCATCTTCCTCAGCTTCAAAAAACTAATGTCTTCACTAACACGTAGCTATCAGAATAATATAAGGTTAGTAAAGTTTCTAAAGTTTCGTAGTAAACTTTCCAAACTGTATTTTGATAAATATCAAAAATAAAGTAATGGAGTTACTTCAACAATTTCCCCAAGACAAGGTAATTATGACCGATAATGGACCGAGTTTTCCTTCTGCGCAATACAAATCATTTTCAATCCAACTCAATGGATTAACCTTACATTTCATTCTTACATTCCCAAAACACAGTACCTTCAACAGGAACTCTTGACTTTAACAGAACAAGCTCGCTGTATAAAAAATGAATTTAATCGAATGGACTATTCTGAAATAGTAATATTCCGCTCGATAATATAATTCTTATATATTTGCATTCCACAACAAACGAAAATCGCTTTGATATCCTTTTATTATAAAATAAGGCATGAAATAATCCCTCAATTATTGAAAGATATACAAACCAAAAATGTAAGAATCCCATAATGAAAACAGGAGAAAAAAAAAAAAAAAACAGGAGAACTTAAATTTACCGACCACCATGGTTAATAAAGCTATGCGTGGGCTTGGTTTTATTAAAAGATGGTCAAATTAAAAAATGGAATTTATTGACCCGTGCATAACTAAAACGTTATATGCATCATTGGTCCGTTCGATTCTTGAGTATGGATCGTGTGTCTGGAGTCCTCAATACGGAGTACACCGAGATCACATAGAATCTGTTCAAAAAAACTTCCTGACTTTCACTCTTAAGAGACTTACTTGGAATGAAAATCTTCGACTCCCCTCTTATCATAGTAGACTTTTATTAATCAACAATCCGTCATTAACATATGCCCAACACGATCCGTTCAGGGTATTATGATCGGACTACAACGGTCTCTACCACATATTGTCACTTTGATCTACTAACAATCTTGAATACCTTATACTATCTATGCAACACTCTTCCTCGTGATATCTGACTCCAATTCTTCTCTTAAACTTTCTCGGATCTATCCCCGCGATTCGAGTTGTATTAAAAACAGTTTTGTAACGAAACTCTTTGGAGTAACACCTATTTATTATTGGGGCTCCTCTTAACATCTACTCTTACGAAAACATCACTTACGATTAATTACATTTGATCTGCAAATTGTAATTGACACTATTAAGTGTCAATTATCATACTATTATCATATTTATTACTAAAATACTATTACTATTCAAACAGTGACGACATCATAGAAATAATAAACAAGAGAGGAAAGCTAACTTCGGGCGGAGCCGAAGTTGATATACCCTTGCAGTTGAGTCGCAGTCCGCTAGGTGGCGCCACGCATCTTATATTATGAGATATATAGCGGATCGTATATAGTCGGCCGATCCTTATGAAATTTGGCATATTGAATTATTTTTCCCAAAGAGTAATCTGTACCAAGTCCCATCTTTCTAGCTTAAAAAACATCAATGTTATGCCAATTCCGATCGATCTATGGCAGCTATAGGATATAGTCGGCCGATCCTTATGAAATTTTGTACATAAAATATTTTGTCCCAACCCTCTAACTTACCCTCTAAAAACACCAAAGTTATGGCATTTCCGATCAATCAGTTATATGGCAGCTATAGGATATAGTCGACCGATCCCGGCCGTTCCGACTTATATACTGCCTGCAAAGGAACGAAGGATGTGTGCAAAGTTTTAACTCGATAGCTCTAAAACTGAGAGACTAGTTTGCGTATAAACAGACAGACGGACAGACGGACATGCTCATATCGACTCAGGAGGTGATCCTGATCAAGAATATATATACTTTATAGGGTCGGAGATGTCTCCTTCACTGCGTTGCACACTTTTGACCAAAATTATAATACCCTCTGCAAGGGTATAATAACTCGTATCTCTCTTTGGGTAATACAAACATTTTAAGCATAGATATAAATTTTGGTGTCGAAAAAATGCTATATAGGTGTACAAAATTGCACATAAAAAATATTCTAACCCGGCACGTGCCTGACTTTTTTTTGTACACCTATGTAGCTGAGTCTACACCACAACACAAACTTAAAAAACACAATTTGCCTCCAAACATACAACAGCACATGGTTTAAATTAAAATATATGCAATATATTTTAATATATTTAACCTATAATATATTTTTAATATATTTAACCCGAACATACGTTCGTTAAAAAAAAATTTCGAAAAGATCGCGTCCGTTCGCTCGAAAAAGTGAAGCAGGGGGGCATCACTATCACTATGAGTAATGTAATTTTTCTGTATGTGATTCATAATAGTAAAAAAAATATTATATTAATATTGTGTTATGTATGTGTAAATATTAAAAAAATGTTGGAAAGCGAAAGATAATCTACTTTCTCAAAGTTTTATAAAGTTGAAATTCATTAAATATTTATTGATAAATAATTTTATTTTGTTTGTACGTTAACAATGGGGTGGTGAATGTTTGTTAAAGATGAGACTCGCCGTCCATATGCTTACCCTTTTCGGCCTCTTCCTTGGGATTGCCTTTACGAGCTTGGAGGTCCTTCCGTATGCTCACACCTGTTGGTTTCTTTTAGATATGGGCCAAACTGGTTGGGTTGGCTACGTCCAAGGCTACGACCAACTTTATTGCATTTAATTTTTTTGATTTTACTGCTACACCAAACGGAATTTGTTCCCTACTCTATCTTAAGTGGATGATACAAAAATTTTCAACAACGAACGAAGGAGAATTTAAAATATATTTATAATTATTAGTTTACTTCACTTGATTTTGGTCTTGAAATTTTTGGTACTTGCTCAGATTAAACCCTTGTCTTTAGTGAAGTAAGCCCGGTAATTTCAAATTGTGCATTGGGTGCAAAAGAAAAAGAGACTACATTGCATAGGAAAATAGAGTCAAAAGTGGGATGATATGGATCCATAGGATTAAAAAATGAAAAAATTCTGGAAAAAGTAATTCCATTAGGATCAAAAGAATTTCTAACATGGTAAAAGCAAAAAAAAGCAAGTGAATGTTAAGCAATAAAGACAGTGAATTATCAACAATGTCAGCAATTTCAATCGAGAGATATTAATCTCAGAAGTGTCAGGGTCAAGCCGGGAAACTAATATATGTTTCGATGGTGGAATCACCTGTAAGACTACTAAACTGTGAATCAATCGCAAAGAGTTTTTGCGAAGAGATTTTGCGAAAATCGCTAATTCTTAAACTCTTAACGCTAAACTCTTAATCCCACGCTTAGTCTGTCGCATAATTGCACTCATTTCGACCTGAGTAGCACGACAACCGTCACAGAAAAAGTGGAGACGATACCTACGAGAAATGAAATCTGAAACTGAGGCCGTGAACCCGGCTCTTAGCGTGTACAACGTTTTCATAGAGCCAGCAGTAGATCGTTGGCTGGGATTATGAAATCACAAAAATTATCACAGAATATAATCGCACAGACAAGCTTTATACAGACAAGCATTATAATTTAGTTTTTTTATACCCTTGCAGAGGGTATTAGAAGTTTGGTCCAAAGCGTGCAACGCAGTGAAGGAGACATCTCCGACCCTATAAAGTATATATAGTGATCATGATCACCTCCTGAATCGATATAAGCATGTCCGTCTGTCTGTTTCTACGCAAACTAGTCTCTCAGTTTTAAAGCTATCGAGTTGAAACTTTGCACACATCCATTGTACCGCGGAAACGAAAAAGGGCGTGAGATAAGTAAGAGTTAGTAAATGTGAGAAAAATAAAGACAAGAATATCTAGGAAGAATATTAACACAGATACGGATTTTTGAATAAATAAAATTGGTTTTTGTATATGTAACATATAAATAAACAACTGTATTAAATAAGGGTTAGGTTAGACGGCTGGCTGTCACCTCGCGAGAAGGCAACCGCCACACTTAGATTCGGTCTCTAGTGACACCGTGGGTCGGATCTAAATTTTCTTTATTCGCAGAGTAAGGTCTTATGGTCTAGCAGTTCCCCCACCCTGAGGCTTTGGTAAATTCTATTTGGTTTGGTAAATTCCGATAGTTTTTTGTTCTGTTGGGATCTATTTCTGACCTCATTGAGATGTTATTGAGAAACTTTTCACCCAGACGTTTAAGTCTGAATGACTGCAGGGCTGGGTAGTGGCATAGAAGATTCTCGACAGTTTCTTCTTTTCGTCGTCTACAGCTGCGGCAGTAGTCGTTGTGGGGTGAATTCATTCGTCTAGCATGTGTTTTCACTAGCCACTAATGCGGGTTATTTCCATCCTAAGTAGTTGTAATGTTCTTTTTTTTTGTTGGCCAGCCGACAGTTGGGGACGGTGTGCTAGCTGAGCTAGTTTCCTTTCTTGTTGGCTTCTCTAAGTTGGAGCTTGAATGAGGCTTTTGGTACACCGGTACCCTCTAGCTCTCCCTGTGGGTGTGTTGGTGCCTATGCGCGCCAATTCGTTTTCTATGCGGTTGCCTATGATGTCCCTATGACCTGGGACCCAGACAACGCTAATGTCATACTGGCTTGCCATTTCGTGGAGAGATCATACCTGCACTCCATACAGGGATAGAATTTTCCTAAGCCTCGCAGCTTGGGCTGTCCGAGAAAAAGAAGTTCCATGAGGAGCGCTTCGCTTTACGAATGGCCTTTTCATAGGCCAAAAAGACCTTGTATTCGGTCCCGACTGTCTCCTCTTTTCCGGCTTCAGCCCCATTGAACAAGGCTGTTGGCATCTAGTGCCAAGACCTTCTACCTTTTACTTACACTTAGTAATCTGATCTAATCAATGTTCATCCGCATGTCGCAATTCCCAATAATCAGAATCACTAACTTATTGTCACACCTAGTAATAATTAGCATGTAATATTTAGCAATAAGCATGAAACAACATCCAACCTAATAACCTCGCACTAGTAGACGGCGCCAGAAGCAGAAATCATTAGTATCAGCGGGAAGAATGACCGATTGATCAAAGCAAGCAAAGCCAGCTCGATAAGCCGAAATGCATGTTCAAGCAATCTGAGTCAGCTGACTCAGATGTGGGTGACATTGGCAATAACATTGGGGGAACACGTTCATAATATTGACTTTCCCTAGACTTAGTTTATGTATAATTTAGCATCTTATATAAGAATTGTTCTTCTGAAATAAAAATAGTTCCGAATACAGAGTAAATCGGTTCGTTACCCAGTGTCAAGTTACGGCGCTTAAAATTAACCTATTTCTATTGTGTAAACGGACAAAAAGTAGACCTTCGGTATCGAATCTACTTGCTCTCGTGAAACGGACCACAAGTAGGAATCAGCTGAAACCCCGTCCCATCTGTACTTAAGGAGAACCAACCCAGGACTTCAAGTATCTCTCATCAGCTCCAGTCTGATCACAGCAAGCGCCTGGTCAACCCGAGCAGTCCCTTTCAAAATACAATTAAATTTAGTCAGACTTTTATACGTTCTTTGACTACGACTCTGGGACCTACCATTATGCCCACCAATTCAAATTCGACGTAGTGGCCGCACAACGCTTTAAGGACGAACTTGGTGACCCCGACGCGACACTTTGCTATAGGATCACAACCTGAACTCCCGTGAAAAGGACTTCAAGTAGGATCGGCCGATACGGAATCAGCCGAAACCCCGTACCATCTGTACTTTAGGAGAACCAACGCAGGACCCAGGAAGTATCTCACAACCACTCCAACCTGATCACAGCAAGCGCCTGGTTAACCCGATCAGTCCCTTGCAAAATCCAGAAACATCAATTCAGAACTTTTATACGTTCTTCGACTGTGACTCCGGGACCTACCGTTATGCCCGCGGGTTCCAATTCTACGTAGTGGCCTCACAATGCTCTACGAACGAACAAGGGCTCTGCTGAGGGCATTGTTACAGGCTTGAGGGAATTCTTGCGCCAGATTGTTAAGACTTTCCACGGTTAGAGGATAGTCAGGTGGCTTTGGAGAAATGGTGCTTAATAGGATTTTGGGTATACTTGCTCCAGTTTTTTTAGGGTTTTGAAAAACTTCTAGTTCTGTGTTTTGAAAACTAAGGGAGATTTCTATGTACCTGTGGTCGGAGAAAGAGTGTTTCTCTAGGACCGTCCATAAAGGACAATTGACAGCTTTCCCTTCACCATTGTGATCTCCGCCTCTTCGGAGATATCTTCGTAGATGACCCGACTCTCATCCATCCTGCGCATCGGTGCTGCATTCGTCTTTGACATCTGAGACCTCTACCTCTGAGGCCAGTTCCTCCTGGATAGTGCCTGGGTTCGCCCATCATTCGAGTCCGTCTTATAGATCATTATGGTTATGGAGCTAAAATTAAATTTTAGCTTCCCATGAGCAGCCTCTATAGGAGCTAAACAATCTTTGTTTATGATAAGGATCGCCTGATTGGTCGGCCCTTCCATCTCCTCCACCTTCGCCTCACGCCAGTCCGTCGTAGGAAGATGTGGGTTACATCTTTGTAGCATAGTAAGGATCTGGCTTGGTTCCTTTATAAAGGCCGGGATCCAAGTTCCAGGCTCTGGGTCTACTGGCCAGCTCAGCGCAACAAGTTTGGCGTTCTCGTAGACCTCTTTTAGCTCGTCTACCACCGTCTTATATAGCTCCGCACTTTTACACTGCCTTGGAACAACCCCGCGTCTTTCCAGACATGGGGGCCTGGTTCCTTGGCCAGGAGCTCAAAACATTTTACTGCTACAGCTGCTTCTCCGGGGCGGGGTCGCCCGGACCCTGCCTAACTTGCTTGGCCGGACGGGTGGGCTCACTCGGCATCTGCACCGCCTTCGTTATATTCTTATCACATTATAGTCTTTACAAAAACTTGGTAAAAGCCGGAGATAGATCACTGAGTGTAAACTTCTTTAGACTCCAAATTTGATAATAAAGAGGTAAATGTGACATAAAATTTTTTCGCATAAAATCATTTTGTCGGGTCAATCTTTATTGTTAGCTGTTCCTATATCCTTTATCCGAACCGCCCACATACTGGCAACTTTTGTTCGCTATTCGATTCGTTTCTAATATTCTGTCTGATTGTGACCAGTTGGTAACACTGGATGAATTTAAATCCCAGAACTCATTTGGTCTAATGTTTAAAATTTACCATCTGTTCAGTTACCGAGCGTTTTCGGGAGCTATATTTAATGTTCGAAATATTGGTTTTAGTAAAAACAAGCACAGTTCAATTTAATACAATTTATTTAGAATGTTTTGTCTTTATACAAAGTTGTTTATGGATAGATGCGACTGCGAGGGGGTGAATACCGAATTAGAATACAAAACGGGAGCGCGGCTCAACGCTTGATGCTGCGGAGCGATCGAGAGAGCCCGGGAGAGAGCGAGACAAACGCAAGTGCATGACGGCAAATTCAGGTGGCCGATCGAATGGACGAGAGCGGGCGATGCAAACATAAGTACAAAAGAGAGTGACGTCACGAACTCAATAAATTATTGCCGGCCAAACTTCTTTCCGGCGGCTGCTTGACCCGACATACTCCCCCCGTTGGAAGATGGGCTTTCAACAGCATCATGAAGGGGCAGCAGACACAATTTGTTGACTGCCCGTCTCGTAGCTCCGGACGCCGTCCTCAGCAGCGCCTCCGTCATCTCCGATGACCATTTCCGTCACCCTCGCTAGGGGCCACTTCATTGGAGGCAAGTTTTCGTCCTTCACCAGCACGATGTCATTTACTGCTATGCCTTGACCAGGGATGCTCCATTAGGACCGTTGCTGCAACAGGGTTAAATACTCTTCCTTCCATCTGGACCAGAAACACTGCTGAAGAAAGACGACGCGTTGCCAAGCATATAGCCGATTTATGTTGAGTTTCGTCAAGTCTGGCTCACTGAAACTAGAAGGAGGCCCTCCGTGCAGAAAATGATTAGGAGTCAGGACATCCAGATCAGCAGGATTTTCAGAGATAGGGACTAATGGCCTCGAATTAATCACTGCAGCAATATTGTACACCAGCGTCTGCAAATCGTCGGCCTTTAGTACAGCCGAGCCCACGACTGTATAAAAATGATACTTGGCGGTCTTAACAGCAGCTTCCCACAAGCCGCCAAAGGGGGGAGAACGGGGAGGGATAAACTTCCACTCGATGGATCTGGAAGGCAAAAATCCAAGACAGCTCTCTGGTGCTCGCCGCTAAGAAATAGTCTCTTTAATTCGATCAACTGATTTTTGGCTCCAACGAAATTGGTGGCGTTGTCGGACTAGATCTGTCGAGGCTTCTTCCTGATAGAAATAAATCTCCTCAGTGCCTGCAGAAAGGCGGCGGTGGACAAATCCCTCACCAGCTCTAAATGGACGGCCTTTGTCGTGAAACAAATGAAGACGCTAATTTAACATTTTAAGGGAACCTTGTTGCAAACCTCCGACTTATAGGAGAAAGGACCGCAAAAATCGATGCCGGTTACATCGAAGACTTGATAACCTTCTACTCTCTCCTTCGGAAGATCGCCCATTACATGCTCCAACAAACGAGGTTTCATCCGAAAGCATCTCACACATTTATTTGTCGCCTTGAGCACAGTTTTTGTCCCCCCAATCGGCCAATACTGAGAACGTATCATCGCCAATAACGATCCAGGTCCAGAGCAGGTTGCGCTCATGAAAGCTAAGGATTATGCTTCGCGTTACCGGATGGCTCCTGGGCAAAATTACTGGGTGACGACCATCGTAATCCAAGGATGAATTCTTGAGACGCCCGTCTACTCCAAGCAATCCAAACTGATCCAAAAAGGGGGATAACGAAGCCAGCGAATTGGAGGAGGCAACCATTCCCTTTGTCTGCAACGTCCTTATTTCCTCACCCAAATGAGCGCGCTGAACTGCCAACAAAAGCATGCGAATACCCGCCTTGAGATCATGAACGGTAATTCCTTTATGCCCAACTCGTCTGCCAAACTTATAGACATAAGCAAAAACTCGCTGAAGAGCTGGAAAGGAGTTAACGTACTTGCATGTCGCCACGATGTCTGCATATGGCGAGTTCACCAACAAAACTGAAGGGCGAAGTTCTAACGCTGGCTTCTCGACTACTACCGTCACAGGCCAGTGCTCCTGTGTCTTTAACAGATAGGGCGGACCCTGACACCATAGTCTGGATCCGATCAACTCAGTAGGAAGGGCTCCACGAGACAAGATATCTGCTGGATTTTCCAACGTAGGCACATATCGCCACTCCATGGAACTCTTCAGATTTTGGATGGTTGACACGCGGTTAGCGACAAAAACAATAAACCTGGCAGGTTCATCTCGAATCCACGATAACACGGTTGAAGAGTCGCATCAACAAAAATACTTTCCTCTGTAAGCGCCTAGACTATGAACCTCTGCCATCATTCTCGCCAACAACTCAGCTCCAGCCAGCTCCAACTTCGGCACAGTTAACGTCTTACGAGGCGATACTCAAGATTTCGCACATAGAAGGCGGCTCTCAGCCGCTGGCGACCTGGAAACTATACACATGCCCAAGAAAGATGCTCTCGGCACAGCTTCGGCAAGAATATTTTTGCTTTAGTAACCACTGGACCAACAAGGCCCAGCGGATCGTATAACCGCGCTATTGATGACAGGACAGAACGTCGAGACGGCTTCCAAGTGGACTGAAGAGAAGAAAACGAAAGCAGCAGCTGATCTGTGAAAGGATCCCAAGCCAATCCTAACGTTTTTGTAAAGTTACTGCCGTCATCAAAACTTAGATAAGACTCCCGATCCTCTTTAGGCACGCCGTCCAACACGCTAGAGATATTGGAACACCATTTCCGCAGCTGAAATTCGCCCTTGGACAAAAGCGCTGATATCTGCCCTAAAATGCCAACAACCTCCTCCTTGGAGCTGCCACCAGAAATGAGATCATCAACGTAAAAATCTCGAAACAAGATTTCGGATCCCACTGGAAAGTCTTCCACCTCGTCCTTAGCATCGCTCGTACGGATAGATAGGACGCAGACTTTGTTCCATATGTAACAGTGTCCAATTTATATGTTTGTAGCTCCTCCAGAGGGGAATCTCGCCACAGAATGCACTGCAAGAAGCTGTCAGACGACGCCATCCTCACACAACGGTACATCTTACAAATGTCGCCAGTCAGCGCTACCGGATGCGAACGAAACCTCAGCAGGATGTGAAAAAGCTTAAGTTGGATGACCGGCCCAGCCATTAATATGTCATTCAAAGAATAACCGGAGGTGGTAACAGCGGAACCGTCGAACACCACTCTAAGTTTCGTCGTGATGCTGTCCTTCTTTAGCACATAGTGATGTGGCAGAAAATATTTGCAGTCTCCTAGGTTAAGATACTCCTAGGTTAAGACCTAGGTTATGACCTAGGTTAAGATACTCCTTTATGAAGGCCGAAAACTGAGTGCGCAGTTCGGGCTGATGAGACAGTTTCCTCTCTAACGACTGGAAGCGACGTAGAGCCTGTGAGTACGAATCACCCAATAAACCGGAGTTGTGTTTAATTGGTAACCTGACTGTATAGGCACCACCTTCTAACCGCACGAAGTTTTGAACAAAGTGACTCTCGCAATCCAGTTCTTCCTTTGACGCCTTCACTATTGGATCGGTGCAGGTTTCCACTTCCCAGAACTGTCGAAGAAGTTGATCGAGCCGCTCATCTAAATGCCCCTTTGGGCAGATCAGTCCCGACCGCTCAGCAGCCATGAGAACCTTGCCATTGTCAGGACCTCCGCCTCCACAAACAACCCAACCGAGCCGAGTTTTTTGGATTGAGGGCAAACCAGGAGACAAATGAATTTGCCTGACACAAAGCAGTTCGTAAAATAATCCAGCTCCAATTAGCAAGTCAACTCGCTGCGGCTGGTGAAAATGAGGATCTGCTGGCTTTACATTGGCAGGAATTTTCCAAGAGCTGACGTCTAATCCAAATTGGGCTGAAGGTCAGTGATGTTGGAGGCTACGATCGCAGTTACTTGCGCCGAGTAGTCAGAGCATTGGGGTTGCCAGCTGACTTGCACAGAAAACCCATCAGTGGAAAACCCTGCGTCACTTATGACGGATACAGAAACCGGAGACCTAAGGAGATCTTCCGCAGCTGCAGCTGGTTCTTCAGCCTTGAGGTGACTAGATGGACCTGCGAACCGGAATCGAGCAGCGCTCGGCAGGGCAGTAGAACTCCGGAGCGGTTCCTGTGAGAATGGCCATCACAAATCATGCATGCGGACGAGTTGGTAATCACAAATGCAGAGTTACCTGGATGAAAGGACCGGCCGGCCTACCGCAAGGTTTGGTGCATACGATGTCGTCGGCAAATCCATGCTCTCCAAAGTCCGGCATCTCTGCTCTAGAAAACTGGCGATGGACTCCCACTTTGGAATGGAATCCAAGGAATCCGAGTCAGCTTGCATTTCCTTCCACTTAGACTGCGTGGCATCATCAACCTTCTGCAACAGCACCTGGATAATGATGCAGCTAGCAATCTGCTTCGTCGTTCCCATGCTTGCCAGGGCTCGCATATGCGAATTAAATTTGTCCGAAAGCTCGCGAAGCCTCGTCGCCGATGCGGACTCTACGGCCCTCAGATTCATTATCTCATTAACATGAGCTTGAAAAATGAGCCTGCGATTACTAAACCATTTGTTTAGCAGCTCCAATGCGACATCATAATTTTTGTCCGTCAGCTATAACGATCGAACAGTCTCCAAGGCAGATTCACGAAGGCAGGACCGCAACCGTTGAAGCTTCTCGACCCGACTGATGAATGGGTTTGTGTCCACCATGGTCGGGAACAGTGACCGAAATTCAAGCCACTCCGCATAACCTCCACTAAAAGTGGAAAGTGGCAGTGGCGGCAAAGCCTGAAAGGTTCTGCCAAACGATGGATCGAAATTGGTGGCAGAAGATGCGTTGATCAGCGTCGAACTCGCCGGCAACAAACTGGAGTGCCTCATAATCTCCTGATCAAGGATGAAGCGTGCCTCCCTCGCCGCATCGTTGAAGTTGACGCGCAGCTCGCTCCTGAGTTCTGCAACATCCATCTCGGACAGCTCCTTATGTGTGCTCTTGAAATCCGTAACGATTCCCTCCAATTGAGGGAGCTGAGCCGCACATTTAACATCGTCTCCGGAAATGTCTCCACTGATTTCAAGGAGGACAACAATCCTTGAAGATCCTCAAAAAGGACAGCTGCACTTTAGCTCAGGAATACTTTCCTTCCCGGAGAGGCACAATCGAAAAACGGATTCATTTTCGCACCAAAAAATGTATTTTATTTTGTTTATTTATTGTCAGCTCACGACCCACTGTGCCACTTCTATATAACGGGGTAATATATGTATGAGCGATTGTAGCACTCTGCAAACAGCGTATGTATGTATGTACCCAGATGCTAATATTTCGCGCACAAATCACAAACCGAATAATGTTTTTTAATTTGTTTATGTTTATATGTTTTAAGCCGCGCAGCTCAAATTTTCAACGGAAAATAATTTAACAACTTATTTTCCTATGTACAATCACGTCGGGGTTCACCAAATGTTCAGTTACCGAGCGTTTTCGGAAGCTATATTCAACGTTCTAAATATTGGCTTTAGTAAAAACAAGCACAGTTCAATTTCATACAATTTATTTAGAATGTTTTGTCTTTATACAAAGTTGTTTATGGGTAGATGCGACTGCGAGGGGGTGAATACCGAATTAGAATACAAAACGGGAGCGCGGCTCAACGCTTGATGCTGCGGAGCGATCAAGAGAGCCCGGGAGAGAGCGAGACAAACGCAAGTGCATGAAAGCAGATGCTGGTGGCCGATCGAATGCACGAGAGCGGGCGATGCGAACATAAGTACAAAAGAGAGTGACGTCACGAACTCAATAAATTATTGCCGGCCAAACTTCTTTCCGGCGGCTGCTTGACCCGACACCATCTTTATTGCGTAACAAGCACAACGACTTCCCCGCGGTCATGTATGACATTTTCCTGGGTAAAATTAAATAAGTAATAAATTCGGTCGGCTCTTGGACTTTTGTTTCGTTTCAGATCCGGATGGAATTACTCTTTCCACAACTTTTCCCCTTTCTAATTCTATCATCCCATTCTTGAGGTTTTGATCAAAACCAATTCAAAGAGCATAAAAAATAAATTCTTAAATAAACATAAAGTAACTGGGTGTACAATTAGTGATTCAAGATACTTAGTAACTATTATTTCCCCGGGGAGGCGGTCAATTCTTTCAATAATCACTGTCAATCAGAAAACTTTAAGACCTTAGAAAATTGGGAAAACTAGGACTAAGAGGGGCGTTAGATATTTTAAACACGACATGGATAGTTGACGATTTCGAGGACTCGGTTGTGAGGATATATTTGTAGATTTTTGTCCATTTCATATATAAATCTTTTTTTATATTAAAACAAAAAACAAAATAAATCTGGCAGATTTCTTTAACCCAATGATTAGTATGTAGCACGTTGAAATTTATTTAAATCTTGAATTCAGATGATGCTGACTAAGTTAAATTAAATAGGACAGAAAATCCGTAGTCATGTACTTTATTGATATAATTTTTAAAAAAAATCCATTATTGATTTAAGCTTCCTAAATATGAATTTTATGCTTCCTAAATAAAAATTCATTTTTATTAGAACACATAAACGCTTAAATATAAAGCAATAATTTGTAAATTGATTTCCATAATTATATATTTCTAATACAATGCTTTCTGTTTAGAAATGGGTGTGCCACTTCCGAGGATTTATTTTGGAAACTTGACGCCTTGCAGTCTTTTATAAGAGATCTACACTGGCCCGACGCGGATTTTCGACAGCATTTAGAGCAGCGATTGAAAATGATGGCAGTTGATATGATTGAGCAATGCATCCATCGAACAGATTCATCATTTCAATCATGGTTAAAAAAAAATATTGCTTTTATATCAACTGATTATATTATACCTTCTGAAATGTGCGCTATGGTCAATGTGATATTAGACGCTAAAAACCAAAGCTTTAAATTAACTACCATTGAAGGCATTGATTTGGTAAGTCATTAAGTTTTACTGCAACCTCACCACTAATCAATTTATTAAACATAATATTTTGTATGTCTAGTATAAATTCCACGCGAAAATTGATGATCAAATTGACAAAGCGAATGTAGCCATGACACAAGGTCTATGCGGTAAACTTATGTCAGTGCTAGAGTCGACTCTGTCAAAATTAGCTCGATACGATGAAGGTAGCCTAATTGGATCAATTCTTAGTTTCACAAACGTTTCAAGCTCAGGAAAAGATCTCGGACAAGGATATGTGAATTTCTTTAGAAATAACATGGATCAAATTCGTGGAAAGATTGGAGATGATTTATGGACACTTAATTTTTTTGAACAATGGTATTCACAACAGATTAATATGCTCTGTAATTGGCTATCGGAACGGTTAGATCATGCCTTACACTATGTTCAAGTATCATCTATATCTCACATCGTTAAGGTATGTAATAGGGAAAAAATTAACAATGTTATAGATTTATAAATTTACATTGACCTATTGGCATATTATTGGAATACAGACGTTGATTTTGTTGGCCTAAAGTTTATTATTGAAGATGTAGTGTCGTAATTTATATTGAAATATCACAGTTAAATAACATTTACATTTTTTATAAATAGCAAAGATTTTTTCCTTTTTAGATGTAACCTCCTAAACTAATACCTCCTAAAATTTTTAACAAAAAGGCTAACAACTTACTTATCAACGCCAATAATATTGCACGTGCCGAATATGTTTAATTTAGTATGTATAATTTTTTATAATAATATTGGATTTTTTTCATCACCAAAATTGATGTGAGATATTTTGGACGTGACATACATGTATATCACCTTCTGATATCGCAGAGATTGTTTGAGTGAGCTTACAATTTGGTTATATATTTGGCTTTTAGTTGCGCAATTTTTTTTTTTTATTAACGGGATGTGAAGATCTCTGTGGATATAAGTGTTGCGGATGGATCTAGGAGCTTTTGTCATAATCCTTAGAACTTTTGATTGTGTTTTTTAAATCAGCAATATATTGATATTTTATTCGTTGTCACAAAGCTCACATCCACATTTCCAAACAAGCTTTATGACCGTGTTGTAGCACATGATCATTGTACTCCATGAGAGTACTGGGTTAATTTAATTATTAGGTAAATGTTATTATTAGGTAATTATTATTATTAGGTATTATTAGGCAATGTTGTTCATGGGTGTTAGGTTTTATTGTTCGAGTTTTGATTCTATATGCTTCCTTTAAATGAGTTGCCTATCTAAGTGTACGCCAAGATATGTGACTTAGAAGGTATGATTTTAAATTTTAGGTAAATAGGAGCATAATATTGTAAATGAGGCCATACAGAAACCTGGGAGATGTCTAGAAAGATAACAGAGCAATAGTTCCTCTTTAATGCCGTTCGGATTTTGGAGGTTATTGATTGACTTGTTCATTTAATGGAAAACGATTGACACCGAAAACGTAGCACTTTTATTTATTTTCTTCTAAATTATATTGGAAGAGATGAACTTATTTGTTAAGTTCAAAGTAAGTAAACATACAACATTTACAAAGGCAGTGTATGGGGAAGACAGTTCTACGTTAACTCATTGCTCAAATGGTCCAAACAACAGCTATTCTTTGACTATAAGAAAAAATTGAGAGTTGTTTTCGAACTCTTTGCATACTACTTTGCATACTTTGAAGAATTAGTTTCTCCAAGAGCTTTAATAAGCATGAGAGGAGACAAATAGGTCTTTATGAAGAAGCAATTGTTTTATGTCTTCCTGGCTTCGGGATTATGACATTAATTGACTTTTTCAATTGTTGGGGAAAATGATACAATTTCATGATGGCATTCAAAAGTTTGCTGATGTAACTCATTGGGCTTGCGTGTAGCTTTTAATAGTTTTTAACAGGCGGCTGCTTGCTGATCACCTGCTGGCTGGTCGAATACGGCGCTTTTCTCTAACTAGGTGCTTAATAAAACTATTGGTATGTTTTCTGCGAGCTTTTTCAACTTTGAAAATAAAAGTTGACAATTAACTTTTTGACAATTGACCTTTGAAATTTGAAACTATTTGAAAGTAGTTTCAAGTAGTTGACTATTTTATAAATAACAAGAAAGGAAAGCTAACTTCGGGCGGAGCCGAAGCTGATATACCCTTGCAGTTAAGGTTGTGCCATTTCCGATCGTTCAGTTATATGGCGGCTATTGGATATAGTTGGCCGATCCCGAAATACAATCTGTACCAAGTCCCAACCCTCGAACTTAAAAAACACCAACGTTATGGCATTTCCGATCAATCAGTTATATGTTCGAGCGATCCCGGCCGTTCCGACTTATGTACTACATGCAAAAAAAAGAAGGATGTGTGAAAAGTTTCAACTCGATAGCTCTAAAACTGAGAGACTAGTTTGCGTAGAAACCGACAGACAGACAGACGGACATGCTTATATCGTCTCAGGAGGTGATCCTGATCAAGAATATATATACTTTATAGGGTCGGAGATGTCTCCATCACTGCGTTGCACACTTTTGACCAAAATTATAATACCCTCTGCAAGGGTATAAAAATATAAAAATACCTGAAATTTTCGATTTTTTTGGATATTTATTAAAAAAATAATTAACCAATTAAAATTATTTGTACCATTTTTTATTATTTTACATTTAAAAAAAAATAAGTTTTGCCCCTGTTTAGTTACTGAGCGTTTTCGGTAGCTTTATTTTTGTGTTCTAAATATTGCCATTAATAAAAACAAGCACAGTTCGATTTATAGATATATATACAATTTATTTAATTGTTTTGGCGTTTCTACAAATGATATATTTACATATGTGACTGAGTAGGGTTGACGACCGAATTTGAATAATGACGGGGGAGAGCGGCTCAACGCTTGATGCTGCAGAGCGACCGAGAGATACCGCGAGAGAGAGAGACAACGATAGCGCATGACGGTAGATTCAGGTGACCGATCGAATGCACAAGAGCGGGCGACGCGAATAGAGACAAAGATAAAGAAAAGATTAACAAATTCAATAAATTATTGCCGGTAAAAACTTTCCGGCGGCTGCTTGACCCGACAGTCCCTTTTTCCCGTTTTTTTTAAACAAATTTATATTTTATTCTAATTATGTGTGTATATGTGTAATTATGTGTGTATATTGGTATCATGACCGTATGCCCGTTGCTTATAGCACCTCAGTAGGTATTCCAAATGAAGAATACTCGTGGACTCCCTTGCACGCTTTTGATACAAATTATTTAAAAAGCAAATGGTATACAAAAAAAAACCTCATTCGGCTTCACAAATAAAGCTAGTGAATGCTTTATTTGAACGTACAAATTAAAATAAAGTATTCAAAATTGATCTTGTTCTGCTCATACCAAAAAAGATTCGACTTGTGCCAACACAGTTTTAGTGAGAACTAAAACTAAAAACGATAGCCGCCCGACCTGCTCGGGAAAACAAGGTTTGCAATTTGATTAGTAAGTTTCGGAGTAAACAATTTAAACAATCCAGAAGAGAAGCAGAATGAAAGGTCTAATGTATAGCTCCCCTATAAATGGTCCGATTTGGGTAAATCCGATTTGTTTTGTAGTTATACATTAGGTATTGGAATAGTTTGACGTTAAAACTTTTTCAAAAATTTTTCTTAAACATTTTCTTGATCAAACGCTACTGAAAAGTTCCACATTCAAAGGCAGGTAGAAGGTAGGGACATGGCAAAATTTCAACACAAACTGGATCTGCGTGGGTATTATAGAAGTCTCAGCATCTTAGATTTCTATCTTTTATAGTCTCTGAGATCCACCGATTCATACAAACGGACATGGCTATATCGACTAGGCTGTGGATGCTGATCAAGAATATATATACTGCATGGGGTCGGAGATGATGCCCTTTCCCTATTACATACATTAAAATTCGAATACAATATTCGCAATATACATTAGTAGAGAGTATATTGCATTAGAATAGTTTGGCATTAAAACTATTCAAAAAAAACTTTTCTGAGTCAATATCCACGTGTTCAAATATACAACAAGCTAGTATGGGAATCAAAATTTAAATGTGTAACATATAACTCCTCTTAATTTTAGACGATTTTTCTGAAATTTTTTCCAAGTATAAGTTAGCCATAGAAAAACTTTGATTTAAAAATAGTATAGTAACAAATTTTATAAAAGTTTACGTGAAAAATCTTATAGTCTCAGATCCATACTTTTTAACGAACAGGCGGACTTGCCTTTATCATTTTGGCTGTTAACTCTAATCAAGAATATATATTGCAAGAATATACTTTATGGGGTCGGATGTTTCCTTCGTTCTGTTACATACATTCACAAGAATGCAATATTGCCTTGTTCTCTACGAGGTACCGGATAAAAAAATACACTATTTAAGTGTCTATTTCGTTTTTCTTTCCATAAAAGACATTTTCGTACAGATTTTTTTAAATGTTAGCAGCTAATTCCACCGTTAAGACAAATAAGATAATATAGATCGTTTTTCATTCATACTTAATTCTTGTCAAATTCTGGATATTATCCACATAATCGCAGAAAATAGTTATCATATGAGACGTAAACCTGGCCTTCAACTCAACTTCTGAGAAATCTAGCTCTGCTACAGGAATCTTCCGTAGAATACCGAATAATCGTTAATTACTTTCTCTCCTAATGACTTAATAAATACTAATAAATACGGTACTTCTACTTTCGTGTTCAAATTAGCTAGAAACTTCGATTAGCTTTAGAAACTTAACAGGTGACAAAAATTCTAGTCAAACTTCCAAACTCTTCAATGCGATTGTTAATCTCATTGTAAGTAAACCAAATAACATCAAAGTAACGCTAAGCGTCCGAGCATTAAGAATACTATGGCGCTATATTCCTTAATGTATCTCAAACCTTCTACCTAGTGTGGCTTCATGGTCTGATGGATAAAATCAATAGGAATGTGCCTAAATATGCCCTACATACAAGCAAAATATTCAATCCACATTATCTCTTCACCATCTAGTATGATTTCATAAAGTGCCTCTCTACCACCACAAACTTTTTGGAACTATCGTGCTTTGTTATAGCACGTAGATTGTAGATAGCTGCCGAAATTGTATGCGTTATGAGTTTTATTCTAAAAATCATTATTTTATGAGTTTCATTTTTTGTTAAAAAAAATTATTATTATTTTATGAGTACTAAAATAACTCATGACTTCATCAATGAATCATTATTCATTGATAAAAAAATCAAACTAAATAAGAAAGGAAAGTTAACTTCGAGCCAAGTTGACACACCGTTTAGATTAGATAAATATCGAATTGGATATAGTTGGCCGATTCTTATGAGAATTTTACCATCAATTCAATTTTCTAATAAAAATATTGGAAAAAGCACCAAGCATCTTTAAAAATACAAAGGTTGTGTCATTTCCCTTCAGTTATATGGCTTCTATAGGATATACTCGTCCGATCCTTATGAAATTTGGAACATCAGATTAGTTAGCCCAAAATAAATGCTACATAAAGTCCTTTTTCTTGCTTAAAAAGTTTTTTGCGTGCGTGCAAAGTTTGAATTCTTCTGATATGATAGCCTTATTGGCGACCATTTCCCTCCTATTTTCTTCATCTACGTTTGAAATGTTCGTCCCTGTTGATTGAATTTTGACCAGGACTTTGGTCAAGATTTGTGCCAAGAACGGTGGTCCGGTGTACCAGAGTTTTAAATCTCATAATTTCGCTGCAGTACACCCTCTGGAAAGGATGTCTGCGGGGCTTTCCGTTGATGCCATAACTTTGGATCTGTTATTTCCTGAATCTGGGTGACTCGGTTTGCTACAAACGTTTGGAAAGAGGAAGCAGTGGAGTTGCTCTATTTTAATACTATTTTTAATTAACACCATAAATATATTGCTTCTAGCTTTATGTTTAGATCGGTTTTAGCTTTTTTAGCGACTTTTAGCGACCACAATAAAAAGTCATGTCTGAATGCTTGCCATTGATGGGTGGGTTCAGAGACTAATGCCGGGTCCCAGTCAATTTTTCACAACTGTTGCATTATTATCTTTGCCGTCGTCATAACCGGATAAAACAATTCTATAGGATCAAAGATTTTCGCAAGTTTTGAACACACTATCCTCTTAGGGACGATTCCTGTTCCTGAAACTTGCGGTCGTCTGACGTAAATACATATTGGTACGATCGGAACCGTAACAGAATGAATAGCAATTCACTTTGAACTGTTAGTCCAATCCTTAAGAGATTATTCAATTATACAATCAATTTTCCACTTGTTGTCGTTGCCGATGCGTCTAATACAAAACGAAGTTTGGTGGTACCACTATCAGGTTTTAGTACACAATGGTGTGGTACGACATAAGGGTTTGGTGTCAGTTGTTTAGTCGTCAATATTATATGTGCCTTAACTCCTCGTATAGATCCATAAACTGTACGTTGTTGGAGAGCAGGCTCTCGTTGGAGTCTCCTTTTCAACTCGTAAAAACGCCGGTATGCCATTGGAAGGGATTTTTTGAATGTTTGTGGATCTTCTTTAAATGGTAATCTCACACTTAGTCTTTTTTCGGCCCTTCTTTCTATATTGCAATGAAATGCTGTTCTCATAACTTCTCGTCAGTTGTAAATGCATTCGGGTTATTTTCCAGTGTGCCTAATTTCAAAAATCAAGCAGTTTCTCTATCCTTAGTTCTTCCCAACTGTTGCTGGTCCAACCACAATTCAACCTAACGGCGTCCATTGCAAACAATCCTGCCGTAAGTTTATTTTTTGTGGCTCAATTAGTCGCGGGAAATATTCCGCACCAAGCAGCAAATCGATACCGTGTGCTGCAAAAAGTGGGATCTGTTGAAGTTTCTGTTGAAATTTTTTTCGGGCGCTGAATTGGTTCAGACGGTATAACCTCCGGTCGTATATATGCCACTACCTGTATTTTGAAATTCGTAGTTAATGAAAACATGTTTAATACTGCTCGGGCGTTCGCTCGTTGTATCCCTCCTATTCCTGTAATGTTCATTTCCCAGTTCCTGGGAAATAAATTTCACGTATGATCCTGGTGAGTGATTTTGATGAACGAAAACCAGTAGTGGCGGTTGTCCTTTGGTAGCGTAACTTGGCTGGATACTTGCTGCTCTAGGTGTTCAAGCATTTGTTTTAATGATTGCCGACTGGTTGGGTTCGTAATGACGAGTTCTACACATGATTGCGTATGTGAAGCTAATTTCTTATCAAAAACGTGTATCAGGATTTTGTTGGTACATTGTTCTGAGCACAGTATCATGTAAACTACGTAGCTGATCAACTGATCCATTTGTCTTAGGATATGGAAACAAAGTTGCAAGCGTCGATTTGATTAGAATTCTCTCGTTTTGATACCATGTTTTTAATCGCTGCCAGGCATCTTGAACTGTCATGTCCCCCAATTGTTGTGGAGATTAAGTTCTTGGCCTCTCCAGTTACATGGTTTTCCAAATACCGGAATTTTATAGCATCGCTATAATCTTGATTGTGGACCAGTTCTACGAAGATGGCGTAGAATCGGCGCCATTGCGATAGACTTCTTCAAATTTGGATGTAGACTGGTGGCATTACGTAGATGCCGCAGTGAGTTTTTGCGTTGATACTGAATTCGATTGTGACTCTTCGCTCTGAAATGAAGAATAGAATCTTCTCATACAACTTGAAATCTATCATCGGTATGTCCAATTTTTTTATGTTTTCCATAGTATCGTCACGATACCCCGTGACATAGTATGATGTGTGTGGACAATTCTTTTCCTTTAGTGTGGTTGCTCAAAAAATTCGATCGTCTAATCGCCCTTCATGGCTTTGTGTTAGTAATGCAATTTGAAAGTCTTCATTACCTTCCGATCCATTTCCTCGTGATTGTGCCTTATGCTTGAGGTTTTCATCCGTTTCCGTTTTCCGTGAACGCCATGCTGGGCCTGGCCCTGATGATATTCCATCCGAGAATATGTCTTTTAGCGCCTTGGCCTTTGTAAAATACTCGTTCTCAGAACATAGTAATTGGGTCCACGAGTGGGTGAACTGCCTTAGTCGCCCATCGAAGAACCAGTCTTTAAGACTCCGCTCTTCTGAATCTTTTGAAAGTTTCTTATCTGCGTATGGATAGCTATACTGCTTTCAAGTTGCTCATCAATGACCATCTGTATTACAGGGTCTGATCGGATCCCATGGTTGGTTTTTTAAATGGTTTAATGGTCGAACTCCCGTGTGGGTTGTGTTTAGGTTGTGATCCATTAGAAAAGGGGATCATGTCGGGGTCGCCAAATGTTCGTCTGTTTGAGGGGATTTGAGGTCCTTGTTGACGAGCCTCAGGTGTGTTGGGGGTAGTGGTTCGGTTAAAGGTTCCTCCGGTGGTCCTTCTGGCGGTCTTTCTGGCGGGAACAACACACGGAGATGATTACTGAGTAACGAGCCAATCAACCCATTTCCTTCCTCTGTTGCGTATACGCAACATCACTCTTCAATAAATTCGTATGTACGGTGTGTGTGAGGTATTGCTATAAATTTGTTTTTGTTTGAAAGGTATATCCTTTAGCTTCCTCACCCTTAATATCTCAACCACCTCCAAAACGCACACGAAGACGCACACTTGTATATATATAGCCACATGTTTTTCAGAAAAAATTTGACTTAAGCCGAGATGTTGGTCTATTCCTAGTGGTTAGAATGCCACAGGAGCACATCTTGGCTGGGCGTAAGATGCAACTAAAATGACAAGGGGATATTTCAGTAGGAATAGGATGCCCCAATCTGTCGGCGCTAACATTATGCAGTTCGGGCGATGTGGCGTATGGAGCCGCGGCCATAAATATTTCTATTTAGTTGTCGTATTGCTACAAAATTTTTCCCATATTTAAAAAATAAATATTATAAATATATTTTATAAACACTGGATAATATCGTACGCTACTATAGGAATGATCGACCCCCAATAAAAATTTAATAGGAACAATATTTTTAAATATATGGTTTATAAACCCCAGACTATATGTTTGGTGCAGCTTTAAATATGCTTAGCAAATTTTTTTTAAATCGGATAACTAAATCATATAGCTGTCATAGAAAAGATGAACTATTTTGTGTTTTATTATATTTCAGTTAAATCTTATACTTTTAAAACTCTTCCCCCATCCAATCCCCAAGCTTTACACCTACTAAAATAATACCATATCAAAAAATTACCATATCATTTATTAAATTGATATTTGCACAGCCATCAAAGAATCAATATAATTATGTGGCAAAATGTGACTTTGAAAAAAAAGAAATGTGACTTTGAAAAAAAAAGAATGTTGAATTTTTTTAATCAAAGCTTACACTTTTACGAATAAAATAAGCTATTGATGATGAAAATCTATGGAAAATTATGGATTTTATGAATTTTTGAGTAAATCACTCAATTTGAGCATTTTTACTATTCGAACGTTTTTTCTCATTCTCATTCAATGTTATGTTTTTTGCTTGCATATAAACTATTTGTAGTATATATTGTATATTATGTGTTATACATCATGTATTTATACATGTATTTATTTATGTATAAATATATTATGTATATTTATGTATTTGTTTATGTATTTATACATAATGATAAATAAATATAAATAAATCTATATATATAAAAGAAAGTCGTGTTAGTTACACCACTTATAACTCAAGAACGGCAGAACAGATTTGGCTGAAAATTGGTGGGGAGGTAGCTTAGAGCCAGGAGACGGACAAAGGATTCTTTTTATCCCGTTCGACAGCGTTCCCGTGTGACTTGACATGTGGTATAACAAAAAATAATCAGACTTGGAATAACAAAACGCAAATGACAGCTATGTAATTGACGTTATCATGGAAGCAGCAGAAAGGCGTGGAGTCAGGCTTGAAGATCAACTGCAATAGATTTAATTCGCTCGCAAAGACATGAACACGATAGGGCAAGGTCTGTTGAATTCCGTACACAGATAACAGTAGATCGAAATCAGCAATTTCTTGCATTTCGATATGATCCAGCTGTTGATTATAGCTCCAGTCGCCATGTCGTCATTGGCCAGATGAGCCATGTCTGCACTTGCTGCCAGGCTCTGAAATTCAATAATGAAACGAAAGAAATGTGTTGTTCTGGCGGGAAAATCAAATTGCGTCAACTTGAAACACCACCAGAGCCACTGCGAACTCTGCTTGCTGGAACCACTGCTGAATCGAAGCATTTCCTATTAAATATTAGGAAATATAATTCTTGCTTCCAAATGACGTCATTTGGTTCGTAAATTGTAACTGACGAATTCATGCCAACTTTCAAAATCAAAGGGCAAATATATCACAAAGCTGGCGCCCTGCTCCCGTTCCCAGACAGTGAACATAAATTTCTTCAAATGTACTTCAACATCTGGTATGGGAATAGAACTGCGAGCATGTACACTCCTTGATTGGGATGAATGTACCAAGGCACACAAAAAAGTGTGTCTTTCGTGTTCTTCATTTCTTGATCGTCGAACCACAATACGCCACAGAGAAGCGTGGCAGGGTACAGCTAGTGATAAATAAATACATGATGCATAATACATAATATACAATACATAATACAAATGCTATTTAATAGAGTTTATATGCAAGCGAAATACAGAACATTGAATGAGAATGAGATCATTCAATGATCATTCAATGATCATTCAATGAGATCATTGAATGAGAATGAGATGATTCTCATTCAATGTTATGTATTTCGGTTGCATATAAACTCTATTAAATAGCATTTGTATTATGTATTGTATATTATGTATTATGCATCAAAACGTTCGAATAGTAAAAATGCTCAAATTGAGTGATTTACTCAAAAATTAATAAAATCCATTATTTTCCATAGATTTTCATCATCAATAGCTTATTTTAGCCGTAAAAGTGTAAGCTTTGATTAAAGAAATTCAAACATAACTTATCAATTTATATTTTTCGTGGGACGATATGTATATTTTTTTAGTTGAATTTACTCAAAAAAGTGCAATTTTTTTACATGTTCGAGCCTCTACCGCCAAAAATTTCCAACGAGTCGAAAAGTTGTAGCAAACTCAATTACCATTAAAATAAGTGCTCATTCCAAAAAAATGGTTCATTAGAAGGCGAGATATACCTAAAAAGTCTGCAAACTACGTAAATTGTAATTATTTTCTGATCTTCTTCTGATCTTTCTTTAATTTCACAAGCCGACAAATTCCAATTTTTTTTTTCCTTCACGAAAAATTTCAAAGCTCCAAAACATTTAGGGTCCCTTAAACCAAAGTCCAGAACAAACATAGGTTCCATCACCCACAGTTTCCGCGGTACACCTAAGTGAAGAAATTGGTAAAATTTTACCACATATTGAATTATGTAGGCCGTATAATTGCGTTGACCAACATTGTTTTAAGTTCATATCATTTTTGAAATGTATGTGTACCAACTTATTTACCATATCTTTGGAATACTCATTGTAAGTATTCCCAAAGTTGAAATCTCCGATTTTGTACATTAATTTTTTTGTCTTCTATGATTTTTCTCCAAACATTTTCCTATGGATGATTTTTATTTTCTTATTAAAATCAGTAGATCATACCATGTTTTAAATTTGGATTTAAGGCAAAACTCGAAATAACTTTCATGAATTTTTTATTGTTTGTTAAACAATATTTTCTTTAAATAAATAGGAGTTTTTAATCTCATATTTTCAAAAAGTCATGGCTGTCTAAAACTGTTTCTATGTTCAAAACGTATCCCTAAAGGTTATGGAGAGGGTGAAATTATGCGTGGAGATTTTTGCTGTTGGTGTTATTGGCCTCTGACGGAAACACTCTGTGGTGGGGACATTTTAGGCCCCAGATAGAATATTTTTCTTTACTCGCATTCTACTCCTAAAAACGGGTCGATTGGTTTCTCAACCGACATTGATAAGAAGTTATTTAAGAAATTCGATTTTTAGAGCTCTTTCCAAATGAAGGCAGTTTGTCCCTCTGTTCATCCTTTTTCACTATTTTATTCTTGGCAATCCTGAAAAAAATTAGAGATGTTTATTACTAAAATATGAGAAACTTTTTGTTCTACAACTATATAAAATACCTTAATTAAAAAAAATTTTAAAATTTGGTAATTATAAAATGCATAACTTCATAATCAATAAAGGTATCAAGCATGCCTTACACCGTTGAAAATTTTTTTAAATATCAATTCACATTCCATGAGACCAAACGTCTTAATAGTAGACCAAAAAAATACACTGAAAAGATATTTTTTATTCTGAAAACTCAAGATATAGTCCTATAAGTGGAGCTAACAATTTTTTGCAGCCACCTGTGAAGCTTGGTGTTACGTACTCATACATATGTACATATATGAATGTGTATATTTGATGGGGAATTTATTTTTTGAGCTTGGGCTTAGCAAAAATCAGGCACGTGCCGGGTAAGGATATTATTTGTATGCCATTTTTTACACCTATGTATATAGCATTTTTTCGTCACCAAAATTGATATAAGAGATATTGGGTTTGGCATACGGGTTCGTCACCGGTATTTTCCTTGTCAAGAGGATTTTTTTTATTCATTTTTTTATTCATTTTTTTATTCATTTTTTTATTAATTTTTTTATTAATTTTTTTATTCATTTTTTTATTCATTTTTTTATTCATTTTTTTATTCATCTTTTTATTCATTTTTTTATTCATTTTTTTATTCATTTTTTTATTCATTTTTTTATTCATTTTTTTATTCATTTTTTTATTCATTTTTTTATTCATTTTTTTATTTATTTTTTTATTTATTTTTTTTATTGATTTTTTTATTGATTTTTTTATTGATTTTTTTATTGATTTTTTATGAATTTGATTATTTTTCATATATTCATATATTTCATGTATTTTTCATACAGAAAATATATTCCGACTTTGAATTACAAGGAGTCTTAGAAGATAAATTAAATTCAAAAGCATATCAAGCAGTAGCCCTTCGGATGGCAACTGAGGAAGCAACATGTGCACTAACAATGCCTGATGTTAGTGAAGGCGATGAGTAAGTTTTTTTTATTGAAATTTAAGTATGAAATATATACATTCTTTTTTACGTAGAATATGCGATGACTTTCGAGAAGTAGATGAAGAAGACAATGGAGATGAGTCAACTACAAATAAAGCCTTACCAAAATCTAAAGTGGCTGCCGCGCAAGCCGCTGCTGTCACTAACGTTGTAGCTGGACGAGTTGGAAATTTATTGGGTAAAGGCATCGGTGGACTGAGCTCGAAATTAGGATCCGGAAGTTGGTTTTAGTTATTGCGAATGTTTATGAAGTTGTCCACAAAGCTTAAACTTATTTTATATCAAAAACTTTAATAGAAATAAATAAAATGTTTTTAATTTGGTCAAAATATAAAATAAATTTATTCAAATTTAAATTAAAAAATTAATTAAAAATATATATTATTATTATCAAAAATTGTAATTTATAAAATTAAAAAGTTATTTGTATAAAAGTTATTATGGTGGGTTACATTTTTCATCAGATTCGTTTAAATATTCGAAACATATTTGTTATATAAAAAAACATATATTATTAATACCTATAATCTATGTAATCTACTAAAAAATGGAATAAAATGACATCCCAAAGTCCAGTGTCATGAACTGATTAAATTTATTGTTAATTTGTTAACTTAGATTCCAATTAAAATAGGTAAACGTGTTCAAAATGGTTAGTGTATTTGGGAGCTACGTCAAACATTTTGAACAGCCACTCACAAGGTGACGAGGTGGTAGGAGGCAGGAGGCAACTATATATATCCAAAGAATTACAATTTTTGGTAAATTTGTAGGTTTTGGGTGATATTACACAAAAACAAAAAAAAACAATCGGCACGGGTATTGGCTTAAATGAGAGATATAATCATAATATTTAATGTTTAAATTTTAAACTAAACCAAACCAAAAAGGTAAGCTAACTTCGGGTTCGAAGTTGAAATACTCATGCAGTTAAGTTGCAGCTTATATTCTATTATATATATCGATATATTCTATGATTTATATCGAAAATATCGGCTATAGTTGACCGATCCTTTTGAGAATTGTATTATAATAATAATTTCTTTTAATAAAAATTTCGAAAAACGTTCCAACTTTCTATCTTCAAAAAAAGATTGAATAGTACATGTGGTTCCATTTCCCATCGTTCTGTTTTATGGCAGTTATAGGATATAGTTAACCAATCCTCATAAAATTTGGTAGATCGGATAAGTTGGTTCAAAGTAGAATCTAAAGAATTTCCTATGCTTTTAGCTTAAAAAACACTTAATTTATGGCATTCCTTATCAATCAATTATATGAAGGCTATAGGGTATACATACATCGGGTGACTTATCTCATACTGCCTGCAAAAAAAAGAAATAAGTGGGCAAAGTTTAATCCTAAGAAACTAATTTTAGACAGGCAGTTGAACAAACTGACAGACAGGCAAACTTGCTTACATTGACTCAAGTGGAGATACTTATCAAGAATATATATACTTTATAGGGTCAAAGATGTCTGTATCACTGTGTTGCAGAATTTTGACCAAAATTTCGTTGATTTGCAATGCCCGAAATGGCCAAATTAAAGTCAACAAGAAAGGAAAGCTAAATTCAGGTGGAGCCAATGTTGATATACCCTTGCACTTAGGTAGAAGCTTATATTATTATATATATATCGGATCGTATATAGTTTGTCCACCCATGTAAGAATTTCAATGTAAAACCAATTTTCTAATAAAAATGTTGAAAATAGCCCAAGCACCTTAAAAATAGCAAGGTTATGCCATTTCCGATCGTTCAATTACATGGCAGCTATAAGACATAGACGGCTGATCCTTATAATATTGTATATACAGTAGGGAGCAAAATTGAGTACATGTTGAAAATTTGATGTTTAGGTGCTCATAACACATAAACGCGAAAGTAAATGGTAACACCTTTTTTTTCTAAGATTATATATCTTATTCATAACAAAATGGCATATTTATTTTAACCATTAAAAAAGCCGTTTACTAGATATAAATTAAAATCAGTAGCAACATGCAATATACTCATTTTATCATTTTATCACCAAAACAAAAAGAAAATTTTAGATCAATGAAGAAACTTTCTTTGACGTGTCGCTCTCTGAGTTATGATGGTGAAAGGTGACTTATTATTACAGGGGTTTCTTTAATAAAAGCAACAATACAGTTCGAATCACGTCAGGTTCTAAACTGAGTATATGCATGTTGCTACTGATTTTAATTTATATCTAGTAAACGGCTTTTTTAATGGTTAAAATAAATATGCCATTTTGTTATGAATAAGATATATAATCTTAGAAAAAAAAGGTGTTACCATTTACTTTCGCGTTTATGTGTTATGAGCACTTAAACATCAAATTTTCAACATGTACTCAATTTTGCTCCCTACTGTATATGTGGGATTTGAATCTGTAGGGCAGCATCAATTGCCTTAATCAGCTTTACTGATGAGTAGCAATTAACATATCGATATACCGATATCCAGTAGCCATGTTCCAAGCCAAGTCGAACCGAAAGCGTCGTGAGAAAGGAAAAAAGCAAGACTAACACTTAAGAACATTTTACCGATTTATCATATCCATCTATTCTCTATAATAAACCATTTAAATAAATTTAATTGCTCCATAATCATTAAGAATGGAAAGCCGGTAAGAACATAAAGGGCGGAAAGCCGGAAAAACTTAAGATAGAAGAGTGACTGAAAATTTAAAAGCTGAAGACAAGAAGATCAATTCCGATAATTTCATCATCTTGTAAAAGAGAGTGCGAATGAAGATACGTATTTGTGTGTGTATCTAGTGGCGTAGAAACAAACGCGCAAAAGCGTCAAGTTCGGCGAGCGACAGGAGGAAAGCGACGAGAAGAAACGGCGTCGGTGGCGCCAAGCGACAAGTTCAAAGAAGCGAACAAAAAGAGGTTAGCGGCAGCAGCGGATATGCAACGGGAAACGCAAATGCAAAAAGCGTCGGTATTGATAAGGGAAGATTAGCGGGTTGTTCTAAAATATGGACGATAGTTTAGATCAGGGACGTTTCCGTTGCAGTTGTCTCTAAAAGCTCGGATGCATGCTGTCACTTTCGACTGCGCACACAATAAAAGAGAGTGAATTTTATTGTGTCTGCAGTCAAAAGCGACAGCCGAGTCTACGCCAATTTAAAATCGGTACTTACCATCGTGGGAGATAAGCTAAGCAGCCATCAGATAAGACGATTAGAATATTGATAACACAGGCCAACAGCAAAAAATCTCCACACCATAACCTTTAAGCCTTAAATCAAGGAAAAAAAAAGTGGGAAATTGTCGGCCTGTGTAATTGATAATGAAAAGGATGCATAAGGTAGTCGTTTCAATGTTAACCAATTTGAGTTACGATAGCCCAGCAGTATGGTATCAGTCGTAGGTAGAGTCCAGAAGATCAACAATTGTACGGAACCGGGGAGCAATAGGATCATACCAAAGGATAAGACCCAGATATCACATAAAAGGTTTCCGAAATTAAATAGTGAAAAAAATATAATTATTATCAATCAACTTTCGATATCTTTCTGTTGTTTTTGAATATCAAAATCAAAATAATGTCAGTCCGGCGTAATCCTGAAAATAGTTGAAGGTTGGCCGTTGAGTCAGTGCAATGCTCCATATGCAATGATGCCAAGATAGAAACTCCGTGTCAACACCGCTTTCATCGAACGTGGTTACTGCAAAATGAAACGTGTTCAAATTGTCGACATCCATGCTTATCTTCGCAGCTCAATAATAGCACGCGAGGAGCACAAGACACTACCTTAGAAGTTCCGAGGGTTCAATTTAAACTCGCGAACAGGTGCCGTTCCTAGAGCTCATCCGCATACCAGACCTACCACAAGGTCAACCACAACCGTATCCAATAATTTTCCGAGCTCCACCTCGCAAGCTCAGCGTTCACCACGTGCTGGAGGTTCGCAAAGGGCGACTAGAATTTTCAGAAGGGAAAATTCAGGAACTCATAACAAATGCTTTAGAAGCATACCAAACCCAACTCTTTTCGACATTATCAAAACAAATAAGTCTGGCAAGGCAAAACCTTAACATACCTACTTACCTACGGCAGCCGAACTATTGCAAAGTCAGTTTTTCGATAATCATGTGTCAGGTAACCATAATATATCCGACAATCGTTCACTGGAGAATCGTAGAGAGAACCACACCATCCGACCTGACCAAATTTCAAGCTTAATTGTCACTGGAAGCTACAAATTTTCGGCTCACCAAAAGACATTTCCGTAGAAGTTTTATTTATCGAGTGAATACTTTAACACGTCGCTCATTAAATGGAAACTTTGATCTTTTGTATCAGTACGCGAATTTGTTGTTTGTAAGCCCAGTTTTAACCTTCTTTTGGTGATGCCATAGGAGTTAAAAGGAGATTAATAGGCGATTACTCTGAACTCAGTTAAGGGATTGGTTGGTCTTTAACCAACGATCAGATCAGGACATTCGAGCCGGGATGCGTAGAAGAAGGCAGGGAAATAGTGAATGTTTTGACGATTTTCTAAAGATCCTTCTAAAGAACCCTAAAGATCCTTGCAAGGAAACCAACCACAGATTTTGGCGATTCGAAATGAGAATCGAACGAAATGCTGTAATTGTGACACGTTAGGTCATCGATTCAAAGATTGCCCACAGAGTCATCGAATATTTTGCTACGGGTGTGTCGCGATAAATATTTATAAGCCTACTTGCCCAAAATGCTCCCAAAAATCAGGAAACTTCCAGGCGGACAACCGTGCCTATCCGAGGCCGGATGACCGACTGTAGACTCGGACGAGGAGAAGTATATATCTAATGAAAGCATAGTAATTCCTGACCACCCAAAACAGACACCGTACAATTCCCATGACCGACATACAATGAAATCAAAAGAAGAATATTTACAAACGATAGTTGTAGGACAAACAAAAGTCGCGCAGCAGCACGACTACGAGAATTCTGGAGATCAAAACATGGCTACATTAGTTTGCAAATCTAGTCGTGTTCAATAAACCGTACTTAGCGTTGCTAGATAGTGGTGCGAATAAGAGCGTAGTCGGCGGAGCATTAGCTAAAAATATTGTTTCAGGAATATATTAATACAATTAGGGTCATGGCCACGTACGAACCGCAGATGGAACAAAACAACCCACCTTCGGCACGATCACAATTAAGATTAAATATTACAACATTGAGGCAGAAATTGAGTTCTTAATAGTACCATCGATCACACTGGAAGTTATTTGTGGAATAGACTTCTGGAAAATATTTGGAATTTCTGTTTCCTTAGGAAGCCGAGTAAACGAATTAAGCTTTGTGGAAGATTCTTCCAAACTTAAGTTATCACCTGTGGATCGATCCAGACTCAAAGGTGTAATAGATTTCTTTCCGTCATCTGACAGAGATGGTCTTGGCATGACGAACTTATTCGAACACTCGATTGATACCGGCAATGCCAAGCCAATCAAACAGAGGCTTTACCCGTTATCACCATCGCGTGAAAAACTTATGTGCGCTGAGATCGACAGGATGATTGAATTAGGAGTAATTGAAGAAGCTCCTGCATCATCATGGTCATCTCCGATTGTATTAATAGTCAAGCCAGATAAAGTCAGGTTTTGTCTTGATTCTAGAAAGGTAAACGAGGTCACGATAAAAGACTCATACCTGATTCCAAATCTAGAGCGATTGTTAAGCCAGTTCACTGCATTTCAAAACTTGATTTGAAAGATGCCTTTTGGCAAATCAATTTATACCCTCAGTCCCGACCTAAAACGGCATTCACCGTTCCGAATAGGTCATTATACCAATTTTGACGTATGCCTTTCAGACTGTGCAACGACCCTCAGACAATGTGTCGTTTGATAGACCAAGTCATTCCATATCAAATGAAATCTCACGTGTTCTTCTATTTGGGATGACCTCCTTATCATGTCACCAAGTTTCGACGAGCATTTAAAGCACTTATCAGAGGTGGCGACGCGATTACGCCACGCAGGCCTTACAATCATTATTAAGAAGAGCCAATTTTGCCTTTGAAAAGTCGAATACCTGGGTTATGTAGTGTGTGAAGGAACACTGCAAGTGAACCCAGAAAAGGTCAGTGCTGTATCTCAGTTTCCTATCCCCAAAACCAAACAACAACTAAGACGCTTTCTTGGTATATGTGGCTGGTACCGTCAATTCATATCCTAGTATTCAACAATTACAGCCCCACTTACAGATTAGCTTCGCGGAAAGATCTTTAGCTGGAACGAGGACGCTCAGAAAGCTTTTGACGAAGTCAAATCTAAGCTTTGTGTTGCGCCTTTCCTAATTCATCCTGATTACGAAAAGCCATTTATCATCCAATGCGATGCGTCAATGTGCGAAGTTGGAGGAGTACTAGCACAATGCGTTGAATTGTGGAACGAACGTCCAATCGCATAAATGTCCCAAAAATTGAATGGAGCTCAACGTAACTATACGGTTACCGAATTAGAGTGTCTGGTCGTTGTATTTGCCATTAAGAAGTTTCGTATGTATGTAGAACGGCATAATTTCACATTTGTTACCGATCATTCAGTCCTGCGATGGCTGATGGCTAATACCGACCTCAGCGGGAGACTTTCCCGGTGGGCGATTAAGCTAAAATTTCACTGCGAAACATAAACTGTTAAGAGGAGCCCCTTGTAATAGTGATGTTACTCCAATGAGTTCCGTTTTGAAACTGTTTTTATTTCATACACTTCTCTTACAAGAAAGATACACAAGATCAACTGACTGCACGCTGACATGTTATGTGACCCTTTCTTCAGTGCTTCAAGTGCACCACATAAGTATTTGTTTAGATTGCAGGAGATCGATTTTAAACCATCCTGTTGATTACTTATTCCCATGGGTCCGATTCTATCTTTGCAATTTTTATCATGTTCAATGCTTGAATATAAAAAAAGAAGATAAATTCGAATAATGTAAAAAAACTTTAGTCGATATTTAGTAGTCGATAAACATTAGTCGAACAAAAAAGTCGATAACAGATCGCTGTTACAGCCCTTTAAAGCTGTTAAGGCGAACTATCTGGCAACTCCGTATTGTGCCAACCGAGTGGGACTTGGACTAGCAGCGAAACATTGGCTTGTTATGCCAGGTTGTTATGCCAGGATTAGCGTATTCTTAAGTAGAATTTAATTCTTTTTTTTCTTTTGATAATTATATTGGATCGAACCAAGACTCATCCTCTTTTCCTGTTGAGCATTGAATAATTGTTGGCAATAATTGTTGTTGTGTACTCCATCAAAACTCCATAATTTAATTTGAATTTAATCCGTTCACTAAAACATCCTGCGCTCTTGTCTACGGGCCTGCGGACTTCGAGGGATGGTTGCGTGAGTAAATATTTCAACTTAAACATGTAACAATGCTGCTATAGGAAAGCGTATGAATATTTAATCCATATCACAATGATTGGTTAGACTTTGTTCTACTTTAACTCTTAATTTATGTATATATATATTTCTTTATCGAAAAACATATTTTATTACATTCCAATTTATTAGTTATTTGACAATAAAGCAGTGTTAAGACCATTTAGTAGAATTATGAACAATTAGGAGTAAGGGCTTAGGTTAAGCATACAGTCAGAAGAAGCAGCAACCATGTTTTTGCAATGAAATTGGATATTTGAAATTAAGTAAAATTATAGTTTTATGGGCACCTGAGCTGAACGATTTCACCATATATGGGTAAGGGCAGCAACAATTCGATGTTGATTCTCTACAGGTAGAGCGGGCCAAGCACAAGAACCTCACCACCTTAGTTCTTCAATAGCAAGGTTTCCTGTCTCGAATTCATATCCTTCCAAAGGACTGTAGCCCCCTTCCCAACTCTGTCTACAAATTTGTATTGTGTGGCGGTGATGCTGATTAGGAAGTAACCGACCATTTGCCTCTTCCCTGAGCTAAGTTGTAAGTTTTATTTTACACTGCGAAAATAATCCGCAATCTGCGATAATAATAATAATAATAATGCTGTACTGCACAGTCATCGCGTAAAAATGTGTTTCTTTTTCAATTTTGAGATTATATCATCTTATAATTCTCAGACCCAAGGGGGGGGGGGGGGATTGATCCCCCTGATCCCCCCCTATCTACGCTACTGAATAGCGATTACCTTGTCTTTGCCAGGTATGATTAGTCCCCAGTAATTTATCTTTGAAGAAACTTACATTTATCGTACGGCAGGGTTAGGTAACTTTCTTTCAATATGTTAAGGATAGTCGTCGAATTCCTTCGCCGAACGTTTTACTAGGTATTATAACGTCACCGACAACGTAGCCGACTCCAAAATGCATCCGATTTTATGCATAGTGTCCATAGAGCGTGACCAATTCCGTGTACTTTTGGGACGATTCACGGGCTTTAGTTTGATTATACATTGGGATTCTATCCTGATACACATTATTGAAGAAAAATTAGATTCCCATACGCTATCATGTGTAGAAATCGCCAATCACAAACCCAACCAGTCGACAATCATTAAAACAAATTCTTGAACACCTAGAGCGGCAAGCAACCACCCAAGTTACGCTACAAAAGACAACGGCCAATAATAGGTTTCGTTCATCGGCTCAAGCATCGGTTGAAAAATGTGGCATATTCATCCACGGCAATCATCGACTTCAAAACTGCATAAAATTTTTGGACATGACTCCGTGTGATAGGACACAAAGAATAACAAGCATAAACGCCTGCAAAAATTGTCTAACCGTATACCATACAAACAATGCATTCAAATCTAGGTTCTCATGTCATGTTTGTAATAAGAATCATCACACAATGCTGCATTATACACCTACGCCAATAAGCGCATTCAATACCTGCCAACTTTCAACACCATATGTATTACTCGCGACCGCTCAATTAGAAGTCCAAGGTCCTACCGACGCACGACTTAAATGCCGCGCAGTATTCGATTCCGGATCACAAGTAAATTTAATTTTCCAGGAACTGGAAAATTAACTCGGAATACGGACGCCGTTAGGATGGAAACAAATCCACCCAGTTGCAGTTTTAGCATTAGCAACAGCTATGGAAGAACCAAGAATCGGAAACCTGCTCGAACAGTTTTGAAACTTAGGGAACCCAAAGGCCGAGAAGTTATGCGAACAGCATTTCATGGAAAATATCGCAAATAGGTCAGACAAAAGATTAAGTGTGCGGCTACCATTTAAGGAAGATCCACAAGCACTGGGAAATTCCCTTTAAATAGCATATCGGTGTTTCTACACATTGAAAAGGAGACTTCAACGATCCTGAGCTCCAGAGACAATACATAGAATTTATTAATCAATACAAGAACTAATGGTATATGTCTAGATTAACAACCAAATAATTAACTAAAAACCTGACAGTAGTACCACCAAAGTTAGGGTTTAATTTGACGCATCAGCAACGATTACAAGTGGAAAGAGTTTAAACAATGTCCTACGGATTGGGCCAACAGTTCAAAGCGAATTGCTAATGAAAAGGGATAAACTAATGAACCTGTTGGGAGAAGCAAAATTCAAACTAAGAAAATGGTGCGCGAACCACCCAGCATTACTAGCAGACATTCCGGAAGAAGACCAAGAAATGGTTCTCGCCTTCAGTAACTTTACCGAACAAAACGGTCAAGATGCTCGGAATTTTTTGGGATCCACCCGGAGAATATTAGCCACCCACCCCTGTTAATATTAACCACTATGGCTCATTCAATACGATGTTGCAAATAATAGGAAAAATGCTGCGATTCATTTTTAATTGCCACAAGCCAGAGAAGAAAAGGACTGGACCATTTCACCAGAAGAATTGAATAAGGCATAAAAAATTGCGTAAAACGCGTACCTGCATGAATTACAGAAGCAGGTGTATGCGACTCATTAAAATGACTAGAGGCCTCACCAATGTCACAATATAATGTGTCCAAGCTTCCAACCTCAAGAAGAGGCAAAATTTTCTGAAGTACCTCCTGCTCATCCCAAGAGGCCTTCGGCTCAAGGTTTGCGGCAAAATATTTCGCAAAAAGTTCAGAAATGCCCTTAACGGAGTTAGCTACCAAACCTCCATAAGACATGGAAGAAGGTATAACAGAGGATGATTTTTACCCGTTCACAAATATTATTTACTTGGGAGAGGCCCATGCTAAAAATATCATCCAAAACAACGATTTCATGCGATTGGTGAACATTGCTGGGTAACATGCATGGGACTCCGGGTCCCAAGTCCTAACAATAGAGCTCAAGTTGAAGTCGCCAGCAACCATTAGAGCAGTAGGGTCCTCCATACTACCACAGACACTGGCGATATTTTCCATATGCGCTTGATAAGTACTGAATGCGCTGTTTGGTGGGATATACGATGCAATGATGATGAAAGGGCCCTGAATGCCCTGGATTGAGACGGCTAGCTGGTCCAGTATAGGGTCGCCAACCTTAAGGCTAACCACTGTGGCCAACATGGATCGGCGGATAGCGATAATCACACCACCTCCTCGCTCACAATGGGTGCTGGATGAATCACGGTCTTTTCTAAATACTTGAAACAAGTTGGGTTCAAAGAACTCGGAGGATCTAAAGTTGCTATTGAGCCATGTTTCCAGGAGAAAGATTACATCAAAATCACAGACTGAAGAATTCAAAAGCACCATGCGGGATTTGGTCCGCATTCCAGATATATTTTGGAAGAAAACTTTTAAGCTCTTATTAGAGCCCAAGGCAGCAAGATCCAGGCAGTCCACTGTAGGAATTGGGCGGCAGTGTGGTATATTTGAAGGCACTGGCAGGGTCCTGATGCTAGAGGCCACATATCCCAAACGCATAGCTTCCAAGATAAGCAACGTGGACACACATAAATTTTCCTTAATCTCCAGATTGGACCTATGAATGTCCAGTCGCCCTGCGAATCCAGTGGCAGGTAAAGATAAAGATATAGAGCTAATATAGTTTTAAGCATCCACGAGTAGCGATACTCTACGCTCCAGACCAAGATGTAAACAAACATTTCCTCCAGACGCCGAAAAGTGAGCACGAGTGGTCAGTCTCACAGTGGACAACCCATCCAAGAAAGATAAGATAAACAGAGAGGGGCTCACAATAAGACGATAACGAACCAGTTGTTGTTGCTGGAGGTCCACAAGCGAAGATAATATGCAAACAGCCCATCTTGGGATCAGCTGCTGTTGTTGGAGCAAACAGTGCATTGACGGGAGCAGAATAACGTAGAAAGTGTCATCAACAGTTTCCATAACTGCCAGCGCCGAATGTTGTTGGCGGCTCAGGAGAGGGAGAATATGATGACCGGTCGAAGAATATGAAGAGGGAAAAATAACGGCTCCAGTGGCGCCGCTTACTGGGAGTTTTTTGACGCTCCAGGGTTTGATCGAGGGAGTCTCGCAGGGAGGTAATAACCTTAGCAGGCTCTCTATGAAGAAAACGAGTGACTTTTACCGACATGGGCCAAAAATCAACATTGAAGACAGCGGGGAAATGTTGCTCGGGAACTCCCAATTTAAAGTTGACGAATTTTAGAGCGTTGATATCAGCATCTTTTTTAACCAATCTAGCACAGGCTATCTCACTGGGGTCCAGGTGCAACTTATCAGCGACAAATTTGCACAGTGCCTCCGGTTGGATAGCCATTGCAAATTTACCAATGTGCAGGTATTTTAAGGTGGGAAGAACTTGGAGCTGCGCACAGCTGGGTGCATGTCCAACAATGCGCCTGTTTGAGTTATTCCTCTTATTTCTTGGGACAGCCACTTTTGACCCAGTGGGGATCTGGGCCAATGAAGACTTTTTATTTTCAGCATTAGTAGGGGGTGTCACTCTCTGAGACCCCTCTGAAGCAGCCATGGGTCCAGACGAACTTTCAAGGGCATGATCCAATTTTGCATTTAGTAAGTCTTGGCACTAGGTGCCAAATTTCCAGAAGGCTCCAGATCGACCACGAACGAGTACATTGGCTGTTGGCAGGAGCACTAGCTCAGCATTGCGATCCTGGGTCACAACAGTGTTAATTGAGCGGGATGGGTTCGCACCAGCAACTGCACCGATGGGACGTGAGACTCGTGCGGGTGAAACCTGCCCGCGAGGGTGCAACAGAATGACGGTGATTGCACGTCGAGCAGCGGGAAGCTGAGCATCAGCGAGCGAGATGGCCATCCGCTAGACAAACAAAACAGCGAGTCAGACGCCGCACTTCGTCGTACCGTTCCTCAATTGGCAAAGCACTGAACTTTGAAACACCACACAGGGCAATAGAGCAGGACTGGCGTTAATAACCATGCACGAGGATCGGTTATTGGACGATCTACCTCGGCCTACTTGGTTAACTGGTGAATACGCCGCCAAAGAAAAGTCAACGCTTTCGAGAGTCCGGCACCTTTGCTCTAAGAATCGTGCCATAGACTCCCAAGATTGAAGGCTGTCATTAGTGCCAGAGAGTTTTCCCATTTAGCCTTTGTAGCAGGGTCCAGCTTTTGGAAGATGATCTGGATGAGGAGGCACCCTTGAATTTCGGCGGACGTCCCGGAACTCATAAGGGCCCGCATATGTCCATTGAATCGGTCGGATAACTCCCGAAGAGTAGCAACGGATCCCGGCTCAACCACCCTTAGCTGCAGCATCTCGTTGATGTGAGCCTGGAAGATTAACCGACGGTTGCTGAAACGACAAAAGGTCAAGGGCAACATCATAGTTAGCGTTGGTAATCTCAAGCGCCCTCACAGTCTCCAGGGATGAGTCCCGCAGGCAGGAAGTTAGCCACCTGAGCTTCTCCATCTTGGTCAAGTGCGGGTGACTAGGGCGTAGAAATCCGGCCACTCGGCATAGCCGCCGCTAAATATAGGCATTGGCAACGGGGGCAATGAGGGAGCAGGCCTGTATGGAGCGGTTGAAATCCCAGCAGCACTGGTACCAAAAGCGTAGAGTGAGCAGCAACTCTCAAAGAACGCTTGGCCACCTCCACCTGGATGTCAACGTGCACGTCCGTATGCACGCACGGACGCAGCAGATGCATTAGCTTTAGCTCCCGTTTCCATTGTGCAATTAAATTAAAATGCAACTTTGTGACAACAAAAAACAACAACGGTGTTTTAGTGGCACTTTTAATGCTGATCACGATAATTAAACGGGATGCGATCGCGTCGGGGTCACCAAATGTTGAGCTAATAATAGTTTTTAATAGCAGCCGAATAATTACACGCGTTTCAAATTATATTTTCAATGTATTTATTTTGGGTTCAATTTAACCCTAATATATGCGGCTCCAATCAACTCCAAATCACAACAAACGCAAAACCAAGAACTTGCGCAGAAGCTCAACCAAAACTCCCCAAAGCGCATACGCTACAAATAACAATAAAGTGCTTGCGAAACTGGAAGACATAACAGAGACGAAAACATGCTGATAAGAACAGCTGCAGCTTAGCATATTATAATTATTTTATATGCATTCTTTGGTGGCTGCTTGGCCAAACAGAACCCAATAACTGGTTCCCTTGATTGGCCCTGGTTTACATTCATTTACCCGATATATTGATAGTGCCGCCATTGTACACGGTAATTGGTGGGCGTCCGGGCCAAAAAGCGTTTGTTTAAATTCGCATACCTCCTTTCCATTAGTCCCGCTGATACACTGATGTAGGTGTTCTTGACTGATCGCAAAGTGGTGTTTTCGGTGGTCATCTATCGCCAGATATCTTGCTTCCGTCTTTGTTATCTCCAGGCCTTCTTTAGTTGCTTGTGGGATTGGCTCCATCCGATATACAGTGAATTCGTCTTCCTCCACCAACAGAATGCTCGAGTGGGACATTCACAAGTTCTCGGTTTTTTGTACCTGAGTGGTCGCCAGTCGATACAAGTCTCGAGCTGTTTCACCTGTGATGGGTAATCGTCTTCCCGGTGGGAGGTGGGTTTGTATTTTTGTAATAAACTGTTTTACTTGTTCCACCGAGACCAATGCAGGGCTTAATTTCCCTTTAAAACGAAGTTTCTTATGGCGCAGTATGAGTTTGGCGGAGGAGGCCTAGCCTAGAAAAACAGTAACGTAACGTTAAACGGATCTCCGTCTTCTTCTCCTTCGTAAAGTGAGAGGATATAAACATTTCTCCTCACTCTCTTTCTCTGTTTCTTATTATCTCTTATTTGAAGAACTGCGACCGTCAGATGATTTTGAAATTGTAATTCATATCTTCAGTTTTCATTGTCACTATCAATTTTTTCAATATTAAATAATATTTAATAATTTTAAGTTTCAATTTTCAATTTCAGTTTTCAATATCAATTTTCAATTTAAATTTTCAATTTAAATTTTCAATTTAAATTTTCAATTTAAATTTTCAATTTCAATTTTCAATTTTCAATTTCAATTTCAATTTCAATTTCAATTTTCAATTTAAATTTCAATTTCAATTTTCAATTTCAATTTTCAATTTTCAATTTTCAATTTTCAATTTTCAATTTTCAATTTTCAATTTCAATTTTCAATTTCAATTTTCAATTTTCAATTTCAATTTTCAATTTTCAATTTTCAATTTCAATTTTCAATTTCAATTTCAATTTTCAATTTCAATTTTCAATTTCAATTTTCAATTTCAATTTCAATTTCAATTTTCAAATTCAATTTTCAACTCCAATTTCCATTTTCAATTCCAATTCATTTTCAAAATCAATTTTCAATTTCAATGTTCAATTTTAATTTTCAATTGCATTTCATCTGTTTTCGCACTATTTCTCAGTTTTTATTTTATTTTGTGATATTTTTGTCCTGTGATATTTTGACGTACTGATTAGATTTATATACCTAGAATAAGTAAAAGTAACAGAAAAAATCAATTTTGTATAAATGTTTTAAATTATTGTTGTAAATCATTTTTCGCCTTTATTCACTCCTGCTTCTCCTTCATAGGAGATCTCGTCATGCCTGCTAAACATGCCAAAGGAACTTTGTTCCTCACGGGTGTCCCTAAACACACACTGGTTTTTTTTTTTTTTGATTGGTTTCCTCTTTGCTATTGATGATTGGTAGCACCGCCAGTCGGTGTATGGCCCGTATTGTATTACCGGAAGTTGTTCGTATTTCTGCAACTCGGATCTCCCCGTCCGTTCCAGGATGGACTGCTATAATGCGTCCGAGGGGAAAATTCAACGGAGCAATGTTGTCTTCCTTTATTATGTCGAGATCACAAATCTTTACCGTCTTTCAACTTCTTGTCCAGTTTGACCGATTCTGTAATAATGCAGGTACGCGGGGGTCCAGCGCAATTCTTTTTGTAATTGTTCGAGAAGCTTCCACCGATTGAGTAACCCTGTGCGACGCCTTGATTGGTAAATATTGGGTTATGCCTTTAGCGGTTTCCCAAGAAGGAAATGTCTTGGCGTTAATTCCGTGAGATCCCTTGGGCTGGAAGAGACAGATATCAACGGGGAAGAATTCCGAATGGCTTCAATCTCGGTCACTATGGTTTCAAGTTCTTCATGGGTTAATGTGGCGGTGTATAGCGTTCGTTTCAGTAAATGTATTGCTGATTTTTCTGCGGCTTCCCACTGGACTCCGAAATGGGGCGCCCTAGGTGGTATAAACTTCAATTCTATGCTTAGATTCGTGCAGTTCTTGTGTATCATTGCTTGTGCATCATCGGCGAATATTATATTGCTTCCATTATTTCTGATAATTCGTTGAAGGCTCCAACAAAATTGGTCGCGTTGTCACTATAGATTTTAAATGGCAGTCCTCATCGTCTACAAAATCTCTTTAAAGCTGCCAGGAAGGCTTGGGTAGTCAAATCTATTACTACATCAAGGTGTACGGCTCTGTTGAAAACAAACAAAACACTGCTAGATTCACCTTATGTTGTCGGTTCTCTCGGATTTTATAGTGAATCCAAAAACGCCCGCAGTAATCCACTCCGCAATTTTTTATGCCTCATTCAATTCTTCTGGTGAAATGGTCCAGTCCTTTTCTTCTCTGGCTTGTGGCAATTAAAAATGAATCGCAGCATTCTTCCTATTATTTGCAACATCGTATTGAATGAGCCATAGTGGTTAATATTAACAGGGGTGGTTAAAATAACATGGTGGCTAATATTCTCCGGGTGGATCCCAAAAAATTCCAAGCATCTTGACCGTTTTGTTCGGTAAAGTTACTGAAGGCGAGAATCATTTCTTGGTCTTCTTCCGGAATGTCTGCTAGTAATGCTGGGTGGTTCGCGCACCATTTTCTTAGTTTGAATTTTGCTTCTCCCAACAGGTTCATTAGTTTATACCTTTTACTTAATGCTTCACTGATGGTGTGACCTCCGGTGAGACAGTCATCTACGAAACAACCCTGTCGAAGTGCCTTGGACCAGATGCTAGCTCACGTGCTAGTTCTGTCAAATATTGAAAACATCGGGTGGAGAGGTATGGAGCTGTTTCTGTACCATATGTGACAGTTTTCAGTTGATAATATTTTAATGGTTCCACAGGCTTCCGTCTCCATAATACAATTTGAAACTTGCGGTCGTCTGGGTGTATCATATTCTGTCGGTACATTTTCTCTACGTTTGATGTGAAAACATATTGGTACGATCGGAACCGTAACAGAATGGATAGCCATTCGCTTTGAACTGTTTACCCAATCCGTAGGACATTATTTAAACTCTTTCCACTTGTAGACGTTGCTGATGCGTCAAATAAAACCCTAAGTTTGGTGGTACTACTGTCAGGTTTTAGCACACAATGATGTGGAATGACATAATGGTTTGATGTTAATTAGTAGACGCACACTTAATCTTTTGACTGCCCTTTTTCGATATTTTCCATGAAATGCTGTTCGCATAACTCGTCCGTGGTAAGGGCCTTTTGGTTTCCTTCTAGGGTGTCTAACTTCCAAAACTGTTGGAAGTTAGCCAATATGGCGGACGAATTTTCAAAAAATTCGTGGAAAAATTCGTCCGCCATATTGGATCCGCCATATTGAATTTTGAAAATCTGACTTTAAATTCGTAATCAGCGACCCCAAAAACCCCTAAGTACCCAGTTTCATGAAAATCCAAAAATTTTTCAAAAATTCGTCCGCCATATTGGATCCGGCATATTGAATTTTTAAAATCTGACTTCAAATTCGTAATCAGCGACCCCAAAAACCCTTGGGTACCCAGTTTCATGAAAATCCAATAAATTAAAAAAAAAGTCGCATACCTCCAAAAACGTAAAACTTTTTTGAGGTTAGGAAGAAACGTACACGTGCAGGACCAAAATGGACTTCAGATTCGTGTTCAGCGGTCCAAAATACATGGGGATAGGGTACTCTGATCTCCCAACCCGGACACTTTTTTTTTTCTGTGTGGCTGTGTAATAGGTCGATGTCTTTTGTAGCGTTGCCGCTGCCCGGTATCTTGCTAGCTGGTATGTCCTCCAAATGTTGTGGAGATTAAGTTCTTGGCCTCTCCAACCACATGGTGCTCCAAATGCCGGAATTTTACCGCATCGCTTTACCCTTGATTATAGACCATTTCCGTGAAGATGTCGTAGAACCGGGGCTGCTTCAGATAATCTCCGTCAAATTTTGGAATGTCGACTGGCGGCATTACAAATGGAGATGCGATCGCGAGTTTTTGTGTTGATATTGAAGCCGATTGTGATTCTTCGCTCAGAAACGAAAATTATTCTGCTCGTATAACCTGAAATCAGCCATCGGTGTATCCATAATTTTTAAGGATGGTTTGAGGACTATGAGATCGTGGCATCCCGTCACGATTTCCTTCCATAGCTTCCTCATGTGTTGTCTGATGTGTGCGGACACTTCCCGTCCTTCGGTGCGTTTGCACAGAAAGTCTTCTATATCGTTTTGATGATGTTAATCGAAGGTCTTATCCTTCGTTTCCACGTGATTGTGCCTTTGGCTTGAGATTTTCGCTTGTTTTCCGAGGAGTTTGGAGATTTTAATCTCATATTTTCAATAGGTCATGGCTATCTAAAACTGTTTCTATGTTCAAAACGTATCTATTGCAGGTTCAGCTGGTTTAGTAAAGCTCTACAGAAATTGTAGATAGCCATGACTTTTTGAAAATATGAGATTAAAAACTCCAATTTAATTGACGAAAATATTGTTTAACCACCTATAATAAATTCAATAAAATTATTTCGCGTTTTCTACTGATGATCTACTGATTTCAATAAGAAAATAAAAATCTTCCATAGAAAAATGTTTGGGGAAAAATCATAGACCAAAAACTTATGTAGAAAATCTGAGATTTCAACTTTGGATGAGTATTCCAAAGATATGGTAACTGCTAGATACCATTTTTTAATTTGGGTTGGTACACATACATTTCAAAAATGATATTTACTAAAAACAATGATGGTCATCTTTATTAAACGGCCTACATAATTCAATATATGGTAAAATTTGATCAATATCTTCTCTTAGGTGTACCGCGGAAACTGTGGGTCATAGAACCTATGTTTGTTCTGGACTTTGGTTCAGGGGGGCTTAAAGGATATGGAGCAGGTGAAATTATGAGTGGAGATTTTTTGTTGTTGGCCTATGCGATTAAAACGATGTTTATTAGATATCGAACCTCTACTTGTGGTTTACACAGGAGCCACTCGAAGAAGTTTCGATGACGAAAGTTCTGCTTGTGGTCCGTTTACACTGAAGCCACTTGAAGTAAATAGTTTTAAGAGAGTCCTACATGTGGTCCGTTTCACACAGGAGCAACACTCGAAGTTGATTAATTTTAAGTGCCATAGTCTAACACTTAGTACCGAGACGATTCACTCTGATTTCGCAACTATCTTTATTTCAGAAGAACAATTCTTCTATAAGATGGTAAACATAAGGAAGGTCAATGTTATGAACGTATTCCCCCAATTTTAATGCCAATGTCACCCAAATCGGGATCTGCTAACTCAGATTGCTTATTCATGAATTTCGGATTAGCTAGCTGGCTTTGCTTTCTTCGGTCAGTCGGTCATTCTTCCCGCTGATACTGTTGATTTCTGCTTCTGGCGCCTTCTACTAGTGCTGGGCTACTAGGTTAAATATTGTTTCATGCTTATTGCTTATTATTACTAGGTGTGCCAATAGGTTAGTGGGTCTGATTATTGTGTATTGCGACATGCTGATGAACATTGATTAGATCAGATTACTAAGTATGAATATAGGGTAGTAGGCACTAGATGCCAACACGCGGGTCGAAGTGCAAATGGTAGACGAAGTGGTTGAACAAAGCACGGAATGTTGGACGTGAGAGACATTTTCGTTTAATTGGCAAAGCAAGAAGAATTCTCGTTTACGACCTTTGTAATTTTATAGACTCCGTGGTTTGATAGATGTGAATCGAGTGTGATCTCACGGATGCTTGCGACGAAACACTGGGTGTATTCTATTATTCTATTTCTTTCATTATATTTCGGGCAGGCGGTTGATTCGTGTAGTACGGTTGCAATGAGGATATCTGGGCTTGCGTTGTGGTTCCCAGGCACTTTGAAAAATAATAAGACTTTCTGACAGTTGAAAAATTTTATCAACAGTTTCATCTTTTCGTGATACATAGGCTTAGTTGTTGGCATTTGACATGAATTCGTGAATTATTTCTTTATCGTACTGGTTGGATGACATATAACCTCGTTGGTGGCCCACAATGCCAAAATGCCAAAATATTCCGAAATGGGCCTGTTAATTGAGATTATTTTATCTTGTCGCGAAAACGAAAGGAAACAAAGGTGGCTGTAGAATTAAATTAAATTGCAAAAAAAACGAACGAAAACGAAAATGCGTGCACTCTTTTCAACATTATAAATTCGATTATATTCAATCAACAAAAACTTAAGCCTAGCTTATCTAGTGCGGCGAAGCGGTGCGAATTCATGGGAGAGCGCAAGTGAGAGCTTCACTTGCGCTCCCGCTCCGCCCTAAACTAACTTATACTAGACTTCATAAAATTCCACTTAATTATCTACATTAATTATACAGGGCCGGTAGAAGAAATATAGTGATTCGATATTTTTCTCTTTGAATCGTAGTCGTTAATTCCTTTGATGATTTGAGTGAAACTTTTTGTATTTGGAAACATACCTTTTTTTTGGTAATATTTTGTAAAAGCAATCTTGTCCGACTTGGAGCATCGGAGGCGCTATTAGGGCAAGAAAATCATTTTTAAACTTGGCCGAAAACTCTGACCAGTTTTGAAAACTTCCTTGTTAAAATCTACCTAGTGGCGGGCAGCACCAAACATCTTTTGCTGTACGGTGAATAGAATTTTACTATCCATCCGGTCAAATTCTTTTCGAAGGGTTTCTACGAGTTTAACGAATTGATCGGCATCAAGTGAGTTTTTAGACGATAGATTCTGTAAGAAGGGCAACAGTATCACTTATACTTTGTAGATGATACTTAGCATAGTATCCGGTTGTTGTATCGTTGGGGGGTTCCCTGTGTATGTCTGGTATTCGGTCCTGCGTATCCTTCAGACCAGGCATCGTAGATCTCCTTTCCTGAATTTCCAAAATGGGTAGATGCGGGGTTTGAGAGTATGATTAAATCGTATTTTGCCGTGTCACAAAGAAATAGGTGTGATCCGTTGACGTAGGCATATTTGCATTTGCAGGTAGGAGCGAAATTTTTAATTGACCGAGGTTCATTGCCATAAACATGTGGTGTGCATTGTACTTGGACGCGTTGTAACCAGTTTAACGTATTGCATGAGACGTATACACCTTGGTCGTTATACGTAGTGTCGCGAGACTGAGACGAGTTAACTTGCTGGCGAGATGATGCACCTCTTTCATTATATCGAGTTCCGTGTAACGAAATTAGGTTCGTTTTCGTTGTTCTGGCTTCACTATCTATACCCAAATTGTTAGGGCGTATGTTGTCGTGTGCCCCTGTCGTTGCAATGGGTGATGAAATTTCCGGTGGATGAAATGTTCGTTCGCGTAACTCTTGCACGGTTCTCTCTAATTCCCTAATTCTATTTTGCAACGTTAGATTTTCAGCACTAACGTATTCTTCGTCGTTGAAATCGACACTGTCCAAACGGTTTAGTAGGTCTTCTCTATTCACTGACGTTGATAATCCGGCCTGCCTGCATCTGTGATGAAGCGCTCTTTTCCATACCTTACCAGGCATTTTTTTTTGCGCAACTTGTGAAATTGAAACCACTTGTGAAATTGTAACCATTTATACTTGCGAAACCGGTGAGCTTCGCCCATATTGGTGATTGGTGTAGTTTGTCAGGATAGCAGGCAGGTGGGTATTACTATAGTAAAATTTATTTAAATCCGACCGAATTAGAATAATAGACGTGGGAGCGGGGCTCAACGCTTGATGCTGCGGAGCGACCGAGAGATACCGCGAGAGAGCGAGGCAACGATAGCGCATGACGGTAGATGCAGGTGGCCGATCGAATGCACAAGAGCGGGCGACGCGAAAAGAGATAAATATAAAGAAAAGATTAACAAATTTAATAAATTTTTGCCGGCCAAACTTTCCGGCGGCTGCTTGACCCAACAGACTCCACCCGTTGGAAGATGAGTTTTAGACAGTATCATGAAGGGGCAGCAGGCACAATTTGTTGATTGCCTGCCTTGTAGCTCCGGACGCCGTCCTCAGCAGCGCACCCGACACTCACCGTCATCGTCGTCATCATCCTCGCTGTTACTGCAGCTGGGCGATTGCATCTCGGTAGCCATTTCGCTGCCAAAGTCCAAAAGTGGCTTCACATCCACACTGGGTAACATATGACCTATCAGCCACCTACTAGCCACCACTGTGCAGATTCCGGCCAGACGCTTCTCCGTGCGCTGCTCGAAGTGTCGACGGTGCCTGTAATATTTCTCCTTCCTCCGAGTTTTTTGGATGGAGTTCAAGAAGCAAATCAACTGGCTGAGGCTGGTGAAAATGAGGGTCCGCTAGCTCTACATTGGCGGAAATGGCACAGAACAACCATCTGTAGATAATCCTGCGCCTCCTATTCCGGATACAGGCGCGGGAGACCTTACACAGGCCAGCCTTGAAGTGACTAGTTGCACCTGCGAGCCAGAATCAAGCAGCGCTCAGCAGGGACGTAGATCTCCGGAGCGATTCCTAACCAGAACTATGATGTCTGCGTCCACACGCACGGAAGCTTGACTCATTGCAATGCCTAGATAGGTGCCCAGATCTAAGGCACTTACGGTATAAATCCAATCGCCTAACTTCGCCTAAACGATCCTCAGGCGACAAGCTTAAAAACCTTAGGCAGGAGTTTATCACGTGAGAATGGCCATCACAGATCAAGCATGCGGAAGAGTTTGTAATCACAAATGCAGAGTTACCTGGATGAATGGGTCTACGTCGTCCTACCGCAAAGTTTGGTGCATATGTTGTCGTCGTCAAATCCATGCTCTCAAAAGTCCGGCATCTTCTGGCGAGTCCAAGAAATCTGGCGATAGACTCCCACGTTGGAATGGAATCCAAGGAATCCGAGTCAGCTTGCATTTCCTTCCACTTCGACTGCATGGCATCATCAACATTCTGCGACAGCACTTGGATTATGATGCAGCTAGCACTCTGCTTCGTTGTGACCATGCTTGACAGGGCTCACATATGCGAATTAGATGCGATGCAGATTCTACGGTTCTTAGATGCATTATCTCATTAACAAGAGCTTGAAAAATAAGCCTGCGATTACCAAACCTTTTGTTTAGCAGCTCCAATGCGACATCATAATTTTTGTCCGTCAGCTATAACGATCAAACCGTCTCCAAGGCAGATTCACGAAGGCAGAACCGCAACCGTTGAAGCTTCTCGACCCGTCTTATGAATGGGTTTGTGCCCACCATGGTCGAGAATAGTGACCGAAATTCAAGCCACTCCGCATAACCTCCACTAAAAGTGGAAAGTGGCAGTGGCGACAAAGCCTGGAAAGATCTGCCGAACGACGCATCAAAATTGGTGGCAGCACTACCGTTGATCAGCGTTGAACTCGCCGGCAACAAACTGGAGCGCCGCATTATCTCCTGGTCCGGATGAATCGTGCCTTCCTCGCCACATCTTTGAAGTTGACGCGCAGTTCGCTCCTGAGTTCTGAAACATCCAGCTCGGACAGCTCCTTGCTCTTGACATCCGCGACGATGCCTTCCAATTCGCTAAGCTGCACATTTATCATCGCCTCAGGAAATTTCTCCACTGCTTTCAAGAAGGACAGCAATCCTTAAAGGTCCTCAAAAAGGACAACTGCACCTTAGCTCAGAAATTCTTTTCTTCCCGGAGAGGCACAATCGAAGAACGGATTAATTTTCGCAACAAAAATATTTTAATTTGTTTATTTATTGTCAGCTCACGACCCACTGTACAACTTCTATATAACTGGGCAATATATAATATGTATGAGCGATTGTAGCACTCTGCAAACAGCGTATGTATGTACGTCAACAGATGTTAATGTTGCGCGCACAAATCAAAAACCGAATTATATTTTTTAATGTTTTAATTTGTTTATGTTTATATATTTTAAGCTGCGCAGCTCAAATTTTCAATGAAAAATAATTGAAAAAATTTTTTTTTTAAGCATAATCTAAGCATAATCTAAGCAAAAACGTCGTTCAGTTACCGTGCGTTTTCAAGAGCTTCATTCATTTAATGTTCCAAATCTAGACTTTAATTGTTATTACGATAGTTTTAATGCCCTTCCTCAATATAAGCTCTCATTTTATATTTTAATACAAACATAACTTTTTAGAATAATTTAAAGCTAATAATTTTTTTGTTTCTGAAAGTTCTTTGCTAATGTATCTGCACGCATCTGTTTAGTTTAAAGATACTTTAAAATAGTCTGCCCTTTCTTAACTACATCTCCTACAAAGTGATACCTTATATCTTATACCTTATATCTATGTGTTTTGATCTTGAATGATGTACTGGACTCTTTGCCAACTGTTGAGCGCTTAAATTGTCAGTATGCATAACTGGATGATGTTTTATATTTCGCAACGGATCTCCAAAATAAGTCGTCTCAATGAAATTGCTCCTTGCATGCGGATGATAAAGCCATGTATTCGGCTTCTGTAGTACTGAGAGCTACGCTTCATTGTTTTTCAGATTTCCCAGATATTGGGAAATCCTCAGTCAAGTGGCTAAAGGCTCATTGCTTATTTTGTAATGCAATTTAAGGTCTTTTGTCGATGCCAAATATCTGAGTATATGATTTACTCCTGTCCAATGCTCAATATGCGGATCCTTAATTTAGATACTGAATGTAAAATTACAATAAAAATTTTCTGTAGGCATCCAAATTAAGGCGATTGTCCTGAAAACAATCCTGAAAAAAATTGGAAATGTGAGTTACTAAAAGTCAAGTCTCAATCTAGCTTTCTTTGCGTTCGGACGTTTATTTTCTGCTAATGTCGCCGCTCGTTTGTTCGAAGTGCAGTGGGGAAGTTACTGCTACGCAGCTTCGAGGGTGTGAGGCCGTTCGGTGCTCATCGATTTGCCGCCGTGCCTATCACACCGCTTGTGTTGATTTACCCTCTGAGGCTATAAAACTTCTATTAAACATTCCAAACTTACTGTGGCAATGTGATAGTTGCGTCATTGGAAACGACTCTCATTCAAAAATTGATGAGCTTAATATTAAGGTTTTGGATCTTGTTTTGAACATTATATTCTACTAATGCTGAAAATAAAAAGTCTTCATTGGCCCAGATCCCCACTGGGTCAAAAGTGGCTGTCCCAATAAATAAGAGAAATAACTCAAACAGGCGCATTGTTGGACATGCACCCAGCTGTGCGCAGCTCCAAATTCTTCCCACCTTAAAATACCTGCACATTGGTAAATTTGCAACGGCTACCCAACCGGAGGCACTGTGCAAATTTGTCGCTGATAAGTTGCACCTGGACCCCAGTGAGATAGCCTGTGCTAGATTGGTTAAAAAAGATGCTGATATCAACGCTCTAAAATTCGCCAACTTTAAATTGGGAGTTCCCGAGCAACATTTCCCCGCTGTCTTCAATGTTGATTTTTGGCCCATGTCGGTAAAAGTCACTCGTTTTCTTCATAGAGAGCCTGCTAAGGTTATTACCTCCCTGCGAGACTCCCTCGAACAAACCCTGGAGCGTCAAAAAACCCCCAGTAAGCGGCGCCACTGGAGCCGTTATTTTTCCCTCTTCATATTCTTCGACCGGTCATCATATTCTCCCTCTCCTGAGCCGCCAACAACATTCGGCGCTGGCAGTTATGGAAACTGTTGATGACACTTTCTACGTTATTCTGCTCCCGTCAATGCACTGTTTGCTCCAACAACAGCAGCTGATCCCAAGATGGGCTGTTTGCATATTATCTTCGCTTGTGGACCTCCAGCAACAACAACTGGTTCGTTATCGTCTTATTGTGAGCCCCTCTCTGTTTATCTTATCTTTCTTGGATGGGTTGTCCACTGTGAGACTGACCACTCGTGCTCACTTTTCGGCGTCTGGAGGAAATGTTTGTTTACATCTTGGTCTGGAGCGTAGAGTATCGCTACTCGTGGATGCTTAAAACTATATTAGCTCTATATCTTTATCTTTACCTGCCACTGGATTCGCAGGGCGACTGGACATTCATAGGTCCAATCTGGAGATTAAGGAAAATTTATGTGTGTCCACGTTGCTTATCTTGGAAGCTATGCGTTTGGGATATGTGGCCTCTAGCATCAGGACCCTGCCAGTGCCTTCAAATATACCACACTGCCGCCCAATTCCTACAGTGGACTGCCTGGATCTTGCTGCCTTGGGCTCTAATAAGAGCTTAAAAGTTTTCTTCCAAAATATATCTGGAATGCGGACCAAATCCCGCATGGTGCTTTTGAATTCTTCAGTCTGTGATTTTGATGTAATCTTTCTCCTGGAAACATGGCTCAATAGCAACTTTAGATCCTCCGAGTTCTTTGAACCCAACTTGTTTCAAGTATTTAGAAAAGACCGTGATTCATCCAGCACCCATTGTGAGCGAGGAGGTGGTGTGATTATCGCTATCCGCCGATCCATGTTGGCCACAGTGGTTAGCCTTAAGGTTGGCGACCCTATACTGGACCAGCTAGCCATCTCAATCCAGGGCATTCAGGGCCCTTTCATCATCATTGCATCGTATATCCCACCAAACAGCGCATTCAGTACTTATCAAGCGCATATGGAAAATATCGCCAGTGTCTGTGGTAGTATGGAGGACCCTACTGCTCTAATGGTTGCTGGCGACTTCAACTTGAGCTCTATTGTTTGGACTTGGGACCCGGAGTCCCATGCATGTTACCCAGCAATGTTCACCAATCGCATGAAATCGTTGTTTTGGATGATATTTTTAGCATGGGCCTCTCCCAAGTAAATAATATTTGTGAACGGGAAAAAATCATCCTATGATATATCTTCTTCCATGTCTTATGGAGGTTTGGCAGCTAACTCCGTTAAGGGCATTTCTGAACTTTTTGCGAAATATTTTGCCGCAAACCTTGAGCCGAAGGTCTCTTGGGATGAGCAGGAGGTACTTCAGAAAATTTTGCCTCTTCGTGAGGTTGGAAGCTTGGACACATTAGATTGTGACATTGTTGCCTCTAGTCATTTTAATGAGTCAAATACACCTGACTTAGATGGTATCTCCCCATTCTTCTCTTCTGTTCTCTTTATCACTATCATCGGGTAAGTTTGCTTTTCGATGGAAAATTACCTCGATCACGCCCATTCATAAAGGTGGCACCAGGGCAGACGTCACTAACTATCGGCCTATCGCCAAGAAATGTAATATTGCCAAGTTACTTGAGCGTATAGTCACCATAAAGCTAACAGTTTTGATTCGAAACTTTATTTCTCACAATCAACATGGATTCTTCTCGGTTTTCTCTAAGCACTGCCTGGAAGCCTTTGAACGCCGATGTCAGGTCGATGCCATTTATACGGACTTCTCTAAAGCCTTTGATAAAGTTTGCCACGCAGCCCTACTTGCTAAATTGTTCAGATTAGGTGTTCATTTCTCCATGTTAAGTTGGTTGGAGTCTTATTTGGCAGACTGACCATGCCACGTTCCCATTGGTGATGCCACCTCGAGTCCCTTTATTGCCTCATCTGGCCTTCCGCAAGGTAGTTCTTTGGGGCCGCTCCTATTCATCATATTTATTAATGACATCTCCTCTTGCTTCCTTTATTCGAAGTTTTTGTTATGCGCGGATGACCTTAAAGTGTATAAGGCCATTAGCTGCATTAGCGATAGCTATCTTCTGCAGGATGATTTGCGCCGAGTCTCTTCTTGGTTTTCCAGCCATTTAGATTTTATAATGACTAAGGCGTATGCCATGTTGGGTTTTGTGAAGCGGCACACAGACCAATTCAAGAGCCCATACGCGAAGCTCAGTGTTTACGTCGCATTAACATTCATCAATAACATTGTATCTAGCAGCATTGATTGCCCCATGTTATTGGGGCTTATAAACTTCAATGTGCCCCAGAGGGATCTTCTCTCGTTTGCTCCCTTTCGGATTGCTTGTCGTAGGGCCAATTATCTTTTGAACGAGCCTATTAATAGAGCATTATCATTTCTTAATACATTACCGCCTAGCCTCCGAACTAAGTGGGGCTCAGACAAACAAGCGTTTAGGGTCTTATTGGTTAAGCATTTCTTAAGTAGTATGTAAGTTAGATTGTATATTAGCCATGTAAGATTAAAATAATCAATGGCGAAAGAGAAATAAATAAATAAATAATTTTTGGCAAAATATGAGGAACATTTATTATAAATTTTTTTTAAAATACCTTCATTTTACGTTAAAAAATTAAAAAAACGTTGTTAATTAAAAATTGCATAACTTCATATTCAAGGAAGATATTAAACCAAAATCTATATTAAGTTTTGTGACGAAAATGTTCTTATTCTTAATATATTCTATATATATATATATATATATATATATATTTATATATATTTCTTCAATTATTTAAAAAATAGCACATAATATATGAATATTAAAGTAACCTAGGGGGGCCTCATAGCCTAGTGGTTAGTGTACTAGCTCGCTAAGCGTGAGGTCGTGGGTTCGAGCCCCACTCGTGTCAAGTGCATGGCCCTGCAAGTTTTTCGGCGCTCGCGCATATGATGTAAGTAGCGAAAAGCTCTCGTTGGATTCTCGCTATTTATAATTATGTGCATGAGACCCGAAAAACCGGCATTCCCAGATGTCGTTAGGTGGCAAGCCCACTTCTGAGATAGGTTGCACTCGGCTAATCACCGGATCGACTGAACAATAACGATTACAGAAACAAACACATGATTAGAAAAAAACACCCACACCCCCAGCCCGATGACGACCCGCCGCTTTTCGCAACGGACACGAATTGGACAATGGAATGTGAGGACCCTAATGGAGCCATCCAGAATTGCGCAGTTTGAATAAGGAGATGGGCATAGTTAGGATTGGAACCCTGGAGTGGAACCCGCAAGGAAGAAGAAGAGTGGGACGCCCCAAAGCTAACCTGGCGCCGATCTACAATACGCGAACTCGCAGACGTCACCTGGGGACTTGGCAAAGAGAACAGCGGGTCCGGTGGAATACACATGTGGATGCCCTAAGCTCCCAAGCGGAGTAATAGGAATAAAAAAAAAGTAACCTCTGTACACGCAATTCACAGAGTTAGCAATACGTTAAATGTAAGTATAAACACCAAAAATATTTTTAACCAGAAAGGAAAATAACCAGAAAGGAGGAGAAAGGAAAAATAACGTGCGGAGCCGAAGTAGATATACCCTCGCAGTTAAGCAGCGGCTTATATTATTATTATATATATCGGATGGTACATAGTTGTCCGATCATTATGAGAATTTCAACATCAAATAAATTTCATAATAAAAATATTGGAAACAGCCCCAAGCATCTTCAAAAATAGCAAGGTTGTGCCATTCCCGATCGTGCAATTATATGGCAGGTATAGGATATAGTAGGCCGATCCTTATGAAAGATCGGATTAGATTGTCCAAAACGGAATACGTAAAAAGTCCCATCATTCTATTCCGATAGTTCAGTTATATAAGAGCTATAGGATATAGTCGGCCGATCCTAATAACATTTTGCAAATCGGATAAGATTACCAAAAATGCAATCTGTACTAAGTCCCATCTTTCTAACTAAAAAAACACCAAAGTTAGGCTAATTCCGATCGTTCTACGACAGCTAAAGGATATAGTCGGCCGATCTTTATGAATTTTGTACTTAAGATATTTTGACCAAATATAACATGTGTGAAAAGTCCCAACCCTGCAACTAAAAAAACACCAAAGTTATGGCATTTCCGATCAATCAGTTATATGGCAGCTATAGGATATAGTCGACCGAAAGACAAATAAAGTAAAAGTTGAAAGAATTTAGACAATATTTTCAAGATTATTTCGCACATACATGCACAGGCTCAAAAAAAATATCAAACTTAGCAGTATTGAAATTCCTGGCACAAATTTCGTTCGAAAAACAAAAACCATTCAATAAGATTTTCTCTTCGAACGTCAAAACAAAGAAGGCGAAGTAATTCTGCCGTCGCTCTGCTGCTGCTAGAGTTCGAAATTACGCATATTCGATATTAGTTATTAATCACTAATATTTTCTTGTCATTCTAAATATTTTGCGCGGAAAACTTTTACCATGGTTCAATGATTGAGGTATCTGCCTGTTAATCGTAAGGTCGTGGGTTCGATTACAAGCAGAAAAATCTTTATTATGAGTTTTTAAAAGGGTATTCTTAATAATTGAGATTGTTTTAAACATGCAAATTTGTAGAGGTATATTATAGTCTGTCAAAAAGTAAGCGCTATTCCTTGAAAGTTTAGAGGCTTGCATGTCGGTCCAGTTTACAAAAACACTAAGGCTCGAATCCCAGGGTGAGTAATTATTAAATATAGTTTTCAATATTAATAATGTAATGTAACTTAACATATTAATTTAGTTTACAACATAAATTAACAGCAGTTTTTAAGGTATACATTAAAAATAATGATTATCAAATTAGGAGATTGTAAGGGTAAATTTTTTTTCTTTGATTTTGGGTCATGAAGGCGACCTGATTTAGCCGCGATTTTCAGCGCGGAATCATGCTTTTTTTTTTGGGGCTGATTACGCTCGGAAATTAAGGTCTGAATCAGGGGTGATTTCGAGACAATTTTTACGCCGGAATCCGGGTTCCAAATCCGGGCGGATTCTGGGATGATTCATGCCTGAAATCGAATTCCGGGCCGAGAGGACATTTTAAAAAATTTCAGTACAAAATTCCGGGCCGCTTGTTCTAGATTTCCGGGCGGATTCTGGGGAGATCCGGGTGAATCCAGGGTGATTGGTGCTAGGCAGGCAACAAAAAAATTATGAGCTTTAAATTATTCTAAAAAGTTAAGTTTGTATTAAAATATAAAATGAAAGCTTACATTGAGGAAGGATATTGAAACTATCGTAATAACACTGTCGGGTTAAGCAGCCGCCGGAAAGTTTGGCCGGCCATAATTTATTGAATTTGTTTACCACTGCATACGTACAGCCCACCTCCCGTCCAACCGACCGAGAGACGCTACCGCGTAAAGTACGGCTCGAATCGCGGGAATAGATCCGAGATAGTTAAGCGAAAAGTAGGAGAAAGATATCCAGAGGAAGAGTGTTGCACAGATAAGGCGGTTAATATAAGCGATTTAAGATTGTTAGTAGAGCAAGGTGACAAGATGTGGTAGAGACGATTGTAGTCCGAACATAATACCCTGAACGGATCGAATAATACCCTGAATGTTATCTTGGTGTACTCCATATTGAGGACTCCAGACACACGACCCATACTCAAGAATCGGACGGACCAGTGATGTACATAACGTTTTAGTTATGTAAGGGTCATTAAATTCTTTTGACCATCCTTTAATAAAACCAAGCACACCCATAGCTTTATTAACCATGGCAGATATATGGTCGGTAAATTTAAGTTTCAAATCTAATAGGACACCTAGATCGTTAACCTGAATTAATCGTTCTAAGGCATTCCCATAGAGAAAGTACATAGCCTGGTGAGGACTAGATCGGTAAAAAGACATAAGTTTACATTTCGATCCATTAAGCTATAGGTTATTTGCTAAACACCAATTTTGAAGTTTATCCAAATCGGATTGAAGTCTAGATTGGGCGCTAGTGAATTTATACTGAAGGCATAGCTTAACATCATCAGCGTACATAAGTACAAGTGAATTAGTTAAGGCAAGGGGCAAGTGGTTAATAAACAATGTAAAAAGTAGGGGTCCAAGATGGCTTCCTTGGGGCACCCCCGATGTGGCGCGAACTAAACGCGAGGTAACATCTTTAAAGAAAACACGTTGGGTTCTCCCTGATAAGTAGCTCGAAATCCACATAAGAAGATCAGTTGGGAATCCCAAAAGACTGAGTTTACTTATAAGAAGCGAATGGTTAACAGAGTCAAATGCTTTACTGAAGTCAGTGTAAATGACGTGTGTTTGTAAGCCATTCCGAAAGCCATCCGTGATAAAAGATGTTAGCTCCAATAAGTTGGTAGTGGTGGAGCGGCGCTTCATGAAGCCATGCTGGCACGGAGTTATTATTGAACTACATAGGTGTTGCAAAAGTGGAGTGATAAATTTTTCAAAAAGCTTTGGAATTGCTGACAATTTATAGATACCGCTATAATTTGCAGCGTCGGATTTTTTCCCTTTTTTTGCAGCGGAATAATGAAGGATTCCTTCCACATAAGGGGAAAGATCGAAGTTTCCAGCGATAGATTAAAGAGTTTAACGAGCGGTTTGCACAGAGCCTCGGCGCAGTTCTTCAGAACACAGCCTGGTACTCCATCAGGGCCTGGCGAATACATGGGCTAGACCTTAAGAAGATCCGATAACACACCACTTTGATAGAAAGATGGGCAAAATATAAGGTTGGCTGATTGGATATTATAAGTGTAAGGCTGAGCTGAGCTGCTGCTAGATGAATACGTAGTTTGAAAAAACTGTGCAAAGAGATCGGCCATTGCCTGATCAGTGTTCGCATAAGAGTTCTCAAACGTAAGCAGTGGGGGAAAAGATACATGTTTACGCTTAGTGTTTACAAAGTTATAAAACTGCTTCGGATCCTGAGTAAACTGAATCCTGCAGCGGCGAATATAACTCCTATAACATTCTGCGTTATGCACGGTGAAATTGGACCGGGCTACTAAGTATCTAGAATAACTAACTGTACAGCCAGATAGTCTATGTTTATTCAAAAGTCTACTCATACTATTCTTTAAGTTGTTAAGATGCCTCGTATACCAAGGCGGATTCGTTGAAGCGGACGGATATTTCCACGGCACAAAAACGTCAAAAAATAAGTTTACAGTGAAATAAAATTTTTGTAATGCTAAGTTTATATCATCGCATGCCAGTAAATCAGACCAATCAAATTCCGAAATTAACTTATTTAATTTCATAAAGTCAGCCTTACGAAAGAAACGATCTTTATGAGATTTAAGTATAGAGTTAAGGTCAATTAAGGAGTTGTTTTCAATTGAAAGCTCAAGAGTGGGATGATATGGATCCTCAAGGTCAGAAAGGGGCAAAGTTCTGGAAAGAGTAATTCCATCAGGATCAGAAACGAAACATAAGTCCAGCAGCCGACCTAAAGAATTTCTAACGTGGTTAATTTGCCCGAGTGACATGTCAAACATGCCCACAGAGAAGTCGTGGTGGGAGTTAAGCTGTAAAGACGGTGAATTTTCAACATTTGACCATATAAGTTCTGGGATATTAAAGTCACCCAGAGCTATCAGCTGGTCACCATCAGACAGACGATCGAAAACCAAACGAATAGCGGACAAATGTTGCCAGTATGTTGGCGGTTCGGACGAATGTGGTATGTAAGAACAGGTAACATACAAAAATTGATCGGACAAAGTAATTTTGATGCAAAGGAATTCAATGTCAAGGAATTCAAGGAATTCAATGTCACCAAACTCTTGTGATTTTACCTCTTCAGAAGCGAGTTTGGAGTCTGCAGAGATTAACACTCCTCCTTCTCTTCGCAGAGTTCTATCACATCTGTGTACCTACTAGGAAAAACTTCGGAGCTTAAGATCTCCGGCTTTAACCAAGTTTCTGTAAATACAATAATGTGAGATGCAAAGAAAGAACTATCAGAATACAGTTTGGGAAGTTTACTACGTAACCCTCTTGTATTCTGATAGGTAAGTGTTAGAGAAGACATTAGTTTTTTAAAACTGAGGAAGATGAAGTGGAAGGTTGGTCAGTGGCCGTAACATGTGGGAGTTTTACCCACAGGTTTGGTCATTTTTGTTTTTTTTTCTTTTTTTTTTTTTTCTCCGTACTTGGCTGATGTTCTTTCTTAATTTTTGTCTCTATTCGCGTCGCCCACACACGTGCATTCGATCGATTTCAAAATTTGCTTATTTGATCTTATTTATATTGCACGTGGAGATAGCGTTTGAGATGACGCAACTTTTGCAATATCGTTTATATCTAGCAAAATTCGTTAACTCAAGATATAGTCCTATAAGTGCAGCTACCAATTTTGTGCAGCCACCTGTGAAGCTGGCTGTTACTTACACATGTGTGTATTTGATTGGCAACTTTGCTTTTTGGAGTCTGCATATATTTGGGCAATACCCTAAAAAATATTTATTTAAAAAAACTTTTCAGCTTTTAGTTTATTTATTTAAAAATAAAATCCAAATAAAAAAGGGCTTAAAAAATAAAATATAAACATTGGCTAACCTAGGACTCGAAGTCAGGCCCTCCGTGTTAGGAACCATAACCCTCTTCACTCGGCTAACTTCAAAGTTTGATGCTTGATGGCAAATTTTGATGTTATTCTGCTTTGTGTTTCAGTGTCTCATGTCTTAATAAGAAGACTCACAAATGCACAATTTTACGAGTAAAAAACGTTATATGCATATGCCCCCACTGAACATATAATACATATAAATAAAACACTGCTTTACTTAAATTACAGCCACTACCGTTTTTGGGTCATATCATGGATTAAAAACAAATTGGGCAAAGCAACTCCGCCAATACTTTTCTAATATTTATTATTTTATATCGCACGCCCAAAATAAAGTGTAACATTCAACAATTTGTTTAAAAAGAAAAACTGGAAAACCTTTTTTTTTAATTTTAAAAATTTTCTGTAGGCAACCGATCTAAATGAATAATATACCAATCGAAAGGTATTGTTTCAATTAGATATTAAGTTGCATTGTATTCAATTAGATAATAAAAAATTTTGAATATAACAGTTTTGTTGCAGCCCAGGATGTGACAATGTCCAAAAACAAACTTCTAATAGCACGCTTTTAATTATTATAATATTTATTTAATCAAATTACACGAGCTTTAAAAAATCTTGTTCGTCTTTACGCTTCTTCTGTGACTAACTATTTGATATAACATTTTCCATTTCGCTTGTTCTGCTACTAACTCGTTCGTTATTTTACCATATGTTGTCGTGTTGGCGCTAACATTCTCCCCCCCATAAACGCCTGCAGGGGTTTATCCATTCTTCACGTCCAACACTGCTATTTTGGTTGCTGGTCGCACCATAGTTCCATAGTAAGTCTTCACTGTAGCCGAGCGTACTTGTCCATCCTTGGCTGTGGCTGCGCCGATTATACGCCCATTCGGCCAAAGGTTCCTAGGAAGGCTCTCATCCGCGAGTATAACAACATCTCCGATTGCTAATGGTGGACGCTTTGGGAACCATTTTGAGCGACGAGTAATTATGGGAATGTACTCCTTGACCCATCGTTTCCAGAAAAGATCTGCCACCTCATTGGCCTGGTGCCAGCGTTTCCTTGCATCCGAGTCCTTGGTGACGATTGGCTTGTACCCGTCTGCGGATCCTAACAATAAATGATTTGGAGTGAGGGCATCATCATCTTTTGCGTCTAAGGATACGAATGTTAGAGGACGGAAATTGATAATGTACTTAGCGTTCATCAAGGCGTTTCTTAGGCTTTCGTCGTTAAAACTGTAATTAGGAGAGATGCTTTTCAATACGGTTTTGATTGATCGTACGTATTAAGCGCTCCCAAGCTCCCCCCATGTGTGGAGCGCCTGAAGGATTAAAATTCCATTTAATTTCGTCGTATTTAATGGTTAGGTTATTGAAGTCTATTGAAGTTCTTCCGCTCTTCCTTAACACCTTTCTCAGTTGCCTTGAAATTGGTTCCATTATCCGAGTATATTTCTCTTGGAGTTCCTCGTCGGGCCATAAAGTTTGCGAGGCACATTACACATGAGCTTGTATAGAGGCTATACGCTTTCTCTAAATGTACGGCGCGTATAGTGAGGCACGTAAATATCACGCCCCACCTTTTCTTCTTGTGTCGGCCTACGTTGACCGCGATGGGACCAAAGAAGTCCACTCCAGTATAAGTGAATGGTCTTTGAAAGCTGGCGATCCTGGCTGCAGGCAATAAGGCCATCTGCGGCACTATTGGAGCTGCTGTATTGTTTTTACATTTCTGGCACCCTTTTCGAACGGACTTGTATACCACGCGTAACTGGGGTATAAAGAACTGACTCCTGATTATGTTTATAGTTCCCTCATGCAGCAAATGGTGGTTGCTCTCGTGAAAGTGCTTGACAAGGAGATATGTAACCGGGTGGTGTTTTGGTAGTACTATTTGGTCGTCGTTCGGGTTTATAGTTTGTGACCATCCTTGGGTGCGAATTATGCCGCAATCGTCTAGGTAGATGTTTAACCCAATAAGCGCGCTGGTCCTTTGAATGTTGTTGTCTTTTTGGAGAGAATCTAATTCGTCCTTGAATGCTTCGTTTTGGGATACTTTATAAAGTAGGTTATTTCCTTGCATAATTATTTCATCTGACAACGTTTTGGTGATGGTTTCTCCTCGACATTTCGCTTTCAGGTTTTTTACGTACATGATGAACGTTGCTATGGCTCGATAAAGTCGTTTCCAGATTGAGAATGATTCAATGTTTTGTTTTAGAAGCACAGGTCTGTATACTTTGGTTACTAAAACTACCTTTTTGAGCTCGTTATTATCGTTTTCCGGTGGAAGACTTGGTTGATGATTTGGCCACTGGTCTTTGGGCATTTTCAGGAATGCCGGTCCGCTTGTCCACTGCTCCAGGTTTGGTTTGGCGATAAATTTCGAAGCCATATCCGCAACGTTTTTATGTGTTGAAATCCAGCGCCACTGTGCAGCGCTCGTTGTTTCCATAATCTTACCAATTCTATGCATCACGAAAGCATGGAATTTCCGTGGATCCATAGTCAACCATGACAGGACGGTCTTGGAGTCTGTCCAAAAGGTGCATTCGCCAATGTTCAAGTTCCGTGTGAGTTGTGTTTTATGAGCCAGGCGGACGCCGGCTACGGCGGCGAGCAGTTACATTCGTGGTATCGAAAGCGGTTTCAAGGGAGCAACTTTACTTTTAGCAATGACTAGATTTGTCGTGATGTCAAATCCTTTGATCACGCGAAAGTAGCACACAGCTGCATATCCGTATTCGCTCGCATCGACGAAGGTATGTAGTTCGACGCTATCGGCGGTATGCAGAAATGGGGAGTAATGTCGTGGAATATGTACAGACTTAGCTTGTGATAGTATTTTTAGCCATTTTGTCCAGCAACTCTGTGAAGGTTCCGGTAATTCGTCGTCCCATCCGATCCCTGATCGCCTTCTTGTAGAAGAATTTTAAGTCCAATAGTATAGAATGACAAAAATCCTACGGGGTCATAAATTGACATTAGAACCTGTAGAGCTTCCCTTTTAGTGGGGCGGACCGTCTCACTTAGTACGTTCCTTTTTAGTTTTGCGAATCTGAAAATATATTTAAATGTATCACTCTCCGGGTCTCAAAACATATGCAAGACTTTCAAAGTGTCTCCTAAGTCCTTTCTAGGCTGTGTTGGGGCTGACTCTTCATTTAATGCGTGTAAGACTTCGGGTGAATTGGAAGTCCAGTTTCTGATGTGGAAACCCCCAGCTGAATGTATTAGTTTGACCGCCTTCTTTAGCTTCCTCTTCGTCGTTTAGACTGTCTATATAATCGTCGACGTAATGAGCTCGGGTGGGGGCTTCATAGGCTCTTGGATACTGCATCTTGTAGTCCTCCGCATTTTTGTCCCTGACGTAATGAGCTATACAAGGGGCGCAAGATATTCCGAACGACATTGCTCTCATTACGTATTCCTTTGGACTTTATTCTTAACTGTTGGAACATTTCTGCTATATCACCGCAGACCGCTATTTTGCCGACTTTGAATGCCATCAAAACGTCGGACAGTGGATGTAAAAGATCCGGACCAGTAAGCATGAAGTCATTTAAGGAGACGCCATGAGATTTAGCTGCTGCATCCCAAACCAGTCGAATCTTACTGGGTTTGTTGGAGTTATGGGCTATGAAAATTGGAAGGTACCAAATACGGTTGTGATAGACTTCTTCATTTTTTAACTCGATGACGTAGCCTTTTTCCAGCAGATTGTTGACTTGCTCCCGAATTTTTACTCGTAGATCTGGTTCCTTCTCTATTTTAGCTTTCAGACAATTTAGGCGTTTTAGTGCGTTTGTGTAGCTTTCAGGAAGTACCGTATCTTTATGGCGCCAAAGCAGGCCGATTTCGTACAGTCCGTCGATTTTTACGCACGTCTCCTGCATAATTTTGAAAGCTTTTTCATCATCTTTAGAGCGAAGTGTCCTTGGAATTACGGGTTCTACGTTGAAGCTTTCTTTAACGGCCTTATCAATTTCAGTCCAGTTGCATTGACAGTGGTGCATAGAAAAATGTTTATTGTCTTTTCCGGACCCTTGCACACTCCAGCCGAGCATGCACTTGGATGCGATGGGATCATTCCACCTTCCTTCTTTTATTTTCCGCGAAACGGCTAACTTCCAATTGTCTATTTCAATCAGCAACATTGGTTCAGCATCCGTATATGATGCGGTCGGTAATCTTTGCAGGTAAGTGTATTTATTAGTTAACTCCTTGATGTCCAGCGTTTGCTTTGGTAATCCTAAATTTTGTACTGTATGTATGTTGTTTAACCAATAGGTTCTGTTGGTGCCCATGCTAGAGACTTTTATGTTAAAACGAACGGATTCGTTCTCCCTTCTTGTCGTTTGATTCGTCCACTGCATGCAGATGGGATCCAGAGTACCTTGGATGTTTAACTTTTTGAAGAGTTTTTCGTCTATAAGTGTGACCGATGACCCTTCATCTAGAAATGCAAATTTATCAATATAGGAGTTATGAGTGTACATTATGATCGGAACGATACGAAAATATTGTTCCCCTCCGGGTGAATTAGTTCAGTGCGAAGAGACGATGTTAGGATTCGCATGGCCTTTGTGCAGCATCCTCCGATCCCACACAACTGAGTTGAAAAGCACCTGCGACCATGACTCTTCAAGCATTTGAAGCAAAGCTTGTATTCCCTAACCATTTCCTGCTTCTTTTCGTAAGGGAGCTTTTGGAATGCCTCGGATTCAGTGATAGGATGGAATATACTGTTGCAGGCGTTGCAATGGGTAGCTTCCCTTTGCGAAGCGTTGTACCTTGGTGGATTGTACTCCGAGTTTTCTTGGGCATCCATGCTGTACTGGACGTGGGTGTGTACGTTGCTGGCCCTGGAGTAAATTGATGGCGTCACTGTGGATGCTGCTTCAGCGATTGTGTAGAGCCAGTCGCTGAACGACTTAACCAATGCAGCGCTTGAGTCTTTTGGGAGCATAGCCCAGGTCAGTTTGTAATGGCTGGGAAGTTTGTCTACTAACTCTCTCAACAGCATGGGATTGTTTAGGTGGTCATTAAGCTGACAAGCCTCCATTGTAGCACAAATATTTCGTACTGCTAAGGTATAATCTATGAGAGTGTCAAGTCGTTCCTTATTGATAGAGATTCGCTTTTTCAATTAATCTCTCTAGTATCTATTCGGAACGTCCGAAGAACGTCTTGAGCGTGTTTATGACGTCAGGGACCATAACTGGAAGCAGAAGCTTATCTCTTACTAGTTCGAGTGCCTTTCCCTTGAGGCATTTTTGGAGTCGTAGCATATTTTCGACATTTGAAAACCCAGCTACAGTGGTGCTATTTTCAAATGCACTGAGGAACGCAGGCCAGTCATCCGGATTGCCGTTGAATGTCGGTAGATCGGGTGACAGTATTTGACGTGCTGACAGCTGGGTCTTGTAGACCCGAATGATGTGGTCAGAGCGGCTCCACTTAGCTGAGCTAGCATATTGTACTTTTGTTCAATGTAGCTTTGATCGGCCTGCCGCTTTTCCTCTAGCATTTGTAGCATTAGAGTATTGTTTTGTATCAAAATATGTTCATTGGCACGTTCAGCTTGTAAAGAAGTCGGCAGTTGCTTGTGCTGTTTTTTCACAGCAACGGTCGAGTGTCCCGATGTCGGAGCGATGTTGGTACGGTCTAGCGAAACGGTTCTTTGCGAAGCTACGCTTTGGACAGCGGCTGTGTCGGCGTCAGTCACCGCAGTTGGGTCAGGTGGCTGTTTACTGCAGGAGACGCACTTCCATCCTTTTGTATTCTGGGTGTTCTCGTCTCGAACGCAGCCAAAGTGGTATCAAATATCGCAATGCACCCATATAATGTCTTTGCCGGTACTACTCATGCACTGCATTCTGTTTGGTTGTATTCACGGGATATCATGGTTATTACTTCTGTTCTTCTTGCTTCTTGTCTTTGTTGTATCTATGCCTGTTTTGATCCTTATTAGACAAGAAAGAACTGAGCTGTATTTTTGTTTACGTTAATTGCGCAGCAAAGTTTGTGACTACTCGCTTATATTAAACTTCGACGCCTGTGTGTATGTGGTCCGAAGATGCAGGGGAACTTCTCCGCGTAATAGATACGTACGCGGCAATAAACCAAAGATCACAAACGGGGAGTTTGAGTAAGATTTTTAAAGAATGTTGGAGCCCAGGATGTGAGATTGTCCAAAAAACAAGTTCTAATAGCACGCTTTTAATTATTATAATATTTATTTAATCAAATTACACGAGCTTTAAAAAAACTTGTTCGACTTTACGCTTCTTCTGTGACTAACTATTTGAGATGACATTTTCCAATTCGCTTGTTCTGCTACTAACTCGTTCGTTATTTTACCATATGTTGTCGTGTTGGCGTTAACAAGTTTATTTTGAGACTGCGATATTAAAAAATATTAAAGTAAACAAAAATCAACCCATAATAAAGATTTTTCTGCTTGGAATCGAACCCACGACCTTACGATTAACAGATACCTTAATCATTGGGGTTAAAGTTTTCCGCGCAAAATATTTAGAATGACAAGAAAAGGGTTTTTTGAGCTTGTTCATGTATGTGTGGAATAAACTTGAAAACAGATGATATATATATATATATCAGCTGTCATATGTTTATGCTGCGGCATGCTTGATATACCCTGCTTAACTGCAAGGGTATATCAACTTCAGCTCCGCTTAAAGCTAGCTTTGCTTTCTTGTTTTTTTTTTTGTGATAATCTATTATTATTGAAATTTGCGTATTCAAATATTATATGCAAAAGTAACATAGACAGTTATGCTATATATTCACATGAATGTAAGGATGTAGCAAGTGTATACACACTAAAAATGTGTTCCTTGTTTCTCGCCTATTTGTTGATATCTTGTCCTCTTGACATTTTATTCCACTTCGTTTCTGGCATCGAGAGCGTGTGGTTTATAAAATCTTTATTGTGTGTTTTATTTATTCATTGAGGGTTTCTGGTTAATATTTAATTGTATTACTTATTTATTAACAAAACCAACAGGTTATGGGCCCAGACACAACTACAGTGAATAAGTAAAGCATACATATATACATTTAATCAATTCGCGAGTTTTTTTTTCTGGAAACGCTTTGACAAATTAGCCGTAAATCACCACGTAGCGGCATGACGGTGTTAAAAGATAGTGCTACTGTTGAGAAACGTTATTGCTGTAAGAAGTTGCTGGAAATTGTGGCTGTGAAATTTGCTTTTGTGTGATAGAATCTTACAATGGATAAAGGGAAAAGAAATATCAAACCGTTTGACGGTGAGAAATATTCAATATGGAAGTTTAGAATGAGAGCGTTGCTAGAAGAGCATGAACTTCTGAAGGTTATAGATGAAACGCATGAAAAAGTGACTGATGAGATAAAAAAGGCAGAACGAAATTCAAAAGGTTTAATAATTGAATACCTAAGTGATGCATTTCTATCTTTCACTAACAGTGGGGGAACTGCTAAGCAGATTTTTGCAAATTTAGATGCAATTTACGAGAGAAGAAGCTTGGCATCACAACTATCTCTGCGAAAGAAACTTTTAGCCATGGAGTTAAAAGGAGCAAAATTAGATGATATGGATAAAATTTCCCATTTAATTCTAACTCTTCCACCCAGTTATGATGGAGTTATAACGGCAATAGAGACTCTATCAGAAGATAACTTGACATTGGGTTTTGTAAAAACACGACTTCTGGACCAGGAAATAAAGCTTCGGAATATTAGTAAGGATACGAGTATCAAAGTCTTGCAAGCAGTAGGTAACAAGGAGTTCAAAGATGCAAAATTTAACAATAATCCAATGCAAAAGTTTAAGAAAAAATTGTTCCAGCCAAGTTTCAAACCGAAACCAAAATGTTTTCATTGTGGTAAGCCAGGACATTTAAAGAAGGATTGTTTCTATTTGAAAAGACAGCCAAATCAGAATACTAACGAAAACAAAAGAAAGGACGGGCAGGCTCAGATGGCAAGAGCAGCAGCAACCCAACCAGAGCGTAGTTTTGCCTTCATGTTAAGAAATGCAACTTCCAATTCAAATACAAACGAGGCTGAGTTTATACTAAACTCAGGAGCATCAGACCACCTAATAAATGACACAGCATTGTTCTCCAAATATGACCATTTGCAATCAAATGTGCCCATCGAGATTGCCAAACGCGAAGAGTTTATCTACGCTACAGCCAAAGGAGTTGTCAATATTACCAGCTGCGGAAACCAAATCACCTTGCAAAACGTTTTGTATTGCAAGGATAATCCACACAACCTACTATCGGTAAAGAAAATGCAGGATGCAGTTATGACCATTGAATTTAATCCTGGAGGTGTAAAAGTATCCAAGGATGGTAAATTGGTTTTTAATGGAATCTGTGAGTTCAATGTACCTATTATAAAATTTCAATTAAACAGTAAAGTATTTATGTCTAAAATTTCAAATAGTGCTGAGTATCGATTATGGCATGAAAGATTAGGTCACATAAGCGTAGGAAAATTTTTAGAAATAAAGCGAAATAGTCTTTTTGAAGATACTAATATTTTAAGCAATATTGATTTAAATCATGAATTATGCGAGGCTTGTATAAATGGTAAGCAATCTAGAATAAAGTTTCAAAAATTTAAAAATAAGGAAAATATTACACGACCTTTGTTTGTTGTCCATTTCGATGTTTGTGGCGCAATAACACCCACTACCATTGATAATAAGAACTACTATGTAGTTTTTTATGTAGTTTTAAAAACTTATAAGTCGGATGTGTTTTTCTGTTTCAAGGACTTTGTAGCGAAGAGCGAGGCTCACTTAAATTTAAAAATTGTGAATTTGTATATCGTTAATGGAAGGGAATATCTTTCTGGTGAAATGCGTGATTTCTGTGTTGAAAAAGGCATATGATAGCTGATCATTAACGGTAATATCTGAAGATTTTTGGTTCGACGGTATATGCATTGAATAAAGTACAAAAAAGAAAGTTTGACGAAAGGTCAATTAAAGCTATACTTGTTGGATATGAACCAAATGGTTATAAATTATGGAATGAGGAATCGAGGAAATTTATGATAGCAAGAGATGTTGTGGTGGATGAAATTAACATGCTAAAATCAAGAGTTTTACATGGAAAAGATTCGGATGTTCAAAGTATTACTGTTGAACAAAATAATGAATCTTTAACTAAGGAGAATGAAGAGTTGGATTTTCCTTTGGTGGAAAATAATGAATCTGTTGATTCTGAGTTAAATGAGCAACTCAATGAAAATTCCACATATCTTGAGAATGCCGATCTAGTCGTTGAAACTGGTGATAAATTAAAAGAAAATAAAAAGGAAGAAGAAATCAGACGCAGTGAAAGAATTAAAAGTAAACCCAAATTATCATATCGATTTTTAGAAAGATGTCTTATGAATACTCAAACATGCTTAGATGATATTCCTAATACCTTTGAAGAGATTAAGTTTCGTGAGGACAGATCTTTCTGGGAAAATGCTATACAGGATGAACTTAAATCTCATTTTCAAAATAATACTTGGACCTTAGTGCATAAGCCAGATAATAAAAACATAGTTGATTGCAAATGGGTTTTTAGTATTAAAAAAGATGAGTTTGGGAACTTAGTAAAGTACAAAGCTAGACTTGTAGCGCAGGGTTTCACTCAAAAATATATGACTGATTACGATGAGACATTTGCACCAAATGCACGAATTTCCCATTTTAGATTTTTGTTGGCACTTTCAAATCAATATGATTTAATGGTTCATCATATGGATGTAAAAACCACATTTTTAAATGGAACTCTAAAGGATGAAATCTACATGAATGTTCCAAAAGGCCTGAATCATTCTTATGAGAAGAAAGTGTGTAAGCTTAATAAAGCTATACAAGGTGTGTGTCAAAAGTTTCCGAACTTTTCAAAAAGAAAAAAAACTACAAAATAGTTTGGAATGAAACTTTGCATTTATTCAAAATAGTCTCCCTCCGACTCAATACAACGATTTGCACGATTTAAAAGTGATTCGAATGAGTGTTTTAGCTCGTCAACCGGGATGGCCTAGAGTATGTCGGTCGTCGCCTTTTCAATGGACTTTATGTCATCAAAATATCTTCCTTTCATGGCCAATTTTAATTTTCCGAATAGGAAAAAGTCACACGGAAAAAGTCACAAAATTAGGATCTTTTCGTGCTTCAATAACGACGACTTTCGAATGCTGAATGCGAAGCGCCTTTTCGTGCTCTTTGAGTGTGTGTGGAACAAACCGTGCACAAAACTTCCGCATACCCAAATGCTCAATCAAAATGCGATGAATAGACTTATAGGATATCTCCAACTCCATTTCCATGAATCTCAAAGAAGATTTTGGTTCTTTTTTGACAAAATCACGAACAATTTGAATGTTTTCATCAATAACAGCACTTTTCGGACGGCCCGAATGTTCGTCGTCTTCCAGGCTTTCACGACCATTTTTAAAACGATTAAACCACTCGTAAGTTGAGGTACGGGATAGACAATCATCACCATAAACTTGTTTCATAAATTTATGAGTCTCGGTGAAAGTTTTACCGAGTTTAAAACAAAACTTAATAACCGCTCTTTGCTCCATGATTTTTCGTCGACCAACTAACACAAGGTACTGTCACTTAAAACGCAATAATTCCAATTCAACTGTTCCAAATGTCTTGA